>NW_026262712.1:49010383-50224883 GCF_021869535.1 Mytilus californianus | reverse complement strand
TAGGTTCACCCGAGCCGTGCACATTAAATCATATATACCGATTTGCTTGTTCAATAACTATAAAAAAAAAAGTACCCATTGGTTGTCCAATAATCATTTTTACCAAGATCATATTACAGTTTTTAATACAAGTTGCCCAGTTATTGATTTTTTTACAATTTGCTACTAATTCGATGTAGCACGACTTCACAATACAATTTTCACTACCATGAATTTTAAACCATAATTTGAGCATCCTAAAATTTCGCTTATATAACAATGGAAGACTTGGAACACCCCATACTTCACAACCATACATTAAAGTACTACATACATACGTCTCAAATAAACTAATAGAAGTAACAGCTAGTATTCAGGTATAAGAATGACGGCTTTTTCTTCATACTAACTTTCCTGCCTTGTTTAGCACAGTGTTTTTGAGTAAAACAAAATTTACAATTATAATGAAATAACGCACCAAGATAACAAAAATGATCAAAACTATGTAAAGTTTTACCATTATGAATCCATGTCTCATTAGCTCTGATTTTCCCACCTTTACGGAAAACTACCATGATCTTGATTTTCTTTGTGTTAACGGAAATACCCCCATTTCTCAGTATAAACAGATAAAGTATTTAACATATTTTGCAAGCCTTGGATTGATTCTGACATCAATATCATAGCATCAGCATACATTAATTAAAAAAAGTTTTATGTCCTGAAATTCAAGTGTACAGTCTCCATTAATTATGAATTAATTCTCGAGGTCAATCACATTAAATGAAAATACTATAGGTTATAGGACTTATCCTTTCATTAAGCCAAGATTATTTGAAAAATATTTAGAATTAAATCCATTGAATCTTATACAAGATCTTACATTGCTATACATAGATTTTAAAATTTTAAGCAATTTTCCTCCGATTCCTAATTTAGAAATGTGTGCCCAAACATAGACGATCAATTGAATCATTTTTTTTTTAATATGAGCAAAGCAACAATATAATATATTACCTTTACAGAAAGTATTGTGTATGACAGAATATATACTTAACAAAGCATCTACTGTACTGTAACCATTACGGAAACCAAATTGTTCATCAGATAAAATATCGTTCATTGATGAATTATCTACAAATTACTATTCAATATAGCAGTGAGTAGTCTACCTAAATTGCTGATAAGACTTATACCACGGTAATTTGATGGGTCGTTTACTTCCCCGGACTTAAATAAAGGCAATAGAATCGCATCAGACCAAGTGGTCGGAAGATATCCGGAGTTCAGAACAACATTGAAAATAGTACATATATAAGGCAGTACGACGTCCTGAAACTCAATGAAAAATTCATATAACAAACCATCAGGACCATGACTTTTCCCGTATTTTAATTCGTGAATAACTTTTTAAAGTGCCAGTCTTTTTAAGAATCAGGCAATTTAGAAAAATTTAAAAACATGGCCAAAAAACCCACCGACCTAACCATCCTATTTTGAAGTTACCCTCATCCTGAGTTAAACATGGTAGGTTTTTCGTTTCTACGTGTCTGGTAATTCGAGAAATCTCTAGATAACTTTTGGTTAGAATGATAGCAAACTTTAATTATGGAGTTAGCTCCCCTTAATTTTTATTTTTTAATGCATTTCAACCCAATTATAGCTTTAATTACCAGAACAGGAAAAGGAAACGAATGTTATTTTCGTGCTCCATTGTACATTTTACTATAAATTAATGTAAACTTGAGTGGGTTTTTATTTGTCATGTTTTCACCACTGCCTGATTCTTAGGCAGATTGGCACTTAATAAGCTCATCAATATTACACGTGCAGTTATGTAAAGCATATAGATGCAATTGTTGTTACAATTACTAATATTCTGATTAATTGTTATTTGCTTCACATCCAGTCGCAAATGTTTTATGTTTATTCAGAACGAAATTACAAAAAGAATTGAACCATTCGATCGGAATCGTCAGCAGAGAATGACAACAAATAATATCAATATTATATAATGAAATATGATACATGTAATTGAATTATGAATTGCGAATATAATCAGCTATATATACTTGAGGATGTTCGCTACTCTTGTTTTTTGACTTTTTGTCAGATTTTCGGATTCATTTATAGTTTTTGAAAGAAAAAAGGTGCCGAAACATTAGTGTTAAATTTATGAAAAAGCTAGAGAGAATCATTTCCCGCCAAATTTTCAATTGATTATACATAAAAAGAGGACACGGACCTTTCATCCTTGATTGTTTTTGCTGTTATGTTCCGTTATTTAAATACTATAAATGTATAACAGTCTTTAAAAAAACTTGTCATTTTGAAATAAAGGAGAGAAAATCCTTGAGTAATGGTCTTTGATGCTACAGATGTATAAACAGGAAATAATTGTACAAATACACAACAAAAAGTTATCCAATAAAGGTATTTGTCACATTTCAAAATAAAATGGTATTCATCTTTAGTTATATGCTTTATACACTGTGTCTATTAAAACTACCCCGGCAAAAATGTTTGGACTCAATGGAATCTAATACCCGGTACGGTGACGGACCATCAACAGACATAGAAAAGGTAGGATTTCTGTTTATTCATTTGTTGTTTTAATAATATTGAAGAATATACATACACATATAACTATTTTCGATTGTGAGATGTAATATTTTCTACTTCCGTTCTAGATGAATGGAGAAATAAGTAAAAAGGCACATCAAAATGGTGAATTGAGTGAACCTTACCTCGAATTTGTTTAATTTCTCTTTAAATTGTGCACATTGTACGGAAAGAAAGGTATGGAAAGAATGATATTAACACGGAGATTGCAAGACTATTCACTATGAGGACCTCAATATTTGTATTTCTATGCATGGAACGAAAGAAATGGGTCATGTCAAAATTGAAGGACCCGGTTTTGGCAATGTGTACGACCCGGTTTCGTTCTAAAATTTCACAAAACAGACCCGGTTTTGTCATAGAAAATAATGCATAATCGCATGACGTAGATTAAAATCTGGCGCTGAACAGGAGTTTGAAGGTTCGTTGGAAAACAATTTTTTTTCAGAGGAAACTTATAATCTATTTCAATCCGTAAACACCTAAATTCCTGATTTATTGGAACAAAAATAATTTTAATACTGCTTTGTATAATACCAATACTTAACGGGTAAATACAAAGAAATGAAGGTTTTGTAACGCAATTGATTATTTTTTTTTATCAATTATGTAAATTTAAGTGTTCAAACTTGGATAGTGTGCGGCCTTGGAAATTGAAGGACGCACATATGATATGTGATTTTGTGGGACAACAGGGTGGTTATCTTATAAATATTCTACTCTACCTAGAAGGGGGCAGTATGGTCGTTTGAAAATAAATATTCTGACCACTAAATGTTCATTATATAGCAAGAGAATAAGACAAATATATATGCATGCAGAATCGCCTTAGAAAATGAATTTCCATGTTGCGCAAAGGATCACAATAATAATGCGTTGAATATCTGTTTACACCTCCTTGTAACTATAATACCAAGTATAAATTAGTATGATAGTCTCAGGCCATCCAGAAATTGCAATAAATAAATGATTATTAAATTAATAATTTTATAAATGAACGGTTCTTTTTTGTCTGCATTGTGTCATGATTATCGTACATTGACCAATGTTCTACATTTTAGTGACGTTGGTCAAGTTTATAATTTTCAATATGGGCGGACCGAAGATTTTTGAAAGGGGCGTAATTCCATAAAACGGATTATATACCGCCGAGCGTAGCGATGGAAATTTGTTTTGGACGGTTTTATGCTGAAAAAATCATATACAATATTTGTGTTTGTATTTAGGAGCAATTAAATTAATAAATTTTGGATTTTATACTAATAAAATATCTTATCTTATCTTATCTTATATAAATCGTGAAAAAAAAACATGATATGATAATTATTTCTAGCCATCAAAAAAGGGGGAATACTCTACAACCCCTGATCCGCCACTGATATAATATAACTATATCGTATGCCATCATAAAATTTAATAAAAAAAAAACAGAGACATCCTCCAACTTTGAGTGCCAACCGCTGATTTACTATACAGGCTTTGAAATCAAATGAGTGAAGCCTTTTTCGGCTGATTTTTATAGTTTGTTCTTATGTTGTGCTGTTATACCACTTTTTTTAAGGGGGTGTTGGCGCTAACACGTTGACAAATATAATGCATATCCATATTAAAATGATCATAGAGCATGGCATGATAGAATAATTTTGATTCTAATAGGAAAGTACTTCGAAGCGGACCTAAAATACACGTTTTAAAGGCAACCATTTTGTTTGAGGTAGCCAAAACGTTCTAGAAAATCAACCGTTTCACGATAAAAAAATAATAAACAGATATATGTAAATTTACTTTCAGAATGATTTCATTTAATTTCATAACGAGCAACACCAACACGAATGTTCATTTCGATCTCCTGCGTAGTTAAAAATACAACTGGCGTTGCAATTTCAATTGTGACGTTAATCACGTGCATCCCATATTCTATTGGAATTAAAACATGGCTTTGGAAAGGAATAGAACATGGCTTTGTTTCCAAAGCGAAAGAATAACGTCATATTAGAATCACATTGAAAATACATAGTTGTGATATACATTTATTTCAAACGTTAGCTTGCAGTTTCCTTGGAATTTGAACTGTGAATTTGATATGAAAAACATGCTTTAAAAAGCCTACACAATTAAATATGCTTACCTGAAAATAGAGGGAAAATTGAAAATCCCACAGCTATGTTATGTGCGTGCTCAAGTGTTAAAAAAGCGCATTAGTACGAGTAAGACAGTATATACAAAGTACCAGAAAATTTAGCTGGGTTGTATGCATGATTAATTCGTGCAGAATAGTAAAGATTAAAGTCTTTTTCTGACTGTCCGTCAATGAATGAATGAATGAGTAAATGATAGTAAATATATTGTAAACATAACGTATAATAGAGTAAAACATACTAGCTTTTCTCTTTTGATAAATTGATATGGTAACACAATCATAACACATTTTCTTATTTTTACATCATTACATTACATACTAGTATAAAAAAACAAACAAACATCATAAGGAATAAATGTAAGTGCATGCTATAAAGTATGTATTTCAATTTAAACTTAGTTCGAAGATAAGTGCAATAAGGTATATATGTATAGTATTCGAAAAATGTCTACGCCCTATTTCGAAAAGTTCTCGTTTAAAATAAATTTTAACACGACAGGTTTGTATTACAATAACATCTATATGACTCATATATTGAATTTCTTCCGGCGGACAACATTCAGAGCCGTGTTAACGTTGCTTTTCATAAATTTGTGGTTTAAAAACTAATCAAAACCGGGTACTATACTGAGACAAAACCGGGTCTTTATGTAGTAAACAACATTGACAAAACCGGGGTCCTCCCATTTTGACATGACCCATTTCTTTCGTTCCATGCACAGAAATTCAAATATTGAGGTACTCATTGTGACTAGCCTTGCAATCTCCGTGTTAATATCTTTCTTTCCATACCTTTCTTTCCGTACAATGTGCACAATTTAAAGAGAAATTAAACAAATTCGCGACAAGGCTAATTCAATTCACAATTTTGATGTGTCTTTTTACTTTTTTCTCCATTAATCTAGAAGGGTTGTAGAAAATATTACATCTCACAATCGAAAAAAGTTATATGTGTATGTATATTCTTCGATATCATTAAAACAACAAATAAATAAACAGAAATCCTACCTTTTCTATGTCTGTTGATGGTCCGTCACCGTACTGGATATTAGATACTATTGAGTCCAAACATTTTTTGCCGGGGTAGTTTAGAGTGTTATAATAATTCGTAATTTTGATTGGTATACAACAATCGAGAGGCATTCCAATATTATATAGTATTTCCAAATAGGATGCAACATTTACGATTGCACGTGCTTCCCATGACAACGCACATATATATATATATATATATATAAGAACAAACGAAAAGATTGATATAACTCATAATTTTATGGTTGTGGCATCAAAATGTAATTAAAAGAACTGAATGCGTCTTTTTATAATCTTATAGGGTTGTAAACGCGTTGATTTTGAGCACATTCTTTTTGCATGAAGCGAATGTGCTTCCGTCAACGTTTTTACACCCCATTAAAATTAACAGACTGCTTAGTATCTGTCATCAACACATAATTCCTCAAAAGAAAAGAAACCAGAACAACCAAAGCCGAGGTTCCCAACATGGGACATGATCATTAAAAAGATACTAATCAAGCAGTCTATTCAATTTATTGCGAAATTGAACTTCTATAACATATTACATATGATTTTACTGTGTTGTCTGTATGTTTCCGCGTTAACGTTTGATTTTATTTTGTTGTTTGGATTGTTGTCTCATTAATGTCTACCTTACCTATTCCTTCACTGGTCTAATTTATTCTTTGTGGCATATTAAATGGATAGAGCACAGGGGTGACACAATTTTTCTGTACGAAGTTATATATAATCCATTTCATTTCAATTCAATTCAATTCAACACTTTATTGTCATATAGAACAACTTATATGCTATGTGACAAAATAAACAAAACATGGTACAACAAACATGTTTAAAAGAAGAAAGCATTATGAATATATAATTAAACAAACTTATTATTTTACATAGTACAAAAAAAAATTCAATGTTTTCTATAATAATATGGTTTATAATTCAATTATGATCACCCTACACCTGAGGCTACTAATATGACACTATGCTTTCTACCTAATATTGACATTGTTTTTCGTAATTAATGTTTAAAACCTCCCTTATTGTGTGGGGGCTATTACAGGAATACAAAAAGGACGTTAGATTTGGTTATTTGTAAAAATGAACTATACAAACTTATTCTTTGTTCACCCTGTGCTATAATCTGAAAAATGCACGTCTAATATTTGCATTAAGTGGGCGCACTCTTCGTCCCCCTGAATCCGCCACTGACCTTGCAATTAATACATAGTTGATCAACTATGTAGAAACTTCGTCGTTTAAAAATATGAAATAGAATGGGTTTCTCATGCCTTAATCTGTGAACATTTTATGATATTTTGTGTACAGTGTAAATCTTAAATCAGTGTTTCAAAGTCAAACAAGATTATTATTTTTTGTTAGTAATTTCTGCCAAAAAATAATTGTAATTTAGAATATCTAAATAATCGAAATCTGATTTTGATCACTTGTGTGGTCAATGGAATTTATTACGAATATTTAAATATTTATTCCTTTTTAGTGACTATTTTAAGATCGAATTTAATGAGGCTCATATTTAAGTATGGATTGTGCCAAAACAGAATTGAAAACTTTTTTTTCTGTTTACTTTGAACTAACAATTGCAATATAGGCAGATCTCTCTTCGATTAATCTTCATATGAGAATAGTCTAACTCTAGAAAATGTAAATTGATTTAAAAAGAAACAATCAAAGATTTTCAATTCATTTTTAGTGACTATTTGCGGATCGAATTTAATGAGGTTCATACATAAGTATGTGCTAAAACAGGAAAATAATAAAAGTTGCAGATCAATCAGACTTCCTTTACATGCGATGCGACATGCCTTAAAAATTAGTACAGTTGGTAAAAATTGTGGGAAAAGGGGGGGGTGGGGGGGTTTAAGATTGAAAAGTGAAACTTTTCTTTTCTGTTTCCTTTGCACTATGAATTTAGACACATCTCTCCTCGATTAATCTTCCTCTAGGCATATTTTTGAGGGAAAGAAAAGCAAATAATCTATACTCAATAACCCTTTCATTTATGATTCGTCATAAACCGATTTAAAAGTACCGTGGCATCAAAAATTTGGAAAGGTGGGTTATATGTCGATAAGACAGCAATCAAACGACAAAACAACCTAAGGACATCTAGAGGGCAACATATATCCTGTTTTCAACAATAGATAGGTGTCTACACAATATTCAAGTCGTCACGAATTTATATAAAAAATTTTAACAAATTTAACTGGACAATAAAAAAAAATCTGCCATTAAAACGCAATTCTCCAAAACATGTTACAATTTAGGAGGAAGCGTGCATATCAGAAAAGTTAATAATTCAAAAGTTATCAACCTTTTTATACTTAAAGGCGTATTTTCCCCTCTCTCTTCCCTGCAAAAGATCTTTCCCCGGATCCGTGGATTGAATATCGTGCGCATAGTTCCAAAATACGAGGCGGATTCCGGGGGACGAAGAGGACGCCCGCCCTTTGATTGGAAAATTTATCATATTTTAGCATTAAATCGTCAATGTTTTTTAGTCTCGCTACACTCGGTGGCATTTCTTCAAATTTATGGAATTACGCCCCTTTGAAAAATCCTGGATTCGCCCCTAAAGGTAAGTGTATTTTATGAGGTACTTAATGCACATCTTAGAAGTGCATTTTTCATATTATAGCACAGGGTGAACACAGAGATTTTGCTTATGTCATGTGTTAAGTTTGTATAGTTCAATTTTACAATTAACCAAACAACGGTTACATGTATATGACCAAGCTAAGCAATAGTTACATTTTACGCTTGAAACATCACGAAAGTGTAGAATCTATAAGTATTTTGTGTCAAAAGTAAAAAGTAAAGTAACAATTTTATTGACGAAAATGCATTCCTCTAATTTCTGGTAATTGGGTAGCGAAAATTCGTGAGTCTTCACACAATCTCTGTATTGAAACAGGTCGTTTTCATGGAATTAGTACATATAGTAGAATGTGCATTATGTATGATCTAAATGTTGTAGAGGATGAATTTCATTTTATTTTACTATGTCAAAAATATTCTGATAAGTTTATCAAGAAATATTATTGGTCTTTACCTTCAACTTATAAGTTAGTACAATTACTTTCTGTTGAAAACACGAGGAACTTTGTAATTTTGGAAAGTACTTGTTTTCTGCGTTTAAGTGCAGAAACAATATTTAAGACATATTTATATTATATGTATTTTGAAAATCACAAACTGTTTAACGTGTGACGGATATTTCTGACATTAATTATCTATGTTTTTGTTTTGTGAACGCTATACAACTTGCAAATTGTATATTAAAGCATGATACTATACTGACGAACTTTAATGTTCAAAGTAATAAAGATCAGTATAGAATTGAATTGACATTTAATATTTGTAAAGACCAAAAGTCCAATTAATTAGATATCGCTTTTTGGATAGAAAACAAACCGTTATACACATTGTCATTTCTAAATTGTAAACGATTTAACAGACGAAAACCCAGGAATACTTATTAATACCTTAAATGAATAGTTATAATAAACACAGCTTGTTGTGTGCTGTCATACAACTGTAATAAACAGTGGCAAAACAATCAAAGAATCAATCATAAAAAGTGTTAATTAAATGTAACAACAGTTCTCAGTATTATAAAACAATAACCAATAGATATATAGATATGATTTGACAACTAAATCTTGTATCGAAAATGTTAACTCCTATATAGACGTATGTCAAGTTATATCTTAAAACCCAAATGCAAATTGTAGGATATATGGATACTATATCTATGGTAAATACATCATGCCCTCACAATCAAAACTTGACAAATGGATCTGTTGGTTGTATGAGTGATTCGTTGTATGAAGATTACACAACTTATGATGAACATATTGCTGGTATTTATCTATGGAAAATCGTAGCACCGATCATGATTATCTTGGGAAATTTAGGAAGCATCTTGTGCATTATTGTTTTAAACCGAAAATCTATTCGACAGTATACTATTTCGGTATTTCTAACGGCGATGGCTGTTTCTGACACATTGGCACTGAACACTGGTCTTCTCAGAAATTGGATACTATATACATTTGATACAGATATACGACTATCATCAGATATACTTTGTCGATTCCATACGTGGCTATTATATTTAGCTCTTGCCTTTTCTGCTTGGATGTTAGTAGCCGTTACTATAGTACGTGCTGGATTGGTTTGTTTTCCTAACAGAATGAAGTTTTTATGCACCAAACAAAAAGCGCTGGTGACAATTATTATTGTGGCAGTCGTTCCTCAACTTCACAAACAATACATGATGGTCTTGAAGTATAGATTCTGCATACTGACGTTGTTTATCATCTTAACAACGTGTAATATTGTTCTTTCATTTGTCTTTGTTCTATTATTAATATTACTTTTACTGTTTGGTTTGTTTTCTGTGATATCCATTTGACGTGGCTAGGTACTTATACATCCCGTCAATGTGTTTGTATTATCTTTAATTTTTACTGGTGTGTTTTGTATATGCGACTTTTTGTGTTTCTGTGGTTCTTATAACGTGACTCTGTACTTTAAAAGATCCCGTCATTATGTTATTGTTCTATTATATGTCATTATGTTATTGTTCTATTATAAATTTGAAAATACTTTGAACGACAAACGACAAATTTATTTTACTCGCGTAGTGGTATTTACCATATGTGGATTCTTAAGGGTTCTGAAGAACTTCTGGACAATTATAAATCTCGGTCTATTTCTGAAATTAATTCTAACATAACTTTTGATTTTTTAACCCTGTATACCAACATTCCCCATGTGAAATTATAAAATTGTTTTGAATAGACATTGAATGACAAACTTTTTTCTTATGTGACGTTTACATTTTCTGACGTCAGACACGCGAAGCAATGAATGTGGGTCTTAATTTGATAGATGCTTTTGTGCTTTTTTTGTAAATAATTGTTTGTTTTGATATTGTAACACAGTGATGACTGCTGTACCCATATTTTGACTATTTTATTTATAATGTCTGTTTTGTTCACACATCGTTGTAAATATAACGAAATTTGATAAGACTGTCGTACAAGTGAGAGGTTTAGCGCTATAAAACCAGGTTCAATCCACCATTTTCTACATTTGAAAATGCCTGTACCAAGTCAGGAATATGACAGTTGTTGTCCATTCGTTTGATGTGTTTTGTCATTTGATTTTGCCATGTGATTAGGGACTTTTCGATTGAATTTTCCTCGGAGTTCAGTATTTTTGTGATTTTACTTTTGTCTTGTTCAAAACTTCCGATATTGTTTGGAATAGGTGATATAATTGAATACAACAATGGCGCAATGACAATTAAGCATTGTGTTTATTTGTCAAAGAAATATAAATTATTTATCAACAACATTGGATCTTGGCTGGATTTGGTCACATTTTGCGTCATACCTTCTGTTTTACTCCTTGTTGGCAATACAATTATCATATATAAAGTCATCAAGTCAAGGCAAAGGATTGGAGCAGCAAGACAATCGGTAAATGACTATCGACAACGAAACCTCGGAACGAAAATATCATCCATGACAACCATGCTTGTAGGGCTTAACATGGTATTCCTATTGTCATCAATACCTATCAGTGTGTATGTAATCGGATATAACCAATGGTACGAGGAAGGTGATACACGTGACCTAGCAATACTCAGTTTAATGTGGCCTATCACAAATATTCTCATGTATTCAAATAATACTTTTAACTTCGCTCTGTATGTTCTAAGTGGGAAACTTATCAGAAAAGAAACATTAAAACTATTGTGTTGTTCTAAGACAAATAATTGCGCAGACACAGAATTGGCGATTTGCCAACAAGAAACAAATGGTGTTCATATGACTCGACAGCATGGGATTCCAGCTAGCGAGATTGTACGACATCGTAGGATACAGAATGATAATATGACTCGACAAAATGTTACACGGATAAGTAGTATTACAATACGAAATTTGAGAAATTTGATACAGATAGGCGAAATAGTTCGACAACAACGGATTCAGATGATTGCAGAAATGTCTTGACAAAAAGTAAAACAGAATGTTTAAATGATCCGACAAGGGATACAGAGTAGCGAAGTGGGAAGACGACGTGGGAAACAGAAAAGCGAGATGATCTAGAAATAATGGACACAGTCTGGCGAAAATTGTATTTGATTATGAAATAGCAAACATTTTATGATATTAGTTCCAGGAAGTTTTAATTCGGCGCATTACGTTTAGGTGAAACATCGTAGAACTTTTATATAAATATTATGAATTCTGAAATATAAACCAAATAAATTCAAGTTTATTTTTTTAGCTGAAATGACAATGTGAAAATCGCTATTGAAGATGGAGATAAAATTCTCTGAAACAAAATTCTTTGATATTTGATGGATATACTTTCCGTGTGGATTTAGAGTAGAAAATGGCGACAATTCCTGGAAAAATACCAGTTTTTTGCGCAAACGTAATACCTGTCAAAATTCAAATTCGCGCAAACATAGGTCGCCCGTTTAATCCAGGTCCCTCAATCTTTCACAAGCTAATGGAAATTTACAATTTGATATGTATGTCACTTGATGATCACTTAGTCTATATTACTTCTCTAATATTATGCGATTCCTTCAAAACTACAGGGTATGATATACTGGCATCTTATTACAACTGGAAGCAATATGTATGGTATTGATGGAAACTTTACAAATTATGGTTAAAATAGAAAACAAAGTGTGTTTGTTTTAAATTTTAAAATTCGAATTCGAATAGACTATTTTCATATTACCGACTTTTGACTCCGGAGGTTATATTTTTTCGACAGGTTACCTTCTCTCTAGTAGGACATCCTGTACTCGGTCAACCAAGAGCAACGTAAAGAAGTAAAATCAAGCTTTTAATCGGTACATTTTTTGTAGGAAATAAACTGTTTTATGTTTTCATTATACGACAAAATAATCGGAAAACAGTAAACTTTCCGCCCAAAGTGCACAGATTTTATGTTTGATTTTACTTCTTTTGGTTGCTCTTATTTGACCGAGTACCAGGATGTCCAACCACAGATTAGGTAACCTGTCGAAAAATTATATAATCCGGAGTCAAAAGTAAAATCCTAATTATGGAGTTCATCAAGGCTCTATATTAGGTCCCCTCCTGTTCCTGGTGTGTTTATTGATATAACCGATGATTTAATAAGTCTAGCTAGATTGTTTTCTGTTGTAACGTCCCTTTCGTATTGCTGTAATAGCCCCTACACAATTAAGGATGTTTTAAACATTAATTTCGAAAAAAATGTCAACACGGTCCGAATATTGGTTAACAAATTTTAACCCTAATAAACCAAAGCTGTGATATTGATTTCTCTCACAAACACTAAGGAATTACTTTTGATATTGGTGGTAAATGCCATTTACAAATAGAAAAAAAAATCTCTGTGCAAGTACAAGACTAAATGTCCTAACAAAAATTAACATACGCGTTAAATTATTTAGTTTCGTATTCAATGGTGGAAGTTGGTTTTGGAGCTCTGTAAAAAAAAGTCAAAGTTTATTGTGGTGAAAGAGGACTTTATCGTCCAATAAGTAGTGGTTAAAAGCACTAGAACACTGTCCTTGTTTTATTTGCAAAAATTACCTCCACACAAAACTCTAATTAGTGTATTCAGCGATCGTCAACAGATTGACCACCGAGACGGTCCGCCGCCATCTTGGAAAAAAGGCCAATCCAAGTAAATATTTCTTTTCTACTGGAACCGACAACATATAGAATATTACAATATCTTTAAAACTTATAAAGAACATTTATCGTCATCCCCCAACCCCAGCCCCAACGTAATTAACAACTATTGTGTACATGTCTGAAAAGAAAATACGAGATTATTTGCAAACCCCAAGATCTGTAACAGTAGGGAAAAGGTACTTGAGACCTGTCATACTATCCGACAGCAAAGGGGTCTACCTAAAAGACCAAGTCCGTCATCCAGAGGACCGTCAAATTATCTGGTGGAACAAAAGAGGAACCAATATACAAAACTCCCTACACTGGCTGGAGAAAAACATCAAAAGCAAAATAAACGAATTAGGAAATATTCATCTCTATATTTGGCTCTGAACCTGTGACCTTACAACCAAGAATAAAGACCGCACAATATCCTTAGCCAGTCAACACCCAGATACTTCAAAAAATTTATTTGAAAATTTAAAGAAATTCAAACTACTGCTACAGCCATATCCTAATTCTAAAATAACTTTTATCGAAATTCCTCACTATTCTATAACTAAATGGAACAATCATAACAAGAAGTCACCATCCGAAGACCGAATCAACCAGGACCAAGAGCTACACCAACAAATTATAAATTTAAATTCACAAATACAGGAATTAAACTCTTCTCTTCATGAACGATCTCCCTTGCTCAACCTACATCTCAAAGCAAGCAAACAAGTAAAAAGGGGAAAGAACAAACCACGTAAACAGTATATCAATTACCAGCTCTACTTAGACGGTATACACCCTAAACCAATTTTGGCCAAAGCTTGGTTAGCAGAACTATCAACTCAAATCCGGGTAGACTGTTGGCACTAAACAACCAGAGAAAATTTGGTGTGGATCAGAAGGCATGGGATGACCAAGCCACGCTGTTGAAACACTAAATCTATCTGAACATTGTCAACAGACAGAAGTGAACCTAACAGTAACATTTATAGCCATGTCTTCCCTAGTACCAACAAATAAATCCCGTGCGAGATCTAGAACCGAGGTCAATGAAGAGACCCATGTGAAAAACTATACACTGAATATCACAAAAGCATTATACAAAAAGCTTGAAGCGACTAAAAGAAATCTTAGTGTAGAATATAAACATACAAAGGGTGGAATTGTATTAACAGCAGATGCAGTAACATTTGAATTACTTCGACTGGCAACTCTAAACTACTTTGAAACCTTCCTGAGATCAAAGGACAAGCAAATATAAGGAAGATAACTGATAAATCGCAAACTACAATAGTGCAGCATATAATCAAAGTTGCCCTGAACAGCAATAGCTACACAATTAACATATATAACACAACTAGTCGTCTTCTAATAAATGGAACTGATGCTAACCAATTTTTAGCCAACGATATCAACAACATACATGAGATTGTCCTCAAGGGCCTGCAAGAACAAGGTGTTAAAGGATTGAACACTGAAGAGTTAAACAGGCAACTAGGCAACCAACTACAAAATCTCCTGGGCAACAACGACCTTGCCAAAGGAAGTAGGATGAATGAACAACTAAATACAGATGGCAATGAAACTTGTACCAAATGTAACAAAAAGTGCAGAACTAGAAGCACTTACTGTGATACTGGAAATCACTGGGTATACTATAAATGCCAGAAACTAACACAACAAGAGATACAAGTAGCAGAAAACTCAAACGGCGAGGAGTACTATGAATGCAAGCTATGCTGTGAAGCAAAATCTAGCCTCCTAGCATTGAAGAGGTGCGCACTGAGTAACACCCATGCCCAGCAACTACTTGAAGAAGAAACCGAATTATTGAAAGTTTGCAACAAAGATGAAACATCAACAACCAGCCAACCAAAGGCGAATTGCGCAATATGTGACACTATGCTTACAGATCCAGCCTGGGACATATGCGAAGATTGCAACAACAAATGCCACATCAAATGTATGACCGAAATAAACGAAACATACATATGCATACCCTGTATTATACTTCAAGAAGAACTCAAGCTACAAGAAAACATCAACAAAGATCTAGCTATTGTAACCCCTCACATGAATATTGGGAGGGAAAGCCAAGAAACAACTGTGCTCAATGAAGAGTCAACACCACTAGCTGCCACAAAGCCAATACCTAAACCCAGAAAACCCAAAGTGAAACAACAAAACCTGGATGATCCAACACTACCTAAACTAAGTGAACTAAGAGCAAGAGAAATTAAAGTTAAAAAAGTAGAAGAGCAACTTAAAATTAAGGAAAAATCACTAAATGAGATACGAAATGAGAAAATATTGCTAGAATCAAGATGTCAACAGCTAGAAGCCAGGAATTTCGAATTAGAACAAACTGTTAAACTACTCAAAAGAAGAATTGAATCTGACAGCCACCTAGCTATGCCTGCTTCACCCAACACATGTGAAGCCCCAACCAGTAGTCAGGACGTCTATCATAAGATGAAACAAGAGCTTGATCAACAACTAGCAAATCTCCATACAAAATTATCAAACATTGTACTAGACGAAATGGATAGACAGCTCGACAAGATTAAGCTCTTTGATGGCAATCAGCAAGCAGCTACAGAATCACCAAAGACAGACAGTAGTAGGCAAACTGAAAAAAACTGTAAATCATACGCAGAAAGAAAATATAGCTCCAATAACACAAACCACAGTACAACACCTTACTGGGCAACCACTGAGCTACAAAAAATCAGCAGACCAGAATTTGCCAAAACAGAGAGATATGCATTACAATATCCCACCGCCAATGCAAATACCGACATATGCAGACAACAAGCCAAATATAGACTATCATACTGCTCACCATCAACATCTGTGGCCAAAGAATGCGTCATACCCTGCAACGCAAAATAAACAAGAGCTTAGTGGCAACAGAAATATTATACCAACTTCAGCACAACAGTCTTTTTTAGCACTACAAAGCCTCAACCTGAACCGTGTGTAACAGAAGAAACAGGCGTCGAAAAATCAGAGAGTTCTCAACTACAACTTGTCTCATTCAACTGTAAAAACATAAAAACGTGTGGACCAATAGTACATAAACTTTTACAAAGTAATGATATAATTCTCATTCAGGAGCATTGGCTGTTCCAAACACAGCTACATCTACTCGGTGAACTTAATGAACATATAAACTATATAGGCAAGGGGGTTGATATGAATGAGCCGCTATTACCAATATGTATGCCTCGAGGATACGGAGGAGTAGCCATACTATGGAAGAAAAAAGTTGATCACATGATAAAACCAATAGACCTAGGTTCAGAAAGAATACAGTGTATAGAAATCAAGGAAAACTCCAACTCCAATATACTCTTAACATCAGTATACCTACCAGCAAAAGGGAGTAAAAACCATCTATCAGAATACCAAGACGTAATTGATCAATTATATGAGCTCTACCAAAAATACAATGAAACCCATAAAATTATCATAGGAGGAGATACAAATGAGGATCTGAATGAACAAACAGGCACAAAACGTAATCTATATCTGCGAGACTTTATAAATGAATGCGGTTTAAAATGTGACAACAAGGCAAAAACTTTTGTTAATTCCATAGGACAAGAATCCTCAGAAATTGATTACTTTTTGCATAACCTAGCAGATCAAGACTTTCAAGCAAAACAAGTCCTGAACGAACTGATAGAAAATACGTCAGACCACCATCCTATCCGTATGAGCATCAAATTCAAGTACAAAAATGCAGAAGTTAATCATAAGCAAAACAACAGCAGGATAAAAAAGAAGGTCAACTGGGATAAGGTTGACAAAGAATGGTACTCTGCCCACATTGATACACATATTGACAGTCTCCAAATAAACGAAAATATGGAAGAAACAGCAGTAGAGGAAGCCATACTAAAATTGTGTGAACTACTTAGGGAAACAGCCGACCTCACCTCATCTTTAAAGGCAATATTCAATGCCAAACCAAAACTGAAAGTGTGGACACCAGAAATCCAAGTAGCACTAAAAACAGCGAGGAAAAAATATAAAGTATGGAAAAATCACGGGAAACCCAACAACAAAAATAATAAAATGCTTATGGAGAAGAAGCAATCTAAAAAGGACTTCAGACGTGCAGTACGAATTGAACTAGCTAAACAAAAAAACAAGGAGAAGGAAACTATCCTCGAAACAAGAACAAAAGATGCAAAAATGTTTCATAAATTGGTCCGTAACAACAGGAAAAAAGGAAATGATGCGATCATGGAACTAGAAGTCAATGGTGAAAAATATGTTGAGAACGATAATATTATCAATGGATTTCAAGAACATTTTAGCAGTCTGGCAACATTCAATGAGAAAACACGCATAGACAGCCTTTATCATAATTTAGTTGAACACGATATTCAATCAATAAACAAGCTTGTACAACAAAATAACATCAAAAACGTAACATCTGAAGAGATAACAAAAGCTATCCGTTCTATAAACAAAGGAAAATCGGCAGACTACCATGGTATAACAATAGAGCATATCATCCACGCAGGATCTGATACAGAGAAACTTCTTGTTCTGCTGGTACAATGCATATTCAAACATGGGATCATATCAGAAACACTCAAGATGGGCCTTTTAACACCAGTATTTAAAAACAAGGGAACAAGGCAGCAAGCTATCAACTACAGAGGGATTACTGTGTTGCCAGTCATAGGAAAGATTATCGAAACTATCATCAAAGAACGTACAAATGACCGTGTCCTAGAAACACAAAACAAAAAGCAAAGAGGTTTTACAGCAGGGTCATCGCCACTAAATTCAGCCTTACCAATAGAAGAAAGCTACAGAGAATCAAAAGACAACAATATAACTCTCTACCTTGTACTCCTAGATGCAAAAGCAGCGTTTGACACAGTAATACATAGCCACATGCTTCGAAGGGTATTCTTGGCAGGAATTGATGATGGACATTGGGGACTGATTAAAGACCTGCACGAAAACGCAAAAAGTGTAGTCAAATGGGAAGGAAATATCTCTCAACCATTTAAAGTTAACCAAGGAGTCAGACAAGGAGGTATACTCAGCACTAACCTGTATAAACTCTACATCAATCAACTTCTTAATATGTACGAAACAACTGGAGCTGGCTATAAAATAGGAAATATTAGTGTAAATAGTACAGCATGTGCAGACGATATCGCGCTTATCAGTCAAGACCCTGATCAAGCACAAATACTCATTAATATGGCTTATGACTATGCATATATGGAAGGCTACGAACTGCAACCAACAAAAAGTGTAGTCCTGAACATCTCCCATAAACAGCGAAAATAGGAGTCTAACAACCAGACCTTTAAAATGGGACCAAACGATATGCCATCAATTGAGAAAGCCACACATCTAGGAATCATTAGAACTATATCACTCAAGGGCAACATGATAGCAAATGTGGAAGAAAATATTAAAAAAGCAAGACGAAGTGCTTATAGCCTGCTTGGGGGAGGATTCCATGGCCACAACGGTCTTGACGTAGAGACAATGGTGCACCTGTACAAAATTTACATCTCTCCAGTACTACTATATGGATTAGAGCTAATACTACCAACAACAAGCTCACTAACTCTTCTTGAAAACTTCCAGAAGAAACTCCTAAAGCAAATACTTTCTCTACCAACCTGTGTAGCAGACATAACCGTTAACATCCTTACAGGAATACTACCTATTGAGGCACAAGTACACATCCGAGCATTAGGCCTATTTAACAACATCTGCAACCAGCCTGACGACAGTGTAGAAAAATAACTTGCAAAACGCCAACTTCTTATAAAAAACGATGGAAGTTCTAGCTGGTTCATTGCTATTAAGCATATGCTACGAAAGTATGACCTGCAGGAGGCAAGCTGGTATTTGAACAACCCAGTTAAGAAGACCATATGGACCTCAACTGTCAAGAAGACAATATACAATCACTGGAATAGATCAATAGTTCAGTTACAGCCATTATATAAAGGGCTCAATTTCTTAACAACTGAACATTTGAGAACCGGAAATATACACCCTCTACTCAAAATCAACTGCCACTCTACTATTGATACAGCAAGATTGCCAGTAGAATTAAAGCTGCTTACAGGCTCGTATATCCTTCAGAGCAAAAGGATCAGAATGTACAAAGATGAGACTGATCCGAAATGTCTGTTATGTGCAAAGGAAGAAGAAAATATAGAACACTTTATTTTGAAATGTGAAAGCTTGAGAATAGTGAGGAACACCATACTTCACGAAATAACTACAACGCTGAACGCAATGGGAATTCAATTTGATGAACTATCAACGAACGAAAAACTACAACATATTCTGGATTTAACGCCGGTAGCGAAAGCAAAGAAACTCTCTCCAGTCAGTGTAGTACAAATAGAAGGCCTTACTCGACGCCTGCTATATCAACTTCATATAGCCCGTTACAAGATGGTATGCGGATAGTAATAAATTTAGTGCGAGGTGACAATAAAATAAGCGATTCCGTTATCTCAACATCTATAAGGGCGTGGTTGGGGGAACCACATAAATTTCTGGAATCAAGTGAACTAAACTGTAAAATAAAGGATTTTACGCAAATTGTGTGGGGGTAGGACTTCAATGTAAATATGCGCACATCAGATATCGAATGGTGGAGGGAGTAACAGCACTGTATATAGATTGCACCCGAGCTGAGCATGTACATATAGTTAGATGTCCAATGGTGGAAGGAGAAGCAGCACTGTATATAAAGAGAGCACCTGTTCTACATATGAAAATATGGTTCCTCTACAAAGGGGGTTTAAAGATAAGTTAGATTACATTAGTTAAATAGAAATTATCTTGTTCGAATGAACTCGACATGTATTCGAATAAACATGGAATATGCATGTGAGTTATTGGATGGTTGTACTTGGCAAGATTCTGATCAACTAGAACAAATACTATTGGAAGCAGGAAGAATAATAGCTGGGTACCCAAGTATGCTAGTCGCGAAGGTATTTACTTCTAAAATGACCGGAAATAGTTGGCAGATAGATGACGGTATAGAAAGCTTTATATGTTCTTTATTTTATAGAATGTGACTGCCCCAGATTACCTTTGTGATTTAATGTCACCAATCGTTGGTCAGATATCTGATTATGATTTGCGAAATAGTAATCAATTATAGTTGATAATCATTAAGTATGTAGTACCCCACTATACATCATATAATAACAAAAAATAATTTTCCCTTTCTACAATGGAATCGCTTAAAACCCTGACATACGGATTTTCGAAATATAAATATATTAAAACGAAAGATGAAAACCAACACAGCCACCCTCCTATTTCATTTGGGGTGCAGTGGGAAATCTAGTAACAAAATATTACCTCCTCCTATAACTTGACACTGAAAACTAGATCTTTTAGCAAGGACGCTATCAATTATAAATTCACGGGAAAACGTTCTGGTAAATAATAAAAATAGATATAAGGGAGCTACCATTTGATTTTTATGGGGGGGCTTGGATGAAATTTGAAAAAAAATAGGCATGACAGGAGTTTTGAGTAAAAAAAAAGGCAGGATGAGACACTTGCAAAAAAAAAGTCAGGATGACAATTTAGGTAAAAAAAAGTCAGGATAAACTTTTAAAAAAAAATGCAGGACCGAAAAGAGTGAAAAATAAAAAGGCAGGACAGAGATTACAACTAAAAAAAAAATGCAGGACAAAATTTTTCATCCCAACCCCCCCCCCCCCAATAAAAATCAAATGGTAGCTCCCTAAGTTGAAATAAAAACAAAACTTCCATTTAATGTTATCATTACCCTCCTTAAATAGAAAACGGCGTGTACAGCAGACTAAATGAGCTTGGTGTAAAATTGGTTAAAAATGTTGCTATATGAATAAAACCTGCAGTACCATTTTCAATTTATTTTTCTACTAGCTGTATACCTCTCTAGAAAATGCTAATTATCAGTGTATATATGCAGCTTGATTAGAGATAGTCAGGGAAAAAATTCCAAAGGAATCGATTGATATGCAGCAAATAATGGCACTTTTGAAATTAAGTTAATAAGCAAATTCAAACGGACCTTATCCCGATGTAATCATTGAATGTGAATAGATCGAGAAGAACACAAATAAATGTACAAAAATTGAGACGACCTTTTCTTAAAATTGTAAAAGAAATAGTAAAAAGATGCCTACTTTATAGGAATGTTTATCTTTAATTTTTTAACCTGCGCAGACAGACTTTTATATTGTTATATTCATGAAAAGACAATATTTCTATATTGAATTTTCATGTGGCAAGATCAGACCAGTGTACTCGAAAGCGTAGAATGTGAAAAATTAGTATATTTTGGGAAATTGTAACATATGCTAAGGACTTTATGGAACACTCCAAAAATTGGTGACCGGCCCTTTGTACGAAGTGAGCTAATAATATTTGTAAAATGTTCTTGTTCTTGTATTCATCATTGGTCATTTGATTTGAGTTATGTACTTTTTCTGTAAAAGTAAGGTAAATGTTCTTTGGTTCGTTTGGAATTTCAACCAAAGATGAAGAACTGGATCTTCCATCACTGTATTGGATACCTAAACTACATAAATGTCCGTACAAACAACGTTATACTGCTGGGTCTTCCAAGTGCTCCACGAAACCTCTTTCTAAATTATTAACATCAATTTTATCAGCAATCAAAGCCGTGCTTCAAAGTTATTGTGAAACTATCTATTCTAGAGGTGGCGTGAATCAGATGTGGATACTAAAAAATTCCAAAGATCTTTTAGAGTACATACAATCTAAAACTCTTTCATCTTGCAATAGTATTAAAACATTTGACTTTTCTACACTTACACAAGTATTCCCAATTCCAAACTAAAAGACAAATTGAAAGAGTTGGTCCTGCTTTGTTTCATAAAAAAAAGGATGGCCAACGTAGATACAAGTATCCTGTCTTAGGGAGGGATAAATCCTACTTTGTAAAAAATCACTCTGATTCAAACAAAAAATTCTCTGAAACTGACGTTATCAAGATGCTTGATTTCTTGATTGACAACATATTTGTTACGTTTGGAGGACGTGTTTTTCAACAAACAATCGGCATTCCCATGGGAACCAACTGTGCCCCTCTTCTTGCTGACGTGTTTCTTTATTCATATGAGGCTGACTTCATACAGGAACTTCTTAGGAAGAAAGAAAAGAAGTTAGCAGTATCCTTTAATTTTACTTTCCGCTATATAGATGATGTTCTCTCACTAAATAATTCAAAATTTGGTGACTATGTTTAACGCATAAATCCCATCGAACTTGAGATAAAGGATACAACAGATACAGTTGGGTCTGCCTCATATCTTGACTTACATCTAGAGATTGACAGTGAGGGTCGGTTGAAAACAAAACTTTACGACAAAAGAGATGATTTCAGCTTCCCAATTGTGAACTTACCATTTCTATGTAGCAACATTCCAGCAGCGCCTGCATACGGAGTACATATCTCCCAGTTAATACGATATTCCAGGGCTTGTATTTCCCATCATTATTTCCTTGATAGACGGTTGCTGCTCACAAGGAAGCTATTAGACCAAGAGTTCCAGGTGAAGTTGAAATCATCCCTTCGTAAATTTTACTGACGCCATCACAAGTTTGTTGAGTGTTATGGAATATCCATTTCACAGATGATAGCGGGTATGTTCCAAATGTAGTAACTGCAATCCCGTCCCCTTTTCCCCGAAAGTGACCTACCGAATTAGACTTATTACTGGGTTTGTACTAACATGAGAAACACGACAGGTGCCACATGATCTGCTTACCCTTAGATCACCCCCAGTTTTTGGTGGCGTTCATGTTGCTCAGTCTAGTTTTCTATGTTGTGTTTTGTGTACTATTGTTTGTCTGTTGGTCTTTTCTTTTTTAGCCATGGCGTTGTCAGTTTATTTTCGACTTATGAGTTTGAATGTCCCTCTGGTATCTTCCGCCTCTCTTTTTCCTTGGTAGGCATCCATATAAAAATAAAAATAAGGAGATGTGGTATGATTGCCAATAAGACAACTATCCATCAAAGTTCAAATGAAGTGGATGTAAGCAAGTATAGGCAACCGTACTGCTTTTTACAATGAGAAAAACCCATACCCTATGGATACTATAAAAGGCCCGACATGAAAAATATGAAACAATTCAATTGAGATACCTAACAACCTAATTTATAACAAAACAATTTACGAAAAAACAAATATGACAGACATGAACCAACGACAACCACTGAACTACAGGCTCCTGACTTGGGACAGGCACATAAAGAATGAGGCGGGTTAAACTAGTTTGCCCCCCCTAACCTGGGACAGTGGTGTAACAGTACAACATAAGAACAAACTATAATTAACTGTTGACACAGAGATATGTCTCGCCTGTCGGCATAAAATTCAGAAAAAGACAATTCAATGAACATTAACATTGCTAATTAATTCAAAGTCGCCGGACCACAAACTAGTGGGCAGGGCCTCGAAATGGTCAACAAACTGAGATGTGAGGACAGTAATGTAACTTTATAGATAGTCATAATTTTCAATTGTAAGTAGTTTCTATCAAACTAACTAAAGCAGAAAACTAAACATTGAAAATTGCTAATTAATTCAAAGTCACTGGACCATGATTTAGGGGGGTAGGGCCTCAAAATAGTAATCTAACTGATATGTACTGATAGTAATGCAACTTCATACAAAATATCATTGATCTATCACAAGTAGTTCCTATCAAACTAACTTTAGCAGAAAACTTAACAACTGTTGACGCCATCGTCATCATCTCAGGAAAAGCAATCCCTATGTCTCGCTTACGGCGACTCTGGTCGCAGGCGAGACAAAAATCAGTTAAAAAAAGCTTAACTCATCAGACCAAATGTTTATTGGAGGTGTTTTTCCTTTTTAACATAAAATCAGAATAATTAGAATTATAATAAATTGCCAATTCTTCTTTATTTGCATTTATCATAGAAAATAAATGATATTTTTTATATTCAAGTTTCAAAAATGTCAAACATATAACTCATTAATCCATTAACTTATATTTATTTTCTGGATTGTTGTGGTTAATTGATACTAAGATCCAACTATATAGATGTTGCAACTGGTGCATAAAGTGCAATGTTTGAAATCGAAATTATGAATGGAAAAAACTTAGAAAAGAGTTCTGCCCACATGACAGTCAACACACGTATCTTGTTTTTTTCATATTTTTGCTAACATAAACATTGCTTCAAAACAATCCAAAGGAATTTTCAAATTGTACCTATTACAGCAGACATACTATGTACAGAAAAATTATGTAGAGGGCTTATTACATACCTTCTTTATTCATAACATACATACAACAGGTATTCAAAGGAAAATATCATTTAGCATACAAAATTAACATTTAAACATCAGATCATATTTAAACTTTATTTTTTAATATTGAAACAAACTATGAAAATTTCTTAAATGATCTTACATAAAAAATAGTTCCACCATAGATAATAGGTAGAAACAAAATAAATCTTTACACATTAAATATGGATACTATATAAGTTGAAATTCCTCAAGTACTGTGTATTTTTTGCACAGTTAGAATCTCCCAAGATTGTTCTGTTGACTCGAGAGGAAATAATGAATTTTCAAATTTTCATAAAAAATACCGTAAACTGTCTTATTCATAATTGGAAGATCACCTCAAAAGCACTTATTTATCATAAAAACTTCAGATTAATTACAGCAAAAACAATAATGAAAAACATTTAAACAGAAAATACTTTGTTAGCCTCTTTCTGACTTTTTACTCTTTGATCATAATGTATCATTTGTTTACAAAACAGGAAATGAGGCTGCTCCTTTATGAAGTTGTTTACTGACATTCAATATGATTCCAATAATCTAAACCATACATTATGCTGCCATTAAATCCAATACTCGTAAACTCAGATCAGACTATCAAATACATCAACTCGCTTTCGAGTCTCTATCTTTCATTGTTTTCCTCGCCATTTCCATTGCACCTTCATAAGTTTTATTTCCTCCAATAAATCCTGAAGCATGAACAAATATACAGCCTGGAATTCCACTCAGTTTTGAGAGGGCATCATCTCTTACACCTTGCCATTCTGATAAGAGTGATAACCTGAAATTTATAACAAAGATATTAAAAATTATTTGAATAATTTAATACTTACTAAAACAACTATTTCCATATTCAAATGCTGTGAGTTCATAATTATTGTTGAAATACTTCTTTTCATGGATTAAGTAGGTGTGAATGAACCATAACAATGCACAACGAGATACCAATTTTCTACAGACTGACAAAAAGGCAACGTCAGAATTTTTGATATAAAGGTCATCTAACGAAATCCAAACAATACCCTTTCTATTTTATTTTAATCAAATTTTGTTAGTAGGAATTAAGTTTTTGGTGGCTCACATCAGGATGAGAACATGCTGAAGTGATATGAACCCTATTTTGTACTAGACTGACATGCTGGGATAGTTCACAAAGTAACAGTTGGTAGGATGACATTTAACCCTATCCAGACACATTTTTCGAACACTTATGACCAGGACAATTGTTCTTAAAAACAAGAGTGGACACGCTGAAATGTCTCGCCTTCTTTACTAACCATTGATATTATGTTGATAGTCCTAAATGAAAGCTTTACTACAACTGTTACATAAACTTAACATGATCCAAGAAAATGAAGTCAAGGTCATATAAACCAAACGAGAAATACACATACACCTTACAATCATTCAATACACTAAATATAGTTGACCTATTGCTTATAGTTTCTAAGAAACAGACTTAACCAAGAAAACTAAACATTGACCAATGAATCTTGAAAATGAGGTCAAAGTCAGATGAACCATGCCAGGCAGACATGAACAGCTTACAATCCTTCCATACAACAAATATAGCTGACCTATTGCTTATAGTTTAAGAAAAACAGACTGAAACACATAAACTTAACACTGAGCAATGAACCGTGAAAATGAGGTCAAGGTCAAATAAAACCTGCGAGACTGACATGTACATCATAAAATATTTCCATACACCAAATATAGTTGACTTATTGCATATAGTATAAGAAAAAAGACCAAAACTCAAAAACTTAACTTTGACCACTGAACCATGAAAATGAGGTCAAAGTCAGATGACACCTGCCAGTTTGACATGTACACCTTACAATCATTCCATAAACCAAATATAGTAGACCTATTGCATAAAGTATAAGAAAAACGGACCAAAACACAAAAACTTAACTATAACCACTGAACCATGAAAATGAGGTCAAGGTCAGATGACACCTGCCAGCTAAACATGTACACCTTACAATCATTCCATACACCAAATATAGTAGACCTATTGCATACAGTATAAGAAAAACAGACCAAAACACAAAAACTTAACTATAACCACTGAACCATGAAAATGAGGTCAAGGTCAGATGACACCTGCCAGTTACACCTTACAGTCCTTCCATACACCGAATATACTAGACCTATTGCTTATAGTATCTGAGATATGGACTTGACCACCAAAACTTAACCTTGTTCACTGATCCATGAAATGAGGTCGAGGTCAAGTGAAAACTGTCTGACAGACATGAGGACCTTGCAAGGTACGCACATACTAAATATAGTTATGCTATTACTTATAATAAGAGCGAATTTAACATTACAAAAAATCTGAACTTTTTTTTCAAGTAGTCACTGAACCATGAAAATGAGGTCAAGGACATTGGACATGTGACTGACAGAAACTTCGTAACATGAGGCATCCATATACAAAGTATGAAGCATCCAGGTCTTCCACCTTCTAAAATATAAAGCTTTTAAGAAGTTAGCTAGTGCCGCCGCCGCCGTGTTAAAATTTCTCAAAAATTGTCTTTCAAGGGCATTAACTCCCTTATTAGATTTTCTGGATCCATTACAGTTTTCAAGATATTACACAATAACCAGTTGCATTTTACTCTTATGTTCTATTTTTAGCCTTGATTGTGAACGAGATATCTATCAACCAGAGGCCAAATGATAAGGATCTAACAACTGAAGGGCACTGTTAAGCCTTTCACAATGAACAAAACCCATACCATATAATAAGGTATAAAAGGCCCAAACATAACAAAATGTGAAACAATTCAAGAGAAGAGAAAGACCTGATTTAGACTAAAACAATAAACGAAAAAAAAAATAAGGCAGGAAGCAACAAACAACAACTACTGAATAACACAAGGCACCAGTCTAAGAGTACTTGTAGTTACTGAAATATAACATAACATTACTCTGACTAAACAATCTAATCTTTTTTAGGTTTAATCAATGTGACTGACAAAATATGTTTTGTTTATTAAAAATAAGATGTTTTGCAAACCTATTTTCAAACGAGCCAATCCTAACAGGAACACATTGAACTCTCCAGTTTCCATTACTATCTGCGTAAATGACAAATTTGATTGGCGGTGATATATTTTGTTCTTGTTCAATATCAAATAAGTGATCTCTCCAAGGACAGCCGCCTGATGACAACACCATAATCTCACCACTGGGATCTGTCTGAAATGCATAAAACATTATCAACAGCTGAAAGAAAGTTGGTTATCTCAAGTTTTTAAAATCATTTAAAAAAGTTCAAGATGATAAATAGTGTTAACCACATTGAAAAAAATTATAACCATATAAACATAGAAAACTTTATTTTGATTTGGCAAAGCATAAAACATACAAACATAAGCTCTGGTGAGCTTTTAAATATATATAAAAATGTATACAAAATAAATTAAAATAAAATGCTCTGCAGGGCGCAGCTTGATACGACCGCAGAGGTCGAACCCTGAGCAGTTGGGGCAAGTATGGACACAACATTCAAGCTTGATACAGCTCTGAATTTGGATTGTGATTAAATATTTGACACTGCATAGGTTTCTGACACAGAATGAATGTGGTCTAAGAACTTAAAAATTTTAAATTGGACATTCACCTATTATGGTCAATATCCAAAATCTAAATACATGGTTAGATTCAACATATCAAAGAACCCCAAGAATTCAATTTTTGATGAAATCAAACAAAGATTAATTTTGGACCCTTTTGACCTCAATGTGGACAAAGTTGATAACAGGGCCCAAAAATCAAAATCTAAATACATGGTTAGATTCAGCATATCAAAGAACCCCATTATTTTCAATTTTTGTTGAAATCAAACAAAGTTTAATTTTGGACCCCGATTTGGACCAACTTGAAAACTGGGCCCATAATCAAAAATCTAAATACATGTTTAGATTCAGAATATCAAAGAACCCTAAGAATTCAATTTTTGTTAAAATCAAACTAAGTTTAATTTTGGACCCTTTGGACCTTAATGTAGACCAATTTGAACACGGAACCAAAAATTAAGAATCTAAATACACGGTTAGATTCGGCATATCAAAGAACCCCAATAATTCAATTTTTGATGAAATCAAACAAAGTTTTATTTTGGACCCTTTGGACCTCAATGTGGACCAATTTAAAAACGGGGCCCAAAATCCAAAAACTTAATACACGGTTAGATTCAGCATATTAAAGAACCCCAAGAATTCAAGAATAAAACCCCATTGAAATTGGTCAAGAAATAAGCAATTTATACGAAGTATCTTCTTCTGCACAATACTGTGCAATTAAATATTTCTTGCTATTGCGCAATACTGTACAATTGACAATTTCTTGCTATTGCGCAATATTGTGCTATTGGATATTTCTTGCTATTGCGCAATACTGTGCAATTGAAGATTTCTTGCTATTGCGCAATACTGTGCAATTGAAGATTTCATGCTATTGTGCAATACTGTGCAATTGAAAATTTCTTGCTGTTGCACAATACTTATTATATAATAATTTAAACATCCTGTTAGGTGTGTATCTCCTACCATATCATTATTATTTGCTTTTAAATATAAATCAGAAATAACCAACTTAAAATGGAAAATTTTAAATGAAAAAAAAAAATGAAAAAAAGAAAAAAAATGAAAAAAAAAAAAAATCCCCCCCCAAAATTTTTTGAACCCCCTTATGATTCATCACCCCCAAACTCAATCCCAGCTTTCCCTTTGTGGTATGGTAACTTGCAGTACAATTTCAGAGAGATCCATACACTTGAACACAAGTTATTGTCTGGAAACTAGAAAAATGTGTTTTTTGGCCCCTTTTTGGCCCCAAATTCCTAAACATTTAGGGCAATTACCCCCAAACTGAAACCCAGCTTTCCCTTTGTGATATGGAACCTTGTAGTACAATTTCAGAAAGATCCATACACTTACACACAAGTTATTGTCCTGAAACTAGAAAAATGCTTGTTTTTTGCCCCTTTTTGGCCCCAAATTCCTAATATATTGAGGCAATTACCCCCATCATCAATCCCAGCCTTCCCTTTGTGGTATGGTACCTTGCAGTACAATTTCAGAGAGATCCATACACTTGAACACAAGTTATTGTCTGGAAACTAGAAAAAATGCTTATTTTTGGCCCCTTTTTGGCCCCTAATTCCTAACCATTTCGGGCAATTACCCCCAAACTCAATTCCAGCTTTCCCTTTGTGATATGGAACCTTGTAGTACAATTTCAGAAATATCCAAACACTTACACACAAGTTATTGTCATGAAACTAGAAAAATGCTTGTTTTTTGCCCCTTTTTTGGCCCCTAATTTCTAAAATTTTGAGACAATTACCCCCAAAATCAATTCCAGCCTTCCCTTTGTGATATGGAACCTTGTGGTACAATGTCAGAGAGATCCATACACTTACACACAAGTTATTGTCTGGAAGTTACAAAAATGCTTATTTTTGGCCCCTTTTTGGCCCCTAATTCCTTAACTGTTGGTACCATAACCCTAAAAATCAATCCCAACCTTCCTTTTGTGGTATTGAACCTCAGAGATCCATTCACTTAAACTAAAGTTATAGTGCGAAAACTAATGTGTCTTCGGACAACGACGCCGGACGATGACGCCAACGTCATACCAATATACGACCGCAAAAATTTTGCGGTTGTATAAAAAACATTATGCATCAGTGCACATACAGGGATCTCCCTGGCATTTTAGCTTGAATGGCTAAAAATGGATTTGTGGATTTTAGAGAAGCTAGAGACGCAATTTCCTGGGAGTTTTTTTATTATCTCAATACTTTTTAACAGTTAATTTTGTTTTTGAGGTTCATAAGTGTTTCTCGTTTTTTATATAGATTAGACCGTTGGTTTTCCTGTTTGAATAGTTTTACACTAGTAATTTTTGGGGCCCTTTATATCTTGCTGTTTGGTGTGAGCCAAGGCTCCATGTTGAAGGCCGTACTTTGACCTATAATGGTTTACTTTTACAAATTGTGACTTGGATGGAGAGTTGTCTCATTGGCACTCATACCACATCTTCCTATATCTATTTGCATATCCATTTATAAGTTTGAGTATTCACTATAATAATTATAGCTGACGTATTTTTTTAGATTATAAAACAAGTATTATATCTTTAATTTTGATGCTTCAGTAATTGTTCTGTAAATATTTTTTTCAAACACTCGTGACTGTATTCTGTCAAAAAGAAATTCAAGATTTCCTTAGATAAGAGTTTGTGGAAGAAGATAATTTCTTCTTATTGATTTGTTAGTTTCTTATAGCTCAAGGAGAAAAAATCAAAAAGTTAAGATGTAGAGGATAAATTAAATATCATAACAGTGTTAGCATGTTGTTTTGACATGATTTTAACACATTGATGGTCAAATGACATTCAAATCAAACGCTGCATTGATTTTGTCAAAATATTGTTCAGGATTCTTGTATTTCATTGTATTGCTGAAGAAAATCAAAGATATTACAAGTGACAAAATATACTGGAATGGCCAACAGAGACGTGTTTCGCTTCCCTACATGACAATAATCCCAAACATGACGACCATGTCGTAGTTTGTTTTGCTTAGACTGGGCACTCATTGTTACATAAGTAAGAGGCAAGTTTTAATTGATTGTGTCATTTCAACTCCTTTGGAAAATCAGAATGGGACATTTTAATAAATTTTGAGCCAATGGCGCAGGGCCCGGTCCCAAAGGGTTCTCTGACATATAAAACATACAACTGAATAAAACCAAGCAACAACCAAAAATTCAGATTTCTAGCAATCTTGTATAAAATTTTTTAAATTTATTAAAAAATCTAAATAGACAATTGACAATAAAATGCACCGCAGGGCGCAGCTTGATACGACCACAGAGGTCGAACCCTGAACAGTTGGGGCAAGTATGGACACAACCAATACACGGTCATATGTTCCGGACATTTGTATAATGTCCAGTAAAAGTCCGGCTGGGCAAAGCATGAAACGGTCATCTACTTTTTAGTTTATAAGGCTTTCTTAAAAGACGGTCATTTTAACATAATTCGCGATCTTTTTGACCCAACCTTTTGCCTTTAACAGCCACACATTTCCAGTCATAAAAGTGACATGATCATTAAGTACTATCAAAACAACCCCTACTTTAATACCTTCTCATTTTAATCAACTTAATTAGTTGTCGAACAGCTGAAATTTACCTGTTCAAGTGACAGGTAAACTATTTTGAACCGGACATTGATCGGTCTATTCAAAGTTATTTTCTTACATTTCAGCAGTTTGCATCTAATTAATTTAGTCAAAAAGATTTAAATTATCAGAAATACGTTCACAAATATGATTTGAAAAAAAAATTAAAAATGTGAAAATAAAAAATCGTCATAACCACATTGTTTGAACTAGTACACGTGTGCGCATGTGCGCAGGTGTGAAATTTAATTATGCATCCTAATTTCTTCAAAAAGTGCTTAAATTGTCATTGATACCTTTATCTCACATTTATTTCGAATATTTTCTTGAAGAAATAACGTAGAAAGAGCTACTCACACTCATTCATGCTTTGCAAATGTACACAGAATTTACGTCTCCGTCTCTGGTCCATGTTATACCATTGTCAAGATAACATCCGGAATAAGTTAAAAAAACGAAAGTAAAGTTTTTGACAATGTTATTTTGCACAAATAAAGAGTCTAAGGCAGATATAAGTACGCTGATGTTGCACACTTCGAATGATGCACTGCCAATTTAACAGTTTACGTCAGAACTTCGAATTTGAATCAAAGAAAGTTTAATATCGTTTTTTTTTAATGTCAATCATTGGGATGGCCAACTGTGCAACTGATTACCATAATTGCCTTTTGTTTATTTAGTCTTAAGGGATTAAAATCGGGATAATATATATAAAATGTCCGGCTGGCTAAAAATAATTTTGGAAGCCCTGGACACAACATTCAAGCTTGATACAGCTCTGAATTTGGATTGTGATTAAATATTTGACACAGCATAGGTTTCTGACACAGAATGAATGTGGTCTAAGAACTTAAAAATTTTAAATTGGACATTCACCTATTATGGTCCAATATCCAAAATCTAAATACATGGTTAGATTCAGCATATCAAAGAACCCCAAGAATTCAATTTTTGATGAAATCAAACAAAGTTTTATTTTGGACCCTTTTGACCTCAATGTGGACAAAGTTGATAACGGGGCCCAAAAATCAAAAATCTAAATACATGGTTAGATTCAGCATATCAAAGAACCCCATATATTCAATTTTTGTTGAAATCAAACAAAGTTTAATTTTGGACCCCGATTTGGACCAACTTGAAAACTGGGCCCATAATCAAAAATCTAAATACATGTTTAGATTCAGCATATCAAAGAACCCTAAGAATTCAATTTTTGTTAAAATCAAACTAAGTTTAATTTTGGACCCTTTGGACCTTAATGTAGACCAATTTGAAAACGGAACCAAAAATTAAGAATCTAAATACACGGTTAGATTCAGCATATCAAAGAACCCCAATAATTCAATTTTTGATGAAATCAAAAAAAGTTTAATTTTGGACCCTTTGGACCTCAATGTGGACCAATTTAAAAACGGGGCCCAAAATCCAAAAACTTAATACACGGTTAGATTCAGCATATTAAAGAACCCCAAGAATTCAAGAATAAAACCCCATTGAAATTGGTCAAGAAATAAGCAATTTATACGAAGTATCTTCTTTTGCACAATACTGTGCAGTTGAATATTTCTTGCTATTGCGCAATACTGCACAATTGACAATTTCTTGCTATTGCGCAATATTGTGCTATTGGATATTTCTTGCTATTGCGCAATACTGTGCTATTGGATATTTCTTGCTATTGCGCAATACTGTGCAATTGAAGATTTCTTGCTATTGTGCAATACCGTGCAATTGAAAATTTCTTGCTATTGCACAATACTTATTATATAATAATTTACACATCCTGTTTGGTGTGTATCTCCTACCATATCATTATTATTTGCTTTTAAATATAAATCAGAAATAACCAACTTAAAATGGAAAATTTTAAAAGAAAAAAAAAAGGAAAAAAAGAAAAAAAATGAAAAAAAAAAAAAAATCCCCCCCCCCCAAATTTTTTGAACCCCCTTATGATTCATCACCCCCAAACTCAATCCCAGCCTTCCCTTTGTGGTATGGTACCTTGCAGTACAATTTCAGAGAGATCCATACACTTGAACACAAGTTATTGTCTGGAAACTAGAAAAATGTGTTTTTTTGGCCCCTTTTTGGCCCCCAATTCCTAAACGTTTCTGGCAATTACCCCCAAACTCAATTCCAGCTTTCCCTTTGTGATATGGAACCTTGTAGTACAATTTCAGAAAGATCCATACACTTTCACACAAGTTATTGTCATGAAACTAGAAAAATGCTTGTTTTTTGCCCCTTTTTTTGGCCCCTAATTCCTAAAAGTTTGAGACAATTACCCCCAAAATCAATCCCAGCATTCACTGTGTGATATGGAACCTTGTGGTACAATTTCAGAGAGATCCATACACTTGAACACAAGTTATTGTCTGGAAACTAGAAAAATGCTTATTTTTGGCCCCTTATTCCTAAACGTTTCGGGCAATTACCCCCAAACTCAATTCCAGCTTTCCCTTTGTGATATGGAACCTTGTAGTACAATTTCAGAAAGATCCATACACTTTCACACAAGTTATTGTCATGAAACTAGAAAAATGCTTGTTTTTTGCCCCTTTTTTGGCCCCTAATTCCTAATATTTTGAGGCAATTACCCCAAAATCAATCCCAGCATTCCCTTTGTGATATGGAACCTTGTGGTACAATGTCAGAGAGATCCATACACTAACACAAAAGTTATGTCTGGAAGTTACAAAAATGCTTATTTTTGGCCCCTAATTCCTTAACTGTTGGTACCATAACCCCCAAAATCAATCCCAACCTTCCGTTTGTGGTATCGAACCTTATGGTAAAATTTCATAGAGATCCATTCACTTAAACTAAAGTTAGAGTGCGAAAACCAATGTGTCTTCGGACGACATAGGACGACGACGACAACGACGACGACCACGCCAACGTCATACCAATATTCGACTGCAAAAATTTTTGCGGTCGTATAAAAAACCATCAGCAGATCATGTGGCAAACGTCTCTATGGGTCACCTGACAGCATGTCACCAGTGGTAAAATATTATGTCTCCACCATACAACAGAGGGAAAATAATTTGCACAAAGCCCCTAATTTCAACAAAAATTCGTAAGGGTTCCGCGGAACCCAGTGTCTCGCCTACTTTTGCTGTTAGTCGCAGGCTCAACAAAAATGGGGGAAAAATTATTAAAAATTTTCCTCTAGATACTATCTTTTGATTGTAAGAAGTTCTGTTCAAGTTTGGTAAAAATCCAAGAAGGTTTATGAATCTAATAAATGTTTTAAAAACTTTAACTGCAGACTGTACATGCTGTACGTAATGTTAACTGGAATAAAACTAAGTCCATTTATTAGTAATATACGGAAAAACAGGAAATAAATTTTTACAAAATTTCCTTCTAGATACTAGCATTTGATCATAAACAAGCTTCTATCTAAGTGTGGTACAAATCCAGGATAGTTTAAGAAAGTTATTAAAATTTGAAAAACTTTAACCACAGAGTGAATGTTATGTTAACTGGCAGAAAAACTAAGTCCATATATGAGTAAAATACAGATAAACAGGATTTTCTTTTTTACAAAATTTTCTTCTGGATACTATCTTATGATTATAAACAAGCTTCTGTCTAAGTGTGGTACAAATCCAGGATAGTTTAAGAAAGTTATTAAAATTTGAAAAACTTTAACCACAGAGTGAATGTAATGTTAACTGGCAGAAAAACTAAGTCCATTTATGAGTAAAATACGGATAAATAGGATTTTTTTTTTTTACAAAATTTACTTCTAGATACTATCTGATGATCATAAACAAGCTTCTGTCCAAGTTTGGTTGAAATGCAGGATAGTTTTAAAAAGTTATTAAAATTTCAAAAACTTTAACCAGAGAGTGAATATTTGTGGACGCTGATGCCGACGGAATGTAGGATCACTATGTCTTGATTTTGCAACAAGAGTCGCCGGCTCGACAAAAATCAGCAGAGTGGAACCAAATGTATATTGATCTGTAACTGATCTCAGTAGAATCACATACTCAAAATCAGCACAATTTGTGAATGAATTTAGAAAAAAGTCTGTATAACTGTTTGTTGCTGAATGACGGAATGGTGGAATGACGGACAAGGGTGAAACTATATGGCCCGGACCTAAGTCAGTGGGGCCATAAACATTGACATTGAATTAAAGCTATCTGCATTTATTTTTCAAACATCAAATTTATGTTCTATGTCATAAATGTACGGTTGTTTGTTCAAAATGTTAGCTTTGCTTCTAGCATTTCTAACTATTCCTAAGTGTTTGGTACTATCATATTTAATGCATTTGTATTCCCAGCAACATCTTAATGGCTCCATATTTTTCAAAAACTTGCTTTTTTATTCTTTTAAAAATTAAAAAAAATCTATGGACATCACGTTCCTTCAAAATATTCATGTTACTCAAATGTTTTTAAATAATAAAATAAAAGAATTGACTAATCTTACTTTTCAATTGTGACCTAAATGTTGTTTTAATAATGAGTCAGTGGCAAACATCCTTGAATTGTGCTGACAAATATTTCATTAAGTACTTTAAAAAAATAATCACATGTGTTGAATATGAACTTACACTACAGTCAACCAGATATCTTGAATAATCTGATGATATCACTTTTAGTAGAAATAACTAATATTACAGATATAGTTTTTATATCAAAATTGTGCCAAATATATGGTATGAAATAATGCTCAAATGACTTTATGTAAAATCCGCTTTTTCCTTTTTTGGTTTTCTATTCATAGTTGAAGAACATATTTCCTAAACACTCAAAATAAAATATCAATGTTCTTTGTTATGAGTTTTCAAAGCCAAGTTAAAACATTGCTTCTAAATCAAATTACTGGTACCTCTTTTCTTTTCTCTATTGCATCAACAACCAACTGTCTAGCTGGTAACCAGGCTTTCTTGTAGTACATAACTCTGTCCATGAACTCATCTCCTACCACTCTCATTGCCTTCAGAAAACACACCTTAAGAAAGAAATTGTAAATAAATAAAAACACATAATATATGCACACATTGTTTTAAATCTTTAAGGTTGTAAGGGTCACTAGAACCTTTTGATGCTGCATTTTGGGAGTCAAATCTATTTTTAGGATTCACATTATTTTTAATGTTTTAACCTGTCCTATATCATGTATATTTAGGTTTTCTAGGCACAATGATATATATCTGTATAGTTTTTTTTTTTACAAATGTTGCATAGTTCCAAGATAAATGAAAACAATAATTTGATTTTCTTTGTATCATGTCTTTATGATAGTTGTTTTTGTGCCTTGTACCGATCTTTTGAGTTAAGCCAATTGCTACTGATTTTATAGTTTGTGCTGTTACAACACTGTCCTAGGTTAGAGGGAGGGTTAAGGGCTCACAAACATGTTAAAATTCACCACATTCTTTATGTGCCTGTCCCAAGTCAGGAGCCTGTAGTCCAGTGGTTGTTGTTGGTTCATGTTTCAATTTTTTTTTCCATAAATTGCTTTGTTATAAATGATGCCTCTGGTTGTCTCGTTGAATCGTTTCACATTTTCATGTTGGGGCCTTTTATAGCTGACTACACGGTATGGGTTTTTCTCATTGTTGCAGGCCGTACGGTTGCCTATAATTGCTAACTTCCACTTTATTTGAACTCTGGTGGATAGTTGTCTCATTGGCAATCATACCACATCTCATTTTTATATTCAAACTCAATACATGTGCATCTGGCTAAATATGCTGATCTGTCACCTTGTGAAAATTTCATTGTGTATATTTGTGTTTCTTTCATTGGTACAGTCGAACCTCGTTGTGTTGAACTCGGTTGCATCGAAAACTCGGATGAGTAGAAGTAATTTCCTGGTCCCAATAAACTTCCCTTTTGATCAATGCATTTCAACCTCTGATGAGTGGAACTTGGTTGATTCAAATTCTTGGTTAATTCGAATAAGTTGTATAGTCCAGTCAATGTAAAATCAATGTTAATTGACCCCAATGTCTCTAAGTTAGAAATTTTGAAAAATGCAGACAAAGATTAAAATTCAAAAATTGTTTTTCTTATCATTTTTATAAGTAGTTAAAGCTGTGTAAATATACTTGTTTGTTAAACAGTTAAAATGACATGTTTATGGTGACATGTAATTGATTCCTTTTTTGATTGTCCAAGCGGAACTTTAAGTGTACTGAACATATTGCAAATATATAAATTTTAAATGACCCGAGATTAAATAAAATTGTAATTTTGTAAATTTGTGAATGTTTTGTATCTGTACTTTTGTGTTTCATTATTATGATGGACCAAAACAAGAATGTGTCCATAGTACACGGATGCTCCACTCGCACTATCATTTTCTATGTTCAGTGGACAGTGAAATTGGGGTCAAAACTCTAATATGGCATTAAAATTAGAAAGATCATATCATAGGGAACATGTGTACTAAGTTTCAAGTTGATTGGACTTTAACTTCATCAAAAACTACCTTGACCAAAAACTTTAACCTGAAGTGACCAAAAACTTTAACCTGAAGCAGGACAGACGGACAAATGGATGGACGAACGGATGCACAGACCTAAAAACATAATGCCCCTAGGTGGGACATAAAAAATGGATCTTGAAAACATGGCAATCATAAATTGTCTTATCGAAAAAAGGCACACTGTTTAAAATATCTAGTATACACAAATCTCATACTGTATTTCAAACATTCTAAATTTCTGACGACACACTCGACCTAGGGAGAGTCTAACCTTAGATAAGTCAAATACTTTCATCTGGTCCTTTGGATTTTGACTTAACGAGGTTCGACTGTTTAAGATTTTTGTTTCTGAATCTTTATTAAAAAAAAAATTTGAAATGGTAAAATTTGCACTTAATACTTTTGCTCACGTTGTCCAAGATAAATCAGCTTTATTCGCTTTGCCATGCACAGTGAATGATATTTTTACAGCTGTCATTATTTTCATTGGTTTATGATTGCCTGTGACAACAGTTTTACTGAATTGGCCTTTTTGTTGGGTTATGTAGATTTCTGCTAGTAATCTTGTAATTATGTATGAGATCTTTCAAGTAAAGATTATGAACTGATTCAGTTCAGTAAAGAGTTTGTCTGGAAAATTGCACAAGAATTTTATTTGATTATGAATATGGTAACAGGGATCTCTGCTAAGAATATTCTTTTCTCATCAAAATGTATTACTACAGTGTCATGATGACCTTTTGGGATATATTTAAGGGGCAACAAGTATTTTTTATGTGTAACATATGCATAGAATTGTGTTTATGGAAATGTTGAAAAAAAAAATGAAACAAAACCTGTTTCATATGCATGGATAATATTAAAAGAGTGTCTTAACAAAATCTTTTGTCTGAAATTTATCCTAAAACAGGAATGAATTTCGTGAATCTGGCATAATATTTTTCAGTACAAAATGGCAATGTTATTGTAATTTTAACATATTTATTAGCATATTGAAGATGACCATATAAAGGATTACAATAGTCCATCTGTTTAAAAAATTCTTGCAATAACTCAAGTATGCATAAATGAAACCATACCGATATATTTTTTTATTAAAAAGACTACTTGTACCAAGTCAGGCTATATGAACCATGTTCAGTGCTGTCTTTGTTCAAATATAATTTTTGTCAGAGTCAAGTGATGGTGGTTGTTATGGCATGTTGTACTGTCTAATACTGTTGGTATATTGTTATCATTTATGTATTACTAAACCTAATGTTTGATGGCTTTGAATGATGCTGTATGAACAATTTAGTTCTTGACTTTATTGTAATCTGTTTTTTGATTGCTGAACTTTTGCCGTTGATACAATTACCTGATAAAGCTCAATCTAGTTAAGAAACATTTAAAGTTAAAATGTGTTCACATAAAATCTGTGATTTTTTAAACTACACCACTAAATAATGTATTTATTGTAATGTTATAAGTTTACCATTTCATCTGCATTTTCTTCATTCCAATTAGGATTGAGATTCCTTACTCTGTTGCTTAGTGTTGTTGTGATCTGATATCTAAAAGTATAACAACATATTAAATTAAAACCATACAGGTTAACCTGTTAAAGCTAAGAAGTGGGAGATCTCCTCTTTCCTAAAACCATACAGGTCAACCTGTTAAAGCTAAGAAGTGGGAGATCTCCTCTTTCCTAAAACCATACAGGTCAACCTGTTAAAGCTAAGAAGTGGGAAATCTCCTCTTTCCTAAAACCATACAGGTCAACCTGTTAAAGCTAAGAAGTGGGAGATCTCCTCTTTTCTAAAACCATACAGGTCAACTTTTTGAAACTAAGAAGTGTGAGATCTCCTCTTTTCTAAAACCATACAGGTTAACCTTTTGAAGCTAAGAAGTGTGAGATCTCCTCTTTTCTAAAACCATACAGGTCAACCTGTTAAAGCTAACAAGTGTGAGATCTCCTTTTTTCTAAAACCATACAGGTCAACCTGTTAAAGCTAAGAAGTGGGTGATCTCCTCTTTTCTAAAACCATACAGGTCAACCTTTTGAAGCTAAGAAGTGTGAGATCTCCTTTTTTCTGAAACCATACAGGTCAACCTTTTGAAACTTACAAGTGGCAGATCTCTTCTTTTCCAGCTTCACTAAAGGGGGGGGGGGGGTTTAAGTGTTGTGACCTTTTTGCATTACAAATTTTGTATTTAGATACAAAGTATTCAATCATTTCAATACAGACAGATATAAATTTATTATCTATACATGACCTTATTTAGTTAAAACAACATTATTAATGACCAGGGATTTCTTTTCACTCAAATATGCATTGTGTTTAACATAAAGTGAAAATAAGGCAATCAGAAATCTATCAAAACAACTCAAATGCTAAAAAGGTACAAAAATAGGTTGATTTTTGTTTTTTATCAAAGAGAAATATTTGACCTCCATTCCAGGTGTCAGGGTCAAAGGATTGGATGAGGGGTTTCACATTTTTAAAGGAAAAGGAGGGAGTCTCCCTCCTAGAACTGGTGGGTTGGCAGGTATGTTGAATCTTAAAAAAGTAACATCTTGAGCATGTTAAGCATACTTGCAATCCAAAACACCTCATAGCTCTCAGTGAAATCAGGTGCTCCGGAAAAGCTAGAATGAAAAGGTCTTTAGTCCTCCTTACCTAGGTTCACCATCAAACTGATTTACCCCATTGTCAATGGCATCAATTTCTTCAACAAAATGTTCATAAACTTTGTCAAAGATGGTCTCTGTTATTGGATCAGTCAGTCCCTTTTCTAAGATACTGGCTACAATGTCTTTCCCAAAGTGACAATACACAAGTCCAGCACTGCTCAACTTAGTTGTCCATTTCTTTGTTGGTAACAATGATTTCATAGTTTCTGTGAAAGTTCTGTAAAAAAGATAGGAAAATTTGTTTCTGGATCGAAGAAAACCCTTCGTACTTGAAATTCAAAGTCAGCAGTACCTGGTATATACAATTCTAATGCAGTTTGCTTGTAATCTCGATTTTGATAGGAAGATATCATATATTTTGAGGGAATAAAAGCCACAGTTTACCAATGTACATAACTAATGACTAACATGACTAAGGGAAGAGGCCATTCTTAATTCCAGAATTTATTGGTATGTGATTTCTTCAATACTAAACAAAATAATCAGATGACTCACCTGAAATTCTCATTTTTATCAAAATTTATTTTATTCTGAGTGAACAAAGCCTATAAAGGTCTAGGGTTTAAATTTGATGCAAGAAGCATATCTATGAGGTAATACCGATAACATTATAAGGTTCTAAAGACTTTCTGCAGAATTTTTGATTTATGAAATTGTTACACAAAAGTGGTGACCAAACTGAAGTCTTAATGGAATATATAATGCTTGAATTATTTTACATTAAAATGTAGTTTTCAAAGTTGTGCTGAACTAGAGGCTCCAAGGAGCCTGTGTCGCTCACCTGATATTTTTATTTACTATTGATGCATGAAATAATGCAACCGTTATACATTTGCTTTAGTTTCAGAGATATAAGTCAAAAACTGCATTTTCCCCCTAAGTTCTATTTTTAGCCATGTCTGACATGTTGGTTGGCAGGCAGGGTCATTGGAGACATTTTTTAAACTAGATGCCCTAGTGATGATTGTGGCCATGCAAGTATGGTTAAATTTGTCTCAGTTGTTTCAGGAGAGAAGATTTTTGTAAAAGATTACAAAAATTTACGATTAATTGTTAAATTTGACTTTAAAGGGCAATAACTCCTTATGGGGTCAATTGACCATATTGGTTATGTTGACTTATTTGTAGATCTTACTTTGCTGAACATTATTGCTGTTTACAGTTTATCTCTATCTATAATAATATTCAAGATAATAACACAAGAGTGCACACGCTGAAATGTCTCGCCTTCTTTACTAATCATTGATATTATGTTGATAGTCCTAAATATAAAGCTTTCTTACAACTGTCACATAAACTTAACATTAACCAAGAAAAATAAACATTGACCAATGAACCATGGAAATGAGGTCAAGGTCAGATGAACCATGCCAGGCAGGCATGTACAGCTAACAATTCTTCTATACAACAAATATAGTTGACCTATTGCTTATAGTTTAAGAAAAACAGACCAACACACAAAAACTTAACACTGAGCAATGAACTGTGAAAATGAGGTCAAGGTCAAATAAAAACTGTGCGACTGACATAAAGATTATAAAATATTTCCATACACCAAATATAGTTGATCTATTGCATATGGTATTAGAAAAAAAGACCAAAACTCAAAATCTAAACTTTTAACACTGAACCATGAAAATGAGGTCAAGGTCAAATGACACCTGCCAGCTAGACTTGTACACCTTACAATCATTCCATACACCAAATATAGTTGACCTATTGCTTAAAGTGTAAGAAAAACAGACCAAAACACAAAAACGTAACATTTAGCAATGAACCTTGAAAATGAGGTCAAGGTCAAATAAAACATGCCAGACTGACATGTACATCGTAAAATATTTCCATACACCAAATATAGTTGACCTACTGCATACAGTATAAGAAAAACAGACCAAAACACAAAAACTTTACATTGAGCAATGAAACAAGAAAATGAGGTCAAGGTCAAATAAAACATGCCAGACTCACATGTACATCGTAAAATATTTCCATACACCAAATATAGTTGACCTACTGCATACAGTATTAGAAAAACAGACCAAAACACAAAAACTTAACATTGAGCAATGAACCGTGAAAATGAGGTCAAGGTCAAATAAAACTTGCCAGACTGACATGTACATCGTACAATATTTCCATACACCAAATACAGTTGACCTATTACATACAGTATAAGAAAAACAGACCAAAACACAAAAACTAAACTATGTCCACTGAACCATGAAAGCAGTTCAAGGTCAGATGACACCTGCCAGTTGGACATGTACGGTACCCCTTACTATCATTACATACACCAAATATAGTAGACCTATTGCTTATAGTATCTCAGATATGGACTTGACCACGAAAACTTAACCTTGTTCACTGATCCATGAAATGAGGTTGAGGTCAAGTGAAAACTATCTGACGGGCATGAGGACCTTGCAAGGTACGCACATACCAAATATAGTTATCCTATTACTTATAATAAGAGAGAATTTAACATTCCAAAAAATCTGAACTTTTTTTTCAAGTAGTCGCTGAACCATGAAAATGAGGTCAAGGACATTGGACATGTGACTGACGGAAACTTCGTAACATTAGGCATCTATATACAAAGTATGAAGCATCCAGGTCTTCCACCTTCTAAAATATAAAGCTTTTAAGAAGTTAGCTAACGCCGCCGCCGCCGTAGCCGCCACCGGATCACTATCCCTATGTTGAGCTTTCTGCGACAATAGTCGCAGGCTCGACAAAAAAACTGCAAAATTTCCTTAAAATTACTAATTCAGGGGCAGCAACCCAACAACAGCTAGTCTGATTCGTCTGAAAATTTCAGGACAGATAGATCTTTAACTGATGAACATTTGTACCAACTGTCAAATTTGCTCTAAATGCTTTAGTTTCAGAGATATAAGCCAAAAACTGCATTTTACCCCTATGTACTACTTTAGCCATGTCGGCCATCTTGATTGGTGGGCGGGGTCATCAGACAAATTTTTTGAACTAGATACCCTAGTGATGATTGTGGCCAAGTTTGGTTAAATTTGGCAGAGTAGTTTCAGGAGAGAAGATTTTTGTAAAAGATTACAAAAAATTATGAAAAATTGTTAAAAATTGACTATAAAGGGCAATAACTCCTTAAGGTGTCAATTGACCATTTTGGTCATGTTGACTTATTTGTAGATCTTACTTTGCTGAACATTATTGCTGTTTACAGTTTATCTCTATCTATAATAATATTCAAGATAATAACCAAAAACTGCAAAATTTCCTTAAAATTACTAATTCAGGGGCAGCAACCCAACAACGGGTTGTCTGATTCATCTGTAAATTTCAGGGCAGATAGATATTAACCTGATGAACATTTTTACCCCCATGTCAGATTTGCTCTAAATGCTTTAGTTTCAGAGATATAAGCCAAAAATTGCATTTTACCCCTATGTTCTATTTATAGCCATGTCGGCCATCTTGGTTGGCAGGCGGGGTCATCGGACACATTTTAATAAAATGCTCCGCAGGGCGCAGCTTGATACGACCGCAGAGGTCGAACCCTGAACAGTTGGGGCAAGTATGGACACAACATTCAAGCTTGATACAGCTTTGCATTTGGATTGTGATTAAATATTTGGCACAGCATAGGTTTCTGGCACAGAATGAATGTGGTCTAAGAACTTAAAAATTTTAAATTGGACATTCACCTATTATGGTCCAATATCCAAAATCTAAATACATGGTTAGATTCAGCATATCAAAGAACCCCAAGAATTCAATTTTTGATGAAATCAAACAAAGTTTTATTTTGGACCCTTTTGACCTCAATGTGGACAAAGTTGATAACAGGGCCCAAAAATCAAAAATCTAAATACATGGTTAGATTCAGCATATCAAAGAACCCCATATATTCAATTTTTGTTGAAATCAAACAAAGTTTAATTTTGGACCCCGATTTGGACTAACTTGAAAACTGGGCCCATAATCAAAAATCTAAATACATGTTTAGATTCAGCATATCAAAGAACCCTAAGAATTCAATTTTTGTTAAAATCAAACTTAGTTTAATTTTGGACCCTTTGGACCTTAATGTAGACCAATTTGAAAACGGAACCAAAAATTAAGAATCTAAATACATGGTTAGATTCGGCATATCAAAGAACCCCAATAATTCAATTTTTGATGAAATCAAACAAAGTTTAATTTTGGACCATTTGGACCTCAATGTGGACCAATTTAAAAACGGGGCCCAAAAATCCAAAAACTAAATACACGGTTAGATTCAGCATATTAAAGAAACCCAAGAATTCAAGAATAAAACCCCATTGAAATTGGTCAAGAAATAAGCAATTTATACGAAGTATCTTCTTTTGCACAATACTGTGCAATTAAATATTTCTTGCTATTGCGCAATACTGTACAATTGACAATTTCTTGCTGTTGTGCAATATTGTGCTATTGGATATTTCTTGCTATTGCGCAATACTGTGCAATTGAAGATTTCTTGCTATTGCGCAATACTGTGCAATTGAAGATTTCTTGCTATTGTGCAATACTGCGCAATTGAAAATTTCTTGCTATTGCACAATACTTATTATATAATAATTTACACATCCTGTTTAGTGTGTATCTCCTACCATATCATTATTATTTGCTTTCAAATATAAATCAGAAATAACCAACTTAAAATGGAAAATTTTAAAAGAAAAAAAAAAGGAAAAAAAAAAATCCCCCCCCCCCCCCAAATTTTTTGAACCCCCTTATGATTCATCACCCCCAAACTCAATCCCAGCCTTCCCTTTGTGGAATGGTACCTTGCAGTACAATTTCAGAGAGATCCATACACTTGAACACAAGTTATTGTCTGGAAACTAGAAAAATGTGTTTTTTGGCCCCTTTTTGGCCCCAAATTCCTAAACATTTAGGGCAATTACCCCCAAACTCAAACCCAGCTTTCCCTTTGTGATATGGAACCTTGTAGTACAATTTCAGAAAGATCCATACACTTACACACAAGTTATTGTCCTGAAACTAGAAAAATGCTTGTTTTTTGCCCCTTTTTTGCCCCTAATTCCTAAAATATTGAGGCAATTACCCCCATCATCAATCCCAGCCTTCCCTTTGTGGTATGGTACCTTGCAGTACAATTTCAGAGAGATCCATACACTTGAACACAAGTTATTGTCTGGAAACTAGAAAAATGCTTATTTTTGGCCCCTTTTTGGCCCCCAATTCCTAAACGTTTCGTCAATTACCCCCAAACTCAATTCCAGCTTTCCCTTTGTGATATGGAACCTTGTAGTACAATTTCAGAAAGATCCATACACTTACACACAAGTTATTGTTATGAAACTAGAAAAATGCTTGTTTTTTGCCCCTTTTTTGGCCCCTAATTCCTAAAATTTTGAGGCAATTACCCCCAAAATCAATCCCAGCATTCCTTTTGTGATATGGAACCTTGTGGTACAATGTCAGAGAGATCCATACACTAACACACAAGTTATGTCTGGAAGTTACAAAAATGCTTATTTTTGACCCCTAATTCCTTTACTGTTGGTACCATAACCCCCAAAAACAATCCCAACCTGCCTTTTGTGGTATTGAACCTTGTGGTAAAATTTCATAGAGATCCATTCACTTAAACTAAAGTTAGAGTGCGAAAACCAATGTGTCTTCGGACGACGCCAGACGACGACGAGCACGACGACGACGCCAACGTCATACCAATATACGACCACAAAAAATTTTTTGCGGTCGTATAAAAACTAAATACCCTAGTGATGATTGTGGCCAAGTTTGGTTAAATTTCGCCCAGTAGTTTCAGAGGAGAAGATTTTTGTAAAAGTTAACGGACGACGACGATGGACGACAGACGCCAAGTGATGAGAAAAGCTCACTTGGCCCTTTGGGCCAGGTGAGCTAAAAATACAATTACTTTATATTCTGTTGGGCATATACAAATAAAAGTAGATGTGTCTGAGGACACGAATGCCCCCACTCAATCATTCCAATTTTCGAAATTAAAAAGGTACATAACTCTATAACGGTAAATGACTCACTGCCCAAATTCAAACTCTGTCTGCAAGTTTTGATTCTAAGCATTGTGTGTAAGTTTCATTAGATTTGGGTGAGTAAAACTTAAGTTAGAGTGCAGAAACAAAAATTGGACGGACGGAAAGTCAAGGGTAACACCTAATGCACCCTTGGCCTAGCGGTGGGGGCATAAAAATAATTTGATACCAAGGGACAAGGCAAAAGACAAACGTGATTAAACAAATCACAACAAAAATTCAGCCCATGAATCTATAAATAAACAGCTGCGCCATGAGCGCATGATACGCCCGTCATGTTTTCTAAGAATAAAATTAAATAACTTCTCAATGTCATATCAGAAATTTATGAAAAACTAAAGGGAGGTTATCTTAATAGATATAATCCAGGCACCAAAGTTTAATGAAAACTGCTCAAAGCACTTTAAAGGTATTGTCCGAAAACTGGAAAATCCCCCTTTTTTTAATGAATAAAACCCCATAACTCGGAAACGTAAAATCTAAAATTTCTAAAAATCTAAAGGAAGCTTACATCAATAGATATAAACAATTCACCAAAGTTTCAGGAGAACTGCTGAAAGCATTTTTGAGTTATTGTCCGAAAACTGGAAAATCCCCCTTTTTTTAATGATTAAAACCCCATAACTCGGAAACGTAAAATCTTAAATTTATAAAAATCGAAAGGGAGCTCATATCAATAGATAAAAACAATTGACCAAAGTTTCATGCAAATTGGGTAAAGCGTTTTTGAGTTAATGTCTGACATGCTGACGACGGACGGACAGACAGACAGACAGACAACAGTATACCATAATAAGTCACGTAAACGGGCATATAAAAACAATGGTGAATTAGAAAAGTATGACGAAAATATTTGTTTCCATTCAACAGGATGAAAAATTTAATAAAGATGATGACCAAATATGTAGTCATTGTGTCATGAAGTACTTGAGATATGTGTAATAAAAACGTTTTTTAAAGTTCATTCAACATATTGAAATATTTAAGGTATAAACATACAAGAAGTAAGTGTTGTACAGATCATTAAAGTGCTCACATGTTAGAACTCATAAATGTTAAGCTGCTGACCAAACATGAAGTCATTCTGTTTAGAGTTCCTGAGAAAAGTTTGACAAAAATATTTGTAGGACTATCAGACGGTCAACAGCTGGATAGACAAATGGACAGATGATTGCAATATAGCCCCACTTTAAGAGATGGGGTATAATTAAACAAAACAAATCTTGTGCTTTTTTCACTAGAATCTTATTTACTACTTTCTCAATGTTCATATCATCAAGATGTTGTATATTGCAAAAACTCATAAAAATGCCATGTTTAGTCTTCGTTTGTTTTAATTAAATTGTCCCTATGTCATGTATGTAAAGTATTCATACAAGTTACTTTTTTTGTTCTGTTTAACCATAAAAAGTGGAAGCACTGTCCTCTGGAATACAGATAACCATAAATTCACTTAATACAAAAATGTCAAATTCCTATGGAAGTACAAACAAATATGAACCACAATTGACAATAATTTTTACTTTTAAAATGTCGCTACTCTTGTTTTTCACCTTTTGTCACTCTGAATCCTCTAGCCCTGTAGTGCTAACAAAAATTTTGCCTGTTAACCCCTACTTTCTTTACATAATTTTTAAACATATAGTTTAAAAAGACATTTTTGAAATTCTTATAAAATGCTTGTTATTTTTTCATAGTTTTTGAAAGTAAAAAAGGTGCCAATGTTAAATGTATGAAAAATCTAGAGAAAATCATTTCCCGCCAAATTTTCAATGGATTATATCTAAAGAACAAAGGCATGAAACTATTTGCTTTTTATGTCCCTTTATCTATATACCATTAATTTATTATAATCTTTTAAAAATCTTGTTATTTTGAAACAGAGGATCCAACATCCTTAACACACTACATGCATGCATACTTATACATGTTATTATACAATTATAGCCTTTGTATGAGGTAGATACAAGATTATATCGACCTAAGAGAAGCATATGGACTGAGGACGAAGTCCGAGGTCTATATGCTTCTCTAGGTCGATATAACATCATATTGATCTCAACCAAAGGCTACAATTGTTATATTATTAATCAACAACTATTGCATGAAGAATGTAAAATTGGGGATTTCTAGAATGTATTTTTAGTAACATGCTGTATGCCCTGTGCAATAAGCTGTTTTTGACCTACAAAAAGCTAAACAAAACAGTCATGTCAGTATTGGCGTGCAACATACCTGTCAACTGACCCGTATCCTGCGGGTGACACCCGTAAATTTCACCCCCACCTGGGATTTTTTAAATACCCACAGGGTCCTTAAATAACCTGGCAATTCGGAAAATGACCTGTTTTCACCCGGATTCTTGAGCCTTTAGACTGATTTCATATGTGAGTTTCCTTTGAAATACCGGCAAATTTGTAATTTTCTTCCAGGACAGGAAGTTCAACTAGCTGTGTTAACTGTCAAATTAAGTGACCCATTAAGTGCATGGCTTCACTTGGAAGCTTTGGTGTCAAACACACTGTTAATCATAATTACCTTAGCTTAAGGTCATAAATAATTTGTGTATTTTTAAGTTGTTTGACAAAAAAATTTGAGTAACTTCTCCTATTTTGTCACTTTTCACAACATACTCCTTAAATTTATGATTTTTTGGGGGGTACACAGATTAAATCTAAAGCAAATTGAATGCAAATACATATCAGAATATTACTTTCTATTATTTTTCTACCTTAGGACAATTAAAAAATTAATATTTGAAAATATTTTTTTTCATCTCTACTTCCATGAAATGCTTAACTTTTATATTCAAATATCAACGACTCTCATGGAATACTAACTGCAGCTAAACCTTTAGTTCCATACTGTGAAACATGTTGCTTGTGAAATGATTTAATACTAAGAATGAAACATTAAAAGGGGTTATGGCCTCTATTTGATATAGTATAATACAGTATTAAATATGTCAATGGCTTATCAATGCTATGTAAAAATAAAATTAAAGTTTTCAATTATTTTCAGTTAATACTTAACCATGTGAACATGTTTTGGAAACTGTTCGATTTAAAATATAAAAAAATGTCCCCCAATTACTTAAATTCAGCTGAAAAAAAAGTTTGTAGGCGTTATGACCTTAGATTTTCTTCTTCAATGCAGGTCATGACCTGCATTTTCATTTTCATAAGTTGACAGGTATGGTGCAAATTGAGTAAATACAAATGTACATGTGATCAAGTTTTAACGAATCACAAATCCTTAAAAATATTCGATTAATGATATATATTAAATATGGTTTGATTTTTCTTGTTTCTCATAGGTTTATTTGGTTACGTGTTTTGTATTTTTTCATTATTGTGACATATTGACTCGATGTTACTATTTTTAGAAATGATATTGACACCATGTTACTAAAAATAGTAACATCGAGTCAATATCATTTCCAAAAATATTAACATCGAGTCAATATCATTTTCAAACTTACACTATTTACATATGTAATATAAAAATTAAGGACTTTCACTCAGTCAATATATATGGACCTATTAGATTATATTGAACCTCGGACTTCGTCCTCGGTCAATTTAATCTGAGCAGGTCCATATATAACGTATTGACCTCGTTATAAGTCTATAATTGATAAATATCTACATTAGACAGGCAAAGTGATATACATGATGTACAGACAGTAGCTTACTTCTGGTGATGATCATATCTGTTTTTACTTGGATCAAAAACTCCACCTACATCTACCACAATATCACAGGTATCCAGTACCTTCTGGTCCCTTGTTCTGAAAAATAGCATAAGTGTTAAAATATCAGCTGTCATGGCTGTGTCAGATAGAAATCGATCTTATGCAAACTAATATCTGACAATACATCTGTCATTCTGTTAACATACATGTATTTCGAGTTGAAAAAAAATATGTATGCAAAGTCTGTAACTGTTTGAAAATTGAGCTGAAATAAATACCCTACAAAACAGAATCATCTAAGGCCTTAAACAATGAGCAAAAACCATATTATACAGTAAGCTATATGAGGCCCTGACATGATGAAATGTGTTTAATTTATTTACCTATTCAGAATATTTCAATCTCACTAACAGTAAATATTTGGTTTGAGACAATTTGATAATTAATTAATGCCATGTCAGCCAGGGGTAATGCTTATAATACAAGTCATCAAAACAGGTAAATTTGCGAAATTTTAATTTTCTTTTCAAGATTTTAATAACTCCCCTATTAAACATGTTAAAACCTTCTCCAAAAATTTACTTATAAAGTATTTTTTATACAACCACTTTATTCTCAAGAACTAAACAAAGAAATCTACTAAGCACAGATGTTAAGTTACTGTGCAAGGCCTTCAAAAATTCCACTCCGAAGGCTTGTAAAAATAAATGAACAGTATTTTGAAGATAACCATGATAACTGACAAATGAGATTTTGTTTGTCTGTGAAATTATGTTTTGCTAATTTATAGTAAAGACAATAATCATGATAATGACAGTCAACAAAATACTCCATTGCACCTCAAATTGAAGAACTCAAATATAGTATGTAAACAAAAAATCTCTGTGCTGTGAGATTGCACATGTTCAATTTTTAACAAGTGACTAAGCTTAACCATTCGTGCTGATTTGGAAAGCAGAGGACCATAGAATAAAGGTGTAAAAACTATACAGTTATTAAAGGTATGCAAAGAACTAAATTTTTAAAGAACTTATTGTGAGAAAAAATGGATTTTTGACCTCAAGAGGCGGCATCACCATAAAGGGCTCTTCAGGTATACTAAATTATTGAAAAATTAATTTTACTTCACACCCCGATAATTTAACCACATTTGTGAAAATGTCTCAGCTTGATCGAAACGAGCTATCATACATATCCATGATTAGGATATGGGAAGAGGAATTGAGAAAAATGCTACCTTTACCGCCTACCTGAAATAAATTGCGCATATTGATCTAGTTACAGCAGTGTAGGCAAAAGAAATTCATGGAAAAAAGAAAATATGACTTATCTACTTATATTTATAAGAAGAGTTGTCTTTGTTAACATTTAAACACCATATAGCATTTACTATACCTGATTATTTCAGCATCTTTGTAAGTTGGCAGGTGTTTAAGTAAGAAACAAGCTAAAACTTCATCACAATGGAATGACCCATTGTGAGTTCCAATCTTCATTTCTATACAAGCTTTTTTAGCTGGAGGACTGGAAGTCATGTGTTTTGATACTGGTAGCCAGATACTCGTAAAAAGCAGTATCCTAAAAAAGAAAAAAAATAATAGGGCTGTCAATGCTGTGAGCAAACCAACCTGACTTGATCACCAAAAGCAGCATAACCAAATATGATGGACGGTAATGTTACTTTGGCCCCTACTTACAATGTGCATAATTCCCATGGCTATTAAATTATGAGCACTTTTGGTCCCTCATGTTGTTGATGCTTATATTTTGACATTGCCCAAGATCATGCTTTTCTCAGACTGTATTGTTTATGATGTCTATACTCAAAATCCATTGGATGTGTACTGATTGATATTTTAGTCTGGGAAAACATGGTATATTTATTTGTTGGAATTGGTTTTGAAATACCTTCAGTAACTACAAATACCCTTTGATTGGTACCTTGTGTTTTTTATAGTTTGTTTGAACTCTTGTATTGTGCTGTTATACCACTGTCCAAGATTATGGGGACAGTTGAGCGATCACAAACAATCTTTAAGCGTCTGTTCCAAGTAAGAATTGGTAAATCAGGGGTTGTTGTAGGTTGCTGTCTGCAAAAAATATTTGTCATTTTTGATTTCGGCATAAATCAGCTGGCCAATGGTTTTCTTTTTTGAATTGTTTTACATTTGTCATGTAGGTATCAATGATTTCTTTACAAATGATTTTTTAGACAGAATTGTTGGAAGCTTTCTTTTAAGTATTGAAAGGGATATTCATGCCAGTAGATTAAAAAGCCTCTTACGCAGTTAGGGCAACTTAACATAAACACATAGATGAATGCTTACATGAAAAACTTCTACTTCCAATTACAGTTAAAATGAAATTATGTTGCAGTGTTCTAGCTAGAAACTAAGACTACATTTATATAACAAACTTGGCCTATAACAAAATCAGCCTCACAATCTTGGCCTATAACATACCTTGGACATGTTGGACTAATACAGATTTAAAAGTTAAGTAAGATAAACCATGATATTTACTTTGTTTACAATTAATTGTCAATTAAACTGATACAATTGTTTATCTTTTGACAGATTATAAGAAAGAAATATAAACAGTCAGGGGACTTATTGAAATAAGTGATTTTTAAATCGCTTATCTAAGAAGCAAATTCGAACTTTTGTCACAAATTGTGATTTTGTAGTTTTACCAAAATTTTTAAAACACATACATGTAGGTTTAGATAACATCTTTTCATTAGTAAAATTGAAAAAAATGGAACTTTTTACTTCTTTTAAGCAGCAAGGTTTATGCCTTTGATGGAATCATTTAGCTGCAAATTCTATTTTAGTTGAAAAAATGAAATAAAAATGGCTTTACATAATGAACTGATACTTTCTTAACAGATTTTTCCCAGCAGTGGGAGTATTTTTCCTGTAAAATTCAAGGTTTCATCTTATAGATTATGTAATAAATTTCTACTGTTCGCCATCAAAATTTCACTGTTCCTGGGTGTTGAAATTAGTGGGGGTTATTAAAATAATGATACTTAAAGAAGGAAATTGAAGTATAATACTTAAGTGATTTTTATGTCATTATCCTAAATTTAGTACAAGGTTATCACCTGACATGACCTGGTCATCCTATCAACACAGATGTTGGTTCTGATAATATTAGCGACATAATTAGTCCCTGGATCATTAGTATTCTATATTTAAAGCTACAATAAAATTAAATCACTTAGTCTAGTGATTAATTTGTACTACTTAAATAGGTGATTATTAAAGAAAGACAACTCTTACTTCCAACCTTTATGGACATAATGTTACTTGAATCAGTGATTTAGAAAATCACTCATTTAAGTAAGTCCCCTGACTGATAAATGTGGTTAACAAGACAAAAAGAAAATTAAGACTTTGATCTCTTTTCTAGTTATTATTCAAAAGTTACTACTTATTTTCCTGTTCTGTTTCAATCTAACTAATCTAAAAGCCAGAACTTTTTTGCAGCCACATTTATGAAACGAAATATTCCAATGTTAAAAAATATAAAAAAAAAATATATGAAGTAAACTTAGATGCACAAAATTAAATATTGTTATACATGTGTTTATATTGAATAAAGGGAAAGTGTAATAGGAGAACACAGCATATTTAATATGAAACCTTAAGCATGTTAAATAACAATGAATAAGGGATAATGACTGCTATTGGATATCCTACTGTGAATATCTCTTATTTACTTTTATGCATGTTATATGGCTTTTTTTGGTAAACTGGTGTTTTAATGATTGGCGTGTGTATATATGCTTTTATGACATTGCATCAAAGCAAATTGTGAACATGTAGAAAAAGATAAAGTTCCTTGCATTTTCTGCTTTATTTCAACTAACATGACTAAGCACATGTACACTACCTAACAGGATTGATGGAGATGTGTCACTAACCTATATACAAACCACCACCAAGGACAAATCCCCAACACAACACCATGGGAGTATTAGGACCCAGGGAAGTCTGTTATTATCATGATTATGGTGGAGGAAGATGAAGTACTCAGAAAAAAACACCAGGTAACTTAGCAGGGAACAGAGGAACTGAAGCGATATCTGAAGATTGAACTAGTAAAAGTTGGGGGCCACTTTGACCAACCTAGCACAGGTACTTGTTTTCTATCCATGACAAGATCTATTATCCCTATATATTAAGTATATAGGGATAGAAGATCTTGCCATGGATAGAAAACAAGTGCCAGTGATATAGGGACAGTACATTATGTAGATCTTGCCATGGATAGAAAACAAGTGCATGTGATATAGGGACAGTAGATCTTGCCATGGATAGAAAACAAGTGCATGTGCACCGAGGCCATGAGGCTCCCAAAGTACCCATTCTACTTCTATTTTAAACTCATGTCTCCCCTGTCTACCCGGTCATTATGTTATCATAACCATGTTTCTGCAGACATTGAAAGCATAGATATAATAGCCATAGATAAAGTACTGAACCCACATCAAAAGCAGATGATATTTGCCGAAATTTTATCACCCTCTTATTATATACATGTCACGCTTGGTGTTAATTAGCCTTCATTGGCAATTGCCGTCTATCTATATCTAATAAATTGTGAATCGGGAGAGTAATATGTCATTCTTCGGACAAGTTCGGTAGTTATCGTTATCTTCCGGTACATCATTTTTTTGGAATGTTTATATACGTGCTTAAAATACAAGTCAAGAAGGTAATCGATGTATAATTACATTGTTCTTATAAGTCCTGAATATTCATCAAATATTTTCCACCGAACGTTGTGAAATCAACGATCATATAATAAATCACAGTAATAGAAAATACACAACTAGTTTCATACCAAACCAAAGAAGTTATAAAAATAAAGTACACAAAAAGTACGTTGACAACTAAACGGGCAGACTTACGGAGGGTTAAATAGCCGTATTTATAGTACGAATAACACCCCTAACACAATTCTAAGAAGGATATATATTGTTTACTTCAAAAATGAAATCTACAATCAGATTAAACCATCCGCTATTTAATTGCAAAACAACTGAGCAACGAAAAGTATTATATATATAAAAGAAAAAAAATCTGAGACATGATAATTGTGCTATTTCCCAATTATTTAATGTATTCAGTGTGTCCACCACTTACGTTTTCTTCACCAAACGGCGTTTTAAAATTTATAATGTATTCATTTTTTTTCTCTTTATTTTTCAAAAACTTCGTGTTACCGTTACGACAGAAAGTTTCAACACTTTTTTTGTGTTCTAAAATATAATAATTTCGTTTTTCTGGTCTAAAATGTGATTATACTGTTTTGGATCTCGATAAAAAAGAATTGTCTTTAACTCGCCATAGAAAAATTCGACCAGGTTCGACCTCTTAACCACGTATACCATCAGTAGTTGATATGTCTCCTCTTGTCAATCATACAGGTCTTATTTCCCGAGTGCAACCGATGCAAGTGCTATGGCAATTTAATTTTACGTGCCTGTTAATTCCATTTTCCATAATTTCTCTATTTTATTATTTCAACAACAGCATAACCTTTTTATTTGTTGACCGATTTTCTCCAAATAAATTACAATCCGAACAATTTTTACAACCAGACGCTTTTCATTGCTACCGCCTCACGGCATATTTTTACTTGAGACAGGTAACGCATATTAATTATCAGCTGATAAGACGCGTGCCCGATAATTTAAATATAATTATGATAAGAAATTAGTCTATTGGGAGGATGTCGGCAGATATCATCTACATCACAGGCCACTTCGCGCCGTGCCGTGTGTTTGATATTTCAAAGGAAACTACATGGGGCTCAGTGTGATATATTCTGAGTACTTTATCTATGGCTATTATATCTATGTTGAAAGTAACTTCAGTCTTCACATGAAAATTATGTGGTTTATAAATTTTGGCACAAACGAAACATAAAGACCTGTTTAATTATATAGCCTTATGTCTAAAAGTAACTAATTGATGTGGTTATTCGCTGAATTAAGTAACACAAATAAAATATACATAAAAAAAACAAAAGACCCACGCTTTCTTGCAACTGTGCATGGAGTAAAGTAAATACCAGATAGATATCGAATGGAGTAGATCCGAAAAAATTTGGATGTGCTAATCACATTCAACCTAATTCAGACACACATCAAATATGGGTTACACTAAAGACCTGAATAGACCTGAAGCTACTAAATATATTTACATGTACACTGTGATGTTTATTGTTGTAATTATCAATTATGTCAATCAATTGTATCTGATTTTATGCCCTTAATGGGCCCTGTAATTTGGGAAATAAAAATATTCAGAATTTCTATTCTATTCTATACGACACAAATTATTCAAATTCAATAACTCCTTTTTTTTTAATGGATTTTCTTCAAGTTAGAATTTTATGAAATGTAAAGATCAACATTTTATCAAAAATTTAAAGTTTTAAATAAAAAACAAATTGTTGATGCCAAAACTTGGACCTCAACGGAGAATTGAAAAGACCTGAACGGACCTGAAAATCTATGGTCGGACTTATTCAAACTTCAATAACTTTTTAAAAATTCAATGGATTTCCTTCAACTTGAGATTTGTAAAATAAAAAATACAACATTTTATTGAAATTAAAAATTAAATAATGAAAAATATGTTAAGGGTGCCAAAACTCGGACCTGCACGTAGAACTAAAAATCTGAATGGACCTGAAATTCCACTAATATATTTTTTTTCAAAGAATTTCCTTGAAATCTAGATTTTGTTAAAGTATGAATTTACTATTTTATCAAAACGAAAAAAAAAAAAAAAACATTAACGAAAAATATTATTTTGGTGTCGGGTGACAAGTCTTGGACCTGAATAAACCTGAAAATAGATTTTTAAAGGCCGTACGGTGACCTGTAGTTGTTAACTTCTAAAAGGTTCTATGTCATTTGGTCTCTTGTGGAGATTTGTCTCATTGGGATCAAACCACATCTTTTTTTCTAATATTTTATCAAAAGAAAAACAAATATCAAAACTGACGGGAGATACCAACAGGATACTCAAAACTGATACAAGTCTAAAAGACGGGAGATACCAATAGATAATCAAAACTCACATGTCAAAACGTATAAGTCAAAGAGACAGGAGATACCAAAGGATACCATAGACATGAATAAACCTGAAAAAAACTGTAATTCCAAATAAAAACAAATTGAACAATTAAGTTCTGTAAGTTTAAATACATCTACCCGTATGATGACTATTCAGGTCTTGTTCTTATTCAGAATTTGTGTTTTAAAACAACAAATAGTCCAAATGGTGTTAGTGACTGTCACAATATTATTTCTACAGTTGTGAAAGGGAATTTACCTGCACAAAAATGCAGGGACGTAACATATAGAAGTTACAAAACTTTTGATATTGACAAATTTACAAATGATTTACAGAAAATAAAGATTTCAGAAAACTGTACTGAGAAAGATTTAAATAGTATTTATGATGATTATGAAAAAGATTTTAAAAATATATTAAATAAACATGCACCTGTCAAATCTAGGTGTCAAAGAAGAAAACCACTGCCATGTATGAATAAAGAACTGAGAGGGGCCATATATAGAAAACAAATGCTTTATTCACAATATACTAAAAACCGGAGTGACAAAAATTGGGAGAAATTTAGAAAACAAAGAAATTTGGTAACTAAGATAAAGAGAAAATCAATAAAAGTATACTTTTTAGAACGTTGCTCTGGTGGGTCAAAATCATGCGAGTTTTGGAAAACAGTCAAACCATTTTTCTCAAAAAAGGGGAACTGTGGAGAACAAAAAATCTTATTGTGTGAAAATGACAAAATTGTAAATAGTCCAAATGAAGTTTCAAATGTTTTTAATAATTTTTTCTCCACAGTAGCAGACAAAATTGGAGCAGATGTGGTATATGACCCCTCAAATCACCCAAGTATAAAAGAAATTTTGAGTAACAGAAAGCATGTTTCTGACTTTGAATTTAAGAAAGTATCTAACGAAAATGTCAATAAAATCTTGAATAAAATAAACATAAAGAAGGCTACAGGAGCTGATGGTATTCCAGCAAAAATAGTAAAAAATTGTAAATCTTATATTGCACCACAGCTGACAACTCTTGTAAATTTATCAATTGAAAATAACTGTTTCCCTGACAAACTTAAAGAAGCCCAAGTGACCCCCCTTCATAAAAAGAGTGACCCATTATTAAAAACAAACTATAGACCAGTTAGTGTCTTACCCATATTTTCTAAAATCTTTGAAAAAATATATGAAATTCAACTAACTGAATACTTTGATAAAATATTTAATCCTTTTTTGTGTGCTTTTAGACGTGGACATGGATGTCAGACCACACTTCTCAGAGTGTTAGAAGATTGGCGTGAAGCTCTCGATAAAAACCAGTACATTGCAGCGGTATTAATGGATCTTTCTAAGGCTTTTGACTGCCTGCCTCACAATATCTTGCTAGATAAATTATCAGCATATGGTGTATCCCCCCATGCAGTTGCTCTTCTAAAGTCCTATTTATCTAATCGTAAACAACAAATTAAAGTCAACAATGTTCTGAGTGATTTGGCTGACATCCATAAAGGCGTACCACAGGGTTCTATACTAGGGCCATTGTTGTTTAACATATTTATAAATGATATTTTTCTTTTTGTTAAAAATGGTAGTTTATATAACTATGCAGATGACAATACTTTGTCTTTCTGTACTCCAGATTTTGATTTATTAATTTCAACTTTGGAATCTGAGTCAAAAATACTTATTGAGTGGTTCCGGGTGAATAAAATGCAAGCAAATCCCGATAAGTTTCAAGTTTTGGCTGTTGGCAAAAAGACCTTTGAACAAAACCCATCTATACGTATTCAAAACTCGAACCTTACATGTGAAAAAACAGTTAAATTATTAGGCATTGAAATTGACTATCAGTTAAATTTTGATGTTCATATCAGCTCAATCTGTAGGAGGGCATCACAGCAATTAAATGTTTTAAAACGTTTGGGCTCAGTTTCGGATAGACTTAGTAAACTTACTATTTTTCATACCTTTATTCTTAGTAATTTTAATTTTTGTCCTTTGGCATGGCATTTTTGCACTGAGAAAAATTCCAAAAAATTAGAAAAGGTGCAGGAAAGAGCACTCCGTTTTGTATATGAGGATTTTACCAGCCCCTACGAGGACCTCTTACTTAAAGCTAAGGTGCCCTCCTTGCAGATTAGACGGATTAGAACAATGGCTCTAGAAACTTTTAAGATTATAAATAATATAGCTCCTGTGTGCTTACAAAATTTGGTGAGTGTCAAAAAATCTAAGTATTCTTTCCGGTATGTAAATATTCTAGATGTTCCACAGGTAAAGTCAACCCGTTACGGTAAAAAATCTTTCAAATTTGCTGCTGCTACTTTATGGAACAGCCTTCCAAACCATTTCAGGACTGAAAATAGTTTTTCACATTTTAAAAGTCTTGTTCAGTCCTGGAATGGTTTGGAATGTCGATGTTCTGCTTGCAGATAATTCTTGAGATGTTTATTATTTATGTTGCTTTTGTTTGCTCTGGTCTAGCATGTTTTATTTCTTTTTAAATTTGTTGCTAAATTTTTATTGCATGCTATGTAAGTGAGATTTAACTTCGTATAACAGGTTGTTTTATATGTCAAATTAGACTGTTTTTATGTTATGTATATGTTTTTATATTCGGTCAAAAGCTCCTTAGAGCTTGTGTTGTGTCTTTTAACTTATGCCGAATCAAAATAAAGTTTTTTTCTTATCTTGTCCGTGCAGGTTCTTTTTATTTCGCCGACAAGGTCCGATTTTTGGAACTAAACAAATATTTTTTTTTTATAAAATTCTTTGTCATTTCAATGAAATATTATACCTTTTCTATAACAAAATTCAAATTTCAAGGAGATTGATTGAAAACTAAAACAGTTATAGAACTATGAATAAATCTGACCGCTGATTTTCAGGTCAATTCAGCCTGGTAATTTAATTTCCCGTTCAGGCCCGAGTTTTGACACCCCAACAATATTTTTCATAATTTTTTTTTTTTAATATTATTAATGTATTGAATTTTTCGTTTCACAAAATCTAAAGTTGAAGGAAATCCAATGAAAAATAAAACAGTAATTGAAGTTTGAATAACTCTAGGCGTAGAATTTTAGGTCCGTTCAGGTCCAAGTTTGGCATCAAAAATTTGTTTTTTTATTTAAAACATTTTATTTTTGATGAAATGTGGATCTTTACATTTAATAAAATTCTAACTTGAAGAAAATCCTTTGAAAAATAAAAAAGTAATCGTATTTTGAATAAATCGAGTCAGTATATCATCCGGTCTATTCAGTCCACTTTCAGGTCTTTAGTGTAACCCACCAAATATATCTCTTTATTTTGATTATGTTCAATTCTGCTGTTAATTTTTTCCCTTATTATGATAATTTTGATTTATGTGTAAATGAATTATGAAAAATTGTGTTTATGTTTTTTTTTAAAATAAAATGTACGGGCTACTGAATTCATGTTTTAGAATGTTGTTTTGATTTAGTGTAACAGTTAGCTCCCTTATTTTTAGACCAACTACTCTGGTTCCAAGTTAATTTTTGGATTTCAGAATGTGACACTTGATTACGATGCTAAAATATTCATCCTTTCTTATAGTCCTTATATTTCTGACAGTTATTAGCACGTCATTCGGAAAAGGTAAGTGAAACTAGAAGGCTCTTACACTGGATACATTTGATTGTTGGTTGCTTAACGTCCAGTGGCAGTGGCAAATATTTCATGCAATCTCAGGACGATACATTTGACTATCAAAAAATATCAGAAGGACCTAAGGGTTCCATGAAAGCTACGGTTCTTGATCGTCTACTGGTTTAGTAAGTTATACCATTTTTGCTACATTATTTTTCAAAATGAATCCCTTTTTGAAATTGTATTTTTTTTTCCCAAAACTGCAAAAGGGGTCTCACTAATTAGCGACAAGAAGCATCAAGAAGCGTCAAGAAGCGACAAGAAGAATAAATTTAGCGACAAGAAGCGACAAGAAGACTATTTTGCGACAAGAAAACTTAAAAAAAAAAATATTAGAATTTTACGAACCAGCTAATTATTTTCTTGTAAGAATTACTTCTTTTCATAGAAGCTTAATGACGCTTAAGGATGAACAAATAGGAATCATGGTTTAAAGGACGTGTGTCCCTTATTGTATTGCTAAAATAACATTCAATTAACACCTATAACTTTGTACACTCGTCAGACTATTCAACTACAAGGCCAGAATATACAATAATTGTATAAATAGTGAGCAACTGTTGAACACTCAACATTGTCTTTAATTACCTTTACTCTTTGATCAATTTTAAACTATGCATAAACATCATACATATCGTTTGATAAGTCAATACCCAAATAAAATATTCACGTTTTAGTAACATTTTCTTTTCTGGACACTGATTCACGTATAATGCATTTTGCATGCAGTCAGTTTATTATATTTTAGACAAAGAGAGTGTTAATAATTATATAAAATAAATATATTATTGTTCTAAAACACAAGAACATGTAAAAATTAATATCATACTATGACAGGGAAATTTCTATATTTATCAATATCTATCAATATATTTAAAAAAAATGAAAATCATTTTACTTTCCGTATATTAAAATAAAAATGTCAATGCATATATTTTTAATATATTTATTTTAATTATATTTTTATTAAGTTTTCTTGTCGCTAAATTTATGCTTCTTGTCGCTTCTTGTCGCTAAAATTCTTCTTGTCACTAATTTGTGAGACCGTGCAAAAGGCATAAAGTACGGACCATTTGATTTTTTGTTTTGTTTTGTTTTTTTATTTTTTTTGGGGGGGGGGGGGGGGGGGGGCTTTGTTTTTTTTTGGGGGGGGGGGGGGAATCTGGCCTCTTATTATCATGATTTATATATGGTAAAGAAAATGCCTTTTCAGTTGTTAATAAAATATTCTGGGGACATCTTCAGCAGGTATGACATGTTAATGGTATAAACAAAATCTCACTTGGTTTAATGCATGGTAAAAAAAATCTTAGACCCCCAGAAAATCAAATGGTCTGTGCCTAAAATAAAACAATGTATTAAAAATTATATACAAAAATGCAGTCTAATTTACCATGTAAAATCAGTGCCAATATTCATGATATTCATCTGATATAAGCCAGGTAAGTCAATAATTTAGGTTATCTGATATCAAATTGAATTTAATAACTGCAATGACTGCAATAAAGTTTTTTTTTATTCTCAACTATACTGCCTTTTTAACCATATACAGTATTTGTACATGCATATTATTTGAGTACAGGAAATGTAAAAGTGCTGAAGTCAAACTCTATTATCTATACACCAAAAATCAATCAATCTGTTACATATACATGATATATGTGAGCCAAAATTTGTTCCTGTGAAAAAAGTTCCAGTGGAACTAATATCACAGGAAATATGTTCTGGGAGAACTTTTTCACAGATGATTTCTATATAATTTGTTCCATCTCTATAAAATAAGTTCCACACTTTACCTGGTGAAATAAGTACGGGGTTGGTGAAATTTGTTCCTTACCTGGTGAAATAAGTTCCAGGTTTATGAGATTTGTTCCTTATCTGGTGAAATAAGTTCTGGGTTTGTGAGATTTGTTCCTCATCTTGTGAAATAAGTTCCTTGTCTGTGAAATATGTTCCACTGGTTAAATAAGTTATCTTATATACTTAGCATTTGTCATCAGTGAGTTTAAAGTTATCATTCAAGTGCATTATAAAAATAAGTATTATATCAATGATAAAAAAGTAAAAAGTGTAAATCATCCAATTCAGATTCTGTGGAGTATAGCAAATGTTTAATTATATACTCCGTAAAATATATCAAAATGACACTTTACAGCCAGAAAAGAGTAGAATAAGCAAAAACAATCATTCAGAAAAAAAGTATAGTTAAAGATGAACATATGTACCTATTTGAAAAGGACAAAGTGACTGATCAGTTATATCAAAAGACGTGTAGAAACAAAAGACACACTCTTTTGAAACTGTGCTATGACCTAAGTACATGTATGACTAGAACACGGGGCCATAACAGTTAACAAAAACCAAGGAGGAATACCACATAAAACATAAATACAAATTTTGATACATTACCATCGCTTTTATTTCTTATCTTCATCCTTTAGTTACAGTCATGCCTTCAATTGCAAATGTGTTCCATGCAAGCACACTCAGTACAGCACTCAGCTTGCATTATAATTTAAATGTAACAAGAAAATGTTTCGCTTGTAAATTGTTGCAAAGGTACTTATTTCCGGTGAAAATAGGTTTTAGCGGAACTTATTCATTGATTTCAATGAAATATGTACAAGTTCGTTTAAAACAAATATCACAGGAACTTATTTAACTTTTTAAAACTCTTAATATTAATTGGAACAAAATTCATGGAGCTATGATTTTTGTTCCGGAACTTATTTCACATTTGGTCATAAAATTAGTTCCGGAACAAATTTTACAGTGCTGGAACATATTTACTATTTACTATACTGTAATAGACACTTACAAACAGTTTTTGACTTCAAAAGTTTACCTACTGGTATATTAATTGAATTATGTTTTAAAGATGGATTATTTTAGGATTTAGGATTACATGGATTAATAAAATGCTTTTTTTAGAAGCATAAATACATTTTATACTGAGTTTTACTGTATGTACGGGTACTGTTGTGCATTTGTTTTTTCTACATTGGCTAGAGGCATACATGGTATAGGGGGAGGGTTGAGATCTCAAAAAACATGTTTAACCCCGTCACATTTTTGCGCCTGTCCCAAGTCAGGAGCCTCTGGCCTTTGTTAGTCTTGTATCATTTTTAATTTTAGTTTCCTGTGTATAGTTTGGAGTTTAGTATGACGTCCATTAACACTGAACTAGTATACATATTTGTTTAGGGCCAGCTGAAGGACGCCTTTGGGTGCGGGAGTTTCTCGCTACATTGAAGACCCATTGGTGGCCTTCAGCTGTTGTCTGCTCTATGGTCGTGTTGTTGTCTCTTTGACACATTCCCCATTTCCATTCTCAATTTTATGATAAAAAAAGACGTATCATGTGTATGAAAAAGGGTCAATTTACTCTTAAAATTTAAAATTTTAGTGTCATCATCTGATATAAGTCAATAATTTAGGTTTTAAAAGTTAAAAAACAAAATTACCTACTCTAACCTGAGCATTTTTTGCAATAAAATTTATCGGTTTGTTTCCCATTATATTAAATGCTATTTAACACTTATTAGATATATTTGTACATGTTGTACATCATGTATATATATTTGAAAAAAGAAAAATTCTCTCATCGAAGAATGATCACCAATTGTAAAAGAAAATACATGTATAGTTACTTAATATTTTGCTGTTGTCTGAAAATTAAAGTGCATTTTCAATACCCTTTTCTGGAAATTATAAATTCATTCTTTAAACAAAATTTTACTACACTTTCCTTTGAAAATTTTTCCTTCCATTCATCATGTTCATATCAAAATCATTCAATTAAAAATATTTATAAAAAAATGTTAAAAGATCAGTGCATCTTCTAAAATCCATTTAAGAATTTGCATAATATATAAAATTAAGATTATGGACAAATGGAAATGAATGTAATCCTTTAAACCATTCATCCTCACTGTCATTATTCATATAATTTTTATTAAAATGACCGAAAGATGAGTTAGAAAAATTGTATGCTTATATTTGAACATCATAATGACATCGTCACATGAACATAAAAATACTTGAGCTCTCAAAAGCAAAGTAAATTTACGGATACAAGCTTGTCATAATGCTTCTATCATCACCTAAAAAAATGTTGTCTTTCTTAATTTAATCCAATAGTGATATATATATATCAAGTTTTTTTGTTTGTTCACCACAATACCTTACATGCCTTAGAATTTGACTTCAAATTACACACACAACTTTTCCAATCATTCCATCTGTGATTTTGATCAATTGATTGTCAGAAGTATCTAAGAAGTCATCACTTGGCGTCTGTCATCGTCCGTAGTCGTCTGTCGTCGTTCGTTGTTAACTTTTACAATAATCTTCTCCTCTGAAACTTCTTGGCCAAATATAACCAAACTTGGCCACAATCATCATTGGGGAATCTAGTTTAAAACATGTTTCCGATGACCCCACTTGCCAACCAAGATGGCTGACATGACTAAAAATAAAACATAGGGAAAAAATGCAAGTTTTGTCTTTTACTTTGTAAACCGTTATAGATAGAGATAATCTGACTGAGGCAAAATGTTCAGAATGTTGAGCTCTACCAATTGTTCAATTATGTCAAAACTGTTAGACTACTTTTTATAGGAGTTATTGCACTTAAATGACAAATTTTACTCTTTTTTTTTTTCATTTTTGCATATTATTTTGAAAACTTATAATAGATAGGAAAAAACTTCAAATTGCAAAAAAGATCAGCAAAACCAGTTCTACAAATAAGTCTACATGGTTGAAATCGTCAGTCAACCCCTTATTAGAGTTATTGCCCTTTGATGACGATTTTTACAATTTTTTTGCGTTTTTGCCTTATAGTTAAAAAAAATATAATAGATAGTAGAAACTTAAATAAGCAAAAATGATCAGCAAGACAAGATTTACAATTTAGGCCAGTGGAGGAAAGTGGCAAACGACTCCTGATTGGAGTTATTGCCCTTTAATGATGATTTTTACTATTTTTTTGTGTTCTGCCTATATGATAAAAACTATATTAGATAAATTGACACTTTGAATCACAAAAATGATCAGTAAGGCAAGAACTACCATCAAGTCAAATTTTGCTGATATAGTTAGTAGACATGGTAGATTGTCACTCTTTATAGGAGTGATTGCCTTTAAATGAGGATTTTTTTACCCTCTTTTGAGCAAAAAGTAAAGAAGATAGAGAGAAACAAAACAGGCAAAATGATCAGCAATACAAGAGCAACAAAACAGAGATTTTTGTCATGAATTCTATTCTTGTCTACAATTTTGGAGAGTGTCCTTTGTTAAATATGCACATAGACCAAGGTCATGAAGGTGTAAGCGACACAGGCTCTTTAGAGCCTCTAGTTTAATGTTGTTTAAGTGTCTTACAATAGTTGATATAAAGAAGAATAACATTCAAAATGAGATCTGAAAAAATGTCTTTATTAGTTAAAAAAATAATGAAGTTTATTTTATTTATTTATTTCTGATGTTTTTTTCATGACAATACCAAGAAGTAAGTGGGTTTTGGGGTCTCCTATAAAAGAATATAGAACAAGGAGTTGTGAGATCTTTGTCAGATATTTTTTGGCATAGTGTGGATACTAAGGGTCTGTATTTAAAACAGATTGTGTAAAAAATCACTAATAATCTTTATCATGATTATAGTGATTTTTTTATAGAACCACCTGGTGTGTACATATGTATCATTAGTATGATTAGCATATTTATTTATTTCCAGCACTGCAACCATGGGTGCCAGATATTGTTAACCTGGAACCTAACAATCAGACAGTTTTATCAGTGTCACAAATTAGTAAAAATGCCAATTATGCTGTTTTCCAAGCTCACACTCAGTATAAAGATGTCACTCTGTCATTACATCCAAATATCACCATGGAAACCTCAGAGACAGGAAGTAGTATTGGAATATTGGTGGTTATAAACGGACAAACATCTCTAAATGTTTATTTGACATCACACCTAAATGTTACAACAAATGTCCTGGTTTTCATCAGTATCAGTGCTGATGGCAAGTATTTTTCACATATACATGTATAATAGAAAAACAAAGGATATCGGGTATCCATCCATGACACAAAATCAGTAAATGCACAACAAAAAAACATACAAAAAGCAAAGGAACAGCACTTATATTGCTGTTCTTCATCTCAAAGTCACAGTGAGAAATCAACACAGATAATATACATGTATTTTAAGCAAAGGAGTATACCGTTATTTCACAACCTTATTCTAAAAATTGAAATCAGGCTCAAATTTACTATTGAACATCTTTCAGACAACTCACTTTTACGATCATGAAGGCATACATGTATAAGTCTATCATGTCTGTGGGAAAAAATTCAAGTTAGTCTGTTGTAGATTGCATAAAAAAATTGCTTTCAAGCATTAGCAATGATCATGATGATTTATTGAAGTGTTTTTGAAAATAACATGTTGCCATAAGTTTTTTTAATTTTATTTAATTGAATTTTTTTTAAGAAGAAAGTTTTTTCACTATGAACATTTCCAAAAAATTCTATGTTTAGGATTTACAGCTGACATGTTAGCCATGTTATTAAACAGTTAACGGCGCATGGTAAACACATTGTAAAGGAAAATTACACTATTAATTTTATGCATCCGAAGCACTTCTCTGGATTAACCTTCATCAGGAATGCTCAAACCGAAATGTTTGAAAGCCAGAGATAAATAAATTTTATGTAGAAATATGACTACAAAGGACCCAAAAGTTTAGCCAAACTATTCTAAGGTTAACTTTTCCTGAGGGAGTAACTTGTAGTGTTTTTGCATGGATGGCTGTCTCATTGATGGTTTTATCCAATATCATCTTTAATTAATATTATCATTCCTCCCTCTATTCATAATAAAACTTTCCTGAACACTCAAGATGGTCAAAAAGTTGACATTGTATACAATTTAAAGTGTGAAAGATTTTACATTTGTATAATTGGGTGCTTGTAATTTGTTCTATTTTTAGCTTCCACTCCAGTGCCAGGAGGATGTAATTTAGAATTCAACATGGAAAATGACCCAAATATTCACATTGCTTTTAGGAATGAAATAAATAATGTCATGTTTCAATGGGCTAAAAATTCGACGAAAGATTCAAGTTGTGAAAAATCACCAGTTTTGAACCAGTTATCTTATCAGTTATACGTATATTACATTGGTGACAGTGATTGGACAGAAGAAGCTTTTTTTAATGGCATGAAAAAGATGTTAACTCATAGATATGTTATGAAACATGGAAAAAAGGTTTGTTTATACATAAGAACTTTTCATTCTGTAAGCCTTAAGAGACAAGAATGTCTAATGTATATTGTCAAAAGTTAAAGATTATGTTTTGTTTTTCGTTTAAGGTAGTACCAAACACCTTGACTAAAATTAATTTGACTCGTTTAATTTACATAAAATTTTGACAAAATATTAACTTCGTTTGACCCTTTGACAAAAATATAAAAATTTCAAAAAACTTGAACCACACTCTTTATCGGAAAAATTTCATTGGATATATAGCAGTTTGACAAACACTAATTTTGATCATTGAGAAGCTATATATTTCCTTAATAGAACTTGATTAAAACGTTCATGTGATTTTTGCAGAGTTATCTCCCTGTAGTGTTATATAGCACCTTAATTGGAAAAACAAATATCAAGTTAACTAACAAGTGAAAAAGTAGGAATAATGAAGGAACTGTAACTCATGCTTAATACATAATATACAATGTAGGTAAATAAGCCATGTAAAATTAACTTTCTGGTTCTCAGAAACTGCCACTTCAGCCAAAAATCTTGCTGCTGTCTTGTATTTATTGCCAAACCAAAACAAATAAATTGCGTAAAAAATCTGTGTCGTTCAAATTTTACCACCCTCAAACTAGTCAGAGAGCACTTTTATTGCTGTTCTTCATCTTAAAGTCACAGTGAGGCCTTTAACACCTAGCAAAAAATCTCTACTCACTGCAAGTTTCAGACATCCCCTAGAACGGGTTTGACAGGAATTCTTTGCAAACTGAAGATCACACCACAACTGTGAATTGAAGAATAAAGCCATCTAGTTATATCAATAAAATAAACATGATAAATCTGGCAAAGAAATCAAACATTAGAATACAGTTTTTAATGAGTTTTCTCCCTTTCTAGTTTTTTTGCATATATATTACAATATATTTAATATAAATTTTCATGAGTCATTCAGTAGCAGCACTAAGTAGAATAAGAAATAAAACAAAAGTGGTGTTTTTATAAATAAGAAGATGTGGTATGAGCATGATGAGTACCAATGAGACAACTCTCCATCCAAGTCACAATGTATAAAAATGTAAATCTGATGTAACAGGCACTATTTTATTACCTTTTCATCATCTTAGTTGCTTATATAGACAACTGTTACTCATGTACAAAATGCTGTAGAAGGAAGCGGTCCAATTGATAATCGGGCAGTCATGGGTACTACTTGAACAAGTAATTTTTATTTATTTGAAGAAGTAAATATTAATATACTTATATAAGTAAATTTGCAAGATACTTATACAAGTGTATTTTATTTACTTGTTTAGGTAAAGTATTTTATTGGCTAAGTTATGTCCCTTAGACATTCAGATTTTTTTACTTATACAAGTAAAAAAGTCATATTAGCTTCTTTTCTTGAATTTCTCATGGACTTCTTTGCTCTAATTAATAGAATTTTTAATTGTCTGTCCTTTGCAGATGTCTTTACTAATCATGTAAGTGTAATTTCATGGACAATGAAAATCTCATTTGTCTGTTATCTTCAGAATACTGCTCATTTACAAGCCCCCAAGGGGCAGTTTTTGATGGCTTTGCGCAATTACTTAAGATCTTTGCGCAATTAGTTTCTTTGTTGAATCAATGAGATGAAACATTGTACTCTAATAAAAATTATGAACTAACCAGAGAAAAATCATTAAAGGCATGTTTTTACATCTCAAAACTAGAGAATTTTATGGATTGTAAAAAAGAATTACTTGTACAAGTAAATTTTTTGAGAAAATTAAGGGGAGTGCCCAAGAGAAAATAAATCTGGGATCCCAATGGAATTCCAATCCCACCTCATTCCACCGGGATAAAATTTTGGGATTCCCGCAAAAGAAGCTGAATCCCGATGTAAATCCCATTGGAAATATACTGGGATCCCACTGGGATATTGTGGGATTTTGATTGGAATATACTGGGATTCCCGGAAAAAATTGGGATCCTGAAATAAATCCCAGTGTAAATATACTGGGATATTGTGGGATTTTGATTGGGATATACTGGGATTCCCGGGAAAAAAGGGGGATCCCGAAATAAATCTCAGCAGGATATACTGTATTTATCATGTTAAAAACATTAAATGTCCAACCATGGTCAGCCATGATTCCTACCATATTCAACCATGCATGTTTCCTACAATCTTTAATTATCTTGAACAGATTGTCTACTTGTTAAGGAGCCTTGTATACTTCTCTTCCTATCTGTATCAGGACTACCAACAAATGCTCAATTACATCCATAAAATTAAAAGCAGTTTCCTACTGCAAGAACATAAAATTTTCCACAAAGAATCAATAGCTCACGATATTTTGTAAAAGGATCAATAAATTTTATTTTCATTAATCAATGTTGTTTTTATTCTATTTTGCAAATTTACGATAAAAAACAACATTATGAACACATTTTTTTGGTCAAATAGTTGTAAGTTGTAGCCCCCCGCCCTCTTTTACCTTTCAAACAAAAGAAGATTGATTGATGTATAATTAATTATTTTAACATGGGAATTAAAAATATTCACACTTTTTATCTTGTACAATTTTATCAGTTATACCTGGAATTCAAAACAATATTCATTTATCACAGTTTTTTTATGCTGACATCGAGATGCTGACAGACAAAGACCACTTTCTGATGTGTGCAATTAATGAAAGCCATATCAAATACCGTAATAATTTTCATATCTTATAAACAAAATATCAAACAGATTTCCTGTAACTATACTTATCTGATAACAAATCTGCTTTACATGACAATCCTGGACATCAATCTCTTCACTTTTTAAAAGCGCGAAATAACATTTGGTCACGTCACGTGGCTTTTGTTCCAAGTCATTGAAATGTTTCACTTTGAGTGAATCCTAGTTAACGGTTGGTGATAATAATTGACCATGACATCGCATGTGTTCCGGTGACAGAACAACAACACGATCATTATCTAAATCTGAAATGTTTTCAAGTTCTTAAAATATGCCGTATAATGATAAAGAAAGGCAGATTTATGAACTTGGAGAGAGAGTCAGAAATTACATCTTTGGAAGAAATGAATAAAAGTTTGACAGTGTACCACTGATAAAAAACGAGTAGAAATAGAAATTGAAAACTGAAAGTAAGCTCCAACTTCCAGTTTGTAAAAGTCCGAAATTTCACCTGACTGTCACTATCTTTCTCTGCTACTGTAGCTTAACTGCTCAGTTTATATTTATTTTCTAAAGACAAGAGAATATATTTTTATTGAACATAAACATGAAAGGTCAGAGAGCCAGAATTTACATCTTTGGAAGAAAGAAATTAAAAACTGATAAGTTGATAAGAGCATGTTTAGTGAAAAAAGATGACATTTGTAATAATTATTTACTATGATGTTTTGATGTTTGAAATATGTTAATTGTCATTCAAAAGAGGATAAATTATTACAACACGGCATTTAAAATAAAGACATGAAATAAACAAATATTTATATCATGCATTATTTTTATTGCTTTGTGTACTCCAGGATTATTTTTTTTTAAATTCCACACAAAATTCTGGTTTATGTTTTCCCGTTTCAACTAGAATGGGATCCCGGCTTCAGACAGTTATCCCAAATGGGATCCCAGTTTCAGATATTTATCCCGAATGGGATCCAGACTTCAGATGCTTATCCCGGCTTATCCCACCAATTTCACCGGGATTTCATTGGGATCCCGATGGATCCCGTTTTCATTTTCTCTTGGGAGCTAGCTAGATTATTCAAACATTATAAGAATAATGAACATAACAAAATTTACTTATATAAGTATATTATTATTTACTTCTTCAAGAAAACAAAAATTACTTGTACAAGTAGAACCCCTGACTGTCGGGTAAAACCTATATCCATTTTACTTGTTTACAATTGAACATATCCTAAAAAGCTGTCAAAACATTTAAAACATATATCAATCATTTTCTGTTATATAAAATAAGTGTTTATACATGTTAATTTATTTTTTTTATGTTTTAACTTTTTATTTTTATAATTCTGTACATTTATTAACACAAGTTAACAAAGTCATTTCATTTTTGTTTACAGCTGAAAGAAATAAAATATTCATCATCAAAAAAGCCGATCTTTAAATTGCCATCTTACACAGGTCAAGGAACCATTTACAATGTAATTGTAACACATGGAAACCAGATTGCTTCTTATGTTCCCATGACAACATATTCTTGTGATCTTAATGAACAAGATGAACAGTGTCACTATGCATGTAAGTAATGTATTCTTAAAGATTTTAGTGGTTCTCATTGTAGATTCCAATTGCAAGCATATTTAAAAACACTTACTTTACAAATACCAGTTTAAAATGGATACGGGGAGGGTCTAAATTTTCGTCTTCTTAAATTGTTTGGGTCATTTTTCTGTTTTCCTTATTTTTTTCATCCATTTTTTCTCTATTCTTTATATTTTAGTATCCCATAATATTCTCTTTTTTTTTTTTCAAATTCCAGGTCATTTTTATTTTTCATTTTTTTTGGCTCATTATTCTCCATCCAGACCCTCATATATATATCACAAAATAAACTGCTCTTTTGAAAATCTGTCAATCAGTGGCAGAAAATAAACACTCTCTCAGTCTTGCTCACCTATAAATTTGCTATGTTTTGAAAGTTATTTTGACATCAAAATGAAAATAGGTTAATCATAATATATTTAATTTTTCAGCATCTCTGAACATGCCGAAGAGACATTTATTGTTGATATGGTTATCTGGTGCAGAAAAATTGGTACCGTTAATGTTATTGGCATATAACAATACTAGTTGAGCAGACCTGTGATTTAGCAAAAAGAATAACATATTTATATTAAAGTTGACTACTGTTATAACTGTAGTAACAACATTAACGGTACCAATTTTACTCCACCAGATGCTCAATTTCGACAATAACTGTCTCTTCAGTGATGCTCAGCGCCAAAATAAGTGAAAATCCGAAGATTATTATAAAAATGAAGAGCTTATAAACCAAAAAGGACAAAAAGTTTAGTCAAAGTGTGGCAGACATTTTTTCCCTCATCTTTGTTCAAGGACATTAACTGTTGTCATTTATTTTAAAATGGGATGTAAGAAGTATTTAAAAGATGGAAATTCTTGTATGACAGAAAAGTATGGTTTCACTCTCATTCCTGTCACATGGGGAAAAACAGGGAAGAAAGGTTCATTATAACAGCATTTGATGATATGTTTATTAAGAAATTTTGTTTTTTAAACATACTTTTATTTTTAATTTTTCAGCCACAACCAGTAAAGTATTGATTAGTGTAGCTGGGATACTTGGGTTGTTTCTTTGTTTTTTGGGACACAGATATTTCAAAACAGGTACTTTTATAAATAATCATAATTCTAGATTTAAACCACTTTCTGACCCTCAAATTGAAAGTCTTCTATAATTACAAGTTTCACCTTTAATATAGGTTTGTGTTTGGTCTGAAAGTATGTATTTTGTAATCTTTACACTCGTGCTGAATTATAGAAACTAACATTAACTGAAAGGTTAATTTGAAATAAAAAGATGTGTTTTTCAAAGATGTTAATATGAGCACAACATCTTTAGTTGAATCTTGTTATGTTATGCAAATTTAATTGAATATGTATTTATAAAGAGAAGAGTTGCGGAATTAATGTCAATAAGACAGCAAGCAAACAACACCAGCAGACAAAAAACTTCTAGGGGTCTGCATATCATTTTCATGAAATGAAATGACAGAAACTTCATTCATTACCATGTATCATGCTCTAAATCATCGTAATTGTATACAATCATGTAAGAAGTAAATATACATTATATTCCAAATACTGTTGAATACAGTTTCATCATGTTCATTCCCAAGCGACGGGCGTATCATGTGCTCATGGCGCAGCTCTTTATTAGTGTTTCATGGGACTTTAGTCAACCCAATTGACTTTCTTTGACAATAGATTGGAATTAAAAAAGGATTATGTAAAACCAATGATAGTATACAACATATACAGATATATATATGAAATGACCTTTGTATTCAATTTTTAATTTGATTACATGAAGTTTAAATTTCAATGAATGCACTGGAATTAAACAAGTAAGGGGAAGTAATAATCTCAGCCATCAACTTGGGGTTAGAGTGATGATGTTGTATTCTGTAGATATCTTTTGATTTTTGTGTTATTGTGTTGCTGTCTTCTTTATGTATACCCCACATCTACTTTTATTGTCCCCCACGCAACGACATAGAAATACTGGGCGTCCGTCTGTCCGGTCTTGTTAGCGCTGTTACATGTACAATTCTTGCCAGATTTATATAAAACTTATATCAAAGGTTCATATCAGCAATGTCACAAACGAGTTTGAAAATCAGTGCAGATCAACTATTTTTAAAAAAGTTGCCCCTTAGAAACTTTAATTATATGGAAAATTGCCAAGTTAGTGCTCTCATGTGTACAATTCCTGCCAGATTTTTATGAAACTTATATTATAGTTTTATATCAGCATTGTCTCGAACTTGTTTGGAAATCAGTGCAGATCAACTATCTTTAAAAGAGTTATGCCCCTTGAAAACATTAATATATATGGAAAATTGCATCGTCAGCGCTCTCATGTGTACAATTTTTGTCAGATTTTTATAAAACTTATATTGTAGGTTTATATCAGCAATGTCTCGGACGAGTTCGAAAATCAGTACTGATCAATAATTTTTATAAGAGTAATGGCCATTAGAAATATCAATAATATGGAAAATTGCATTGTTAGCGCTCTGATGTGTACAATTCTTGCCAGATTTTTATGAAACTGAAATTGTAGGTTTATATCAGCAATGTCTTTGACGAGTTTGAAAATCAGTGCCGATCAAATATTTTTAAAAAGTTCTGCCTCTTAGAAATATTAAATATATGGAAAATTGCAATGTTAGTGCTCTCATGTGAACAATTTTTGCCAGATTTTTATCAAATTCATATCAAAGGTTATTATCAGCAATGTCACTGACAATTTCGAAAATATTTGCTGATTAAATGTTTTTAATGAGTTATGTCCCTTGGAAATTTTAATAATATCAGAAATTGCTCTTAAGTCTCCAACTCTCTAATATAATTTTAAAAAGTTTAAAAAGTTTTAAAAAACAAAACAAAAATATTTTTTTAGTTATTGATTTTGGACAGATAAAATATGTGCAACAGGGGGGACATTGAAACTCTGTTTATTTATATTGGTTACAACATTCAACATGTTCAATTTACTGTCTTTTATCAACATGGTTACCAATCACATAAACGACCTATCATATTTAACCCAGGACAAAGCAAGAATTAACATACTGTGGATTCATTTATTCTCATGGGTACCAATTTTTGTGGATTGATGAAAACTTGTATCTTTATGGATATTTAATGTCGTGGTTTTGCCAAAGTCTGCATACAACCTTATGGAAAATTTGTAATCGTTGAACATTTAAATACGTGGTTCACTTATACCCACGAAATCCACGAAAATCGGTATCCAACGAATAATAATAAATCCATAGTACTTCATTTAAGGACTTTCTGACCATTACTTATAATAGTCACATTGCCTGCTGAGCATTCAACCAGTTTTAAATGTTCACTACACATGCTCTAGTAGATTGATTACAGTTTTCAATGACTTTCTAAAAAATATTTTTACCATGTTTTGAGTGTTTTTATTGCAGCCTTTCATGTAGACAACAACTTAAAAGTAAATAGTACATGTTCTAAACTCAGAAGCGGCAAGCACCAACACATAAACAGGAAGGCCTAATTAATCTTTATGCTGTAAAACATTCAGATTTTGCTTTTGTCATGGTTATTGAAAAATCTTTAAAAAAGGTACACTAAAAAGTATTGATAATGGAATGCAAAGCATAACTTCATTAAATTCTGAAAATAAATACATGCATTGAGGAATTAAACTAAATCCCCCTTAGATACCATCATTACTGAGCCATTATCTTGAATTGTTTGTCATCAGTAATTGTTTTCTTTTTTAGGAAATTTTCTGATGGCCTTTTGTGGATTTTGTGTTATTTTCTACTTAGTGTTGAACATCTCCACATCACAGTCATTAACTGGTAATTATAACTAAACAAAAGTATATATGTATGGATACATACACCTTATTGTTATTTGCTCACCATTACTTGACATCACAGATGTTCCCAGTAAAATTTTGATGTCACAAGGAAAAATGTCTGAGGCCACAAGAAGAGAAAAGTGATTGTTGTAAGATGTCAATAGTTCAAGTGTCTCAAATTCTCATGCCAAGTGTCACAAATTTCTAAATAGTGATAAGATCTATCATTGTTTATTGTATACTACACAAAATTAAAATCCATATATATATATGAAATAACTCTTATTGTTCAAATTCGTTAGCTATGACATATTGATGATGCAACATTGACATCACAAATGACATTTCTGCACTTTAGTTAACAAAATGTATCATTATAATAAATTTTTCAATAATTTTGAATTAAAATAATTTAAAAATGATTTAAGAATTTTACCATGTTTGCAATGTGAGCAAACATTGTAACCTCTCATTATACCTTCTTCACCTTTTCTGAAATTTTACACGATGCTTTTTTTTATTACACAGTTCAAATAATACAAAGCTAGGATGGATTTTTAAACTATTGAAAACTTTTTTATGTACATAATAACTGATTTTAATACATTTATATAATATATATAAAATTCTTTTCAGTTATATTTGTTCTGTCATGTATTTTGGCAACAGTAGCTGGTATCCTGTGGCTAATGCTTTGGTGGTGCATTGGAGTACCAGTCCTGTCTGTTCTGGTTCCTAGTTTAACTGCTGGTTACCTGTTTGCATGTGTACTCTTCTACACTGATTTTGGTAAAAAAAGATAAATTTTGCTATTTATTTAAGTTTAAATAGGAAAAGAAAAAAACTTATCGGTATATTAAATTACTACATTTGTACTAGAATGATATAATTATGTACAAATACCTGTCAACCTTTGAAAAGGAAAAGGCAGGTTATGACCTGCATTGAGTAAAAAATATCTAGTCATAACAAGTACAAGAATTAGGATTTCCATAAATCACATAAATTTATGCCCTGTAAAATATTACATATGTTACCAATATGCTGAAATTCCTTCATTTTATTTTATTTTCCAGTCTAAACTACAATATTATTATTTCTTAATAATTAAGTAATAATTTTAATAAGTATTTAGTGATAACAAAAATTCCTGAGCCATTTACAGGATCATGCATAAGTGAACTACTTTGAGGGATGTCCCAATTAACACTTTTATTGCTGATTATTTTTCCGTTGTGTTTTGATGAAAATTATTTAACATCTTTTCCATGAAAATATCATAGGCATAAACATTTCAGATCAAGGGATATTTTTTGAAAATGAGAAGACTTAAATTAGGGGGATTGAAATCCCTGGTTATTTAATGACCAGACAGATGGTTAAAAAAAATTTGTAAGCTGGAAATTTCCAATGTGTGACCTGCAAAAATCTTGTCAGTTGGCAGGTATTATGAACAAGTTAATGTATCAATCATATTGCATCCATTTGAACAGTCACATTTATGACGCTTTTTAAGAATAATAAAAATGAATCATAAAAAACAACAGTTTGAATGACCAAAAAAATGTAATTGAAAAGCTGTCAAATTAAAATGTACAAGAATTAACATTTTCTGCAATAGTTTTTTTTTATGCGAAAGGTGTATGGATAATTTTTTTTGAATTAATACAATTCCTAGAAATAAATATGCATCAGATAACAGTAGTATGTTAAATCAAACATTTTTTATGTCCCACTTAGGGGCATTATGTTTTTTGGTCTGTGCGTCCTTTTGTCCGTCCGTCCATCCGTCCATCCATCCGTCTGTCCCGCTTCAGGTTAAAGTTTTTGGTAAAGGTAGTTTTTGATGAAGTTGAAGTCCAATCAACTTGAAACGTAGTACACATGTTCCCTATGATATGATCTTTCTAATTTTAATGCCAAATTAGAGTTTTGACCCCAATTTCACGGTCCACTGAACATAGAAAATGATAGTGCGAGTGAGGCATCCGTGTACTATGGACACAGTGAGGCATCCGTGTACTATGGACACAGTGAGGCATCCGTGTACTATGGACACATTCTTGTTTTGTATGAATTTCTTCCACAAAGAGGAATCCCTAGATATCCATGTTATTCTAAAGTAAAGAGTTATAGATCATATATGGTTTGAAAATGATAGGCCGTTTCTCGTCTACAATCTCATTTAATGTGCCTTATGATAATAATGTCTTTTGAGTCACTTTCAAACACCATGTTTTTAAGCAATTTAAATGTCTATTATTTTATACAAAAAATTATGTAAGAAAATTAAAATAAAATGTTACAATATTGTTTTACTTTAGGTAATTTACTGTATTGGACAACAAGATATAATTATGGCATGTCATTTACTGTTGGAGTTTTGATATTACCAGTTCTGATTTTATATTGGACCAGAGTGGTATGTTATCCTAGAAGATGATAAAATATTTAACAAAAAATGCATAGCTTTTAGGTCTATATAGCAGTGATGGTCGATTTTATCCTCTCCAAAAAAATAAATGAACTGAACTGAAGCTGAGTCCAATATGTGAGATGACCAAATGGTCCATAGTAATGATAAACTGTCATTTGGTCTGAAGTTACGTGAATTATTTGTTATATTATACTGAGACTAATAAAAGTGATCAAGCAAAACATTGAAAACAGCTTATTTTTACTCTGATACAAAATATACTTTTAAGCCCTTTTAATTTACAAGTGTAATATTCAAATGACACAGGATGTTTGATACATAAAATTAAATGCAATTGTTTTATTCTGGAAAACTAGTAGAATATCATGATTAATTATAAAAATAAGAAGATGTGGTATGATTGCCAATGTGACAACTTTCTACAAGTGACCAAATGACATGAAAGTTAAGAACTATAGGTCACTGTACGGCCTTCAGCAATGAGCAAAAACCATACCGCATAGTCAGGCCCAGAAATGATAAATGCAAAACAATTCAAACGAGAAAACTAACAGACTGATTTTTGTACAAAATAATGAACGAAAAACAAATATGATATACAGCAACAAATGGCAACCACTGAATTACAGGCTCCTGACTTGGGACAGGCACATACAGAATGTGTTGGTGTTAAACTAGTTTGAAAGTGCCAACCCTCCCCTTACCTGAGTCAAGGGTAAAACAGTACAACATATGAACAAACTATAATTCACTTGGCTGAAAGGGCTGGTGTGAACTAATGCTATCATATGCACTTCTGTAAATATAGACAATGCAATTTCCCGTAGGAACTTCTTATATGGCTAAAATTGTGCTCCTTTTACTATGAAGTTTGGTAAAAAATTATATCCTACAATAGCAAGTTCATATGCACTACTATTTTTTTCAAAGGTCAAAACATACGGTTGTGCAACACTTAAATGCCCCGAACTTCTAAGAGAATAAACTTAATACTAAAATTCTGTTCTACCCCTCCCTTCACTTTGGGTCTTCCTCAGAATTCAATTTGGTAGCTATCCATGTATACTTATACTGGTAACATTCAAAAGTTATGTCTCTATGAGATGAAACATAGAGATGATATCTGGGAACCAGTATGTAAACAAAGCAAAATATCTATGAATGTTATATAATTCCCCAAAAGAGGCATGGTTCTGTGAAACAGCTGTATTTACAAAGTGCAACCTATTAAAATCTTCTACTCTGAAACTAATGGATCAATAAGAACCAAACAATCATCCTTGGGGTATCTATTTTAATAATGTTACTGTTGACTCAGCCTGCCAACTACTAGAACTGCCAATGCTTAAAATAGAAAAATAGGGGTTAATTGTGAGGTGTCAGTTATATCTTAAAAACTTGTGAAGAAATGGAAAATCAGACAGGAGCAAACTTTTTTAAAATGGATAGAGTTCATTCATTCTCTGCCTGGGATATAATTTCTGTCACAGCTTTAACAAATAAAGTATTAAATACAGCTATTCCACTTTTGCGACCAAGTAAATACTTGAGGCTTATTATTACTCAATTATGGACAGTTCAACATCATATTTATCAGTTTTCAGATAAGTTGCTAAGTATTAAAAATAATATAAAGATACATTGTATCACCTAAATCATAAACTCTAATTATGAATTTAATTAAATGAGGTATGGGTTATCTGCCATTAACACAAGTACTAAATTTTCCAAATCACAAAATCATTAAGATTTGAAAAAAGACATTCAGAAAGTTTTTAAATTTTTTTATTGTGGTGTAGTTTGCTTTCTCATTCACAAATAACCTTAATATCCTCTAATTGTCTCCCCTCATGTCGCACCTTGGGAGATGGTTGTGGTCTCGGTCCTTTCCTTTGGATACACTTCAATTCACAGAGACAGTTTGACACAAATCTTTCAAACTTGGTATGATTATTTGATGACATATTCTTTTGACTGTGCTGTAATGTCATTTTGATTTGACAATTTTTACAGGAGAAATATTAATGGGACTATGACCTTTTTTTTTTTTCAGTATTCTAACCATGACATCTTGTGATGGCAAATTCTCTGGGTCCCATTTACACAAAGCTTTTGTGACAATAACACCTTGTTAGCCCAACTTCTTTTAGACCCTTTGACAGAAAGCTCTTATACATTGTACTTGGTTCTATTGTTACCCAGTATGTTCAGTGGACCACATTATACCATCATTTTGATTTGACCATTTTAATGAGAGTTATGGGACTTAACCATATTTTGACTATTGTATCAAAATGACACATTGTGAAACAAATTTTAATTCCTCATTTATAAAGCACAGGGGACATTTTGCCATGGTATTGCAATCTTGTTTACATTTTTGATACCATTTTCAGTTGAATATTTTGTGCTGTGCCTTCATTGGAAGTTTTCTGATCACTTTAACAATAGATGTATGGATAGAAGCTGGTCTGAAATTTATTATTGTCAACACTTTTAGACATGCTTACATAGATGGTTACTTGGATGTCATAGTAACAGGGCCTTTTCAAATTAAAGGTAAGTATATTGATGTAATTTGCGTAATACTACAATCTTCTTGATTGTTTTAATTAGAACATGGAGGAGATATAGATAAGTGATGCTTCGTTTGTTATATAGAGGCAAAGATATAACTGTTCAAACAGTGTAATTGAAATTTCATTAGTGAACCAACACCTGAAATGGTGATTGTGTGTTTGGGTAAAAACAGTCTAATTGTTAAACCATCTATATTTTCATCAATGAAAATGCAAAATATATAAATACACAACCACGCCAAGTCAGAAAGGGGATGTTAAATCTAATGCCATACGTAGGGAAAGTGCCAGCTATGCTGCATTTTAATTAACATAAAACCTTTCGCAAGAACAATTTAAGGAATCAATAAGTGGCATGTTCCAAAGCAAAATATCTGCCAATTTCAAACGTCACATTTTTTGGTGGCAATCTTAATTCTATGTCCTCCATCTGGTTATTCTCATCTTACATGATTATATATTTGCCACTTAACGTTAGGCAAGAAACCATCCATCATCAGTGAATCAAACATGTCATAGTTTTAGCTATTTATGACAATTTTGGCATCATCAGTGAATCAAACATGTGATAGTTTCAGCTATTTATGACAATTTTAGCAACATCAGTGAATCAAACATGTCATATTTTTAGCCACATTGTATTTATGATATCTTGGTATCATCAGTGAATCAAACATATCATAGTTTTAGCTATGTATGACAATTTTGGCAACATCAGTGAATCAAACATATGAGCCATTTCTTTTCTTTGACATCAAAATATTTCACTGAAATAACCTTTTTAAATTTTTCCTTTTATTTTCTTAGTGTTTTTTTTTTTTAGAAAATAATAAGATGGTATCAACAAACATGACACATATTTTATAAAGCCTTTTGCAGCATAATAGTTAAGGACTATCTCTTTTTATTTTATTACATTTTTAAAAACCATTTCACCATTACACTGAAACTGATAGAATTTGAGTTTGAGTTATTCCTCTTGGTCGCTATTTTGGACGGATGAACGGTTGATTTTCTTGTTTGTGGAACCCAATTAAGGCATGCCATACACACAAGTCTGATGAGAGATCCTTACTTAAATGAAGTAATGGATCAAGCAAGGCTAAAATAAATTAAAATTGTTCTGAAAGCAACTTTTTCTGAAGTATAGCCATCAGTATAACAAGTTGAATTTGGCTGATTTATGAAGGAATTTGTTTACTTAGACCTCCAACATGAAGACAAAAGGGAAACAAAACTCTTGCTTAAATTGTGTCTATCAAAACATATATATATCAGGGCTTCCAAAAAATATTTGAGCCAGCCGGACATTTTATATCTTATCCCGATTTTAATCCCTTAAGACTAAGTCACAAAAGGCAATTATGGTAATCAGATGGCCATCCCAATGATTGACATTAGATTAAAAAAAAAACGATATTAAACTTTACTTTGATGTGAATTTGATGTTCGGACGTAAACTGTTAAATTGGCAGTGCATAATTCGAAGTGTGCACATCAGCGTGCTCATAACTGCCTTAGACTCTTTATTTGTGCAAAATTATGGTGTCAAAAACTTTACTTTCGTTTTTAAAATCACATTTTCCTAATACCGGATGTTGACCTGACAATGGTAAAACATGGACCAGAAACGGATACGTAAAATCCGTGTACGTTTACAAAGCACGACTGAGTGAAGAAGCTCTTTCCACGTTATTTCTTCAACAAAATACTTGAAATGAACGTTAGATACAGGTATCAATGATAATTTTTATCATTTTTTAAGAAATGTAGGATGCATAATTAAATTTCCCTACTGTGCACATGCGCACACGTGTTCTAGTTCATACAACGTAGTTCTTACGATTTTTCATTTAAAACCTTTTAAAATTTTTCATCAAATCATGTTTATAAACGTATTTCTTATAATTTCAATCTTTTGGACTAAATCAATTAGATAGAAACCGCTGATATGTAAGAAATTAACTTTGACTGACCGATCAATTTATACGATGTCCGGTACTGGAAATAGTTTACCTGTCACCTGAACAGGTAGATTTCAGCTGTCCAACAACTAATTAGCCTTGATTAAAAATAGAAAGTATTGAAGTAGGGGTTGTTTTGATAGTAATTAATCATCATGTCACTTTTATGACCGGAAATGTGTGGCTGTTAAAGGCAAAAGGTTGGGTCAAAAAGATCGTGAATTATGCTAAAATGACCGTCTCTTAAGAAAGCCTTGACAACTAAAAAGTAGATGACCGTTTCATGCTTTGCCCAGCTGGGCTTTTACCGGACATTATACAATTGTCCGGAATATATGACCGTTTTGGAAGCCTTGATATATATATATATATATATATATATATGGCCTTAGATGGATTTGGTTTTTGTCTCGCCTTGACAGAGTCAAAAAGCGAGACATAGGTATGCTGTTTCCGGCGTCGGCGGCGGCGTAATCGTCAGCAATGTATTAGTTTGTGATTAGGTCTAGTTGATGGTGAACCACTAGTGGTAGGTCAATGATATTTTGTATGCAGTTGTATTAGCATTGGCACATCTTATTACCATGAAGATTATTTGGCCCCGTCCCCTGAGTCATGGTTTATTGACTTTGAAACTTTGCTTAGTTTACATGTATTAGTTTGTGATTAGGTCAGTTTATGGGGAACCACTAGTGGTAGGTCAATGATATTTGGTATGCAATTGTATAAGCATTGGCATATCTCATTTCCATGAATATTTGCATAACTTACATGTTGAAGTATTGTTATTTTAACGTCAACATTTGCATTATCAAAATAACAAATAGACAAGACATATCTCTGTGTTAACAGTTTATTCTTTTAAGATGAATTTTTTGTCATAGTTCCTCATGTATTCACAGACACAATAATAAATTCTTTGGTTTCAAAGTTTTAGTTGTCAGCATTCCTGATAAAGATAAATCTAGAAAAGCTTTCCAGAAGCACCAAATATAAACTTTGGTTTTCATTTAATTTTTCTTTATGTGATATGATTAATAAACATACTCATGTGGGATTTTTTTATCCTTTAGATATTATCCTTACTTGTGTGTGGATAGTACTGTTTGTCACTGGAGCAGGATTACAATTTTACAGAGAACGGGGCAAACCAGAATTCCCATCCTGTCCTAGGAAGTTACGTAGATTACGTCAACAACATGCACCTAATACCTCAGATCAAGATCACATAGATAGAGATGAGCGTTCACCTTTATTGAGAAATGTCACTGATCCTTATTATTCAACCAGAGAAAGAGATCAATCAGAAACAACCTGATATTGATATGGATTTTAACCATGTGTAAATATTTTACTGATCATGTACTAAGGAAAACAAAGGTTTTGGAGAATAACAAAAATACTGTAATAAACTATTTAAATCTTCTATGTCTGTTGAATGTCTAACTTTATTTATAAAAATGATAATTTATTTAATATATATCTCATTATACAAATGTAATAACTAATTTTTGTGCAATTTTTGTAGAATATCTAAAATATCATAATCATGGTATACTTATTACGCTTATATTTATGTATTTATGTATATTATGTACATATGTTTTCATATTTTTTTTTTATTTTTTTTCTCTTCAACACCTTAAGAAGAACTTTTCAATGATGCATATGCGTTTCTTAAGCTAATGTACTTCACTTACATGTATATATAATATATACAGTACTATGTTATGATTGTCAAGAAATTTGTCTGCGGAATGGTGCTTGTAAAGAACAATATTTTTATTTTATATATAAATAATCTATTATTTGACTAAAATATGGTTATAAGTGACATAACATTTCAAAAGTTATCTGGAATCTGATTTTTAGCTCACCTGACCTGAAATGTCAAGTGAGCTTTTCTCATCACTTTGCGTCCGTCGTCCGTAAACTTTTACAAAAATCTTCTCCTCTGAAACTACAGGGCCAAATTTGACCAAACTTGGCCACAATCATCATTGGGGTATCTAGTTTAAAAAATGTGTCCGATGACCGAGCCAACCAACCAAGATGGCTGCCATGGCTAAAAATAGAACATAGGGGTAAAATGTAGATTTTGGCTTATATCTCTGAAACCAAAGCATTTAGAGCAAATCTGACAAAAAGAATTGTTTATCAGGTCAAGATCTATCTGCCCTGAAATTTTCAGATGAATCGGACAACCCGTTGTTGGGTTGCTGCCCCTGAATTGGTAATTTTAAGGAAATTTTGCCGTTTATGGTTATTATCTGGAATATTATTATAGATAGAGATAAACTGTAAACAGCAATAATGTTCAGCAAAGTATGATCTACAAATAAGTCAACTTGACCAAAATGGTCAGTTGACCCCTTAAGGAGTTATTGCCCTTTATAGTCAATTTTTAACCATTTTTCGTAAATTTTTGTAATCTTTTACAAAAATCTTCTCCTCTGAAACTACTAAGACAAATTTAACCAAAATTGTCCACAATCATCATTAGGGTATCTTGTTTAAAAAATGTGTCCGATGACCCTGCCCGCAAACCAAGATGGCCGACATGGCAAAAAAATAATACATAGGGTAAAATGCAGTTTTTGGCTCATATCTCTGAAACCAAAGCATTTAGAGCAAATCTGATGGTATAAAATTGTTCATTAGGTCAAGATCTATCTGCCCTGAAATTTTCAGACCAATCAGGCAATATGTTGTTGGGTTGCTGCCCCTGAATTGGTAATTTTAAGAAAATTTTGCAGCTTTTGGTTATTATCTTGAATATTATTATAGATAGAGATAAACTGTAAACAGCAATAATGTACAGCAAAGTTAGATCTACAAATAAGTCAACATGACCAAAATTGTCAATTGACCCCTTAAGGAGTTATTGCCCTTTATAGTCAATTTTTTACAATTTTCATAAATTTTGTAAATTTTTGTAAATTTTTACAAAATATTTTCCACTGTAACTACTGGGCCAAGTTCATTATAGATAGAGATAATAGTAAGGAGCAAGAATGTTCAGTAAAGTAAGATCTACAAACACATCACCATCACCAAAACACAATTTTGTCATGAATCCATCTGTGTCCATTGTTTAATATGCACATAGACCAAGGTGAGCGACACAGGCTCTTTAGAGCCTCTAGTTTTTTGTTGCCTTTTGTGTAAACATGCTTGGCCTCAGAGTGTGATTCAACATTTCAGAATCTACAAGTAGGGATAGTTTCTGTCATTTCTTTTATCTGTTGGCCATAATCATTTTATTAACTTTGGAACTTCCACTTAGAAATAAATCACAAACATCCTGCAGGAGAGTTTTTTTGGATTGTTCTTAAAGACATTATGCTCATATAATTTCTGTTTACAGTTAAACTTAAATCTGTTAAAATTTTGAAAACTATTATAAATTCTAATGCAATTATGTTGTATCAATGGTTCTGATTGGATGATAATAATGTAAAATTCTCTATCTTTCTGTCTGTAACTAAGGAAGCCAACATTTTGAATTCTGGAATGTATTGACATGTATTTTCTCCAATAATAAGCAAAAAACTCACATTTTTCACCTAGAAATCTTCTTTTTATCAAATTAAATTACATTTTGAAGCGGACAATAAGCCATAAAAACGACAGGTGTTTACGTTTGATGCCTGAAGCATACATATGACGTCACCTAGCTATAGAGCCAAAGAAGATAACATCATTTCGCAGAATTTTCTTTTAATGAAAATTTTACACTGAAATAACGACTAAAACTGAATGATTTGTTTATTTTGCATTAGAATAGAGATAACTGTATTGTATTTGAAGCTTTGCGGACGTCCATCGGTAGTTTTACTGTCGCAAATATCCGTTTATCTGTCTACGCGTCGCCAGGTAAACTAAATTTGCGACAGTAAAACTACAGATGGACGTCCGCAAAGCTTCAAATACACTACAGTTATCTCTTAATTTAGGTTAATCGTGGTTAAAAGTTATGTTTGTTTAAAGCTTTATAATAATTTGTCAAAAATTCAACTTTTGAAGTTTTGGATTCTATTAATAAAGATATGAAATTCAATGTAGTTATTTTGGGCATTAAAAATGTTCATATTCATTAGTCAATACTTATTGATAACCAGAACTAAGGGACATAACTACTCTAAATAAAATCACTGGTACATTTTGTTTTACCATTTCAATGAAAATAGTCTAAGCTTTTATATAATACAGCTTATTTCAAATCTTTATCACATGAATGTCTGCCACAAACAAATTATTGTCTCAATGAATTATTTCCATTGAAATGGTTCTATCCCTTTTAAAGTGCAAAAAAAAAAAAAATAATATAAAAACATTTCAAAGTGTATGGAGACATACAGAACTTTTTTCCTAGAAATATTGATTCACAGTTTATAATTTATTTGTGATTATAGACTTTTCTATTTGTTTGTAAGTGAATTCGTCCCCTTTTTACAACAATAAATTCCTTTAAAAAGGTGTTCAATCCTTATAATTCTTTAAAATTGGAGATAAGAAAATAATTTCCTAACTCCTCACCTCAATCACAAGTAAATTGTATATTTGTGGCATTGAATTGGCCTGGTGCATGCATATATTTTTTGTTTAACGCAACTTGAAAAATGTTCTCCATGAAATATGCTACTTGATAAAAAAAAATACTACAAAAATATCTAATTATTCATTAAAATGAATGTTTTATGTTTATTATTTAATTTAACAATGCACACGAAGTGAAAATAAATATATTTAACGTCGGGCCGGTTTGTGTCATTATCGCCGCCATCTTTTTTACCTTGGTTACAAAAAAGGAGTTCCGTCGACGTCCTCTATCGAAAAACAAATAACTTCAAGAGCCACTACCGTAAGCCCTCTTGACCCATCATATAAACATATTCCCAAATATGCAAATCATATAAGAATTATATATATGTAAACAACATTACGTTTTAAATTAAAGAAAAAATGTATTGGCAGAGATGTTGCTTTAAGTTTATTGATGTCTTTAGCAATCTACATGATCTAATCATGTGTTTAAATGTGGTGAATGTAAAATGTGTTGAGATTCTCTTTGTGTATTATTTAACATTTTTTACTTATCTTCTTTTAAACTATATGATATCATGATTTTAAAAAATGGTAAAATAACAAAAAACCTCTCCACACTTCGAATATCCACATGCTTAAAAACAGTTGGATGTAGGATGTGTAATGATTGATAATTTAGTCTTACATACATGATTTTTGTTGAGCCTGAGACTCCTGTCGCAGAAACCTTGACATAGGGATATTGATCTAATGGCAGCAACGGCACGGCGATTGGGATGACGTCGTTTACTTACTATTTAAATCCTTCATATTGCAGAAGGTAGAAGACCTGGATGCTTCATACTTTGTATATAGATGCCTTATGTTATGAAGTTTCCATCTGTTATATGTCCTTTGTCCTTGACCTCATTTTCATGGTTCAGTTACTACTTGATAAAAAAGATTTTAAAGATTTTTTGTAATGTCAATTTCTCTCTTATTATGAGTAATAGGATAACTATTATTTAGTATGTGCGTACCTTGCAAGATCCCCATGCCTGTCAGCTAGTTTTCATCTGACCTCAACCTCATTTCATGGATCAGTGAACAAGATTAAGTTTTCATGGTCAAGTCCAAATATCAGATACTTTAAGCAATAGGTCTACTATATTTGTTGTATGAAATGATTTTAAGGTGTCCAACTGGCAGGTGTCATCTGACCTTGACCTCATTTTCATTGTTTAGTGGTTAAAATTATGTTTTTGTGTTTTGGTCTGTTTTTCTGGTCAACTATATTTGGTGTATGGAAATAATTTACGATGTACATTTCAGACTGACAGGTTTTATATGACCTTGACCTTATTTTCATATTTCATTGCTCACTGTTAAGTTTTTGTATTTTGTTCGATTTTGCTTATACTATAAGAAATAGGTAAACTATGTTTGGTGTATGGAATGATTGAAAGGTGTATATGTCTGTCTGGCAGGTATCATCTGACCTTTACCTCATTTTCATGATACATTGTTCAATGTAAAGTTTTCATGGTTAAGTTTGTTTCTTAGAAACTATAAGCAATAGGTAAACTGTATTAAATGCATAGATTGCCTGTAAGGTCTACATGTCTGTCAGGCATGGTTCATCTGACCTTGACCTCATTTTCATGGTTCATTGGTCAATTTTAAATTTTTCCTGGTTAAGTTTGTTTCTTAGAAACTATAAGCAATAGGTCAACTATATTTGGTGTATGGAATGATTGTAAGGTGTACATGTATTTCCAGTTTGGTTTATCTGACCTTGACCTAATTTTCTTTGATAATGTTAAGTTTATGTGATACTTGTAGTAAAGCTTTATATTTAGGACTATCAACATAAAATCAATAGTCAGTAAAGCAGGCAAGACATTTCAGCGTGTACACTCTTGTTTTTATTAGTTGTAATTGGCTTTGAACAAGCTGTTAGTAAGCTGCGAGTACTCTTAATCTGTACTTAATGTCTTTTTTGTTGTTAGGGATGAGGGATGGATAAAAACCCTGCCAAGTCTGGGCTGTGGTTTTTGTCTCGCCTTGACGGAGTCAAAAAGCGAGACTTAGGTATGCTGTTTCCCTTGTCGGCGTCGGTGTTAACAATGTATTAGTTTGTGATTAGGTCAGTTTAGGGGGAACCACTAGTGGTAGGTCAATGATATTTGGTATGTAGTTGTATAATCATTGGCATATCTCATTTCCATGGAGATTATTTGGCCACGCTCCTTAGTCATGGTCTATTGACTTTGAAACTTTTGCTTAGTTTACATGTATTAGTTTGTGATTAGGTCAGTTTAAGGGGAATCATTAGTGGTAAGTCAATGATATTTGGTATGCAGTTGTGTAAGCATTAGCACATCTCATTTCCATGGAGACCCATGGAGAAAATTTGGCTCCGCCCCCTTAGTCATGGTCTATTGACTTTGAAAATTTTGCTTAGTTTACATATTAGTTTGTGATTAGGTCATTTCAAGGGGAACCATTAGTGGTAGGCCAATGTTAATTGGTATTCAGTTGTATAAGCATTAGCACATCTCATTTCCATGGAGAACAATGTATTAGTTTGTGATTAGGTCAGTTTAGGGGGAACCACTAGTGGTAGGTCAATGATATTTGGTATGTAGTTGTATAATCATTGGCATATCTCATTTCAATGGAGATTATTTGGCCACGCTCCTTAGTCATGGTCTATTGACTTTGAAACTTTTGCTTAGTTTACATGTATTAGTTTGTGATTAGGTCAGTTTAAGGGGAATCATTAGTGGTAAGTTAATGATATTTGGTATGCAGTTGTGTAAGCATTAGCACATCTCATTTCCATGGAGACCCATGGAGAAAATTTGGCTCCGCCCCCTTAGTCATGGTCTATTGACTTTGAAAATTTTGCTTAGTTTACATGTGTTAGTTTGTGATTAGATCAGTTTAAGATGAACTGCTATTGTTAAGTCAATGATATTTGGTATGCAAATTTATTGGCATTTGCAAGTATCGTTTCCATGGAGATTATATAGCACCACACCCTCATCATGGTTCATTGACTTTGAAACATTTACATAGTTTACAAGTTAATGTATGTGTTTAGGCTTGTTTAAAGGGCTTGACTTAATTAGTCAATGGTATTTGGTATGCAGTTGTATTAGCATTGGCACATCTCATTTCAATGGAGATTGTTTAGTCATGTACCTTCAATCATGGTTCATTGACTTTGAATATTTGCATAACTTACATGTTAAAGTATTGCTATTTTAATTTCAACATTTGCACTATCAAAATTACAAAAAGGCGAGACATATCTCTGTGATAACAGTTTTGTTAAATATTTTTCTGCTTTGTATCAAGCCATTTTCAACCGATTTTTAAGGTTTTTTCTTATGTTGTGCTGTAAAACCACTGTCTTAGGTTAGGGGGAGGGTTGATCGCTCACAAACATGTTTAACCCCACCACATTCTTTATGTGCCTGTCCCAAGTCAGGAGCCTGTAGTTCAGTGGTTTTCTCAATTGAATTGTTTCAAATCTTTCATGTGGGGCCTTTTATAACCATCTATACAGTATAGGTTTTTCTCATTGTTGAAGGCCGTACAGTTGCCTATTATTGCTTACATCCATTTCATTTGAACTTTGGTGGATAGTTGTCTCATTGGCAATCATACCACATCTCATTGTTTTTTATAATATTAGTAATCAGTTTTTCTTTTGTAAAATTGCAACACTTTGACATTTTCTATGTTGACTGAAGGTTCCAATCTTGTATTACAACTCCAGTTTCCCCTGCATGTCAAAACATGGAGTGAAATAAAAATAATAAAATAGTCCATTTTTTTTCAGAACTCAATTTTTCCTGTTTGATTAAAAGTTTATGCTGAATTATGTACGAAATACCTAAGGTGACTGTGTAACATATTTAAATTTTCTGTTTGACTGTAATATATTGTCTCGCCTTGACGGAGTCAAAAAGCGAGACATAGGTATGCTGTTTCCGGCGACAGCGGCGTCAACAATGTATTAGTTTTTGATTAGGTCTAGTTCATGGTGAACCACTAGTGGTAGGTCAATGATATTTGGTATGCAGTTGTATTAGCATTTGCACATCTCATTACCATGGAGATTATTTGGCCCTGCCCCCTCAGTCAAGGTCTATTGACTTTGAAACTTTTTATAGTTTACATGTATTAGTTTGTGATTAGGTCAATTTATGGGGAACCACTAGTGGTAGGTCAATGATATTTGGTATGCAGTTGTATAAGCATTGACATATCTCATTTCCATGGAGATTATTTGGCTAACCCCCTTAGTCATGGTCTATAGACTTTGAAAATTTTGCTAAGTTAACATGTATAAGTTTGTGATTAGGTCAGTTCAAGGGGAACCATTAGTGGTAGGCCAATCTTAATTGGTGGTCAGTTGTATAAGCATTAGCACATCTCATTTCCATGGAGAATGTTTGGCCCCGCCCCCTCAGTCATGGTCTATTTACTTTGAAACTTTTGCTTAGTTTACATGTATTAGTTTGTGATTAGATCAGTTTAAGATGAACTGCTAATGTTAAGTTAATGATATTTGGTATGCAAATTTATTGGCATTTACAAGTATCGTTTCCATGGAGATTATATAGCCCCACCCCTGATCATGGTTCATTGACTTTGAAACTTTTACATAGTTTACAAGTTAATGTTTGTGTTTAGGTTTGTTTAAAGGGAACGACTTATAATAAGTCAATAGTATTTTGTATGCAGTTGTATTAGCATTGTCACATCTCATTCCATGGAGATTGTTTAGCCATGTACCTTCAGTCATGGTTCATCGACTTTGAATATTTGCATAACTTACATGTTAAAGTATTGCTATTTTAATTTCAACATTTGCATTATCAAAATTACAAAAAGGCGAGACATATCTCTGTAATAACAGTTTATGTTGAATATGTCTTTGGGGATTGTTGAATGTGTCGAAATTTTCGTTTCGACTGTTCTATATTTCTATATGTTGAATATGTCTTTGGTGACTGTTCAACATGTTGTGATTCTCTTTGGTGACTCTGTACTGTGATTATCTGTGCCTACTAGTATTGTTCAAATAGTTTTGATTCTATTGGGTGACAGAAGTAATTTTGTATACTATGTGAATGAAATTATACATTCATCTGCATTCAAGGCTGTGTGCTTCACAGAGAGTCAAATAGTAAATAATAATGTCAGTACCGCAGCTGACATTTAGCATGTTAAGGGCTCTTCTAAAAATTTAAAAGTACCTGCTATGTATTAGCTTACTAAACTACATAAAATCCCGTTCAAATTTCGTTTTATCTCATTTTAAAGTAAGTAAGCCTTATCTTTCTGAAGTGTAAACTAGTTCTCTTACAGTAACTTCGATTAAGGAACTAGTTATTTGTTTTATAATATTTGTAATAATATATATGAAAATGATGGAATTAGCTATTTTGGGGGTATCTTTGGATGTTTTGGATAAATTACTTGCTTTTGGTTGTCCTTTCAATTCAATTGACAGTTATATTTTTTTACGCCGGTACATTACACTACCACACAATGTTATCAAACAGAAATTCTCTTATTTAATTAAATTATCCTTTGAAAAATCTGGTTTCAGATTTATTTGCTGCAAACCACAAAAGGACTACTTCTGTGATGAAAAAGGGAAACATGCTAGATATACGTAATGGAACTGTGATGAGATGATTAAAGCTTTAAATTTTCTTCTTGGCAACACCTTTGTAAGTTTCTGCAATAAAGTTTACTGACAGGTTGTAGGTATTCATATAGACACAAACTGCCCCTTTATTATCGGACTTTTTCATGTATTGTTATAAATCACAGTTTATGGCCAAAGTAAAGATCCGTCTGAATTACATTAAATTGATAAAATTTTAAAACATTTACCGTACGCGCGCGCGCGTTACCTTGATGATATTTTGCTTTATATACTAGTAATTTAATATATCTTAAGTTTACTGCAGAAATTTACCACCAGGAACTTACTTTGAATAAATCTTATTCTGTAATACTTGTCCTTTTCTAGATTTGGATATATCAGTTTCACACGGGAAACTTAGCCTGGCATCCAGGCCCGATCTAGCTGCGCGTCGCAAGGGGCTATACTGACAAGATTAGCCAGGACCCCAGGCTAACGGGAAACTATAAACAAGCATTTACGACAAAAGAAGTGATTTTTCGTTCCTGATTGTTAATTTTCCCCTTTTCGACAGTGATGTGCTCTTTAAATACGTTCTACTTCTACTTCTACCATTTTGCGGCCACCATCAATAAACTGATTATTTTGCCACTTTTTGATGCGCATGTAAATGTTTTAGATAAAAATATGTGAAAATTTTTGTGCTGTACATTTTATATACAGTGAGGTTAAAAACATCCTGGACGGTGGTCTAAATCGTCTCATGTAGGTGAGTCTTGAAACTTTCAAGACTACCTGCACTGGTGGTGGTGAGTGGTAGTGCGTTCCAGTCCCTTATTGTTCTTGGATAGAACGATTCTTTCCTCACTTCTGTTCTACGTATTGGTATTGTGAAACCATTGCTGTTTAAGTTACGGGATATTCTGTCTGGTGGAATGAGCGTGTCTTCTGTATTTACATTTACCATCCCGTTTGCAAAGCACAAAAATGTCAGTATTCGCCTCAAAAGCTAACAAAACCTTTAAACAGACTTATTAAAAAAGGGATACAGTTACAATACTGTTGTCAGGTCATTATAGATTGCATATTTTGGCTTTAATATTGATTCACTTATAGGGTCTTTGCATCGGAATTAAATACATTTATTCTAAAACCAGTTGTTGGCATGACACGGGTTATGTTCTTCTCATATATTTTATGACGGTATAATACTAAACCCCTAACAGGAGGGATTGTGCCTGATATTCATATGATGAAGACATAATCTTTCAATCAGTTTAATTGAGGTCTGGAGCTGGCATGTCATTAACTGCTAGTAGTCTGTTGTTATTTATGTATTATTGTCATTTTGTTTATTTTCTTTTGTTTCCCATTCTGACATCGGACTCGGACTTCTCTTAAACTGAGTTTTACTGTGCGTACTGTTGTGCGTTTGTTTTTTCTACATTGGCTAGAGGTATAGGGGGAGGGTTGAGATCTCAAAAAACATGTTTAACCCCGCCGCATTTTTGCGCCTGTCCCAAGTCAGGAGCCTCTGGCTTTTGTTAGTCTTGTATCATTTTTAATTTTAGTTTCCTGTGTATAATTTGGCCGGAGTTTAGTATGACGTCCATTATCACTGAACTAGTATACATATTTGTTTAGGGGCCAGCTGAAGGACGCCTCCGGGTGCGGGAGTTTCTCGCTGCATTGAAGACCCATTGGTGGCCTTCGGCTGTTGTCTGCTCTATGGTCGGGTTGTTGTCTCTTTGACACATTCCCCATTTCCATTCTCAATTTTTTTTATACGGGAAGGTCTAAAAACAGGACAGATAAAACCAGGACAGTTATTTTCGATACGTTTTTATCTGTAACTTTTGTTTTACTCAACATATTGTTTAAATTTAAATTGTATAATAAAGAACAGGCAGATTTTTTTTGTGTTAATGAAATAAAAGTCCACATTTTTTTATATTTTCTTAAAGCTTATATTTTAAACTTTCCAATGAGCCAAAATTTGCTTACCAGACATTCATTTTGAAGAAGATATTTAACTTTATATTTTGATTTTGAGCTAATTTCAACAAAATTTCTAACGTAATAGGCTACTGTCCTGGCAGATTTTTTTACCTTTTAAAGACGAAATAAATATTGAATTATAGATTTTTGGAATGATTATTCCTTAAACTTTATAACCGCACAAAAATATTATGCCAGACAGTTGTTTTGGAGAAATTATTTCAATTATCAGTAAATTTTTCTCGGCAATTTCAGCCATTTTTTTCTTAAAATTTAACTGTCCTTACTAAGTAAATACCCTGTTCTTTATTTTACAATTTATAAATGTTAACAATATGGTGGTTAAAACAAAAGTTACAGATGAAAATGTATCAAAAATAACTGTCCTGGTTTTATCTGTCCTGTTAATAGACCTTCCCAGTTTATACATCATTGCGAGTCTTGCTGCTTTTCTCCGGTCTTCAAGGGTTTTCCATTCTTCACAAGTTGGATGTGTACTGATTAATGTTTAAGTCTGGGAGACCATGATATTTTTATTAATTGTAATTTGCTTTGTACTAGCTTTCAGCAACTGCGAGTACTCTTTATTTCGGTGCTTTGGGTCTGGTATATTTTAATGTTAGTTGTTTTTGTGTCTCGTGCCGATCTTTTTAGTAATGTCAATTGCTACTGATTTTAACAATTTGTTCTTAGTTTGTCCTGTCACACGACTGTCCCAGGTAGGAAGGGTTGAGTGCTCATAAACATGGTTAAACCCGCTACATCTTTTTATGGGTATCGGGTCCGTTCGCCCTGATTACATCTTCGCCCTGGGTCCGTTCGCCCTGAGTCCGTTCGCCCATATAGTCCGTTCGCCCTGGGTTCGTTCGCCCTACTTTAAAAAAAGATAATATAGTGGTATTTTAAGATTTGATAAACATATTCAGATATTTATATGATCAGAATTAGAAAAAAATATATTCTCGAAATTATGAAAAAACATGGCAATATTAAAAAACTTATGGTTTTTTTTTTTTTAGCATTAATGGACTTCATTCTTACGTTAATTTTGTTTTATTTAGAATCATTTTTAATGGCTGTTGATTGTAATTTAGAATGCTGATTAGGTATAATTATGATGTCTTTGAGCTCATTTATTTTTGTATTAATTGTCTTTGTTGAATTAATAATGAAAGTAACATATTTGTTTTTAAAATAAAAATACAAATACAAATATTTTATTGGCACAAACTTATTAACAATAAATGGTTAAGACCTATTGCATATATATAATTATATTAATTGACACGATAGAATGAAAAGTTACATGTTAATATATCATGATAGAATGAAAAGTTACATATTGATGTATCATATTAGTTCACTATTCCTAATATTTAGACACTCTGATATGAAAGAGGAAGACAGTCTAAGTAATAATGCTGAGCTATTGTTTACCAATAGAGATATTTTTTCATCAGTGTTAATGTTACGCTGTATTTTAAATATATAGCATTTATTTTATTTTCTAATATTTCTCGTTTTGATGTAAATCTATTACATTGTAATAAGAAATGTTGTTCTTCTTTAATTTCCTCATTATTACAGACAGGACAGTATCTTTCCTCTCTAGGAATGTTAAGATGTCTTCCCCTTTCATTTAATTTTTTTAATTTAAAATTTAACAAAGTTCTTTAAAATGAACTAGTCATCTTGGAATGAGTAAAAACAACGATGTACGAATTGTAAGACATACAAGGGATTTTTGTTTCGCACACAGCTTGGGTTCTTTGATCTCAAGTTCGTTTTGACACATTTCCTATATATGCATGTGCTCTTTAAAATAATAGTGTAAAAAATAATTGGTGTGTGATGCGAATTTCGAATTGGATCTTGTAATAAATAGATCATCGATTTTGTAATCAACAAATCAAAACATAAATAAATTTGTATTCTTTTCGAATGGTTTTTTTGGGGATGTATATGTTGTGTACAAGTTATCATTTTGTACAAATTATAATTTGAAAATTATCAGAACTTGCTGTGGGGGATCATGAATTCCTCAGTATGATCGTGCCCCAACTGATCCTCGAATTTCTTAGGTGTAATTATTTAATATGGAGAATTTGGGTACTGCATAGTTGAATATTGAAAATCGAATGTTGAAAACAAATGTTGAATGTTGAAAACGAATGTTGAATGTTGAAAACGAATGTTGAAAGTTGAAAATCGAATGTTGAAAATGAATGTTGAATGTTGAATGTTGAAAACGAATGTTGAATGTTGAAAACGAATGTTGAATATTGAAAATCGAATGTTGAAAACGAATGTTGAATGTTGAAAACGAATGTTGAAAGTTGAAAATCGAATGTTGAAAACGAATGTTGAATGTTAAAAACGAATGTTGAATGTTGAAAATCGAAAGTTGAAAAAAAAAAAAAAAAAAAAATGAAAAAAAATTTGAAAAAAGTTTAACAAAAAAAAAAAATTTGAATGTTGAATGTTGAAATCGAATGTTGAATGTTGAAAATGAATGAAACACTCCCCCCCCCCCCCCCCCCCAAAAAAAAAAAAAAAAAAAAAAAATTGAATGTTGAATGTTGAATGTTGAATATTGAACCAACTTGACATCCCTATAAATTAATAAATTATTGTTCAAGTTATAAGTGAATATTAGTCAAATTTTGTACAAGTTGTAATTTGTACAAGCGCTTTTTGTACAAATTATAATTTATACAAAGTCAAAATACAAATTATAATTTGTACAATTTTTTTGTACAAATTATAATTTGTACAAAATGATAACTTGTACACAACATATATATACATATTCACGTTTATTTTCTATCAGAGCGAATGGACCCAGGGCAAACAGGTATAAGGGCGAACGGACCCAGGGCAAACAGGTATAAGGGCGAACGGACCCAGTGTGAACAGGTATTAGGGCGAACAGACCCGGATTCTCCTTTATGTGCCTGTCCCAAGTCAGGTGCCAGTAGTTCAGTGATTTTCGTTTGGTTCATGTCTGTCATATTTGTTTTTTCGTAAATTGTTTTGTTATAAACTAGGCCGTAAGCTTTCTCGTTTGAATTGTTTCACATTTTTTATGTCGGGGCCTTTTATGGCCGACTACATCGTATTGGTTTTTCTCATGGTTGAATGTTGCCTTTACTTGCTTACATCCACTTCGTTTGAACTCTGGTTGATATATGTCTCAGTGGCAATCATACCACATCTCCTTTTTTTCTATTGGAAGCATGATTCATATTAAGTTTTAATTAAATTGAACCGTAATTTGGCAATTCTTTTATAGACAAAATGATTGTCAATCAATCAACATTGAATTTGTGACGATATGCCTATTTCTTCATCGCTAAAAACTTCACGGTATAAATAGAATAAAGTATTAACGTATCAACAATATACTAATGTTGATTATGTTGCAGGATAAGTCCTATTTAGACTATTTCCTACAGGACGTTTGTCTTTTCTTTCTTTGATAATTTTTTTTTATGGGAGTATTTAATGGTTTAAGTACAGATATAATTCATTTAGGGATTTTCTTCGCTGCTTTTAAGAACGTTTTGTAATAGTTCGTATCTTATACTGGCGTCTTTTTATCCTTGACACCGCTTGTTGTTCGAGGTTTATCCAGTGCGTTGCCTAGATTATATAAAGGGTAAGTGGACTGATATCAAAATGTAAAACATAATTTTCATGTGGATCGACTTATTGAAAACAGAATAGCATGACTAATTTTGAAATACATTTATTTTTGCATATTTACACGCCCAGTCTCTTTCTTACTATAACTACATGAATATGTGTGTAATAATTGTATATTTTCTCATGAAAAGCTATATATTTTATTTGAATGTTCTCAAAATTGATTGCTACAGTATCATATTAAGGAACAAATTGTCAATGGAACACTATGAAATAACACCACAGTGACTATTCAATAGCAAATATCAATAAAAAGTAACAGCATACATGTACATAAAAATGGACTAAAAGCTAAAAAAAAATAGCGAAAAAGTAGAATGTATGTTTGAGTAGAGCTGATATTGATGGAACTTGGCCCATATATCCATTTTTATCAAAGGGAGGCAAAAGATACCAAAGGGACATTCAAACTCACAAGTCGGAAATAAACTGACAACGCCATAGCAAAAACGAAAAAAGACTAAAAGACAAACAATAGTATGCAAAACACAACATATAAAACTAGACTCAGGAAACGAACATCAGTTCGTACATTCAACATGTTCAAATAATTTTTTGGGACCTGTTTTTGGCTAAAAAAATAAAATAAGTGTAAAATGCACTTTTTTAACGGTTCCTGACGTAAGGCATGTATATTTTATAGTTAAAGTGTAAGGGTTGGACATTTTTGATGCCGTATTCTCCCCATTAATTGTCTATTATAAAATGATTGGATGGATCCAAAGCTATGTACTAATATATTTGATGTGGGACTTGTCAGTAAAAAATTGACATGGAAAATTCTCGTTTGTTGTATGTTTAGTTAGCATAACGTCACGGATTTCTTCTTGTAAACAAGATATACGCCGAGCTATTCAATGAAATTTACAATACGACCGACACGAGTTAAGAAAGACAAACAAGCAATTTTTATCCAAATGTTTGGTTGAAATGTTTCACCCAACAAGGGAAGTGAGGGGTTTCAAATCAACCAAAGGCTACGAATGAGTCTGAAATGACAACGAATATATGAATGACGGTCGACAAATGGAGACATAAAGGCAACACCCAGCAGGCAGGTTGCAGTCGGGCCTTGAAAAAGTGTTCATTTTATCAGTTCGACAAAACAGACATTCCGGTCAGATATGGGATTTACATGCAAACTCCCGGCCCCAAAAAAATTACGCCTGTTTTTTTATTCATCATGTTCATTTAATGCTAAATAATTCTGTTTGAAATTTTTGTTTCTAATAGTAAAAAATGTGGACAAGATTATTGTTTTCAATCCAGATACGGCCAGAATTTTTGTTTAAGGCAAAAATCAGGGTCAGAATTTTTTCTCTCAAACATCTCAGACTGCCCCCTCAAATCAAATGGTCCGTACCTTAGACCTTAAATTGACCTAGAGCTTATCGACTGCGGATCATTATTCAGCTATGTTATTAATAGGCTGGGGCGTGTTGGGTTAAACATGTTTTCGTAGGTAAATAATATTGCTGTGGAACTTTTTTTCATGAAAGTGTAATAGAGTATTACTTTCTGTTCGGCGGAATTGTGAAATAGAAGTCAATAAATACGTTCTTGCTCAATCCTTTGTCGCTTTGAAGGTCCCATGCTTGTCATCCTCAGCCTAAGCAATGTGTTACTGTAATTTGAATTTCAAAATGACTGAGTGACGTTTTATCGACGCACTGGTCAACTCCAGCGTAGCGAATCTCATGACTTTGACATAATCAATAATATATTACAGTAAATAGTTATACGAGCGAACATATCTTTATAAGTAAAGAATTGCCGCATAAAAATTAAATACGCGGAAAATGGCAAAGTTCACGAAGTCTAGTCTGATTAATCATTTTACAAAAAAAAAAGTGCAAGCAAAAGTACGCCCTCCACGCCCCCCTCTGGATCCGCCACTGACTTTTGCTCAAATCACGACAATTAATACCCATGAATAAAAATTCTTTCACAGTATGCAAAAATAAACAAAATTGTCAAATTCGCCATTCAAAGGCTTTAACTCTTGTAAGAAGTCGTCTGACATTTCTTAAATAATGGACTGTAGGTACAATGATCTCAACATTTTGAACATTGTTCAGTGATTTATCAGAATTTGTCTTTTTATAACGGTTTTCAAGATAAAAGACAAAACTTGCGCAGACGACGGACACCAAGTGATGAGAAAAATTCACTTGGCCCTTTGAGTTCGATGAGCTAAAAAGAAGCGAAGAAAAAGTTCCTGTAATAATAATCCCTGTGCATGCGTGTTTCGTCATTTGAAGCGTAATACATGTTAATACATCTTTCATGGTTGAATGGGTATAACTACTCAGTTTACAAGTTATATATTATCTACATTTTTGTATAACAGCCCTGAAGAGTAGCAATATCAATACTGGTGACATCTGTTTGTTCTATCTGATTTGCAAGATCTGCATAAATGTCATCAGAACGTAAAGCATTTAGAAATTCCATAAAACATTTCTCTCCACAATGCAATAGTCGGTCCATCAACTTCCTGTTCTTTTCAGTCTGTGCTGGACAAGCCTCTATAATTTGCTGGTCATCTATTGTTAATAATTCACACGATATCAAATGGTCTACTATGGCCTCGTGTTTGATGGTAGATATGATATCTACGTAATTCTTCTGCAGACGTACCTTATGTAATGGAACAGTCCATGCTGACAATCCTGAAAAAAGTCAAAAGAAAAATATTTTCTCAGCTTTAAAATTTTGAAAATGTACAGAAATTAACATGAAAACTGACATGGCAGCAAGGGCCCCGCTTGCCCATTTTGGTGTGATGAACACTAATTAGTTCTGATGCTAAAAATAAACTTTTGATTGAATTCAAGCACCATGCATTTTGGCAGCAATTACGTAAATAGGTGGTATCCGATATTTCTTTAAACAAGGAATATAACTTTTGTCCAAATTGAACGAATATATATATATATATACAAGTCTAAATTGAAAACAACCTTCAAACCTATGATTGCGTTGGATAAAAACCGCAATTTTTATACGTGTGCATGCAAAACAAATTTCTTGTTAGAGGGGTCTAAATACAGCACAAACAACATTTTCCAAAAGACCAAAAAAGTGAAATGGTATATTTCAACAAAACGCATTTGACTAATAGGTCGAACAACAAATGTTCTTAAACCCTGCTGACTGCCATTGGCGATTGCCAAATAAACGGATCACCGATGTAATAAATGGATCTTAATTATAAATTAAATACTAAACAGAAAACAATAAACTTGCGGAAAAGATGGTATACCGCAAACAAAATGTGCAAAGGTTTTTGTACACCATATCCGGATTTCGACAATTAATGTCTCTTCAGTGATGTTAGGAATCGAAACGGTATTTGGAAAGCCATACAATTTACCTCAATTTGGGATAGACTCTTGAATTTTGAGGAGTCAAAATAGGATGAACGGATCATATAAACCCGAAGGCAAATATAATACAAGCCCAAACGAAAAAATATAAACAAGTCTAAATTGAAAACAACGTTCAAACCTATGATTGCGTTGGATAAAAACCGCAATTTTTATACGTGTGCATGCAAAACAAATTTCTTGTTAGAGGGGTCTAAATACAGCACAAACAACATTTTCCAAAAGACCAAAAAAGTGAAATGGTATATTTCAACAAAACGCATTTGACTAACAGGTCGAACAACAAATGTTCTTAAACCCTGCTGACTGCCATTGGCGATTGCCAAATAAACGGATCACCGATGTAATAAATGGATCTTAATTATAAATTAAATATATATATATATATATATTAAATATATAAAAGTCTAAATTGAAAACAACGTTCAAACCTATGATTGCGTTGGATAAAAACCGCAATTTTTATACGTGTGCATGTAAAACAAATTTCTTGGTAGAGGGGTCTAAATACAGCACAAACAACAATTTCCAAAAGACCAAAAAAAGTGAAAAAGTCTATTTTAACAAAACGCATTTGACTAACAGGTCGAACAACGGATGTTCTTAAACTCTGCTGACTGCCATTGGCGATTGCCAAATAAATTGATCACCAGATCTAACAAAATGGATCTTAATATTAATTAAATACCAAACAGAAAACAATAAACTTGTGGAAAAGATGGTATACCACAAACATGAGGTGCAAAAATTTGTACACCATATCCGGATTTCGACAATTAATGTCTCTTCAGTGATGTTAGGGATCGAAATATATATATATAAACAAGTCTAAATTGAAAACAACGTTCAAACCCATGATTGCGTTGGATAAAAACATATATATATATATATATATATATATATATATATATAAAACGTCTAGATAATAGTCAACGATCTTTCTTACGAGGGCGCTGGATCGATACGAGTAACGATACATGTACACAATAAATAAATTATATAAACGCCTAAAAAGTGTACAAAACAACACCAATATTAAAAAAAGGAAACAATAAATGTAAGTATCTATAAATATTTCGGATAACAGATATTCTTCATCAGTATGATTATGATGTAAAATGAATCATGTCAATCTATTCTGATTTAACTATAACAGTCTTGAAATTTATACAATTAAAACCGAACACAAAAACGCTTGTACAATTCTAAAATTTAAAAATTTGACATAGGTTATATAGGTATTTACAACAGACTGTATAGATATGCTTCTAATAAAAATAGTAATGTGCGATATGAACAGGTACATTTCTAAAATTTCATATCAAATTTCATATAAAATATATATATATATATATATACGAGCAGGATATTCTACATACAGGTTATAACAATGAACATAGAAAAAAAAGGAAATCGTTAGAGGCAATCTTAGCGTTAACATAATCATTGTACGACAATAAATCAAATAAGTAGTTAAATAGACCAAAAAATATGTAAATAGATATGCATTTATGATATATAAACAAGCAAAAACAATTTTATTTACAAAAAAGACAAATTCAGGTATGGGATCGTTACAGAAAGTTTATCATTTATGTATTTAGTTCTAATTTCGACCATTGAAGGACAACCATGGATTGAGTTACCTGTCTATGTACACCATGATTTTCTACCTTTTTAACCTCTGATTTTATCTCCAACTGTTACAATCTTAAAATTCATTTTCCTCCATTGAGTAATACAATTGAGTTGAAGGAGAATGGGTACAACAGACTAGTTGCCATGTGACAACTATTTTTCTTGTCATCAAAATATAATTTCAGGGTCCCTTCATCAATTTTAAATATGTCGAAAAGAGCAATATGTTAATGTAACTACATGTATATATATAATTTTTTTGTCGATTAAGAAAATATTACAAATACCACATAGCCAGATTTATCGATGATAGGAAATCGTTATAAACTGTATGTTTGATTTATTCTGTGATCGATTAATTTTGGGTAAATTGTATCATTTAAGAAACTGTGCTATATTGGCTGCAATTTATATTCGACTTCCTTAAATCAACAAGGCACGAAGTGTTGTTAAAAGTTAAAAAAAATGCTTCAGTGTCAAATATAGAGACTTAAATCGTTAAAAAAATACGCTTCATATATTGCAAGTAAAAAAAAGTACCTTTAAGTCTTCATCCATTGTAGCATTATCTTTTGATGGAAAACGAACAATTTTCGAATAAAATACATTAAATTTGTCGAATCCATAAATGAATATGTTAAATTACGTTCATGCCTCCAAGCCCAAGCATTGTCATGTATATATGTTTAAATATACTAAAGTAAGAATTGTAGATGAATGTACCTATTTGGACAGTTCTAAATTAGATACCACACAAATCATAAACAATTTCAATACCTTCCATTTGTGCTGTTCTAGTATCTACTGTGATATCTTCTAGATCGCAGCTGAGTAGTTCGGCTATATCATCGTATCCGCTTTCCCGCAAAGCATCAATAAATATATTAAACGTGGAACGATTCCTATCAATGATTATATCTAGCAACGCTTTATTTTGTTCAGTCTGTTTGACATGGTGTTCAATATGGCGTCTGTCTTCAATTGATAACCTACAGTGGGTCATCATTTGGTCCAATACTTTGCTTACAGATATTTCCTGCATAATCATCTGGTAATGGCGTCTGATGTTGATTTCGAATGTTTCGGGGATAATTTCTGTAATTTTAGAAATAAAACATGTTAAAAAATTCGATGATTGATCGATTAAATGGAAAATATTTCGTGCATGTTCAGGCAGAGAACAAATTAACAATAAATTCAATAGTTAGGTCCTGTAATAGAGGCCGTCTGGAATGAAGGTAGAGGAAATTTAGACAGCCACTGGAAAATGAGGTTGAATTAGATAGGGACAGACATTTTGCCTTCCAACAGGCCACCTACGGACCCCTCAAAGAGTTGTTGCAATGGTGATTCCCCTTATTTAATATTTTCTGTTGAAAGTGAAACGGTTTGAAACAATCCGAAAACTGTTGTTTCTTTTATTCAAATAGATATATTCTTAATGTAAAAGAACATGTAAGAATTGAAGTGAACCGCTCAATTTTAGTAGTTGATCTAAAGCTAAAGTTTAATATATACTAACCATGTTTTACCTTCTGCAGATAGAAATCATAATCGTTTGCTTCAAATGTTCCAGTCATTATCTTTTGATATTTGCTAACAAACGAGTAACTTTCGAAAAGTTTCTCAGATCTGATAAACACATTTGCCAAGACCTTTTCAAGAGCTACGAATGATTCTTCGCTGATTTTTGAATGATTCTTGAGTTCAGTGAGGATAAAACGCCAACGTTTAACATCATCACCTACACCTATCTCAGTGTCTTCATTCGGGCACATTGGACTTGCCCACTCTCCGGTAGTTGGTTTATGTTTGTTTTGCAGTTGGAAAGATGTAAATAGAGATCGAAATGTCAACCTGGTATTTTCTGTGAGGTCGAATGCATCAGATTTTAATTGTTCTACCATTACTTCCGGCATCAAGTCTGTAACTGTTTTCGCTAGTCGTACATAGTTCAGCATTTTAGCATTCAATTCTTCCTACAAAACACAAAAGAAAAAAATTAAAACACACGAAATTAACTTAAATGAAAACAAATCTCTATTTTTTCAAGCTTTATTTTCTAATTCTAATATATGAACTTGCGTCTTGATGTCAATTTTCGTCATCGATGTTCGACATTTCAAATCTTGGTTAGTGTGGCTGCTTGTGGAATAACGACAACCGAAGAACCGTCCTTTCAGCAGTCATTGCTACAGTGCTTGAATGAGTAACTGCAATTTTTGGAAAAATAAAATAAATGTTTACGACTTTAAAGTGCGATGGTCAAATTTAGTGTGATGGTCAAATTAAGTGTGATGGCATGAGCTAATTAAGTACGATTTTGACGTTGTTCATTTTTGTTTGTGGGGACTGGAGAACAGAGATTATCGCAAAAATTGAAGTAGATGGTATCAGTTGTAGCAAGGGTAAGTGTATAATGTTGACGACTTCGTGATCAAGAAATTACGTCAGTTATGAAAACGTTCGATCCGCACTAATTGTACTTAAGATCACATTTTTAAATATGAGATTTGTATCACTTGACTCTCAATAAATAAAGTCCAATCGCTATGGCTCTTTGTTGAATTAATTGAAAACACAAATTACTTGTTTGGTTTGCCAGTGTTGTTTAAATTAAAGGAGATGTAGGAGTATATGGACATGAGACAGCAACAAAGCGGCAAAATTCACACGAAGTCATCTGGATTTCAACATACAGTCTTCAGCAACAGACACGTGTCTATAAAATGTGCCAATCTATGGAAACAATTAATTTCATTTCAATAGGTCAGATGTTTTGGACAGCGATTAAAATAAATTACACATTTACATGGTAGGTATTCATTTTTTGGCCATTAGTAGGTAATAATTTTAATCTTTTAAACGTTACTTTTATATAATCACGTAGGAATGTTTGACAAAATACCAGTACTTTCACCTCGTAAAATAGCTATAACAAGCCTACACTTAAGCAAACCTTAGCTGAATCATGACCAACACAGTTTCTCGTGTTATGCAATTGCTTTTAAGTATACCATCTACTGCGGCTACTGCAGAAACATCGACGAATTTAGGTGGGTCACACCATCACACTTCGTTCTTTAGCAAATCAGATACCAAAACATAACATTGATTACCATCGCATTATAATGGGTCACACCATCACACTTCGTTCTTTAGATCAGATACCAAAACATAACCCTGATAATCATCGCACTATAGTGGTCACACCATCATACTTTAGCAATAACCATCGTACTTTAGCAAATCGGATATCAAATATATAATCATCGTACTTTGGCGAGTCACATCAATTCACATTTAATTTAGCGGAAACCATTATCTATACACCCATTTTTTTTAAAGTATTTAATGTTTGTTGTAAAACTCTCAACATAATGTGCATTTATGTATCAACATTATCTTAGTTTAAACGGAATTTGTGCGACTCCTCACAAGTAAAACATTATTTCGTGTAAGATAATGTTTACACAAGAATGTGATTTGTCATGATGTAAGAATGTTAAGCTCTGAAGATATTTAGCATAACCTAATGGAACTTGAAATGAAAAAAAAGAATTTTCCTTTACATAGATCTTGTTAAATTAAAAAATATAGATATAAGAAGATGTGGTATGAGTGCCAATGAGACAACTCTCCATCCAAGTCACAATTTGTAAAAGGTAAACCATTATAAATTGTCGACATAGAGTTAACGCTGAGCTCATTTACGTTACACATTTATATAAGTGAGCGCGAAGAATGAATTCAAAACATTTATAATTTATAATTGATTAGCAACAGATTAACTAAGTTTATTCCTACATGCGGGAAAACATAGAGGAAATACAAATTAATTAATGGCTCATAAAAAAAGAGGTAAAGCCTTACAGGAATGATGGTAAAACTTGAAGTTTGCAGAATGCATTCGTTTCATTTAGTTTGGGTCATTAATCGTTAAAATTTTGATGCATGGGCCTTGTTTAGAAAGTGTTCCTAACACTGTAACAGAAAATATGACTGACTGTAACTGAAACTATTCCATACGACTGCAGTATCATTTGAATATGAAATATCACTAAAATGGAATATTTCATTTTCCAAAGGTAGACATTAGCACAATACCATATCCATGACAACAAAATTGTTAAATGTAAGAACATCCTTCATTTTCAAAGCTCCTATTTAGACCTACGAGTTGTAAAGATTTGCGTAAGTACAGTGAACATGGTACTACATCACTTTTCGCTTTTGGTGCCAATACAGACAGTGTCGTTCCTTTGCTTCGAGTTTTACTAGTACGTGTACAGGATTTGTGTCATGAATGTATAGTGGAATTAACTACTTTTGGAGTGTCAAAAACTCGTTGGAAGTACTTGATAAATTGCATGCATATATTGGTGATTTTGAATCTGTTCAAAGTTTTGATTTTTCTACCCTATATACCACTTTGCCTCATATTCTTATTAAGAAAAAATTCACACACCTAATTAAATGGGCATTTAAAAAGTCGGAATGCGAATACATATGTTCAAACTCTTTTAGGTCATTTTTTAGTAGCAACAAACAAAAGAGCTATGTCAATTGGACATGCTTTGATACTATATCTGCCCTTGAATTTTTACTTGATAACTTTTGTGTTCGCTTTGGAGATTCCGTATATCGTCAAGTTATCGGAATTCCAATGGGGACTAACTGTGCTTCACTTATTGCGGACCTGTTTTTGTATTGTTATGAATTACAATTTATGACTAAAATCAGCAAAGACCCATCGAAACAACATCTGATACAAAAATTTAACAATACTTTTAGACATTTGGATGATATATTGGCTCTCAATAATGACAACTTCAGTATGTATACTAAAGAAATTTATCCTGTTGAACTTACTTTAATTAAAGTTAATACTAACAATGACCACTGTCCTTTCCTCGATCTTGATATCTATATCATTAACGGGAAGCTTAATACAAAAATTTATGATAAAAGAGATGATTTTTCATTTCCTATCGTTAATTATCCATTTTTAGATGGCGACGTTCCCTTGTCACCTTCTTATGGTGTTTATATATCTCAACTTGTACGATTCGCTCGTTTATGTAACAACGTATTAGATTTTAGCGAGAGAAATTTATATACTACTGAAAAATTGTTACACCAGGGTTTTCGATATCATAAACTAGTCAAAACATTTACTAAATTTTATCATCGGTATAAGGACATCATTCGTAAATATAACTCAACATGTAGACATCTTATACGTTCGGGTATTTCACATCCAATCTTTTATGGTAATATTCTTTACAAAGCACAAAAATGCCAGTATTCACCCCAAAAGCTAACAAAACCTTTAAACAGACTTATTAAGAAGGGATATAGTTACGATACTGTTGTCAGGTCATTAAAGATTGCATATTTTGGCTTTAATATTGATTCACTTATAGGGTCTTTGCATCGGAATTAAACATATTTATTCTAAAACCAGTTGTTGGCATGACACGGGTTGTGTTCTTCTCATATATTTTATGACGGTATAATACTAAACCCCTAACAGGAGGGATTGTGCCTGATATTCATATGATGAAGACATAATCTTTCAATCAGTTTAATTGAGGTCTGGAGCTGGCATGTCAGTAACTGCTAGTAGTCTGTTGTTATTTATGTATTATTGTCATTTTGTTTATTTTCTTTTGTTTCCTATTCTGACATCGGACTCGGACTTCTCTTAAACTGAGTTTTACTGTGCGTACTGTTGTACGTTTGTTTTTTCTACATTAGCTAGAGGTATAGGGGGAGGGTTGAGATCTCAAAAAACATGTTTAACCCCGCCACATTTTTGCGCCTGTCCCAAGTCAGGAGCCTCTGGCCTTTGTTAGTCTTGTATCATTTTTAATTTTAGTTTCTTGTGTATAATTTGGAGTTTAGTATGACGTCCATTATCACTGAACTAGTATACATATTTGTTTAGGGGCCAGCTGAAGGACGCCTCCGGGTGCGGGAGTTTCTTGCTGCATTGAAGACCCATTGGTGGCCTTCGGCTGTTGTCTGCTCTATGGTCGGGTTGTTGTCTCTTTGACACATTCCCCATTTCCATTCTCAATTTTATATACAACAAATACCTTCATTATTTTTTTTCAAATTTTCATTCAATGTTTAATCCATTATTAGTGTTTAAGAAACGCAAATAAAATTGATTAAATAATATACATGTAACGAGTTTTGTGGAAGGGTAGAAGCTTTGAAATAACTAATTGAACAACTAAACATTTTTTAAATTGTTGTTCCGTTATATACTTTATATAAATTTTACCCAACATTTAAACATCCAATGCATGTTAACATGTTTCATATGTAAATATATTATATATTTATACCTTAAACCAGGAGTCTAACAGGTCCTTTGAGTTATGTAATACTGCGTGCTCATCACAAAAATATTCGTCGTCAGACTCCAACTTTGTCATTTCCACCATTCCATCTGGATTGTCATAGCTTCCATTACAGCACTTGATTTTCATCGTGTACGATACATTCATCTTGTACCTCCCTTTTATTCCAGTAATGGTGGCTTCTGCATGTTCCCAGATACATTTGAATGACCGCTTGGAATTTTTACCCCATTTCCAGATCTGAAAGAGAATCACGTGTTTGCTAACACAAACTCCCAGCTTTGTTCGACCCGATGAATCAAGATTGAAGACTCCCATTCCGCGGTAAAGTGCTAATTTGCATCCATGTTTTGATGGTTCTCGACTTATCTGATAACGGCGTATATAATTTACAAGGACATGGTTAAAGAAAGCAGGAGGTAGAAAATCAAAATTCATACAAATCCAAGATGTCCTGTTAAAATCCTGTCCATCTACTTTGAAACTGTCGACTATATTGCTAATGGCCTTTGATTTAATCAAACATGGCACATAATAATGAACAGTTGGTATTTTTGATTTTTTAATTTCATCATTTTCTTCTTTTTCTTCTGGTGATGATACAGATTCTTCCTCAGCTATGTCTGGTTTGACAATTATATCAAACTTTTCCATGATTTGGAGAATGTGATGTCGGTATTTAATAAAATCTGTCCCGTCTCCCTCTCCTGTAAATGCCTGTGTGATCAAATCTTCTGTCAGTCTACCTGTTGTTTCTAACTCTTTCCAGTCGGAGTTGTAAACAATGTTTCTTTGGATCTGGAACCTCCTCGCTGACACAAGACATTTCAACACATCAACTAACCACTGTGGTTGCAAAATTACTAGCTCTGGAATGTCTTCAAAGTAAATGAGATTTCCTATATCATGTTGATATTTAAGAAACAAATTCATCTCATTCCTGTCTTCGATGTATAGGCCAACTGATTCCCTTAATGTTTTCATGTCTTAATATGCCATGACTCTATCTTGGTTTTCTCTGTGTTGATCCAGGACTTGTTCATACTTAATCCAACGAGTAGGCAGTTGTTGTCCCCATGTTTCAACTTTTGAAGCTAGTTGTACAATGCGGTTTCGCAAGACGTCAAAATCGGATTCAGTGGAAGTGGTGTTTGAAAGCATGATAAAATCTTTTATGTGCTTTCGTTTAGGATGGTCCCCTAGTATTTGGTCAAACTGTTTCTGGATTTCCCATTTTCTTGTTTCCTTATCAATCTACAAATAGTGTGTTTAAGACATAACCAGCTTAAGGAATAGCATGCATAATGTTTAATTTATTTACTTTTGATATACACGACTACACATTTATAGAGTAATTTATAACAAAGTTAACAACACAAAAGGCATATTAATTTTTTGATTGCTTATATCTAACACTTGATTGCGAATAGTCTTGGATGAAATTCAGAGGCAAAACCGAGATTTTATCTTTTCTATGATAATCACTGCATAAAACACATGATATCTCGAAAAATGATAATCGTTACTTTCTTCTACTAATGTATTTCAAACGTGGTATATTTTATGATTAACCAGCGAAAATCAATGGACAACTCATAAAGTCTTAAATAAACAGTTCACACAGAGATATGTCTCGCGTTATGTTATTTTTAAAGTAAAATTCAAATGTTGATATTGAAATGGCAATACTTTATAATGTTAAAGCATTCAAAGTGATAATCTCTGCGGAATTGAGATATGCAAATGTTAGTACAACTACATACCCTGTATCAATGACTAATTATAAGTGGTTCCCCTCAAACTGAATGTATTATAAATAATAATCTAGTTTTATCATTTATGTTATTTTTAACATATAGCAACCACCTTCAATATCAATATGGTCTAACAATGTCATATTTTATTTATTTGTTTAAGGATGTTCGCTCCTCTTGTTTATGAATTTTTGCCAGATTTTCGGAATCCTCTGGTTTTATCCATGTTTGGCAATTAAATAATTTTGTCCACTAACCCATACTTTTCTTTTCATAATTTTATTACATATAGTTTAAAAAGCCATATTTGAAAATCTTATAGAATCCTTGTTATTTTTTCATTGTTTTTGAAAGAAAAAAGGTGCCAATGTTAAATGTATGAAAAATCTAGAGAGAATCATTTCCTGCCAAATTTTCAATGGCTTATATCTCGAAAACAAGCACACGGACCCTTCATTTTTTTCTGCTTTTTTAGTTCCTTTATTTATATACTATCATTATAGAACAGTCTTTTTAAAATCTTGTTATTTTAAAAACAGAGTAGCGAACATCCTTAAAATTATATATGAGACCATAGAAGACACCTGTAGTTTGTCACAACATGTCCCAACGACAATAATAGAGGGAAGTGCTTCGTTCGTGTTGTCACCTTCTTTTTCGTCATCACCATAACAATGGATAGCATCCATCCAAAAGTTTATGTATTCTGAAAAAGCATCAAGGCAGATATTAACAGTTTGCAAAAATCAAGCTTACGATACAAAAGTGACTAATACATAATTAGTTTTTATAAGTTCAAAATAAACACTTATCTGAATTTAGTATGGAACAGAAATGACACTTTCCTTTAAAATGTGATCAAACTAAAACATAGTACAACTCTGTAAGCCGCAGTAATATTCCCTTTGGACATTACTTATAAGGACATAATTTATAACGAACTTAATCATAATTAGCCTTTGAAGGTTTAAAATAAAAACTTAATATCTGATTTAATATGGAACAGAAATGATACTTTCTTTAATACGATACTCAAACTTACAAATAGTACTCGCAGCCGCGGAAATATTCCCTATGGACGTTACTTACAACGTTAGCCGTGGAAATATTCCAAAATGATATGAATGAAATTTATTAGAAAGACCTCACTATCAGACATAGAAATCAATATGATATCCTACATACTAAGTATACACTATAAATTTAAATACACTTCTTCAAATTATGTTTGACATTTTATTAAAAAAGATAACAGCGAAGGAAACTCCACGCCATAAAAAAGTTTTATTGCAAAACAAAAATCAATTTATATTTTTCTCCATGGTAACTGAATTGGCTTTTGTAAGTAAGCATGTGGTCAAACATTTTTATGATTATGCACAAAAATCATTCAAGCCAACTGCCGTTTTCGATTGATGAAGAAAAACAAATAATGAAAACCACAGATCGTCTTCAAAAGAAAACTATAACAAAAGATATTGCCCATTAATCACATTCCCGTAAATATACAGAAAGTATGACTAAGAGATATTTGACAAACATTTCATATATATGTTCCAGACCATATGAGTATTTGGACCGTAGGCGTATGGTCATGACCATATGAGTATATACTCGTTTGGTTATTAACGGGCCGGACCATATGAGTATGCAGACCATATAGGTATTTTTCTAATAAACTTCCTAAATAGAGACAGCTTGTTCTCTGAACCAAAATAGGCACAGTTATTAGATTGAATCCTTTATATTTGATACATAACGATTATCTTAATCTTGGTATATTTGTTGTCTTGCCTTAGCTATCTAGAGTCAATTTTAAGCACATCGATCCTGTTGATAGTTTTGTCCGTACGTGAAACCACAAGCATTTGGGGCATGGACATTTTTCTTTTCTTTTTCCCCAGCGTGAAGATTCGCTTTGTTTTAATTTCTTCTAATTTCCAATTATTTTCACCTAACTTGTGTGTTCATACTGATATTCATACGATCTAACAATAACAGTGATTTCTACATAAGAATAAACGTATAAACTAGTGTAATGGTAAATCGTATAAAAGGGAGTATGAAATGATTTAATAACTAAAAATAATTTGAAATGATAATAAAATGATCATGAAATTTTAATTTACCAAAAAACAAATTGAAATACCAAAATAAAGTAAGAGTTGACTTCTTGCTTTACAATGCATTTACAATGTAATTATGTTTGAATTCGACATAATGTGTTTCGTAAAGAGACATTATAAATGATCATGCAGCAATGCTTCTACTATAATTTGAACTTGTGAGTAAAATTCATTTTATTTCATTAATCAAGTTACAATGAAAACATAATTATTATTCAAGTCAAAATTTCATTTTTAGAAAATTTTATTTTTTTGACACCTTGAAGGGTAATGCTTTACGCAATTACTGTTCAACGTTCGTAGTATTAATTACCCGGACCATATGAGTATATACGCATATGGTCATGACCATATCCGTATGGTCCAAATACTCATATGGTCCGGAACATATATATGGATGACATGATAAAGATATCAGTTTTAAGCAAAAAGGAAGTACAATACTGTATATTATAACCAGATGAAGCTTAATGTCAGAAATCAAGAAGGTAGGACATGTAAAGTTGATGAAACGAAAGCGACAGAAATGTGTTACACATCGACGGGCAGAGGTAAAACAATATACCAACCCCATATAAAGAGACTAGTCATAATTATAGGTGTACATGGATTTTATCAAATGCTGATAAATATTTACCTCCAATGTCTTCAAATGGAATCTCGGACAAATCAAGAAAGTTCTCATCTACATCTTCAGATGTCATTAATCCTTTTATGTTCTTACTAACATCAAGAACCAACAAATAAATTGCATGTTTATTTAAGAATGTTTGGTGAGTTGCGTAAAATTCGTATTGACCAGCAAAATCCAAAAGTGCCACCTCAGCAAAGTCGTCTAATGACGCTTCAGATTCGGACCAACCTTTCAGGTCAGCAAATAAATCCCCATTTTTTACCTCAGCAGGGGCTAAAATATTATCTTGCAGTTTAGAGTTCCTCTTTTCTGTGTTTTCATAATTTTCGTTAACAGCAGTGATAGTCGGAAGATTTGTTTTGCTTTTTTCGTCCTCAGTAATCTCTACATCTGGAGATATTTTAGAAATTTGATGTCTTTGATCATTTGCATTGGTGATGGCAGCCTTATCGTCTTTTACTGATACATAACGGTCAGGTATATGTGTCGCCTCTGCTGTTTTATTTGACTGTTTCTTTCCTTTCAAAGGAGGGACCAATAGGTTCTTTATTAATCTTGATTTTCTTTCTTGGTTTGCATCAAAGTGAATATCTATAAAAGGTTATCAGCTTTATTTAGCTTATAAGAGAGTTGGGAAAAAATTAATACAACTGTTGATTTACAAATGATATTCAGTTTGTTCATATCAGAACAATTATGGAAAAGCTCATTAAATATAACAGGTTTGAAACTAAATATGAAGACGCTCGAATCGAAACAGTTTCAAGATAATTTCAATTTTTAAAAATTGTAGATCATTGCAAACAAATATCCTTAAATGATGTGAAAAATCGGGCTGAGGCTATTAATGACTAGGATAAATGATCTTTTATTTGTTTTTGATAATTTAAATGTTTTATTAACAGAACATTTACCGAAAAATACCTTATCAATGATATTTCATGCTAGCACAATAGCACTAACTACTAGGCTGAATATCCCCACATGGACGCAATCGCTGTTTTGGCCCGTCGGAGATAGCAGATTTACAATTCAATATAAGAGACGCGCTTGTCGTCCACGATTGTGCACTTGCAAATCAGATTTCGAAATTGAGTATCTTGATACCAATATGAAAATTCATATAAAAGAATAAACGTATTGTTTACAAATAAAACTGAATATAAAAATAAAAAAAGACATATTCTGACAACCAAATTCCTTAAGCCAATTCGGATATTATTATATCCGTTGTTAGATATAGACATTGTAGTTTAGAGTATAGCCTAAATAACATACTGTGAAGTGTAATGAACAATTACATCAGGTAAATTGCTTACCTTGGGAGAAAATCCAAGTATCATCTGTTAAACATACTTTACATTTTTGAGTCATGATTTCTATACCATTTGTGCTCGTTACATCTGATATTTGTTTTCTCAACAATTTTCTGGTAAGGCACGTTTTCCCCACACCAAAAGGTCCTACGACCGGTAAACGTATCATTTATATCTATTTTCAACACCACTTTGGAGAACTTCTCTGTACTGTTTTTCTGCTGCTATTCCCATCTTCCAAATAGTCAATGGTATTTGATCTGTGATAAATACACAGCATTAGCAGTTGCATATGTGAACTTATTCCAAAATTGCTCGTAAATGTCAAAAAAGGATACGGTAACGACATAACTATTGATGGAAGCTAAGTACAAATATCGGAATGGTTAACTTTATTCATTAGCAGTAAGATTCTTAAAAGGTTTATGATATTCTGATTAAAATTGATAGGCACAGACTATCATAAGATTGATTTTCATAGAAGCGAGTTTAAATGTGAGATTAAATATATATTTATCCATGGTATTATTCTCTTTGCTATAAAGGAGCACGTAGTCAATTAAGAAAATGAATTGATTTAAGAAATTCTTGTACATAGAACATATACAATAATGAAATAAATGTTTGGCAAAGCAAAGTAATCTACATGAGTGCATTTATCTACGAGAAATGTCTCACTGTATCTATGATTTACACTCTATCTATATCTATATATCTATTATAATGGATGCAATCTTTTTTTTGGCAAATAATAGACAACCATAAAGATAGAACTGAACTCGTTTTTGGAAAAATGATCTCATTTTCCAAAACCACAAATTTAGATATTCTCAAAACAATTGGCTGTACTTTTTTATTTTGTCTATTGTTGAAGACTGAATGTAGCTCTCTAGATGTCGTTTTGTATTCTTTGTCGTTGAGTTGTTTTCTCATTGATGGATACGCACGCACATGTCATTTATTTATATGAATATGACTAACATACGACAACGTAGGTTGATTGGATTGACTTCTATCAATATGGATATTAATATGGATGTATATGTTAAATGATGTCGGTGGTTGTCTTGTTGTCATTTATCGATGTTAGACCTTTTATTTCCTTTTAGTTGATTCTTTGGAAAGAGATGTAACTTACTTTGTTGTTCCTTCTCATACGTCTACTAAGTCATTACGGTTTGTAATGTATAAATATCATTAGTTTCTTAAAACATCTTTACATAAAGATTTAACGATACCGATAATATAAGAAAAGATCAATCTAATAACAATAATGGTGCGTCGGATAGAAATTGACCTTATGCAAATTAATTTCACTACTTTGTTTACCTATTTCGGATTGCAATCTGTATGGAAAGTCTGTAAATATTTAAAAATTGAGTTGCTATTAGAACATGAAGTAAAGAACTCGACAAAACAGGCCAAAATTCATCTTTTATTACGTATTTGATTGTTCCAATATCAATGAAAGTGCAGTAATTTATTATTCACTGGATCGATCGGACGTCGTTTTGGCAATACATGACGTCACATTGGATTCAATAACAGGGTCAAAATATTGGACACTGATTTGAGAATGTGAATTCAGATTCTGACGTTGATACGAGGAACGGACGTGGATAAGAGACCGGACGTCGATTTGAGTCTAACATATATAATTCAGTACACCTGTAATTGATTTAGTATCAAGACGTCATGACCGGATTTTGACAAGCATACCCTTGCGCAATATCAGTATCGACGACAGGATGTAGAATCATACATGTACTAAGCAACTTTCTTGTTTTCAAGATGTATTAAACTACATGTATGATTCCTATTATCAAAGTTGGCTATGATTAATTTTTTCGAGTACAGAATTGAACTCACATAAAAATACATTTAAACAAATTCACACCTTTGGATTACCTTTGGATTAAAGTTCAAAAGAGTAGGATCGGGAAGGGTCCTATTTAGTCCTGAACATTAAGTCCATTGTTTGAAGGTAAAAATGTTTCAAGTGGATGAAAAGACAAGTTAAAAAGTAAATTAAAACTTTTTTCGTGTATCTTTTCTGAAAAAGTCTTTATATTTCCATCAAAAAATAGACCATAAGTAGAGATTATGATGAAAATTGACTACATCATCTAGGTTTCTGTCATATTTAGGCACAGAAACATACAGCGCAGGATTCTATTACTAAATATTCACACCAGATATGTAAAATGTTAAAATAAACACTTTGTAAAAAAAAGTCTTATCGACGCATGCGCTCTATGTATCCAGTTAAAAATACCAATGGAAATTACCTCTTTTCTTAATTTTCCGTGGAAAATCATTATGTGTGCTAATTGGGACGCCATGAAAGAAGGTTAATACGTAAATTTTCTAAAAATGGTATAGTTCCTACTTAGTCGAGGTTTTGTGTATGACTAATTGTAATGTTAATCAATAATTTGAAATTTAGCTAGAAATTGATGACAATAGGGGCCATTAAGGGCCTGATCGAACCTTCTTCTTTGTTACAGAACTTTATAATGTTTTTGTCTTACCATCTTCTGCAAATTGGAACTTTGTAAGATTTAATCTAAATTGTTCAAAATCGATAATCTCGTTATCCTTTAAATGTTCCTTTATTTCTACAAAAGAATAAAACAAAATATGTAATGTTAATGGATACTTTTAACTATATGAAATAATGTGAAACACATTTTATGTACATATATGTTAAACATTTCAGTGACGCTTTAAACAAAATATTAATTGAAGGAAAATGTATAATTGATGAAGTAATTATTCTGTAACTATTTACAACACATATTATTTTAATAAATAATACGATTTTAACAAATAGTATCATTAATTAATGTTATGAAAAGGTCAAAATATTGCAAATCTTACAACCCTATGTTATTGAAATTTAAAAAATTCGTTGACAAAAAAGCTACCATCAACACAGATTGAACTTTTATTTTTAGGACTAAAACGAGAGCCCAAAAAACGGAAAATGTTTGTTTTCGAATGAAAATGTATAAACAGAAAGCCATATTTCGATTTTGTTGGTAGTCACCAGCAAATGAGAAGATGAGTCACTCCAATTTTTTCTTCCAAAAGCTGGAAGTTTGGAAGAGGGCGAAGTTTATTGTGTTCGATGCATCAAATATTCAACGTTTAATTTTACAATATTGGAAGGGTTCTGTATTCGAATCATATATAATTTTTCAAATAATCTGTCAAAATATTTTTGTGCTTTTGTGACTACTTCAGCATTGAAAAATTAACAGCGAAATATGACACCAGGGTTTCTGCTGGCGGTTGCCATTTTCGCATTTTGTAAAAAAATAAAAATTGTGGCGATTAAAATTCATTATTGGCGAAAAATTTGGCGAAAGAAATATAAGATTTGATTTCAATTTTCATCCATCTTGTTTAATTTTTTCGGGTTTCTCGGACTTTACCTGATCAGACTATATTCGGAATTCACCTTGAACTCATTACGTTTTGACAGAGAATCAATAATCAGCTGATTGCATTTTATAGCTGTAGGCAACAATAGACTAATTAAAAAAGGTGTTGAATGTATTATTTTACGAAATGATGTGGTAAAATAGCGACAAATGTCATCTAAAGGATTTTAGTTACAACTTTGCAACGCACGTGTTTGACGCATATTTTTACGTCTTCTCGTTATCTTTTTAACGATGTCGATGGCCCAGAAAAGAAAACTGTTGTTATGACGAGAACTGTTCAAAAGCAAGAAAAAACTCTGACTTTAAACTTTATCCTTTTAATTTGATAGAAATAATTGATTAGAAGTGGGTGCCACTACCAGTACTTTCAAATCGTTTTGGCGACGCACGTGATTCAAGTATAGATTTACGTCTCGACTTTTTCTTTTTACGATGATCCGGAAAAGAAAATTGCTACGAAGAAAAGTGTTCAAAAGTAGGAAAAATCTCTGACTTTAGTCTTTATCCTTCAACTAGACTGGAAAAATATATCCGATAAACTTATTGAAGACTAATCTCGTGTTCCCAGAAGTAAAAAAAAAATATGATTTCATGATCTATATTGCAATTTTACAGTATCTTTTGACAAGTGAATGTTTAGTGTTTATACATTTCAAAGTAGATTGAAAAAAAAGATTTGTAGAATTATCATAGACAACAATGGGGCAAACTGACTTTTTTAAGTTAGAAAGGAGGAAAAATATAAAGAAAAATATGCTTATGTCAGTTGTTAGTTGGCTAAAAAAAAATTGAAAGTGGCGAAACAAATATTTTTTTGGCAAAAGAGACGGCGAAAAAGAAAATTGACCCAGGGGAAACCCTGTATGACACCTTATTGTGGCATGGGAGTATAAAAACATGATAGAATATTTTTCAAACTTTGCCAATATGTTGTATATATTGTGATATGTTCAAAATAATAAACATTGTAGGTGATCGAGCTTGATTTCAAGCTACAGGTAATGTAAAAAATGACACATTGTGTATGGACCATACAGGGGAAACGCATCATAATGAGGTAAGAAAATAAACTAAATAACAAAATTTTGAAATATAATATGACTTGTATGAGAAGATAGCTCTCATAAAATGCTTTCAGAATATCGAAATAAATTGTGTCACCGTACGTTTTTCCTACTACAACATAAAATAGACAAATTTCCATTATGAATTATACTTTTTCTGTCTTTCCTCTCCTTATTACGCAAAGTTTAAAAATTTCAAATCAAGCAAAAACATTCTAGGTTTGTAAAATGATAAAATTAGGGTAAGTTTCATTCCTGTATCGAAATTTGCTGACCTAATTAAAACTAGACGTTTTGTGTTCTTCTATCTTACAATTCAAGATGGCGAAAGACACACACACCACCTTAATCATGTAAATAGTATTTTTGTTCAGGTAAAAAGACCCAAATTTTATTTTCACTTCTTACGTTTTTAATATGTGAGCTTATATAATAATCTGGAATTATAAAATGGTATTGCTGCATCCATCTAATCCGTCCATTCTTCTTTGATATATTTTACCTCATTCATCGAACGAAACACTTCGTTACAGGAAAGACAGTTTAAATTATCAATATCTGTTTTTTAACACTAATTAAATTTCTTTATTGCACAAATTGCTGTTTAACAATATACTTGGTGTAAAACATTCCACTAAGTATCCCTGTTACATTCATTACTAAATATCCAGGGGGAATATTTAGCTAAATTTAATTAATATTATAATAGTTTTGATATGCATCCGTGATAATAATACAGTTATCCAATGAATTGTCAGAAATGCTAAACTAGAGGCTCTAAAGAGCCTGTGTCGCTCACCTTGGTCTATGTGCATATTTAACAAAGGACACTCTCCAACATAGCAGATGAGAATAGAACTTATATAAAAAATCTCCGTTTTGTTGATCTTGTATTGCTGATCATTTAGTCTGTTTTAGTTTCTCTCTATCTTCTTTATTTTTTGTTCAAAACACAAAAGAGGGTAACAAAATCTTTGTTTTAGGTTAATCACTGCTATAAAGAGTGACAGTCTACTAACTATGTCAGCAGAAATTGTCTTGTTTGCAGATCTTGCCTTGGTTATCTTTTTTGTGATTTAAAGTGTTTATTTGTCTATTATATTTTTATCAGATAAGTCAATACAAACAAAAAATGTTAAAATCGTCATTAAAGGCCAATAACTCTAAAAAAGGAGTTAACAGACGATTTCTTCTGTACTGTCTTATTTGTAGATCTTGTCTTGCTGAGCAGGTTAGCTTATTTAAAGTTTCTCTCTGTCTATAAGTTTTCAATATAATATGCAAAAATGAAAAAAAATGGTTAAAATTGTCTTTTATGGCAATAACGCCTATTAGAAGTCGTCTGACAGTTTTGACGTATATAGACAATTGGTAGAGCTCTAGAGCTGAACATTCTAACACATTTGCTTCTCTATTTCTAACAGGTTTCAAAATAAAAGACAAAACTTGCATTATACCCCTATGTTTTATTTTTATCCATGTCGGCCATCTTTTTTTTCCATCTTATATTTGTTTTTCAATAGTCAGGATTTTACATACCCCCATACATTACCACCTGACAAAGGTATCAATGGGTTAAATATAGAAAATAATGCAGTATTTAACATGTATCTCTGACTAATTGATTTTTAACATAAGATTATTTTAAGTTACATATAAATTGTATTTTGGTTAATCTCTCTCTCTCTCTTTCTTTGGCTTTCTCATATACAACACTAATACTTTTCATTCATCTGTTTTGCTACAATATGTATCATGACTTACTTTTTAATACAATTATTTTAAAGACAAACATAAATTTGCTCATAGTTTATAACTTAATTCTTTTCTCTTAACTAAAACATAGATAATATGAAAAAAATAATTTAAGTAAATGTTATATGTAAAGGACAAACTTGGACTTTATCATTTTTCTTTGCAATATGATATTCAAGAAATTTGTATTTCTTTATTCTATTCTTTAACTCAATCATATTTGGTCTTGTTTCATTTAATTTACATTTATATATATAATTATTTGTAATTATGACTAACAGATTCAATAATAAACTTTCATGTTTGCAACCAAGAAGCACATTCTCTTTGTTGAGAACAAAGTTTACCAAAAAAGTTCATAATATTTGAAAAAGACTGCCACAATTGAAAAGTTATTTGGCCTTAATTTAAAAAAAAGGTGTTCAATGGTTTCTTCTCTAAGTTTACAAAAAGTATATAACTTGGTATTTTTTTAATTTAAATTTTATACCAAAAGTATTAGTTGCTATACTTCTGTGCAAAAGTCTATATTGGAAGGTTCTTGAATAAGAGTCTGTACAAAACTTATCATGAAATATTCTGACTATTGTGTTGTATCAATAACTAACAGTTCTTCCCATTTCCAAAATTTGATTGTTGGTAGTTGAATAACTACATCTACCAAGTTTTTATATATAAATTTGGCTTTCACATTACACATGATTTTCTTTAAGAAAGTATCACCAGTGTTTGAGTTATCCAAATCATGATTTAGACAGTTCTCTTTGATGCATTTTTTTTTATAATGTTATGGAAATCAGACCATCATATTTGATGAAATTGTTGGTTTGTACTTTTTCTTGAAATTGCTTAAATTTATAAAAAGTAATATTTTCATGATTAATAAGGTCACTTACTGACTACACACCTCCCCTTTCCCATTGAATGTAATAAGGGAAATCATCCGAAGAAGAAAAAGTCAAAATATCTAAGGATAAAATGTCACTGACAGAAATCTCAGTATTAGGTTTTGCAACAGAAAAGCATAGTAAAACATCCTTCCAGAAAGAATTTTTACATCTTTTAGAAATCTCAATCAGCTTTTCTTTCTGAAGATGGAAAGCCCTTTCACCAACATACTGTATAAGGCTGCAGTAACAACTGCTGCCAGCCACCACTAGGGTTTGACAGCAGTCTTTTTATCTAACTAAAAAAGTAAGATAAAAAAATACTGAACTCCGAGGAAAATTAAAAACGGGAAGTCAAATGTCAAAATCAAAATCTCAAACACATCAAACGAATGGATAACAACTGTCATAATCCTGACTTCGTACAGGCATTTTCTTATGTAGATAATGGTGGATTGAACATAATTTTCAAATAGATATTAAAAAAATGAAGATGTACCATATTAAGCCCACCTTGTGAAATATCAGCAATAAATGTGTTACGCTTAATTTTGTCTGGTTTTCCATTCCATATAAAATTATAAAATAATGAAGTGAGCTCTGTTAACCTGGAATGTGATAGGTTTGGCAATGCAGTCATTAAGTGGACCAACTTTGAAAGAGCAAGCGATTTAATTACTGCAATTTTCCCCGATAACGTGAGTTTTCGATGTTGCCAGCTCTTCAGAATTCCAGAGGCCTCTTAAATCTTCTTAGCAAGATTAATTTCTGTGATACAGCTTAAATCTAAAGAAAATTTCAATCCCAAAAAGTTTAAAATTTGAATGTGACCAATGAAGTTTTAAATCAGGACATAGAATAAGATCTAAATTTTGTTTTACTTCCAACCCATAGTACTTTTGTCTTTGAAGCATTTATTTTCAAACCTGAAATTTTATAAAAAGATTCAAAACATGAAAGTGTTTCTCTCCACGATACTTCCCTTCCATCTTACATAAGGAATGTGTCATCTGCATACTGGCTTAAAAGTGATTCATTATCGTTGACAGTAATACCCCTAACATCAGGAATACTTTTTAATTTAAAAGATAATAATTCAACACCAATAGTAAATAAATAGGGAGAAAAGTATCTCCTTGTCTTCAACCTCTTTCTAATGAAAAAACTTATAGACATGTGTCCATTATTTACAACACAACTTGGTGCCCCTAAGTATAAAGTTTCAAACCATCTACATATCGAAGGCCCAAAATCAAAGCTTTTTAAAGAATGTTTTTAAAAATAACCATTCCAAGGAATCAAACGCATTTTCAAAATCAACAAGTAATTAAAGACCTGTCTTATTATTTTCCTCAAGATAGTGCATCAAATGATATAAAAGGCGTGTGTTCTCACCCATAAATCTGTCTTTGATGAAACCTTTTTGTGTATCACTTATGATAAATGGTAAAACTGGTTTAAGTCTATTGGCTATAACAGTAGAGGCTATTCTCATATAAGTATTCAGAAGACTAATAGGATGCCAGTTACTAATATGCTGTCTGTCTTTTCCCTCTTTAAGAATGCGAGTTATCACACTTTGATACTGAAAATCAGAAAATTTTCCACCCTCATATCCAAAGTTAAGAGACCGAAAGACAAATGGGCCAATATCTTTCCAGTTCTTATCATAAAAATCTACGGCCATCTTGGTTGACAGGTGGCGTCATCGGACACATTTTTAAAACTAGATACAAAGATACAATTATGACTGTGGCCAAGGTTAGTTAAATGTGGCCCAGCAGTTTCAGTGGAGAAGAGTTTTGTAAAATTTAACGGACGACGACGACGACTGACGAAGGACGCCAAGTGATGAGAAAAACTAACTTGGACCATTGGGCCAGATGAGCTAAAGATAGTACTGAAATGACTGCAATTGTCTGAACACAACAGAATTGACTGCAGTGGATCAGTCTGAAAATTTCCTGAAATACAGAACATGACTAAATATTCTATTGTTCAAAATTTTCAGATGAATTTAAGATCAAAGAGATCATTCTAGACTAAGATTTATGTACTAGTGCATATAGGAGGAGGCATGAGCAATGTTTTACCCTTTATTGGAAAAAATTGTTGACTTTCAAAATTATGTTATGATATGTATCGATAAAAAACAAGTTGCTTTAATCTGCAAAAAGGTCACTTATAGTGTCTCCATGACGTCATAAACATGTTAAACTTCACGTATTTAACAACAAAGGAATATTTCAAGCATATTCTATAGTCAAAATATATGTTAAAGAACTTTACCCAAGAAAATATTTTTCAAACATTAAAAATAACATGGACTATCCGTTTCACAGATGATAGCGGATATGTTCCAAATGTCGTAACTACAATCCCGTCCCCTTTCCCCCGAATGTGACCTTTCGAATTAGACTTATTACCGGTAAGCAACACGACGGATGCCACATGTGGACCAGGATTTGCTTACTCTTCTAAAGCACCTGAGTTCACTATGATCACCCCTAGTTTTTTTATGGGGTTCGGGTTGCTCAGTCTTTAGTTTTCTATGTTGTGTTTTGTGTACTGTTGTTTGTCTGTTGGTCTTTTAATTTTCGACTTGTGAGTTTGAATGTCCCTTTGGTATCTTTCGCCTCTCTTTAACATCTTCGTGAAATAAAATTTGTATCAACATATCTTTTGGCTAAAGGTCTCATATCTTAATAATAATGACAAGATCTCATAATGAGGCTATTTTGGCAGTTTATGTCTTTTGTATTTAATATAAGAACTTGAAGCCCTAATGCAAATGTGCAAGACAAAATTTCAAAATATACATACTGATGAAAAACGACATTAGCAAACTTCGGCATTCAAGAGGTGCCAAAAAAAATTCCAAACTTTTACTTAACACCATTAAAGGTCATTATGATTCTTTGACTAACACAAATTATTTTTTTTCAGAATGAAACATCTGTAAAATAATTTCATTGGTAACACAGACATGTTATTGTAAAAGTTTTGTAGGAACTAATATGTGAACATATCTAGTTTATATATTAAGGGAAATAAATAATCATATCTACAATACCTTGTATGTTGAATTTTTCTGAATCACGTACAATCAATTCAAACAGGTCTCTCTTCAGACTTTTATTGAATTTGCTAAGACATTTGTATAGTATCTTTGAAGGATCTGCAACCGATTTTTCTACTGTTTCTGTCCAATACCTCAGGACTTGCCAAAACGGATTGATCACCCGTGATTTTTTTGCTATTTTTAAGGTATTTTTATTATATCCAATTTTGACAGCAAATGCTACCCAGTCCTTTTTAATTGCAGGAAGAATCTTGTCTACAACAAATGGCCGCAAAATGTGTCTTGCTGAAAACAGAATGTAGCCTTTATGGAACGATATTACAAATCTCCTCATTAAATGACAAAACATCACTGCGAACAGAAGCGAGCAAGCTGTATGAAATTTAAAAAAATTATTTCTTGCATTCACCATGTTTACTGCTGACCAGGACAAGCGAAAATCAAAACTAAATTGTACCCTTGAACTTTTGAAGCAGTGAGTATATCAGTTGTATATAGTTGAAAACCAGGTTTGCTCTAGTAACACTCATACAAATTGTCTCAATTGTCTAAATTTGTTGTATAAAGGTATTAAGATTTTCATCATAAATAATTTTGTAATGAAATTAAATGTCTTAAATTTAAAACAAAAAGGTCATTACAAATGGTGGTATAATTTGGTATACGACATGCAAATTTCGTTTATAAAAGACTCATTCGTAATGCTAGAGGCAAATGTTAGTTTTGTTAACAACATTTCTAACAAAAAAAAAACACTTTTAAAGTTTTTCTACAAATTATATAACATGTCCAGTGATTGCTTAATATCTGTTAACTTTATAATTGCAAGAATACGAATGACACTACATATTGCAAAGACTTCATCTCCCAGTTAATGTTGCTTTCAATTTTCACAAAATACTATTGCAAAACCACAATGTGTTTTATACTATTTATAATACTTTTATGTTAGGCTGAACGTCAATTAGTTATTCCCTCAACCAATAGGCAAGCAAAAAAACTACCTATAGGACTTCCAAAATATTCAAATGCATTAGACTATAAATAGTTATATATATATATGGTTTTGTCTTATTTCTTTTATTGTATTTTCCTGATAGTCACCACGATGTATCACAAATGGAAACCATCTGAAAACAGGCAACGTATAACGTCATTATTACTAAAAAGACAAAAATATATATCCCTATCAAAATCCTTTGGTGTTCCGGATCTATGATTTTGGACATTATATCAGAGCAATTTTCGCGTAATGGCGCGTTCATCTATGTATAATATACTTGTTTTTATTTTTTCGTTTGGGCTTGTATAGTATTTGCCTTCGGGTTTATATGATCCTTTCAACCTATTTCGACTCTTCAAAATTCAAGGGTCTATCCTAAATTGAGGTAAATTATATGGATTTCCAAATACCGTTTCGATTCCTAACATCACTGAAGAGACATTAATTGTCGAAATCCGGATATGGTGTACGAGTTTTTGCACCTTTTGTTTGCGGTATACCATCTTTTCCGCAAGTTTATTGTTTTCTGTTTGGTATTTAATTAATAGTTAAGATCCATTTTGTTACATCTGGTGATCCGTTTATTTGGCAATCGCCAATGGCAGTCAGCAGGGTTTAAGAACATCCGTTGTTCGACCAGCTAGTCAGATTCGTGTTGTTTAAATATACTTTTTCACTCTTTTTGGTCTTTTGGAATATGTTGTTTGTGCTCTATTTAGACCCCTCTACCAAGAAATTTGTTGTGCATGCACACGTATAAAAATTGCGGTTTTTATCCAACGCAATCATAGGTTTGAACGTTGTTTTCTATTTAGACTTGTTTATATTTTTCGTTTGGGCCTGTATTATATTTGCCTTCGGGTTTATATGATCCGTTCATCCTATTTCGACTCTTCAAAATTCAAGAGTCTATCCTAAATTGAGGTAAACTATATGGATTTCCAAATACCGTTTCGATTCCTAACATCACTGAAGAGACATTAATTGTCGAAATCCGGATATGGTGTACGAATTTTTGCACCTTTTGTTTGCGGTATACCATCTTTTCCGCAAGTTTATTGTTTTCTGTTTGGTATTAAATTAATAATTAAGATCCATTTTGTTACATCTGGTGATCCGTTATTTGGTAATCGCCAATGGCAGTCAGCAGGGTTTAAGAACATCCGTCGTTCGACCTGCTAGTCAAATGCGTTTTGTTAAAATATACTTTTTCACTTTTTTGGTTTTTTTGGAAAATGTTGTTTGTGCTGTAGTTAGACCCCTCTACCAAGATATTTGTTTTGCATGCACACGTATAAAAATTGCGGTTTTTATCCAACGCAATCATAGGTTTCAACGTTGTTTTCAATTTGACTTGTAAATATTTTTTCGTTTGGGCTTGTATTATATTTGCCTTCGGGTTGATATGATCCGTTCATCCTATTTCGACTCTTCAAAATTCAACAGTCTATCCTAAATTGTGGTAAATTATATGGACTTCCAAATACCGTTTCGATTCCTAACATCACTGAAGAGACATTAATTGTCGAAATTCGGTATGGTATACGAATTATTGCATCTTTTGTTTGCAGTATACCATCTTATTCGCAAGTTTATTGTTATCTATTTGGTATTAAATTAATAATTAAGATCCATTTTGTTACATCTGGTGATCCGTTTATTTGGCAACCGCCAATGGCAGTCAGCAGGGTTTAAGAACATTCGTTGTTCGACCTGCTAGTCAAATGCGTTTTGTTAAAATATACTTTTCACTTTTTTGGTCTTTTGGAATATGTTGTTTGTACTGTATTTAGACCCCTCTACCAAGAAATTTGTTTTGCATGCACACGTTTAAAAAATTGCGGTTTTTATCCAACGCAATCATAGGTTTGAACGTTGTTCTCAATTTAGACTTGTTTATATTTTTTCGTTTGGTTTGTATTATATATGCCTTCGGGTTTATATGATCCGTTCATCCTATTTCGACTCTTCAAAATTCAAGAGTCTATCCTAAATTGAGGTAAATTATATGGACTTCCAAATACCGTTTCGATTCCTATTATCACTGAAGAGACATTAATTGTCGAAATCCGGATATGGTGTACGAATTTTTGCACCTTTTGTTTGCGGTATACCATCTTTTCCGCAAGTTTATTGTTTTTTGTTTGGTATTAAATTAATAATTAAGATCCATTTTGTTACATCTGGTGATCCGTTTATTTGGCAACCGCCAATGGCAGTCAGCAGGGTTTAAGAACATTCGTTGTTCGACCTGCTAGTCAAATGCGTTTTGTTAAAATATACTTTTTCACTTTTTTGGTCTTTTGGAATATGTTGTTTGTACTGTATTTAGACCCCTCTACCAAGAAATTTGTTTTGCATGCACACGTATAAAAATTGCGGTTTTTATCCAACGCAATCATAGGTTTCAACGTTGTTTTCAATTTGACTTGTAAATATTTTTTCGTTTGGGCTTGTATTATATTTGCCTTCGGGTTGATATGATCCGTCCATCCTATTTCGACTCTTCAAAATTCAAGAGTCTATCCTAAATTGAGGTAAATTATATGGACTTCCAAATACCGTTTCGATTCCTAACATCACTGAAGAGACATTAATTGTCGAAATCCGGATATGGTGTACGAATTTTTGCACCTTTTGTTTGCGGTATACCATCTTTTCCGCAAGTTTATTGTTTTTTTTTGGTATTAAATTAATAATTAAGATCCATTTTGTTACATCTGGTGATCCGTTTATTTGGCAACCGCCAATGGCAGTCAGCAGGGTTTAAGAACATTCGTTGTTCGACCTGCTAGTCAAATGCGTTTTGTTAAAATATACTTTTTCACTTTTTTGGTCTTTTGGAATATGTTGTTTGTACTGTATTTAGACCCCTCTACCAAGAAATTAGTTGTGCATGCACGCGTATAAAAATTGCGGTTTTTATCCAACGCAAACATAGGTTTGAACGTTGTTTTCCATTTGACTTATAAATATATATATGCAAATGCATTTGACTAGCAGGTCGAACAACGGATGTTCTTAAAGCTGATATATTTATATATAGATGAATAAACTTCCTAGACGATCGTGTGCACCGGTGTCGTTTACAACATACACTTACTATATTTTCAAGCTATGAAGCTTGTACAAATTTTTTAATTGATCAGGCATGTCATATTTGTAAAGTACGAGTTCATTTAGTGTTGTACTTTGCAGTATATCATTATGTGGTAGCTAACGCATGCTTGTTACGGAAAGGGATCTAGCTCGCATATTTTTAGGTTTTCCTTGTTCCTTTTTTCATTCGAGGTTGATGTCATGCAGTTGCTAGTTTCATCCTTGTTATTCACGTTCTGCTACATAGATTATGTTCTCTCACTTAAAGTTCAAACTGACTACGTTAAACGCATCTCTGCTCTTCAAATTTTATTTTATTTGGCATTCCAACTGTTGTGATTCCAGTGCCACTGATGAGTCTATCCAATCGAACGCGAATTAAAGGAAACATAGTTATAACAGTTAAAGGTCTTCATATATTTAACTGGTCAAGACCATTAAAATTCATTTCCATAGCAATTTCGTAGAAAAAGTACAAGACGTTCCTTGATAAAACCCTGGCTCATTAATTTTTTGCTCAGACACCGATAATATTTACAAAGTATGAGTAGCAGCTGCAAGCTCTTGGCTATCGTTTGAGTTGAGAAATGTATACTCCATACGCGGATGAAGTTGTTATATTGCTGCTAAGTTCAAGAAAATTTATAATTTCAAAATCAAAATCGTCTCGTTTGTCATAGATTCTAGTACTGAGATGACCGCTGTAATCAAATTCGATGTTAATGTCTAAATATGAGGCTGTATCTGTGGTATTTCAGGAGAATATATTACAGGGACCAACAAATATTGAGCGCCTTCCGAACGTGTCTTACCGTTTTTAAATACATGCATCTTTAAACCGAATGGAATTTTATTCTTCTCATATTTAAAGGCCACACCAGCTGCTACCTGAAATTAGACATTTTGATAGAGTGTTACAGATTTTATGAGACAGTTTGACTTAATCACTTTTCATTTGTGTTTGTGCTTAAGGGTCATATTGTTGCATGGTTTGATTTTATATTTCATTGTTAGGTAAATAATCATATAGGACAGACGAAAACGTTAATGTTAAAACGGGGGTTATAATACGTGTCTGTCACTAATCTAAAAAAAATATGTATAATGAATCGGCCTTATCACTATCACTCTACAATTATATTAAATGAATAACTGTCGATTACCTATATTTGTGCATTGCACAAGGTCATTTTTTTCTCTGACTGTTGATGACGTCTTCACACTAAATCCATTGGATGTTGGATGTGTACTGATTGATATTGTAGTCTTAGATACATGATTTTTTTTCATTTGTTGTTATTGACTTTGAACTAGCTGTCAGTAACTGCGAGTACTATCTGGTCTATACTTGGTGTCCTTTTTGTTGTGGGATGTATAGATACGCTGCCACGTCCGGTATGGTTTCGATAGATGATTTCTGCATGTATCGATCTGATGAGTTAAGCCCTATTCGACTGATTTTTATAGCTTGTTGTTGTGTTGTACTGTTACACCACTGTTCCAGGCTAGGGGGTGGTTTAATGGTCCAAATCTAATAATGTTCTACAGATTGATAAGACGTGTGATATAAGTGAATAAACATAGTCTTGCACACACAAATAATAAATGATTTCTATTAGGATACTCACAGCTGCTAACAAACATGCTTCTACCCCACCTCCTGTCATAGCGGAAGTTTCAAAGTATTCCACATTGTTTCTTTTACAAAGAGCTTCTATATCTTTTTGCTCTACAGGTTGATATCTTTTTTGACGTTCACCGTAAACAGTGTTATCATAACGCAAATCTAAGAAATAAAGGAAAGAGAAATTAAAAAATGAGACAGTTCGGTATGATAATGAAATACTTCTCAAAATAGTTGCTTCATTCACTGATTCCTCTTATCGGGATTCTGGGTAGTTCTCTAATTTCACAAATGATCACATTAGCTGTATCCTTTATCACCTCATTCATTCATTGGTGTTACCATTATTGATTAAGAATAAGTTAAGTATCTAAAATACATGATAAAATAAATGAAGTACAATCTTATACTATATATCTTTGAAAATGACCACAACTTGGAACTCGAATAAGGTCTATACAAGAAAGTTCCAAGAACATAGTATATATGAAGTTTGTTAAGTCTGAGAAGATAAGAAACATTTTTGTTTATTTTGAAATAGTAACAATATTCGAAATTCTCTTATAGGTAAGATTGAAAACCATTATTCTGATTTTAACCAGCTTGATCCAAACTCAAAACTTAAAAAAATATGTTTTGTATCTGATCTAGGCTAAGCGAGTATTTGGACCATACGCGTATGGTCCGGGTATTTAATACGATGAACGTTTCAAAATTTCCTTTACTGTAAATTTCATTAGCCATTCAAGGAGTCATAAATTGAGTGTTTCTAAAAATGAAATTTTGACGTACTTAATCATTTGGTTATATTTGTTACATGACTAACTAGATAAAGTGAATTTGAAATTGAAGCATTTTTTCATGGTCCTTTACGAAACCCAATACGTCGACTTCAATTTATGAATACAACTTCAAAAAATACCTACATTGAATATGAACCGTTCAATAAGAAGTCAAATGATTTTAGCAAAGGATCTAGGGGCATTGAAAACTCTTCTCTTTCTTTCTCTCTTTCATTTTTGAGTAAATTAAAATTACTTAAAAAGTTTAAATCACTTTTGGTTATTAAATTAGTATCAATTTCTGTTTACAATAACAGTAGCTTATATATGTTGTCTCTCTATTCTTATATAGAAAATAAGAATAGAGGGACAGCAAGTATGAACAGCTGTTGTTCCACGGTCGTATGGAATTGAGCAAGAACACATGAATTAAGTGAAAAAATAATTCGAAATTAGGAGAAATTAAAAAAAAAATTATCTTGACAGTGGGGAAAAAGAGTTCATGCCTCAAACACCTGAGGTTTCAATTACGGACGGACAAAGGCACTTTGAATTGACTGTTGTGACATCAACATGCAAGATTCAGGCAATATGTGAAATATAAAGGCTTTATTAAGTAATCCATGGAGTTGCGAAATGCAAGTCCATATTCGTCAATTATCTCTTTATATAATATTTACCTTGCATTACTTAATGTACAATGTAGTTTGTTTGTTAATGTATTGCATACCCTGTCTAGGATTAATTGTATTTCGAGTATGATAGTTGTGATGGTTATGTAATCTTCATTAAATATCCACCAAAACATTTCCAAAACAGAAAAATAAAAGGACAAACACTAAAAATGTGAATCATTAATGAAACAAATTAGGAAGTCACAAGTCGTAAGTCGTCTGATGTCTCCAAGCAGATATAAGCAGAATTGGCTATATCCATATTTTGGTAAGATAAACCCACGAATCAATCAGGACAAAGGGAATATTTAGATAGATAGATAGTACACAATTATATCTTGTAGAAGCGATACGTTATCAAGGAGCTTCGGATTAACAAAGTTTAACCCGGACGACGACGCACACCTTTGGAAGTGATCACTTTGTAACGCCGCAGCTGAACGATGTCGGGCGAAAAATTCTTTAATGTAATGCTTTGTTAGGTGCATGTTTTGTCATTTTGGTTGAACAAAAAAAAAAACGGATACGGAAGAAAACAGTCAATTCACTTGCTCATTATCATCATATTAATTTGTTTTGGTTATAATCTTAAGTAAACCTGAAAATGTATCTGCTTTTTGTATCAGGATCCGGTATTATTTTATTGTATCGAAACACTTTTGGGTATAATCCGTTTGATGTTTTTTCGAAACTTGTTTTTTTACTATATACCTGGACGCACATACGTGCATTTGTATTTGTATATTAATCATTTTTACAATCTAATTCAGGATTTATAACCAATTGACAAGACGGTGGCAGGGAAATATCCATGTCTATCTTGCCAGAAGGATATTTTAACGCCCCTGCTTTCAAAATAAATGACAAATTTAGAATAATAATGCAAATGTGTTAACTCATTTACATATTCAGAAATGTATTCCCGCATCCCGTGCAAAAGTCTTTTTTATTTCTTTTTTACCAAAATCTACGCACCGTTATCAAAGTCTTCGATCGTGATTGACAAGGGAGAGCTGTTGGGTTTACTGTGAAGGTGTAATTAAGCTACACGGATTTGACAAACAACAATTCTGAGCGGAAGGTTAGAATATTTTATTCAAGAGGTTGAACCTCAAACTCTGTTTGACTCTTAGATATACATTTATAAATTGTGGTTGTCTATAATGCTCGTCTTGAATATGCATGAACTATTCGTTACTGAACGTTGTGCAAAAACATTCAATCAATCAAAAGATCGTTCAGTGCAAATTTTACTTTTCAAAATTCATAATTGTCTTCAACAACAATTATTAGCAATCAAGGATGCTAATGGGATGAACATACGAGAAATGTGTTGCTAAATTTTGAATAAAGTTCCATGATCATCATACGTTACCCTGTCCATTTCAACCATGAATAAGGCTTAGTGTATTGTTCTTGTACTAGCCATACACAATTTAACGGTATTTTGATTTGCAGAAAACGGGCATAAGTTTCAGCAGAAAGGGCTCATTTTTATTTAAGGGAAAGGGGTGGGGAGTATCAAGCTCTGCAAAGAGTATGAATACTAGCTGTGTCATAAATTCATGCTAATGGAAAGGTATTGTGAGTTCTATACTATAAAGTAAATGAATCTGTTGTCAGTTCAGAAAACACAAATTGTGCTTGCTCAAACTCTGATCAACCTTCCTTGTTTCTTTGAAAATTGGCTTCTGAAAAGGTGACGTTTGCCCTTTTTGCTATAAATTTAATTTCAAAACTGTTGACAATATGATAAGGTTTTTGCTCATTATTGAGGGTTGTGCAGTGATCTATAGTTGCTTACATGCACGTCATGTTTAGTGTTTGATAGTTATCTCATTAACAATCATATTACATCTTCTTATTTTCATATATGTTACTATCTAGCAATTGGTACATGCCGTGATATTTTGATTGTTATTATGTTTGAAAAAAAGTGTCATTTCAATTTCAATCAAAATATAACTTTCAGTAAGAGTGGTAGATATTTCCCGTGGGATGAAGTACACTCAATGGAGAACTCATTTATTTTCGTGATTAGACTGCCAAACAGAATCACAGCACTTTAATCATAACATGGTCCCACGCATTCATAAATCTCTTGTTGTTAACTACTTTAACATGCTTAAATAATGCATTGTCATGAAAACATTGAGAGTAAATCATGATTTTTTTAGAAGAAATACAAGTTCAGGTATAAAATGAGTAACGTAACTAATAGTTGAGTACATTTTTCTTCCTATTGACATTTAAACATGTTCATATAAAAAACACAATCCTGAACACTTTTTAAATCCTAAACACATTTTCAACTTAAGCATGTTAAGGAATAAAACATGTTAAGAATTAAGACAAAACAATCAGATTATTAATTTGGGGTTGAACTGAGGTAAGACGGCCCCAGCTAATTCAGTGAAATAATTTGAGATCCGTTTTACCAATACTTTTCAAAATTGTATTTATGTTACATGTACAGGTGACAAAATGGAGGGCAAGTTTGATTTTGACATTCAATCGGGTTGGTTTTAGTTTGACAGCCTCTTATGTTAAATGAATTGATACAATTATGATGAGTGATCATAGCTATGTTTTGCAAATTATTGAAAGGTAAGAGAAAATGCTTTGAAATATCTAATAATTTTAATTTTTGAAAATTTAGAATTTTTTGCATCTGATCGTTGTCATGATAGGGATGAAATATAAAGAATTAGTTCATATGGTCAATTTCTTTATTTGTCCATTATTGTCTTTTTAAAAGGGAAGCACTTCTGGGGAAACTAATAACTGCCTATCCTGTCATTCCTATCCGGTATTCTTATTCAGAAATTATGAAATTATGACTATTGTCTTTAGACAACAAAGATTTATACCTGATTGTGTACCAACTAGAATCCGTGGTACATTCCTCTTGTAATGATATAGTTCTGGAAGCCATTTCGCATCAACGTTTGCAAAGGAGGCAGGATTAAAGATGTTGAAAGCCACAAGTACCACATCCATTAATTGATAACTCCCTGATACAAATGGATGGAATTCTTCCTGAAATGTTTTTATCTATCAACACATTGCAAAGGCGTACATCAAATCTCATAAAATATTAATTCACTGCATTTTTTCGGCTAATATATGGTACGTTTATACTGTTATCCTATCAATTTAAAGACCGAGGAAAACTAGAAAAGAATTCCGAATAAGCAGCAAGGCAAATGACAATGAAGCATACATGTTACTGACGGGCATGGCAAATACAATCTACTGAAATGAGATGTGTCAATACTATACTAACATCTGCCAAATATTATTGACCTATGTTTAGAAGTTTCTAATTAAAAAAAAAAATATTACAGTTTCTCTCGATATATCATAGTTTTCAAGATATTTGCCAAAAACACAAAATAATGCGTAAAATTAATCATTAAGGACAATAATTCAAATAAGACACTCCTATCATTATACTTAATAACCTTAAGATCACTCAGCCTAAGTTTGGCAAAAGTTTTGTACAAATTTTAAAATGAATCCAACCGAATGGATGGCACTTTATGTTTTTTAAATCAGTTATACATCGAAATAGTTTTAGGTCAGGCTATCAATAAAGGCACCAGTAGTATACCGCTGTTAAAAAGTCATAAATCGATTGAGAGAAAACAAATCCGGGTGACAAACTAAAACCGAGGTAAACACATCAACTATAAGAGGAAAACAACGGAACAACAGAAACACTGAAGTGCAACAAAAACAAACGACAACATACATAGAAACAAATTATTTGATAACAACTGTCATATTCCTGAATTGTTATAAGTGATTTTATTAATTAAATAATGCAATATTCGATCCTTTCTAAGGACATTTATCTAACAATAATTACCAAACTTCAGGAATTTGCGATTGTAGCCGATTACAAGAACAAAGGACTCATTACTTCTAATTTCATACTAGGCTATAAAAATTATGTTGATTAGTATTACCAATCCTACTCTATCTTGTAAATTAACTATAATATCAGCACCACGGAACTTGATGTTTAATTTGTATTCTTCGTATGTCGACCAGTAGCATTCGTTAGAGTGTTCTTCCCTTGTGCATATGAAATCAGTCTTTGTCATTGAAAATATTAATGTTGACTTCCAACACCATGAATCTCCAACAATCAGAAGGTTTATACTTCCCATTAAGTCAGTTGCCAGTTGTGTCGCAATATCTAAATGTGACTGTTTCATATTTCGTTGAATTTCCTAAAAAAAATAATACGTAACTGAACCAAGCATTTGAACTAGTAAAGGACAAGCGACGAGTGCTACCATATGGTATCCGGTGTCATACATTTACACAGACAGGTAAAAAAGCAAACCCCGCTTCACATACGTAATACAATGAACGCAGAACGGATTTTTCTTACCACGAATGAAAAACGTAAGTTATATTATAGGTTTTGTATACATGATAAACATATGCATTTGTACATTTGTATGCATTTCAAAATCCAAACAATCCTCACCACAAATACAACTTGAGAATAGTTATAATTAATGTTCATGTACTTAACGGTCCTCGAAATGACGACGTTACTATTTGTGATTATAGTTGATTAAAGACTAAAATAAAAAGTAATAAACGAAAACAAAGATACATTCAAAAGATTATTATTATGTTAAACAAGAACCAGAAAATATCATGTTAACGCCTGCCAATATTTACGAAGGAAACATAGAAACTGACCGTAAACAAAACTGGTTGATTTCATAAGTTATTATGTAATTGGAACTGTACATATGGCAAAATCAAAGGTACTTTATTTAAATCATTTTCACCACGTGACTTTGTTCCTTTTGATCAAATTACTTCCCTTAGCTTAAGATTAAAAATATAATTTATTATAGATTTGCGGATAATCCAGTCCGTTTCCGTCATGTATCTAAAACTAATGTATTTTTAAAAACTTCCTTTGGCGGATATTTACAAAAATGCTTTGTAATTCTAAGGGAAAATGCTTAAAATTTGACTTTTTACGAAATAGGAAGGTTGAAATCATCATGTTTTTAAAAGAATTTGGCCGAAAACTTAAGAAAGCAGGTAAGTTAAAAGTTATCTAACTTTAAATTCAACCTACAAGGTGTTTCCCTATATGCGAACAAATCATGAACAATATCTTCTTGCATGTGTATTTCTGTTTTGAATCTTGCTATTTTACGATTTTACGTCATTTTATTTGATCTTATATAGCAATTACACAATGGTTACGCTTCCGATTTTTAAACTTAAAAGGCCGAAAGATTTCAGAGTAGACAATGTCCATTTGTACACGGACAGAAGCCTAAAAACATGTACAATTCACCTATATGCGAACAAATTGTTCATTCGACATAGGTATTTGCATACTGGCATTTTTATTAAAAGGGCTTATATAATCCTATTGTAATGGCTGCCGTCATGATAAGGCAAAATGGCCGCTATGCAAATTAGCAAATTACCCCAAATTTTGCCACATGAATTATAGTAGGTGATATGAATGATGCACTTTCAAAAGTAGATAGAAAAATCGCTATCAATGAACGAAATAATGAGAAAAAAAATCAGTGAAAATTTTGTCTAAATCAGTTCCTCAAAGTTTGTTTGGCCTTGAGCATCATTGGAGAGACATTAATCGTCGAAATACGCATCTGATGCAATTAACTTGGTACAGTTCATATTATCACAATCGTATTGAAATTTGTTGTATTTTAATCTCAAAATAATTCTGTTCACTTGTAAAAGACAAACTCATGACTTGGGAGAGGCGCAAAAACATGGCGGGGTTAAACTTGTTTTCTGAGATCTCTACCCTCCCCTTTACACCTTATCGCTATTTGGAGATCTGTTCCGCTTGATCCGAGAATCTGTGCCGGTTAATCTTTCGACGTCATACAACAATCACTTTTCCATTGTGGCGTCAGATATTGTCTATTGTGACGTCACAATTTTACGGGAACCTTTGCGGTGTCCAGTAATGGTGGACAAATAGCGATAAGGTGTATGCCTCTACCAAATGTAGAATAAACAAAAACACAGCAATACGCACAGTAGAACTCAGCCAGCTCCAAACCTCAATTAAAATGATTGAAAGATAATGTCTTCATCATATGAAAATCAAGCACAATCCCACCCGTTAGGGGTTTAGTATCATACAATCGTAAAATATACGAGAAGAACATTACCCGTACCATGCCAACAACTGGTTTTAGAATAAATGAGTTTATTTCCAATGCAAAAACCCTATGAGTGAATCAATATTAATACCAAAATATGCCATCTTTAATTACCTGACAACAGTATCGTAACTATATCCCTTCTGAATAAGTCTGATTAAGGTTTGGTTAGCTTTTGAGGTGAATGTCGATATTTTTATGCTTTGTTAAGAATATCACCATATAAGATTGGATGTGAAATACCTGAACGTATAAGATGTCTGCATGTTGATATATACTTACGTATGATATCCTTGTACCGATGATAAAATTGAGTACTAGTAAGTGTTTTGACTTGTTTGTGATATCGAAAACCCTGGTGTTATAATGGTTTCAGTAACGCAGGGATTTCTTTCGTTAAAATGAAATACGTTATTATGTTGTTGAAAATAGATCAGAGAAGTTCTGGGAAAATGTACCAAAACATCGATTGATAAGCAGCAAAGATTAACCCTTTTGAAAATAAACTGTCTTCGCCGACACCTTGTTCCCATCTCGATGTCATCGTATTATAATAATTATAATGCAATGAGTACACGACGGCATTGCACGGGCTTCATGTAGTCGTGTTGCATTCTAAGACAATTGGGCAGCTTCCTGTTTCCTTCGTATTGTCTTTGTGAGGCGAAAAATGCACCGATGATCTCACGAAGTACAGACGAAGATGACACGAAATGACAAGATGTCCCAACGATAACCTTACGAAAAGCAGCATGGACATACGAATTCAACACGAAAATGAATCATCGCAAGGTCTTTCGTTAATTTTTTGGCATACCACTGATTTTGCCCCGCTCACTAAGTTACTGCCGAAGCTTGAAAAATCAACCGGTTGTCAAACATGGTTTAAGATGCCCTTGCGAATTTCCAAATGTTTTTACGATAAAACCCGAATTTAATCATTTTCTTTATCGTGGTTATTTTGTAGACAGTATGACGCATGCATTACTAATGGCAATAGATGTCTTCCCCGAAATCAGTGCCCTTTTCCATACCGAAAAAGAAATCTAAAACACAATTTTCCACTTACTACAGACGCCAAAACTGGAGGCTCTTTTACATTTCAGTTATCTTGTAAACATAATAGGGAAAGCGATTGTCAAATATATGTAAAATGCACTCACAAATCATTCTTTTGGCATAGAATGTATTTTGTGGTTTGTATCGTCCTTCTGGTGTTGGAAAGATCAATAAAAGGGCCATTGTCAAAAACAAAACAAACAAAACAAAACACCAAAAATCAAATGCTGCATGCCCTCAGAGATTATGACATAAGTATTCTAGTGTAACCACATGCACTGAACATTGCACTATCATTGTTCTATTTAAAAAAAAAAACTTATTATTTTTGTAATTGTGTAAATAAGCTTATGAGAATATAATTTCATTCCGTCATCCTTAATTTTTACAAGGACGACCTTAAGGGAATCCTAAGTTATGCTATGGCAATTTCTGATTGTTCTTTTAAACACTCTTCACTGCATATAAATACGCTGGCGTTATCGAGTGCAATCGCTTCATATATATTGATATTACAACGATTAAATCTCTTATTAAAATATTTTCATGAACATTTATTTGTAATATCAGCTTGTTTTGTCGTGAGAAATATATATATCAGTAAATACACCATGAATATCTGTGTACGCTGGTTAATCTTGATTTAATAAAGTATGTATACCTTGAGTTGAAAACAGTCTAAAATTAGCTCAAAACCGAAAAAGAGTGTTTTACTTCCAGATAATAGTAATTGTATGTGGTCTTTTCAAGTCATTTATACTAATAAAAGATAATATTATGGCGATGCATGCCAGTTTTACTTAATTTCAACTTCCAAAATACGGCCGTTTTTATGGCTTTTGAATAATATCTAGGTAGTTGCATCACTAGGTATGTTACATCATAGATCAATAATAATAATTTGAACATAGAAATTTGTTATGTGTACCTCTGTATTTATATTAAATCGCTATACGCCTATTTGTGTTTAGTTTCAAATCCAGTTTTTGAAGAGTTATATTACAGTACGACTGGTATGAATGATACTTATTTATATTAAATATAAAGAGATATGGTACAAAAACATGTATGATTGCCAGTAAGACAGCTATCCACCATAGTTCAAATGAAGTAAATGTAAGCAATTATAGACAACCGTACGGCCTTCAAAAATGAGGAAAAAACACACCGTATAGTCGGCTATAAAAGGCCCCGACATAATAAATGCGAAACAATTTAAACTAGATAACAAACGGTATAATTTATAACAACACAAACTACGAAAGTCACATATAACAGATATGAACCAACGACACCACTGAATTTCAGGCTCCTGACTAGGAACAGGCACATCAAGAATGTGGCAGTTTAAAACATGTTTGTGAGCGCTCAAACCTATGTGTTATCTTCTTAACACCACGGAGAAAATACTTAGTATATATAATATAATCTGATCACATGATTGTACATTATAAGTATCGATTAATTAGCGTGTGATATGCACAATACATCGAGTCCTATTCACAGCATGTGTATTCTATCATTTAAAGAAGGAATGTTTGATAACTATAATTATTCCACTGTTTAAACATATTGATAGTTTAATCAATATTTGATTGGTTGAGACTATCCCACGTGTCATTGAACAAATCTTCATATTCCATTCTGAGGATCATATTCCCCTCTGAAATGACTCTGAAATGTCGGGATTACTTCGTGCGACGTTACGCGCGGTTAATGTACATAACGTTTTGAACTTCTTATTCTTCTTAAAATAGCGATAGCAAAAATCATTATCATGTTCAAATTTATTACAGACGATAAAACAAAAAGACTTATAATTAAATTTTGATCCTTAGGTATCTCGTGTTTAGTTTGACTTACAAAAACAAGCGGATAAGAAAAAAAATGTATGCAAAATAATATTTAATGTATAGATAGTAAACAAAGCATAGGCAGTGGAATAAAACATTCATTTCCCTTTGCCTCGGGAGATATGAAGATTTGCTCACCCTCGAAAAATCATATTTCCCTCGGGCAGAGCCCTCGTGAAATATGTATATTCTTGGGTGAACAAATTTTCATATCTCCCACCGGCACGGGAAATAAATGCATATAATTACATTTTGTAAAATAATTTTAAATAAACGCTAAGTTTAAATTAAGGTCATTAGGGTAGTAACATAACAAATTGTAAACATATGATTTACACAATTTGTTTTATTTTTTTACTGCCTCGTAGTCTTTTGGTACCGTGCTCCCCCTGAGTGCGGAAGGCTGTGGGTTCGAATCTGACGGGGTCAAACCAAATATTTGAAAATACATATTTGCTGGCGCTCCGCTATGCACTCTGCATTTAGGAGTAAGGACAAAGACTGGTCGACTCGGAGGCAGAAAAATGTGTCAGCGTAGGCGGACATGTCTACCTGTTGACTGTTTTTTTTTTGTTGTAAAAGAGCAAATTAGGAGTCAGGCTTAGTGTGTCGTCTAGTACAAGGTAAGGTCTAAATTATGGTCATATCACATTATCATGTTCTCGTCTTGAATGTGCATTTAATTTGCCATTTGAACTTAAACGGCCATACGTCATCATCACCGTAATTTTTCGTTGAAGTCTGCGAGCAAAAGTCTTAACTATCATATAAACACAAACAAGGTATCCGTGCTAATCCATTTAGTCATATCTCCCCCTGTTGTTGCACGTAAACAAAATTTAAGGAACATGAGCTCACTATGTGAGCGCTCACATTCGAAACTGGTAAGTTAAACTATCGTGGAGACACATTTAAAAGAATGACAAGGATACACTTAGATGGTTTAACTAGATGCATTTCTTAATGCTTTCAGTTGCTGCCCTTTGTGAATTATGTTTTTTTTCATTTTGCAAGAAATACACACACATTTGTACTTCGGAAATAAGCCTACTTGTCTTAACAAGTCGAAGTTATGAAGATCCAGAACTGTTTTAGGTTTTCTAGCCAGGCCTTGCAGAGTCTATACTAGGCGGAGATGGCACTTACTATATAATGTATGGTAGGGATCGCTAGAATAGGGAACTTTTTCAGCTTCCGGATATTGATTAGACTACAAAGTGCATTTTTTTGTTTGTAGAAGTGTATGTGAATTTATGAATTCAAGCAAACCAAACAAAAAATCAGATAGACTTTGCATTTTCAATTTCGCAAAGAGTCAATGGATGTCAATGTATGTTAATATTTTTTGTTATGTTGCTGACCCGGTAAATTCTGCTGATTATCTCCTTATCCTTATATCTCTTTCATCGTTGTCACTATAATGGAATTATATGCGACTGTCATACAAGTGAGAGGTTTAGCTAGCTATTAAACCAGATTTAATCCACCATTTTCTACATAAGAAAATGCCTGTACCAAGTCAGGAATATGACAGTTGTTGTCCATTCGTTTAATGTGTTTGAGCTTTTGATTTTGCCATTTGCTTATTGACTTTCCGTTATGATTTTATCTCGGAGTTCAGTATTTTTGTGATTTTACTTTTTTCATATCTTAAATATAAGTATTTGATTAATACATCCCCTTTTCACTAGTTCATTGATCCACTACTGATTAAACTAAGCGAATAGACTTCTGTAAATTACTTCTTCCGTTTACTAATAAACAGATCATCAAGACAAATAAGACAATTAATATTATAAACATGGTATATATCATACGAGTTCAATATTAGTTGAGTACTGCTATGATTAATGAAATAGACGAGGTCTGACTTGCTTTTTAAATTAGAACTATTTGAAACTAATCAACGACCACAAACGGTTTCCGCTGTGAAGTTTTATGGAACATGGCAACCAACGCATACTGGATACACATCAAGGATCAAATCAGTATAGAAATATATTGACTTTAACTTATCCAGTCTCGTATTGGGGAAGGGTGGCTTTTTTTACACAATCACATCAGCTCGACATTCGAACATTCATTGATTGTATTTATTTTATCTAGTCTTCGTTCAGTGCAAAACACATTTTTTTGGGTTTTTTTTGTTGTGCTATTCGACCCACTGTGCACACATAGCCTATCCCATTGATTAAATTGTAAATACTAGTATGTTATCGTCTTGACTGTGGCTGAAATGTTTACCACTCGACTTCAGAAAGCAACTGATAGTAGTCTTCATGGAGATTGAAATCTATATGATTTAATCGCCAGCCACCAGATATTAGGTCAACCCAAGTAAACAGTACGTCAGTACTTTGATTGTTTTTCCTCTCATGCATTCACAACTTGATATCAAATGCCTTATTTGAGATATCCTAGATAAGCTTAATTAATTTGAAAGTCAGATGTCTTTATGATTTCATCAGATCTTTTGTTTACTCTCAGACTGATAAATTTCCCGGAATGATATATTTATCCCCACCAGTTTGTTTTTTGTGTCGTTTGCATGGTTCCTTACGTATTTACGTATACCTCACATTTCATTTAATTCTTACATGCCATCTCAGAATTACAGGTGTGGATTCTGGTTTTGGCACTCTCGTGAACATGGAAAGCAAAAAAGTAATTAATAGGAACATTGAAGTGCATTATAGTTTATCATGCTTGCAAATGTTTTTCCAACCTTGTGTATCAACTAAAACATTATGAATATTTTTCCTAATTTAATGATTATTCATTACATTAAAAAAGTAACAAAAAATATAAACTCCTGATTCATAAGTATCATAATTGTACGATAGTTTTTTTTTCGACGAAGTCGATATAAATAACGAATTTATTACCCGGAAACAGTGTAGGCGTTATCGCTGATCTGTTCTCTGATAAAACGAAACTTTTTTTTTTCGATGTTCGATGTTCGATCTTACGGCTTGTTAAACATTTTGTTACTATGGTTCAATTAGTATATTCTTGATAAATAGCTTTTAAGCTCACCTGGTCCATAGGGCCAAGTGAGCTTTTTCATCACTTGGCCTTCGTCGTCCGTCGTCGTCTTTAACTTTTTAAAATTTGAACTTCTTCTAGAGAACCACTGAATGGAATGAAGCCAAACATGGTATGAATGTTTCTTATGAGGTGCTGACCAAGTGTTGTTACTTTGTAGCTGATACATCATTCAAGATGGCCGCCAGCGAGGGACTTCGTTTAACATAGGACTCTATGGACAATACATAAAAATGTCTCCTTTTAGAGAACAACTAAATGGAAAGAGATAAAACATGGCATGAATGTTCCGTATGAGGTACTGACCAAGTGTTGTTACTTTGAAGCCGATCCATCATCCAAGATGGCTGCCAGAGGGGGACTTCGTGTAACATATGATCCTTATGGCATGCTGACAAAGTGTTGTTACTTTGAAGCTGATCCATCATCCATGCTGGCCGCCAGAGAGGGACTTAGTTTTACATAGGCCCTATGGGAAATACATACAAATGTGTTCTTTTTGAGAACCACTGAATCAAATGAAATAAAACATCGCATGTATATATAGATTAACACACCGTTCTTTAATTACACAAGAAATGCTTACAACTGCACACACTGCAAGCTTTCTAAGGTGGGTTCATTCGTCAAACATGTTGAGGGAATACAGATTTGAATACATAAATTACAACAATAATGTGTTACTTTTATTTAACATTCACATATCCATTCAATTATTTCTATATTTTAAGATACGTATATTAGTGTGACACTCTAAAGGTGGTTTGATTAATAGGTTCATTGATATTTGCCTCATGTCCAGTTGCTAATATTTCATGGTAAACAAATTAAACAAAATGTGAGTCATGTAAAGTGGTTTGACAGCAATGAAGTGTACGTTTGTTGTTTTTTTTTTTGGAAGTTCAACTTTTAGCAACGGTTGTAACTATTATTCTGAACGAAATTTATATAGGGTTAATATGATTTATAAAGCAGATAGAGACAGAAGCATTTATATTTATCATAATCAGTTTAAAATCATCCAGTGGTATCTAAAGGAGAAAACTTTCAAAAAGGTTAACGCCGACGACAATCGGCAAATAAAAGCATTCGTTAAACTTGACATTCATTCCCCAAAACATAGCCCATCTATACCTTCTGTCCAGGTCCAGGGAAAACAATACAGCAAACGTGACTTTAGAAAAAGTTCGAATAACAGAATGTTCATTTTTTAATCAGGGTTTTATCTCTGGTTTCAAGTATGAATGTATTAAAAAAAAACAGTTGATCCCGATGTATTAATTAAGAGCTGTCCTATAAAATATTTACTCTTTAAAAATTCAATTCGCTGTCCAAATTTGTTTTCGTTCTAACATTGAATGTGATGCTAAAACGAAACGTAATAATGCAGCCCGTTTGCAATATTAAAATTCAATTTATATTTCAACGACATATGAACTTGGTCAAAGTATAGAAAATAATTGCATACACATGATAAAAACAATCGAAAACATATAAAAAAAAAGCAATTATATAAGAGTCCATTACATAGAGTGTTTGTATTAAAAAAAATAAGTTTAAAAGATGAATTCACTGAAAAAATAAAACAAAATGTTTTAGGAATTTTTTTCTTTAATACACAAATTTTATCATACACTAGTTAACAAATACTGATCTGAAACGCTCATTCTGATCTTATTAGCTTTTGAAAGACTGAACAATAAACTATTACCTCATATTTAATATATGATAATATTTTACATAACTTATCACTGCTGTAAATTCAGTATATTTCAGAGAATTCGCTTGAAGATCAGTTCAGTGTATGTTCATACTGTTCAGTGGTTGTTGTTTACCTGAATACATCAACATCATACCGAACTGTCTGAATAGCAACTGGACAGTCCTGAATTGACGGCAAGTAAAATGTCAGAGCAGAACTGAATTAACTGCAAGTAAAATGTCAGAACAGTACTGAATTTAATGAAGTGGATAAGCCTGAAATTAACTGAAAGACTGAACATGACTGAATTATTTATTGTTCAAACTATTCAGATGATGTAAAGATCAATACAATGGTTTCAAATATAAATTAATTAACTAGAGAAATGACAACTTTTCACTGATATCTAAATTGGTATAGATAGATTTTCTAAAACAAGACATGTTTTCAAAACATATCTTTGCACGACATATTTGTCTTCTGCTAGGTAATTCTATTAGTTACATAGTGTGCTCACGACCTTATACGATATATGTGGGGTCCCTAAATTCCATATGGGTTGAGAGCGAAGCTCGAACCCCATATGGAATTTAATGACACCATATATCTCGTATTAGGTCACTAGCACATTGTGTAACGAATCTACATTACCGACTATCTTAACATATGGCATTTAGACTAGTTATCAAGTCTTCAATATTAAGAACCAACTTGTTAGATTTTAGTGTGTTTTCTGCATTTTATTTCAATCGTTCATCATCAATTTTCTTCGTCAGTTAAAACCTTCAAGATTTTTCCTCAACACCGAGTTATTTTTACAAAGGGTCTTAACACCACTATACTAGCCGTGTATTGAATTAAACCACGCCTACTTATAAGCCCCATATGAAATATACACGATCTCCACGCGGCTGTTTTTTACCAATCATATTCCTAGAAATCTATATGAGGTAAGATTATTAGTTACACACCATGGTCAATATAATGGAATTTTATGCAACTGTCATACAGGTGAGAGGTTTAGCTAGCTATGAAACTAGGTTTTATCCACCATTTTCTACATAAGAAAATGCCTGTACCAGGTCAGGAATATGACAGTTATCCATTCGTTTGATGTGTTTGTGCTTTTGATTTTGCCATTTGCTTAGGGACTTGATCAATTTTGCATTCCATACTTCCTCATTAACGTTCGGTACTTACTAGAGTGGTTACGAGTAAATTGATAGTTTAATTTAGTTTAAACAGTATTTTATTCAAATAAATTGAATTGGATTGGGCAACAGGCATAGCCTATGTAAGCCCTCTCCATAAAACAAGGTACAATATATTACATTCAAACAAAGCAACACATACACAAACATAGGGGCAACACATACACAAACAAAGGGGCAACACATAATTATTTTTCCAAAAATACCTCATAGCTGACTGGAATGATGCTTCAAATAGTTAACTCAGATAAAAAGTATGAATATTCTAAGAATGCTTCAAATACATGTAGTTAACTCAGCAGAAAAAAAAAGAAAACAAATTAATATTAATATTTTAAGTAATAAACTCCAACATTGATTTAGAGGCCTAACATTAAATTAAACAGTCTCCAGTCAGCTGTTCAATATTATAATCTTAATAACTCATTTTTCAAAACAACATGATTGATTTCATGTACTTATTTTTACTAACTTATCGCACCTGAAGAATAACGACAGTGAGTAATAACCATATTGATATATTAAAGAATCATAATAATATAAAAAAGAATTTAGAATGTTAATAAGAAAAAAAAATAAATAAATAAAAAAATAGATTTAAGAAACTAAAGATATACAAAAGATGGTTAGTATGATCTAGAAAAATAGAGGTGCATTTATTAGTTTTTTAGTTTTTATAATATCAATTACAATATATTGTCGTTTATTTTTTATTTTTTTATTTTTGTTTCAATTTTAATTATTTTTCAGCCGGTTGGGGTCTAAGAACTTAAATATAAAATAAAATACAGACATACAGAGTAAAAGTTTATTTAGTTTTGGACTGTAAAATATATTTCATTATACAAATCTCTCTGAATTTTGTATGTATTTATGAACAGCCTTAACTATCTGAATATTGTCTTCAATACTCATAGATTGATCACCAAATAGTAATAACTTTAAATCAATATCAACTTCATAAGTAGACAGTTTATCAAGGAGTATGATCCTGTTTAAAGTGTATGATGGACAATCAAAAAATAATGTTGATTGTCTTCACATTGATTTAAACATTTAGGACAGGAAGGTTCTTCAATCAAAAAATCATGAAACAAGTGCGAATTTAAATTACTTGCTTCATTTCGCAATTGACAATGATTAATATTAAATTTTCTTATACCAGAACAAAAATATTTAGGAGGAATCTCTGGTTTATATATTTTATCAGTACAGATTTGAACTGGTTAATCGAAAAAGCATTTTTTACATTAGTATCTAATTCATTCCAGAGTGTAACAACAGATGGAATGCAACTTCTATAATACGAAACTGTTCTGCACCTTAGGATGGTTTAATTCTGAGAATCTCTCCTAAGATTGTAATCATTTTGTGTGGGAAGACAAGGTTCTAATAAATCTATCATATAACTTGGAGAGAATCCATTTTTTATTTTATAAAATGTAGTCAGTTTATGCTTCTTCCTTCTGATTCAGTGTATAATTTTTTAAGAGACGTTGTACGTCGGAGACCAGTAATAATATGAACAGCTTCAATTTGAACACTTTCCAATAAGTTAGCTTCTTGTAAAGTACAGTTATCCCATATAATGTTTGCGTATTCTAGAATAGGGCGAATAAATGCTGTATAAATTGTAATAAGTACATTTCGATCGAAACTATATTTTACTTGTCTTAATAAATGTAATCTAGAACATGTTTTTTTATAAATTGCATTTATATGTAATTTTCAGCTGGCCTTACCCTCAAAGTTGAGACCTAGGTGAGAGTGACTTTTAACTTCTTTTATTTGATCCCCACCAATACCAAAATATAAAGAAGGAGGATTTATGTCTTTTCTAGAAAATAAAATGGTTTCTGTTTTGAAGGGATTAAATGTACATGTAACAGCCCAGTTATCAGTCCGTGTTTTTATCCTCCCAAGATCATCAGTCAATGACATAGAAACAGTATAATAGTCATCATCAATAATGGCATATAAAGAGGTGTCATCTACAAATAATCTTATATGATTACTCATATTTTCCACAATGTCGTTTATATAAGTTAAAAAAAGGAAGGGACCCAGTACCGAGCCTTAGGGTACCCCCTGCACTGATACCTTTTTAGATGAATAAAACCCATCCAAAACAACTTTCTGCAATCTGTCACCTTGGTAGTCTCCAATCCAATCAATTAAATTACTATGAATACCAAAAACTTTCAATTTATATAGTAAACCATCATGCCAAACTTTGTCGAAAGCTTTAGAAATATCACAAAAAATAAAGCGTATATCTTTTCCTTGATCAAGATTGGAAATAATAGTATTATATATTTCTGCTAGTTGATTTACTGTACTATCACCTGGTTGAAAACCAGATTGAAATTTACATAATATATTGTGATCTTTCATGTAATTAAACAAATGTTTGAACAAAATTTCCTCCATATTTTTTTATATGATACTTGTAAGTGAAATAGGTCGGTAATTAACAGGATCATGACAGCTTCCCTTTCCCTTAAAAACAGGAGTGACATGGGAAATTTTCCATTCACATGGAACCTTTTTGAGTTTCAGTTAAAAATTGAATAACAAAGAAAGTGGTATGACAATACCAGATTTAATTTCTTTCAAAATTCTAGGTGAAACACCATCAGGACCAGAAGGTTTATTACAGTTTAGGTTTTTTAATTGATCGAGAACTTCTTCTTCTGTGATAATTATTTCCTCCATTTTAAATGGTGGGTCTGGTACATTATTTGGAAGTTCAGGCTCAATATCAATTTTAGAAATATTTGAAAAATGAGTGTTTACGAGTTCAGCTTTATTTACTGGATGTAAAAATATTTGACCTTCAGATTTAAGAAAAGGTGTAGATTCACGAGACTTTGATAATTTAGAAATAGATTTTACAATCCTCCACCACTTTCCTGGTGGTATATTTTTGTCAGTAGTTTCCATTGTAAGTTTTTGTTTATATTGCTCTTTAGATTTTCTAACGAAACCAATCACCTCATTACGTAATTCTCTAAATTTTTGCCAATGGATACAATTATTAGTTTTTTTTGCTTTGTAATGAATTCTATTTCTTTGTCTCATTTTCCTACGGATAGTGAAATTCATGAATGGTTTGTCAGCTGGACGTACAGTAACAACTTTAGTTGATATATATTTATTCACATTAGTTGAATAAATATTTAAAAATTGTGAATACATGTCATTTATATTATCACATGAGTGAAAATGTTCATTCCAATCAATAATGTTTAAGTCACTCACAAAATCTTTATAATTAGCATTTTCCTATTTTCTAATTGTACGTTTGTATGTATATTCATTATTCACCTTGAAATTAACTTCGACAGATACAGGCGCATGTGTACTACAAAAAGGTGACAATATATCAACTGACCTTGCACTACTTTTATTGTTTGTCAAGAATAAATCAATACATGTGCCTGTATTAGTAGTAAAGTTTGTCTTTTCAAAGACAAAATTGTACATATTCAAGCGTTGCAAAATATTTCTCAAATTGTTACTACTTCTACGTGGCATATTATTGCTTGATAGCATATCGACATTGAAATCACCTGTCAGAAAAACAGGCAAGTTCTTGTCTAAAGCTTTCGACACAGAATCATAAAAGTCATCCCATAGTTTCACGCGAGAATTGGGGGGTCTGTAAAAAACACCAAGTAAAAAATGATAGTGTTGGGTTGAGATTTTCAACCACAATAATTCCAAATCTGGTTTTGCCAATTCAGGTAATTTTTCACAGTATAAATAATTTTTAACATAAATAATGACACCCCCGCCTGCTCGTGTTCTATCTAATCTAATAGGCTTTTGAAAACCGGCTAAGGCTATTGATTCATTAGATATGCCATCATCTAGATGGGACTCAGAAAGAGCAATAAAGCAATAATATCATACTTGCCTAATTCACATTCAATTAAATCTACATTTTGTGGAAAGCTACATACATTATTGTGAACAATTTTAATATTACGTAAATCAGTTGAGCGATATGGACCTGGGTTCCGCTCAATACCATACCGTACAAGAAACATTGACAAGATATGTGAAAAATGTAAGTTGATAATAATGTTTCTGCTGACAAAAAACAGGAAGATAAGTTTATACAGTATATAACACCTAAGGTGATTGATACAGTTAAATGTTGAGGGACACTTACCAATAATGTTCATACACTTAATAGTGATCATGATTTAATCGTATGTGTCAAAAATTAAATGAATATTTGGTAGTGTCCTCCTTTTCCGGAAGTAAACAAATATATAAACATAAGACCCAACAACAAAAGTACCGAAACATAGGTTGTAATGCACCAAAATAAAAAGAATCATTCTCATCAAATGTAACATATATATAAATATTAATATATAAGATAAAGAAATCAAAAAAGGTGTGTTATTGTTCAAGTAAGTCAAAGCTGAATGCAATAGTAGTTACTTATAATTAGAGCTATATTGCTAAATATGGAAGTCAGATAGACCATTGTGACCTTGTCAGTATTTAGTTCAACTATAAAAAGAAAGTCATGTGCTTTTAAACACGTGTTTTTGTTTACAAATAAGATAATAATATTGTTAACCAGCACATATTTATTAATCGAATTTTTGATTACAAACTGTTAGAGGTATCCCCGGTGCCTATGGTGTGTTCTGTATCTACTTTAGAAGCAGATGGTTACTTAACAGATGTATCCTCTTGGATAGTCGACTGAGACATTTGTGATGGTATTGGTACTGATGGTGACACCGATGACTGTTTAATGTTTTTAACCGTTTTAGCATAACTGGATGGTCGTTTGCCTTTGTTGTTATCATCTGGTTTGGAAGGTTTATTATTGATAGGTAGATGTTGTTGGAATGCCGTCGGAAAATCTGAGGGTCTAGTGCACAAAAAAATGCGGTCGTCTGGCATTTTGATAAAAACTTTCCCATCAAAAGTCCAGGTTTCTTTAATGTAGTTGTTGTTTTTTAGCCAACGTGCATTATAGGCTAGTTCAGATCGCTTGCGTGTGAGGTCTTCATACATCAGGTAGTTAGTACCATTGCTCTTTCTGGATTCATGCATTGTTTTTTTTTTTACATTTTAAGAGTTTTTGTCTGCTTTTGTAAAACACAAACCTAACAATAATTTCACGAGGCTTTTGGTTACTATCATTAGATCGCGGAGGACCTACTCTGTGAGATCTGTCTATTTCACCAGGTTTTAACTGAGAATAAAGCACATCGTTAGAAAATTTAAGTATTTCATCATCGGTACTTTCGAAAAAATTTTCGGGGATACCTGCTATACGAATTGACTGTCTGCGAGTGTATTGTTCAAGGTCATCGTTCATCCACTCCAGTTCTTCACATTTTGTTTCGTATTTTGTTAATTTATCACTCATTATTTCAACATTTTTACGTAAAGGTGTTAAGATGCCCGATAAATGTGCGTCAAGGGATGGGAGTAGACGTTCAACGAGCTTTGATTTCAAATGGGGTATGTCACACAAGGAAGCAACAAACTTGTCCATGATCTTTTGGTCATTGAGGATGCCTACGAATACATCCAACATGACTTCAGGGTCATCGTTTTCAATGTCACTACTACCAGTTCGAAATCGTTTCGCGGAATGGTGGCCACCACGGCCCTGAGCCTGTTCCTGACCCTGGGAACTCTGAAAACCCCGTTTATAACACCCCCTTCCTCTGCCAGTACGTCCCATAGTGAATGCTAGATGTTGATATGACGATCAAAGACTAATTGAATTATCTAATATTTTATATTAAATTATCGGGATTGTGTGATCATATTTTTCAGTGAGTGTGTATTTACAATGTTTGCAACAGGATTGTCGAGAACAAAAAGATCGTCCAAAACTTGACCAGTTGACCTGTTACTCACTTTTGCGCTGACAAAATCCAAATTTCCAATTTACAGCATAATAATTGTATGATTAAATCTCCATTTCAAAGCAAAATGTCAGTTTTGAATCACAATTAGTTACATACTACCCCATATTTAGCTGGAGAAATATTAAAAGTCTGCCATTTTTTCTGATCACTACTCACTCCAATGTAAACCAGTAAATTGATAATTGCACGCTTAAACAATATCAAGATGGCGGAGACGGACATTCAGCCCTTACTGTAGGGATTATAGATGCAGTAAAAAACGGAATTGGACAATTTAACGTAATTGTTGCAAAAAAGTTATATCTTATCACAGCAACTAAATATTGATAAGGAGATTTGTATGAATGCCAATGAGACAACTTTCCACCAGGACCAAATGACGTAGAAGGTAGCAACTAAACATGTTGTTAATCGTACGTTCTTTGACAATGAGCTCAGTACAGGAAACAGAAGGAAATGAAAGACGATACCAGAAAGAAAATTTGGTACTTTATCGATTGTCAAAAGAAATATAACACCGTTAAGAGTACAGAACGGGGACGTAGATGATTCTCCTCTAAAAAAAGGTTTGTTCAAGGGAAAACTATCTATAGCATTACTTTAAATGAACTAGAAACGCATTCAGCCAATTTCCTTAGATCAAAAACTTTTGAAAACATGATTGAAGTGATAATGAGCGGCGAAGTTTAAAAACACTGAAATACAACATTGTGAAGCATTAAAGATACAATGGCTTTCAATATAAAATTAATTCAAACAAATTAACATCGTAAGGCCATCGTTCAAATGTGTAGGAGGTAGTATCTAAGAATGAAACAGATTTAATGTGGGAATATGGACAGTTACGTCACTCGTTAACCCGAATATTTATTGTTCACTGTTTGGTACTCTTGTACCAAGTGTTGAGGTCTAAGTAGAAGAGATGAACATTGATGCTTAGAATGCATAGTAGTCAAGATTGTTCATGCAACGAATATTTGGAATACACGGAGCGTAAAACGACAACGCGTGAAGGTACACTTAAAGACAAAAATCGCAGAATAACAAAAGCAATGTCAAACATACGCTACAAAAACAACGACTGACCCAGTAAGTATGTTAAAGGTTTATTAGACCGTTGTCCGGAATCTATGAATACGGCGTCAAGTATTACAGTTATATTCTTGACTATAAATTAAACTCCAGTATTTTGGGTTTTGTTAAACCTATATGAAAACATACACTATTAAAATGAATGTCTACCATCGCGGAAAAAATGTGATATTGAACTGAGCAGCATGAACCACATAAAGAATTCGTATGGTTTCAACTCATACGTAGTACTGCATGTCCTGTTTTTCATGACAAGTGTAAAGCCGATCTCATTATGGGTTGTCCTTAACAAGGAAAGTAGATTGGGTTTGCAGCGACGACAAATGAAACATTGACTGTGAATGAGATTTTCTAAAAGGTATACATAATCAAACATAGTGTGCATGAAAACTTTGGAAGAGGAGACCTCCACGTTACCATTAAACATCCTTTTGGCAATACCTTCCTCGTGAGCATTAACAATAGATAATAACGATGTTTATAAAATCAGTATGATAGGAAACGCATGCCCTGAAATAAAATCATATTTGTCTCCAGTTAGGGTTAACTATAAGTACATTCACATTTTACCGTTTCCTTCAGTTGAAATAACAATTTGGCAATTAATTTCACTAAAATATCTATAGAAGAGGGGCGAAAGATACCAGAGGGACAGTCAAACTCATAGATTGAAAATAAACTGACAACGCCATGGCTAAAAAATAAAAAGACAAACAGACAAATAATAGTACACAAGACACAACATAGAAAACTAAAGACTAAGCAACACGAACCCCACCAAAAACTGAGGGTGATCCCAGGTTCTCAGGAAGGGTAAGCAGATCCTGCTCCACATGTGGCACCCGTCGTGTTGCTCATGTTATTACAAATCCGGTAAATAGTCTAATTCGGTAGGTTACATTCGTGGTGAAAAAGGAAGAGGATTGTAATTACGACATAAGGAACATATCCGATATCATCTGTGAAACGGTTATTCCATAACGGTCAACGAACTCATGATAGCGTCCGTAAAATTTACGAAGGGATGAGTTCAACTTCACCATTTGGAACTCTTGGTTTAATAGCTTCCTTGTGAGAAGCAACCCTCTATCAAGGAAATCATGATAGGAAATACAAGCCCGGGAATATCGTATCAGTTTGGAGAAATATACTCCGTATGCAGGCGCTGCTGGAATGTTGCTACATAGAAATGGAAAGTTCACAATTGGGAAGCTGAAATCATCTCTTTTGTCGTAAAGTTTTGTTTTCAACCGACCCTCATTGTCAGTTTCTAGATGTAAGTCAAGATACGAGGCAGACTTAACTGTATCTGTTTTATCTTTATCTCTATTTCGGTGGGATAGATGCGTTCAACATAGTCACCAAATTGAATTATTTAGTGAGAGAACATCATCTATATAGCGGTAAAGTAACGTTAAAGGATATTGCTAACTTCTTATCTTTCTTCCTAAGAAGTCCTGTATGAAGTCAGCCTCATAATAATAAAGTAACAAGTCGGCAAAAAGAGGGGCACAATTGGTTCCCATTGGAATGCCGACAGTCTGTTGAAAAACACGTCCTCCAAACGTAACAAATATGTTGTCAATCAAGAAATCAATCATCTTGATAATGTCAGTTTCAGAGAATTTTTTTTTTGAATCAGAGTGATTCTTTACAAAGTAGGATTTATCCCTCCCCAAGACAAGATACTTGTATCTACGTTCGCCATTCTTTTTTGTGAAACAAAGCAATACCAACTCTTTCAAGTTGTCTTTGAGTTTGAAATGGGGAATACTTGTGTAAAGTGTAGAAAAGTCAAATTTTTTAATACTATTGAAAGATGAGAGAGTCTTAGATTGTATGTACTCTAAAAGTTCTTTGGAATTTTTTAGTATCCCCATCCGATTCACGCCACCTCTAGAATAGGCAGTTTCACAATAACTTTGAAGCCCGGCTTTGATTGCTGATAAAATAGATGTTAATAATTTAGAAAGAGGTTTCGTGGATTAATTGGAAGACACAGCAATATACCGTTGTTTGTAAGGACACTTATGTAGTTTACAGTCCTTGGATGGTCTAAACTTCCCACTAACACCATACACTGTTACACCATTCACCATACACCATTACACCATACACCTTTTGCCATTACACCATACACGTTACACCTTTGCACTATACACCTAACACATTACACCATAATGCAATTTGATTTCAAAGAAAGCGTGCGACTACAAAGTTATTTATTTATTTTAAAAAACGAATTTTGATCACAATATTGTAAATTAATGTATAAAATTAAAAATCAGTTCTTATCAATATTTTGCATAGTTTTAAATGTCGTACATCATTCATTCACACCATTCCCGATCGCACGTTACTTACACCATTACACCATTCCCCTTACACCATACACCATAGCACCAAACACCTTCTACCATTGCACCATATGCCATACACCATTACACCATACACTTTTTTTTTGGGAAGTTTACACCATCCAAGGGCTGTAGGTTTAAACTGACATTTCTCAGAGAAGGAAACTAAGAAAGAAAGTAAAACATAATAACTTCCGTAAAAGATTAAAGTTTGGGAAACACGTGTGTCAGAATACATCTGTAGATATAGAGAATCTGATTAGTTTATGACGCTGATGCTACTTGTTATTCGATAATTATTTTTTTTTAAATCAAAGTCTTAACACGGGTATTACAAAAAATGATATTATAAAAGAACAATGAAAGTGATATCAAGTTTAAATGAGAGGTATATACCAATTACAATCATTGTCAACGCCTTAGATATTTGACGTTTTACTTAACTAGCTTAAAATATTTGGGAAACTGACATTAACACAATAAAAAAATATTGTTGACTGCCGATCCTTCAATTAATGTCAAAGTCAGATGAACACGCAAGATTATCATGTACACCTGCCAATCTATATATCAAGCCAAACAAATAAGGAATTTGTAAGACGGATATGTACCCGTTATTATCATTGTGACTTTTATTATTGGTTATTGAAAACTGCATAATCACGAAACCGTCATGACAACCATTTCAAAATTTTAATAAGGCCATGTTATATAAAGCCTGTCAGATGGACATGTACCCTTCATCAAATATTACAGACCCTTCACATCATGAACGTTTTTTGCTCAACAATGAATCACAAATTGAATAAGTGGACCTGTAATATATAGTATCAGAAACTAGAAATGAGGTTAATGTCATATTACTCCTTTCTAACGAATATGTGTACCTGGCAATGATCTTAATTCCAAATATAGTTAAACGATTATAATAAAACTTAAAACATAAATGAAGCAAATAAAATGCATATTTATGTGAAGTTATTTAATCAAGAAATGGAGACAAGTCAGCATCCCTATGCATCAATTTTGCACATTTGTCCTAGGCGTGACGATCAAGCAGACGACTATCAAAAACTTAATATTTGTTAATTTAAGACAAACATCGAAAAGTTATACTTTCGTGTGTTACTAATACATGCAGTAATAAAACATTTATATCAAATGGTTTCTTATTATACAAATACCAGAAACATACAGATCCCTCTGCAAATCAGATTCGTGTTTCATAAATTTAAGGAATTATGAATAAAAAACTATAAATTATAGCATTTCACACCAGACACTAAACATGGCAAATTTCCAAAACTTCAATACCATAACTGACAAAATTTTACCTACAACACTTGACTACGACACTTGTAAGAACAACATAACAAATTGGTTGGACGATACGATGAGTCGTTATCTCCACTCAGTAGAATATGTTTTCGTTGTACAAAATCAAAATATAAAACATCTTTGCAATTACCCCATAAGTACATTCGGAAGCAAACTATAAAATCAATCAGATAAGGGATCACTATGAGAGTTTTTGTACAGGAAAATATCCGAATAAAAGATTAATTTAATGGAAAAATAAAAACAAACGGAATAAGGAAACATTTATTTTAAAGAGAGGGATAGTCAAACTAATAACTTAAAGTCGAAAACTATCTGACAATAGCATGACAAAAATACGAAAAGTTACCAATAGACAAACAGCTATCTACTATTCACAACATTGAAAACACAAGACTGATCAACACGAACCATTCCAAAAAACCTGGGTTCATATCAGGTGCTCCGGAGGATTAAGCAGATCGTGCTTCACATGGCACCCGTTGTGTTGCTCATGCAAAGCACATACCCGGTGATAATTCTAATTCAGTAAGTCACATTCGAGGAAAAGAAGACAGGACTGTGGTGACGAGATTGCGCTTCCCTTAAAGTTTTGAAGGGATAAAATTAACTTCAATTCTTGGAATTCTTGGTGACGTAATATAAAAAAAAAGAAGGTGGGGTACCATTGACAAAGAGACAACTCTCCCCCAGAGACCGAATGACATAGAAGTGAACAACTATAGGTCAGCGTACGGCCTTCAACAATTAGCAAACCCCATACCGCATAGTCAGCTATAACGTTCATTGTAAGCAGCAACCTTCTATCAAGGAAATTGTCATCGGAAAGGCAAGATGTGAAATATCATATCAACTAGAAAAAACATATTACTACTCTATCAGATAAATGAAACATATTCTGTGAATGATTTTTTTTTAAAACAGTATACCTAATCAAACTTATGTCCATAAAAACTTTGGAAGAGGAGACCTCCGCGTTACCATCAAACATACTTTGGGCAATACTTTACCATTTCTGTAAGTTGTAGCTCACAATTTGAAAATTAATAACAATTATGTATATAAACTCCCATTTTCGTAGAAGGAAACTAAGAATGTTCCGAGGAGACCTTAAGATGAGCTGTGGTAATGACATTATTATTTGCTATATGACTATCTGTGGAGCTTACGGCCTTGAATGTAGTTGAATGTATAATTTCATTCTTAAGGACTTCCGTTTAGTATTTATGTCATACCACTACCACATTGTTGGCTGTTTTGTAGGCCGGTACGAACATAAAACGCTTTGATAGTACTTGAATTTTGTTTTTATTCCTAGAAATGGGCGTATTACTTACACTTTTATTTATTTCTAAATTATTTTCAAAATGTTATATAAAAATAAACAATATTCATACATTTATTTATATAGGAATCAAGTGATTTTTTTGTCAGATTTGTCCCGTTTACACCATTTTTTACAATAGGATGAAACAGTATCTTTAATAACCTGACGACACTTTTCCCAATTTATTTTCGATGTGGGACGATATTTTGGTCCCTTTTTCAGAATGTTTATGACCTCTTGGTCGTGAATGATGTTGAGGTCCCCTGTAATTAGATGGCCATAAGGATCATATCTTAACTTTGATGTTTCACAGTCTGGTATATTTAACTTTCTTATAAGAGAAGAAGGCTTTAAATCAGTTGCAGGAAATATATTTGCATTAGTTCCATGTATTTTTCTGAAGTATTTATCTAACACTGGATCCATATGAAGTTCAATGTTTCATACATTATAAGATTATCATAATATAGAATGATAGTCAAGCCCATTCATCAGACATAATAAAATTCTACGTTCATGCAAGATGCCAACAGACAATACCGTTAGAAACGACGATTTCGTAATAAATTATGCGAAACAAAAACGTTGTATTAAAAGTACAACTTTGTAGCAAATTTCTTTTTCTTAAAATGATAATCGTATTCAACTTAAAGGCGATCGCAAAAATAAAAACGATTTTTGAATTGCGCAATGGACATGAGCTATGCTACATAGGCCGTGTTGTTTCTGTTTACTCCAATTTGTTTCACTTTAGTAAGGTATGAAACCACAAATTCATAGCCCCATTGCTTTCTATATTAAATTCTGCAATTTCAAGCATTAATGGCTACTTTGTCTTTATTTCAAATAAAGTGGCAGTTATTTCATGTCAAAACTGTACCTTATCCTGACTTGTGCTGAAAAAATCAACATACCTTTAATTGCATATTAGAGCGTACTGGTTCCCGGAATTTGATAGTACAAAAACAGGAACGTCTGATCTGAACAACAGGCCAAATGTGCCCTCCTATTACAATTTCATATACTTCTTTATTATTCAAATAAAACATTCAACAAGGGTTCTACATTGATCCCAAGTCCCCAAGCTTTTATTTGATACTATAACTTCCCAAATATTCCCACTATTGACAAAGATACAGCTATACGTAGGAACTATTTTGTTAAAATATGTACTACTTTCTTGTATGTTCTTTCCGACCGTGCCTGAATTAGTGGTTCTATACCTAAAGAAGGAAAAACTAAATTACATTTGATCGATTTAAAAAAATAGTTAGATACGAAAAGAAATACTGAGGAAAGATTTGTTTAAACACAATTAGTTATTTACGTATTAAGTGGTGGTTTCTATTTTAAAAGCCTGATTGAAATTTGCTGCCTGTGGTAAAAACAAATTGAGATTTAACATATCTTAAGATAAATTCCCGATGATAAAACCATTAAACCAGTTTGATTAGTTTTCCAAAACGGTTTTAGTTCGGGATTAACATATTAGAATAGAGCTTAGGTTTTTTTTTAACTATTTTCAAACTTTCATAAAAAACAACGAAACATAATTCATTTCATTTTACTAGATTAATTCCTCTTATTTTCAAAACATCACCTTAGCATGGATCATCCAAGGATAGCCTCTTATTTTGTATGTTGTAGTGTAGATGTTTACACCATCCAAGGGCTGTAGGTTTAAACTGACATTTCTCAGAGAAGGAAACTAAGAAAGAAAGTAAAACATAATAACTTCCGTAAAAGATTAAAGTTTGGGAAACACGTGTGTCAGAATACATCTGTAGATATAGAGAATCTGATTAGTTTATGACGCTGATGCTACTTGTTATTCGATAATTATTTTTTTTTAAATCAAAGTCTTAACACGGGTATTACAAAAAATGATATTATAAAAGAACAATGAAAGTGATATCAAGTTTAAATGAGAGGTATATACCAATTACAATCATTGTCAACGCCTTAGATATTTGACGTTTTACTTAACTAGCTTAAAATATTTGGGAAACTGACATTAACACAATAAAAAAATATTGTTGACTGCCGATCCTTCAATTAATGTCAAAGTCAGATGAACACGCAAGATTATCATGTACACCTGCCAATCTATATATCAAGCCAAACAAATAAGGAATTTGTAAGACGGATATGTACCCGTTATTATCATTGTGACTTTTATTATTGGTTATTGAAAACTGCATAATCACGAAACCGTCATGACAACCATTTCAAAATTTTAATAAGGCCATGTTATATAAAGCCTGTCAGATGGACATGTACCCTTCATCAAATATTACAGACCCTTCACATCATGAACGTTTTTTGCTCAACAATGAATCACAAATTGAATAAGTGGACCTGTAATATATAGTATCAGAAACTAGAAATGAGGTTAATGTCATATTACTCCTTTCTAACGAATATGTGTACCTGGCAATGATCTTAATTCCAAATATAGTTAAACGATTATAATAAAACTTAAAACATAAATGAAGCAAATAAAATGCATATTTATGTGAAGTTATTTAATCAAGAAATGGAGACAAGTCAGCATCCCTATGCATCAATTTTGCACATTTGTCCTAGGCGTGACGATCAAGCAGACGACTATCAAAAACTTAATATTTGTTAATTTAAGACAAACTTCGAAAAGTTATACTTTCGTGTGTTACTAATACATGCAGTAATAAAACATTTATATCAAATGGTTTCTTATTATACAAATACCAGAAACATACAGATCCCTCTGCAAATCAGATTCGTGTTTCATAAATTTAAGGAATTATGAATAAAAAACTATAAATTATAGCATTTCACACCAGACACTAAACATGGCAAATTTCCAAAACTTCAATACCATAACTGACAAAATTTTACCTACAACACTTGACTACGACACTTGTAAGAACAACATAACAAATTGGTTGGCCGATAGTCGTTATCTCCACTCAGTAGAATATGTTTTCGTTGTACAAAATCAAAATATAAAACATCTTTGCAATTACCCCATAAGTACATTCGGAAGCAAACTATAAAATCAATCAGATAAGGGATCACTATGAGAGTTTTTGTACAGGAAAATATCCGAATAAAAGATTAATTTAATGGAAAAATAAAAACAAACGGAATAAGGAAACATTTATTTTAAAGAGAGGGATAGTCAAACTAATAACTTAAAGTCGAAAACTATCTGACAATAGCATGACAAAAATACGAAAAGTTACCAATAGACAAACAGCTATCTACTATTCACAACATTGAAAACACAAGACTGATCAACACGAACCATTCCAAAAAAACCTGGGTTCATATCAGGTGCTCCGGAGGATTAAGCAGATCGTGCTTCACATGGCACCCGTTGTGTTGCTCATGCAAAGCACATACCCGGTGATAATTCTAATTCAGTAAGTCACATTCGAGGAAAAGAAGACAGGACTGTGGTGACGAGATTGCACTTCCCTTAAAGTTTTGAAGGGATAAAATTAACTTCAATTCTTGGAATTCTTGGTGACGTAATATAAAAAAAAAGAAGGTGGGGTACCATTGACAAAGAGACAACTCTCCCCCAGAGACCGAATGACATAGAAGTGAACAACTATAGGTCAGCGTACGGCCTTCAACAATTAGCAAACCCCATACCGCATAGTCAGCTATAACGTTCATTGTAAGCAGCAACCTTCTATCAAGGAAATTGTCATCGGAAAGGCAAGATGTGAAATATCATATCAACTAGAAAAAACATATTACTACTCTATCAGATAAATGAAACATATTCTGTGAATGATTTTTTTTTTAAACAGTATACCTAATCAAACTTATGTCCATAAAAACTTTGGAAGAGGAGACCTCCGCGTTACCATCAAACATACTTTGGGCAATACTTTACCATTTCTGTAAGTTGTAGCTCACAATTTGAAAATTAATAACAATTATGTATATAAACTCCCATTTTCGTAGAAGGAAACTAAGAATGTTCCGAGGAGACCTTAAGATGAGCTGTGGTAATGACATTATTATTTGCTATATGACTATCTGTGGAGCTTACGGCCTTGAATGTAGTTGAATGTATAATTTCATTCTTAAGGACTTCCGTTTAGTATTTATGTCATACCACTACCACATTGTTGGCTGTTTTGTAGGCCGGTACGAACATAAAACGCTTTGATAGTACTTGAATTTTGTTTTTATTCCTAGAAATGGGCGTATTACTTACACTTTTATTTATTTCTAAATTATTTTCAAAATGTTATATAAAAATAAACAATATTCATACATTTATTTATATAGGAATCAAGTGATTTTTTTGTCAGATTTGTCCCGTTTACACCATTTTTTACAATAGGATGAAACAGTATCTTTAATAACCTGACGACACTTTTCCCAATTTATTTTCGATGTGGGACGATATTTTGGTCCCTTTTTCAGAATGTTTATGACCTCTTGGTCGTGAATGATGTTGAGGTCCCCTGTAATTAGATGGCCATAAGGATCATATCTTAACTTTGATGTTTCACAGTCTGGTATATTTAACTTTCTTATAAGAGAAGAAGGCTTTAAATCAGTTGCAGGAAATATATTTGCATTAGTTCCATGTATTTTTCTGAAGTATTTATCTAACACTGGATCCATATGAAGTTCAATGTTTCATACATTATAAGATTATCATAATATAGAATGATAGTCAAGCCCATTCATCAGACATAATAAAATTCTACGTTCATGCAAGATGCCAACAGACAATACCGTTAGAAACGACGATTTCGTAATAAATTATGCGAAACAAAAACGTTGTATTAAAAGTACAACTTTGTAGCAAATTTCTTTTTCTTAAAATGATAATCGTATTCAACTTAAAGGCGATCGCAAAAATAAAAACGATTTTTGAATTGCGCAATGGACATGAGCTATGCTACGTAGGCCGTGTTGTTTCTGTTTACTCCAATTTGTTTCACTTTAGTAAGGTATGAAACCACAAATTCATAGCCCCATTGCTTTCTATATTAAATTCTGCAATTTCAAGCATTAATGGCTACTTTGTCTTTATTTCAAATAAAGTGGCAGTTATTTCATGTCAAAACTGTACCTTATCCTGACTTGTGCTGAAAAAATCAACATACCTTTAATTGCATATTAGAGCGTACTGGTTCCCGGAATTTGATAGTACAAAAACAGGAACGTCTGATCTGAACAACAGGCCAAATGTGCCCTCCTATTACAATTTCATATACTTCTTTATTATTCAAATAAAACATTCAACAAGGGTTCTACATTGATCCCAAGTCCCCAAGCTTTTATTTGATACTATAACTTCCCAAATATTCCCACTATTGACAAAGATACAGCTATACGTAGGAACTATTTTGTTAAGATATGTACTACTTTCTTGTATGTTCTTTCCGACCGTGCCTGAATTAGTGGTTCTATACCTAAAGAAGGAAAAACTAAATTACATTTGATCGATTTAAAAAAATAGTTAGATACGAAAAGAAATACTGAGGAAAGATTTGTTTAAACACAATTAGTTATTTACGTATTAAGTGGTGGTTTCTATTTTAAAAGCCTGATTGAAATTTGCTGCCTGTGGTAAAAACAAATTGAGATTTAACATATCTTAAGATAAATTCCCAATGATAAAACCATTAAACCAGTTTGATTAGTTTTCCAAAACGGTTTTAGTTCGGGATTAACATATTAGAATAGAGCTTAGGTTTTTTTTAACTATTTTCAAACTTTCATAAAAAACAACGAAACATAATTCATTTCATTTTACTAGATTAATTCCTCTTATTTTCAAAACATCACCTTAGCATGGATCATCCAAGGATAGCCTCTTATTTTGTATGTTGTAGTGTAGATGTTTACACCATCCAAGGGCTGTAGGTTTAAACTGACATTTCTCAGAGAAGGAAACTAAGAAAGAAAGTAAAACATAATAACTTCCGTAAAAGATTAAAGTTTGGGAAACACGTGTGTCAGAATACATCTGTAGATATAGAGAATCTGATTAGTTTATGACGCTGATGCTACTTATTATTCGATAATTATTTTTTTTTAAATCAAAGTCTTAACACGGGTATTACAAAAAATGATATTATAAAAGAACAATGAAAGTGATATCAAGTTTAAATGAGAGGTATATACCAATTACAATCATTGTCAACGCCTTAGATATTTGACGTTTTACTTAACTAGCTTAAAATATTTGGGAAACTGACATTAACACAATAAAAAAATATTGTTGACTGCCGATCCTTCAATTAATGTCAAAGTCAGATGAACACGCAAGATTATCATGTACACCTGCCAATCTATATATCAAGCCAAACAAATAAGGAATTTGTAAGACGGATATGTACCCGTTATTATCATTGTGACTTTTATTATTGGTTATTGAAAACTGCATAATCACGAAACCGTCATGACAACCATTTCAAAATTTTAATAAGGCCATGTTATATAAAGCCTGTCAGATGGACATGTACCCTTCATCAAATATTACAGACCCTTCACATCATGAACGTTTTTTGCTCAACAATGAATCACAAATTGAATAAGTGGACCTGTAATATATAGTATCAGAAACTAGAAATGAGGTTAATGTCATATTACTCCTTTCTAACGAATATGTGTACCTGGCAATGATCTTAATTCCAAATATAGTTAAACGATTATAATAAAACTTAAAACATAAATGAAGCAAATAAAATGCATATTTATGTGAAGTTATTTAATCAAGAAATGGAGACAAGTCAGCATCCCTATGCATCAATTTTGCACATTTGTCCTAGGCGTGACGATCAAGCAGACGACTATCAAAAACTTAATATTTGTTAATTTAAGACAAACATCGAAAAGTTATACTTTCGTGTGTTACTAATACATGCAGTAATAAAACATTTATATCAAATGGTTTCTTATTATACAAATACCAGAAACATACAGATCCCTCTGCAAATCAGATTCGTGTTTCATAAATTTAAGGAATTATGAATAAAAAACTATAAATTATAGCATTTCACACCAGACACTAAACATGGCAAATTTCCAAAACTTCAATACCATAACTGACAAAATTTTACCTACAACACTTGACTACGACACTTGTAAGAACAACATAACAAATTGGTTGGCCGATACGATGAGTCGTTATCTCCACTCAGTAGAATATGTTTTCGTTGTGCAAAATCAAAATATAAAACATCTTTGCAATTACCCCATAAGTACATTCGGAAGCAAACTATAAAATCAATCAGATAAGGGATCACTATGAGAGTTTTTGTACAGGAAAATATCCGAATAAAAGATTAATTTAATGGAAAAATAAAAACAAACGGAATAAGGAAACATTTATTTTAAAGAGAGGGATAGTCAAACTAATAACTTAAAGTCGAAAACTATCTGACAATAGCATGACAAAAATACGAAAAGTTACCAATAGACAAACAGCTATCTACTATTCACAACATTGAAAACACAAGACTGATCAACACGAACCATTCCAAAAAACCTGGGTTCATATCAGGTGCTCCGGAGGATTAAGCAGATCGTGCTTCACATGGCACCCGTTGTGTTGCTCATGCAAAGCACATACCCGGTGATAATTCTAATTCAGTAAGTCACATTCGAGGAAAAGAAGACAGGACTGTGGTGACGAGATTGCGCTTCCCTTAAAGTTTTGAAGGGATAAAATTAACTTCAATTCTTGGAATTCTTGGTGACGTAATATAAAAAAAAAGAAGGTGGGGTACCATTGACAAAGAGACAACTCTCCCCCAGAGACCGAATGACATAGAAGTGAACAACTATAGGTCAGCGTACGGCCTTCAACAATTAGCAAACCCATACCGCATAGTCAGCTATAACGTTCATTGTAAGCAGCAACCTTCTATCAAGGAAATTGTCATCGGAAAGGCAAGATGTGAAATATCATATCAACTAGAAAAAACATATTACTACTCTATCAGATAAATGAAACATATTCTGTGAATGATTTTTTTTTTAAAACAGTATACCTAATCAAACTTATGTCCATAAAAACTTTGGAAGAGGAGACCTCCGCGTTACCATCAAACATACTTTGGGCAATACTTTACCATTTCTGTAAGTTGTAGCTCACAATTTGAAAATTAATAACAATTATGTATATAAACTCCCATTTTCGTAGAAGGAAACTAAGAATGTTCCGAGGAGACCTTAAGATGAGCTGTGGTAATGACATTATTATTTGCTATATGACTATCTGTGGAGCTTACGGCCTTGAATGTAGTTGAATGTATAATTTCATTCTTAAGGACTTCCGTTTAGTATTTATGTCATACCACTACCACATTGTTGGCTGTTTTGTAGGCCGGTACGAACATAAAACGCTTTGATAGTACTTGAATTTTGTTTTTATTCCTAGAAATGGGCGTATTACTTACACTTTTATTTATTTCTAAATTATTTTCAAAATGTTATATAAAAATAAACAATATTCATACATTTATTTATATAGGAATCAAGTGATTTTTTTGTCAGATTTGTCCCGTTTACACCATTTTTTACAATAGGATGAAACAGTATCTTTAATAACCTGACGACACTTTTCCCAATTTATTTTCGATGTGGGACGATATTTTGGTCCCTTTTTCAGAATGTTTATGACCTCTTGGTCGTGAATGATGTTGAGGTCCCCTGTAATTAGATGGCCATAAGGATCATATCTTAACTTTGATGTTTCACAGTCTGGTATATTTAACTTTCTTATAAGAGAAGAAGGCTTTAAATCAGTTGCAGGAAATATATTTGCATTAGTTCCATGTATTTTTCTGAAGTATTTATCTAACACTGGATCCATATGAAGTTCAATGTTTCATACATTATAAGATTATCATAATATAGAATGATAGTCAAGCCCATTCATCAGACATAATAAAATTCTACGTTCATGCAAGATGCCAACAGACAATACCGTTAGAAACGACGATTTCGTAATAAATTATGCGAAACAAAAACGTTGTATTAAAAGTACAACTTTGTAGCAAATTTCTTTTTCTTAAAATGATAATCGTATTCAACTTAAAGGCGATCGCAAAAATAAAAACGATTTTTGAATTGCGCAATGGACATGAGCTATGCTACATAGGCCGTGTTGTTCCTGTTTACTCCAATTTGTTTCACTTTAGTAAGGTATGAAACCACAAATTCATAGCCCCATTGCTTTCTATATTAAATTCTGCAATTTCAAGCATTAATGGCTACTTTGTCTTTATTTCAAATAAAGTGGCAGTTATTTCATGTCAAAACTGTACCTTATCCTGACTTGTGCTGAAAAAATCAACATACCTTTAATTGCATATTAGAGCGTACTGGTTCCCGGAATTTGATAGTACAAAAACAGGAACGTCTGATCTGAACAACAGGCCAAATGTGCCCTCCTATTACAATTTCATATACTTCTTTATTATTCAAATAAAACATTCAACAAGGGTTCTACATTGATCCCAAGTCCCCAAGCTTTTATTTGATACTATAACTTCCCAAATATTCCCACTATTGACAAAGATACAGCTATACGTAGGAACTATTTTGTTAAAATATGTACTACTTTCTTGTATGTTCTTTCCGACCGTGCCTGAATTAGTGGTTCTATACCTAAAGAAGGAAAAACTAAATTACATTTGATCGATTTAAAAAAAATAGTTAGATACGAAAAGAAATACTGAGGAAAGATTTGTTTAAACACAATTAGTTATTTACGTATTAAGTGGTGGTTTCTATTTTAAAAGCCTGATTGAAATTTGCTGCCTGTGGTAAAAACAAATTGAGATTTAACATATCTTAAGATAAATTCCCAATGATAAAACCATTAAACCACTTTGATTAGTTTTCCAAAACGGTTTTAGTTCGGGATTAACATATTAGAATAGAGCTTAGGTTTTTTTTAACTATTTTCAAACTTTCATAAAAAACAACGAAACATAATTCATTTCATTTTACTAGATTAATTCCTCTTATTTTCAAAACATCACCTTAGCATGGATCATCCAAGGATAGCCTCTTATTTTGTATGTTGTAGTGTAGATGTTTACACCATCCAAGGGCTGTAGGTTTAAACTGACATTTCTCAGAGAAGGAAACTAAGAAAGAAAGTAAAACATAATAACTTCCGTAAAAGATTAAAGTTTGGGAAACACGTGTGTCAGAATACATCTGTAGATATAGAGAATCTGATTAGTTTATGACGCTGATGCTACTTATTATTCGATAATTATTTTTTTTTAAATCAAAGTCTTAACACGGGTATTACAAAAAATGATATTATAAAAGAACAATGAAAGTGATATCAAGTTTAAATGAGAGGTATATACCAATTACAATCATTGTCAACGCCTTAGATATTTGACGTTTTACTTAACTAGCTTAAAATATTTGGGAAACTGACATTAACACAATAAAAAAATATTGTTGACTGCCGATCCTTCAATTAATGTCAAAGTCAGATGAACACGCAAGATTATCATGTACACCTGCCAATCTATATATCAAGCCAAACAAATAAGGAATTTGTAAGACGGATATGTACCCGTTATTATCATTGTGACTTTTATTATTGGTTATTGAAAACTGCATAATCACGAAACCGTCATGACAACCATTTCAAAATTTTAATAAGGCCATGTTATATAAAGCCTGTCAGATGGACATGTACCCTTCATCAAATATTACAGACCCTTCACATCATGAACGTTTTTTGCTCAACAATGAATCACAAATTGAATAAGTGGACCTGTAATATATAGTATCAGAAACTAGAAATGAGGTTAATGTCATATTACTCCTTTCTAACGAATATGTGTACCTGGCAATGATCTTAATTCCAAATATAGTTAAACGATTATAATAAAACTTAAAACATAAATGAAGCAAATAAAATGCATATTTATGTGAAGTTATTTAATCAAGAAATGGAGACAAGTCAGCATCCCTATGCATCAATTTTGCACATTTGTCCTAGGCGTGACGATCAAGCAGACGACTATCAAAAACTTAATATTTGTTAATTTAAGACAAACATCGAAAAGTTATACTTTCGTGTGTTACTAATACATGCAGTAATAAAACATTTATATCAAATGGTTTCTTATTATACAAATACCAGAAACATACAGATCCCTCTGCAAATCAGATTCGTGTTTCATAAATTTAAGGAATTATGAATAAAAAACTATAAATTATAGCATTTCACACCAGACACTAAACATGGCAAATTTCCAAAACTTCAATACCATAACTGACAAAATTTTACCTACAACACTTGACTACGACACTTGTAAGAACAACATAACAAATTGGTTGGCCGATACGATGAGTCGTTATCTCCACTCAGTAGAATATGTTTTCGTTGTGCAAAATCAAAATATAAAACATCTTTGCAATTACCCCATAAGTACATTCGGAAGCAAACTATAAAATCAATCAGATAAGGGATCACTATGAGAGTTTTTGTACAGGAAAATATCCGAATAAAAGATTAATTTAATGGAAAAATAAAAACAAACGGAATAAGGAAACATTTATTTTAAAGAGAGGGATAGTCAAACTAATAACTTAAAGTCGAAAACTATCTGACAATAGCATGACAAAAATACGAAAAGTTACCAATAGACAAACAGCTATCTACTATTCACAACATTGAAAACACAAGACTGATCAACACGAACCATTCCAAAAAACCTGGGTTCATATCAGGTGCTCCGGAGGATTAAGCAGATCGTGCTTCACATGGCACCCGTTGTGTTGCTCATGCAAAGCACATACCCGGTGATAATTCTAATTCAGTAAGTCACATTCGAGGAAAAGAAGACAGGACTGTGGTGAAGAGATTGCGCTTCCCTTAAAGTTTTGAAGGGATAAAATTAACTTCAATTCTTGGAATTCTTGGTGACGTAATATAAAAAAAAAGAAGGTGGGGTACCATTGACAAAGAGACAACTCTCCCCCAGAGACCGAATGACATAGAAGTGAACAACTATAGGTCAGCGTACGGCCTTCAACAATTAGCAAACCCATACCGCATAGTCAGCTATAACGTTCATTGTAAGCAGCAACCTTCTATCAAGGAAATTGTCATCGGAAAGGCAAGATGTGAAATATCATATCAACTAGAAAAAACATATTACTACTCTATCAGATAAATGAAACATATTCTGTGAATGATTTTTTTTTTAAAACAGTATACCTAATCAAACTTATGTCCATAAAAACTTTGGAAGAGGAGACCTCCGCGTTACCATCAAACATACTTTGGGCAATACTTTACCATTTCTGTAAGTTGTAGCTCACAATTTGAAAATTAATAACAATTATGTATATAAACTCCCATTTTCGTAGAAGGAAACTAAGAATGTTCCGAGGAGACCTTAAGATGAGCTGTGGTAATGACATTATTATTTGCTATATGACTATCTGTGGAGCTTACGGCCTTGAATGTAGTTGAATGTATAATTTCATTCTTAAGGACTTCCGTTTAGTATTTATGTCATACCACTACCACATTGTTGGCTGTTTTGTAGGCCGGTACGAACATAAAACGCTTTGATAGTACTTGAATTTTGTTTTTATTCCTAGAAATGGGCGTATTACTTACACTTTTATTTATTTCTAAATTATTTTCAAAATGTTATATAAAAATAAACAATATTCATACATTTATTTATATAGGAATCAAGTGATTTTTTTGTCAGATTTGTCCCGTTTACACCATTTTTTACAATAGGATGAAACAGTATCTTTAATAACCTGACGACACTTTTCCCAATTTATTTTCGATGTGGGACGATATTTTGGTCCCTTTTTCAGAATGTTTATGACCTCTTGGTCGTGAATGATGTTGAGGTCCCCTGTAATTAGATGGCCATAAGGATCATATCTTAACTTTGATGTTTCACAGTCTGGTATATTTAACTTTCTTATAAGAGAAGAAGGCTTTAAATCAGTTGCAGGAAATATATTTGCATTAGTTCCATGTATTTTTCTGAAGTATTTATCTAACACTGGATCCATATGAAGTTCAATGTTTCATACATTATAAGATTATCATAATATAGAATGATAGTCAAGCCCATTCATCAGACATAATAAAATTCTACGTTCATGCAAGATGCCAACAGACAATACCGTTAGAAACGACGATTTCGTAATAAATTATGCGAAACAAAAACGTTGTATTAAAAGTACAACTTTGTAGCAAATTTCTTTTTCTTAAAATGATAATCGTATTCAACTTAAAGGCGATCGCAAAAATAAAAACGATTTTTGAATTGCGCAATGGACATGAGCTATGCTACATAGGCCGTGTTGTTCCTGTTTACTCCAATTTGTTTCACTTTAGTAAGGTATGAAACCACAAATTCATAGCCCCATTGCTTTCTATATTAAATTCTGCAATTTCAAGCATTAATGGCTACTTTGTCTTTATTTCAAATAAAGTGGCAGTTATTTCATGTCAAAACTGTACCTTATCCTGACTTGTGCTGAAAAAATCAACATACCTTTAATTGCATATTAGAGCGTACTGGTTCCCGGAATTTGATAGTACAAAAACAGGAACGTCTGATCTGAACAACAGGCCAAATGTGCCCTCCTATTACAATTTCATATACTTCTTTATTATTCAAATAAAACATTCAACAAGGGTTCTACATTGATCCCAAGTCCCCAAGCTTTTATTTGATACTATAACTTCCCAAATATTCCCACTATTGACAAAGATACAGCTATACGTAGGAACTATTTTGTTAAAATATGTACTACTTTCTTGTATGTTCTTTCCGACCGTGCCTGAATTAGTGGTTCTATACCTAAAGAAGGAAAAACTAAATTACATTTGATCGATTTAAAAAAAATAGTTAGATACGAAAAGAAATACTGAGGAAAGATTTGTTTAAACACAATTAGTTATTTACGTATTAAGTGGTGGTTTCTATTTTAAAAGCCTGATTGAAATTTGCTGCCTGTGGTAAAAACAAATTGAGATTTAACATATCTTAAGATAAATTCCCAATGATAAAACCATTAAACCACTTTGATTAGTTTTCCAAAACGGTTTTAGTTCGGGATTAACATATTAGAATAGAGCTTAGGTTTTTTTTAACTATTTTCAAACTTTCATAAAAAACAACGAAACATAATTCATTTCATTTTACTAGATTAATTCCTCTTATTTTCAAAACATCACCTTAGCATGGATCATCCAAGGATAGCCTCTTATTTTGTATGTTGTAGTGTTATAATACAACAATTTCAACAAATAATATACCCTATATTAAACAGCAGCTACAGGAAGAATCTGTAATAGTTCATGTAGTTATCGTTTACATCTTATACAAAACATGAAGATACAGCATGCATCATTATATTTCAGTTATCTGATCTTTCAACCCCCCCAAAAAAAACCAGCAGATTTACGATTGCATTCTATTATTTAAAGAAAGCAACTTCGTTATCTTTGTCAACTTAATTCAAACTTTGAAGGAAAACTAATTCTACAATTCATTTAAACACTATAATTATGATAATATAATGGTCATTATCTATTTTTTATCTCCACAAAAAAAAGTGTTAAAATTTCGACCAGGTCTTTATGTTTATTTCCAAAGAAAGAAATAAAATTGCAGAGGAAAAGAATATTTTCTGGGCCAATTACCTAAACTACCCCAAAGGGTCATTTGGGTTATTGCCATCATTATTCGTACATCATCTGTAAACTTTTCATATTTTATTCTTTTGATAAATCTTTCTTTCCAGCTAAAACCAAACTGGCAGGAATCTTAATATTTGAAGGAACTTTACAAAGTTTGATTTTTGTGGTTTGGATACTAATTATTAAATGTCTACAAAGTATTCTGACTACCTGAAATTACAACGATATGAGGAATCTTATGGCATACTGATTTAAAATGCTGTAGAAATGATGCATAGAAAGCCGGTAACCAATTTTGAGTTGCCATTCCTAATTCTTGATGGCTACCTCCATTGAACGAGTTTAAAATACAAATATATAAAAACAGACTTATAGCTTCTTCTTGCACTTACGATATTTGGGTGATCCTATACCGATTTCTTGGTTTTGTTGAAAACGTGGAAAAAAAAATTACCATCACAATGAAACATTGTAAAACTATATGAAAAATACATAAATACTTTTCCGAAACCATCTTACACATTTAATCCAAATCATGCACCTAATATGGTCTTATACTTTTTAGCATTATTGATGCCTATCAAAAAAAAAAAAAGATGGTCCCCACTTTTGAAAACAGTTAAACATAGCATAATGTTGTAAATCAATGCAAATAGCTTTTTCTTCAAAACAGCTTTGAACATTATAACAGTATTGAAAACAGGACATTTTGTTTCTTTTCAGTGTTTAATACTAATCTGACATCAACATTCACCATGCATCACAGTTTGACATAGAACCCCTGACAACGACATAGAAAATGCCAAGAAAACATCTAGAGGTGCATCACCATATATAAACTAACTTGAGAGAAAATACAGTCAAACATAGTCTAACACTTATTAATCAATTACTATCCACACTGATATGTGTCCACAACTAAATTATTCAGCTATCGTTAGAATACAGAATTGAAACGGGGAATGTGTCAAAGGGACAACAACCCGACCAAAGAGCAGAAAACAGCCCAAGTCCACCTTCGTTACATGTTGAATAATTCTTTAAAAGAGGGAGACATTCTTACAACAAAGTACCAACTAAATAAAGCAACAGAAGTATACCGCTATTCGAAATTCATAAATCGATTGAGAAAAAAACAAATCCGGTTTACAAACTTAAACTGAGGGAAACACATCAAATATAAGAGGAGAACAACGACACAACAGAAACTCAACACTAATATGCAACACACACAGAAACGAACTATAATATAACAATGGCCATTTTCCTGACTTGGTACAGGACATTTTAAGAAAATATGGTGGGTTGAACCTGGTTTTGTGGCTAGCCAAACCTCCCGCTTTTAAGACGTACCGATAGTCCGGAATATTTACAACTTCACTTTCCATCTTTTGTTACCTACTGCGCACAAGCTAATGCAGATACGGTTTTGTTCAGAAAATTTCAAAATTATCAAGTCCCAGCAAGTTCGTGCAGTTTCATCATAATTATATTAACGGTGTCATGTTTTCCAAAGAGCTATATTCATGATGCAACATATATTTTTATGACTTAGACGGAAACATGAATTCGGGACATGTTTTAAATTGAAATACAACATACACGACATAGGTCATTATGGCTGACATAAAACATGGTATTCACATTTTATGGGAGACTTATTTGAGAACTAAGTGTACCACTCTGCTTGACCTTTATTTTCATGAGGCAGACTTCATATAGAATGTTAACAAGAAACACGAAAATGGTTTATCCTTAAATTTAACTTTTCCGCTGTTTAGATGATGTTATTTCGCTAAGAAATTTCAAAATGTGGTGAATATATTCACTTGAGCTGCATCTAAAGCAATGGAATTGAAGTGAATGACAGACATAGTTAACGCTGCCTCATATCTTAACTTACATCTAAAAATTTACAATATAGGTCCGTTGGGCACTTAATTTTCTGACAAAAGAGATGGTTTAAATTTTCCAATTGAGAACTTTCAATTCTTGTGTACCAATATTTAAGCAGCGCCTGCATATGAAGTATATATCGTCCAGTTGATACAAAAATCCAAGGCTTGCATTCGGTATCATGATATTCTTTGATGTAGGGTATTGCTTATAAGGAAGACATTGCATCCAAGGGTTCCAACTAGTTAAGTTAAAGTCATCTTTTCGAACGTTTTAAGGACGCCATCAAATTTTGTTTGACATTTATTGAATATCAGTGACAGTTATTACTACGAATATTCTCCACAATCCCGTCATCTTTTTCGCAATTGGGACATACTGTAAACCAACTAATTTTGGCGAGCGATTTATTTTCGCGACTTTCGTGAGTGTGAAAAATAACGCGAAAATAAATCGTTGCGAATATATAGCACTTGGGTCTTCTCTCATATAATTACATTGATAAAATGAGTGAACCGCGAAATTAAATCGCCACGAATTCGGCTGAAAATTGCTTAACGCGAAATAAAGTATCCGCGAAAATAAGTTGGTTAACAGTAACGGAAAACGAACGTACAGGATTTTTATTTGCTTGAGCGACACATCAGATATCATATGTGCAGAATCAGCTGCTTAATTTTCCAAATCAGCCGAGTTCGTCACCTCCCCCCCTTTTTTTTGTAGGTTTCGTGTTGCTTAGTATTGTAAATTAGAAATTAATGCGGGGTTTTTATTAAGGCAAATAATGCGACTCCCGGAGTATCGCAATTATAAGAACTCGCATTATGATACATGATACATATATATGTAAGAAGCTTTTCCTAAAATCGCAATTATCAAAATCGCATTTTTATTTATTCTTCAAACGTCGCGATAATAGATTTACGCAATAATTTCTGAATTACAGTATATATATTCCTATTTAACGTTTGTAATCGTCGTTTGTCCTTTTGTCGTTTTTTATTTTTGACCATGGTGTCTATTTGAATTGTATTTCCGATTACCCCCTTGCAATCTCTTCTCTTTATTACCACTAGGTCGATGTAACTGCTGGAGGATATTTTGTCCTTGTAGACACTAACCATACAGTAACATAGTTTTGCATCATACTACAAAAATCTGAAAAAATACTGGCTCTGACGTCACCATGTATAAAAAAAAACTCCAATCCAACGTAACCAAAGACAAGATTACATCTTTACATCTTGACAAACAACTCAAATATTTCAAATTCAGATCATCAGACTACTGTCAAATATACTAATATTCATACTGAACCTCGACAATGTACAATTCAGCTACTGGATATTATACACTTCATTGACTCCGAACAGCACTGTGTTATTTCCAAATGTAAAACAAAAAGATGAAAAACTGTAAAATGTTGATAACATCAGCTGATTCACAAAAAAAAAATCACCATCTGAGTTGTAAATAGAAATAAAATAAAAACGGACCAGACTGTAGGTAAAATGAAAGGAAGACTTAACAAGCGAATCAAACATTAACAACAACGCCAGTTATACAAATTGTCAATATTTTAATCAGTTTGATAGTTCAATCCTTTATATTTGAGTTCTTATCATCGACAAAATGTAATATGCAGCTATCAATTATCATATTGCAACATCTCTCTGTTTTAAACTTAAATTCTTTATTTAAATAGATTTGGAAACGCCTCTCACAAAATTCCATTTTAATCAATACAAACTTACACTCGGATTTTGGTATTTGTTTCCCTTCAAAATGTATTTGAAATAATTGTCATATAAATAAGAAGATGTGGTATGAGTGCCAATGAGACAACTCTCCATCCAAGTCACAATGTGTTAAAAGTAAACAATCATAGGTCAAAGTACGGCCTTCATTCATGTTTATAATTGTGAATTGTCCTGAAAATTAATGTAACTTTCCGCTTTTCAGAGTATAACAATCAAAACAGCTGTCGTATTACGAATCTAGATAAAATTCAGTGACAAAGCTTTTGAAAGCATGCGGCTGTTCAGGAAATTCTGATTACAAGGTACAAACTTGGTAAGAATATCGAGCATTTGATCTTAATCTGAACAAAATCATTTCCGCATTAGTTGATTCTCAGAAAATCTTTCAAGATGAAACATTTATATGTAGATATTTACGATAATCATTACAACCTACAGTTTTGATTTTGATTTAACTGTAAAGTTTTAGTATTGGTAGTATGTCTACAACTTTTACGAAATGTTTGTGTACGATATATTCATGATAATGTAGACAATGATAACGACTCAATAAATTCAACTGAATTGAATATGAAAAAGTTCAACAGAACGCCTCATCCAACATCAATCTGAAATATAATATCTGACCAGACAAACATTGTATCCGAGATTTCGAATCACAGAAGACTATACGAAGCTTTGACCAATGTAAAACTCTGCCAATCGACACAAATACCATTGAGGTAAAAAAAATAGATAAATCAGATCGGCATACAACCTGTTAATCCTGTACATTTATTTGTAATTTGAAAACATGGTTTTTATATATAATCAGGATAAGTATTACATGTACGTTATAACATTATAACTTGAATGTTGACTCACCATAACAGGAAGATATTGTTTGTAAATATAAGCGATTTAAACTTGACATCTTCTGTTTATTACAAGTTGAAAGGTTATATTTTCACACTAGCTTGAATTTGACATTATTTATTGTACCATCCAATGCATTTTATAATTTTATAATGAGTCCAACACATATTGAGTATATGAAAGGAATGATTTGAAAGTCAAAAAACATGAAGTAGATATTATTAAAAGTAATCACTCAATATGATAAACATAACATGTTTCAAGCACATATTAAACAAGGGCTTTAATTCCATTTCTATACATACACTTTAAGTTAATCTTTCGCACGTAGTTAAAGTCTCTCTTTTTAAAAGTATTATTTCAATTCTAGAGAACACGGACACAATGTTTTTACAAGGTCCTTAAAATGTGTACATTTCAACTCGAAGATATTAACTGTAATGTCATTGGCGATAAAACTATTACATAAAAAAGCTTCAATATGTCTCAGTTGTATCTTTCCCCTTGTACAAACTGTATTTGACTATGCTGGTCACTACATCATCTCTGTGTAGTAGTGGTTGATAATAGCACAGCATATAGTAGACATCCTTTGTTTTTGTTTTTGTTATTTTTTTTAAATATTGTTTTCTATTAAAAATTGTCTGACGCCATGGAGTTGGACAACATACTTAATCCGTGAACATTCATTTTCATGATATTAAGCATTTGTTGTATTTGATTGTTGTACGTAGTTCATTTTCAGATCAGACCACGCTGTTCAGATGATTATTCGGACCTTATTTAATGTATCAAACGATGGAATGTGGTTGTAAAATCTTACACTTTTGAGCCGATGTACTTTCCGTCATTTCATCCAAAACTATAACACACTATAGACGTGTTTGTCATCAATACAGTACAAATTATTCTAGTGCGAAATACAGAGACTACTGATTTTTTTAATGATTTCTTTCCCTGAGTTTCTATTTTCAAATCCCGGTTCCACAAAGTTGGAACACTACCATCTAGTTTTTTTCTGTAACTGAACAGGTAGATTGATAGATTGATAATTTTAGTAAGTTAGTTAAAACTTGTTAATGGTAAATTGGTATAGTTACTTGGAAGTGCGTCAATTGACCAGCTGTTTCATTTAAAAGTAATAGAGAGTAAGCTAGAACAATAAAAATATAGTATCTCTTTTCAAATGATACATGGAACAAAACAAATTAACTTACCTTCTCAAGCTATCACAACTACATATTGCTAGTTAAAATTACTTTTCGGTTTATAACCTCTCCAAATGACAAGAAGAGCAGGAAGCAAACAATTAGTCAGAACGAGGCAATAAATAACCGCTCTTTTATCAATTATTCAAACTAATCATATGCATTTAAGTGTTAATGAACTTATTTTATAAAATGTTGACTAAAAAAATAATATGACTATATGATTACAAAAAGGGGTTTAGCGATTTAATTTCAGCACAACTAAATGAAAATAACTCTTTATAAATTCCGTGCATTCTCTGCACTTTTATGAACTTACTTTTATTAGGAACGCGCAAACCTTAATGTCTTAAACTTAATGCTTTAATGCTAAAATACGTAGGCAGTAATGCTAAAATACGTAGGCTTTAATGCTGTAATACGTAGGCAATAATGCTAAAATACGTAGTCAGTAATGCTAAAATACGTAGGCAGTAACGCTAAAATACGTAGGCAGTAATGCTAAAATACGTAAGCAGTAATGCTAAAATACGTAGAAACGTTAGGAGCTATATACACAAACGGTAACCTAAAAAAAACAAAATGTATTCAATGTCAACTTTGCCTGATGAAATATCATTTTAATGATATTTAAATTCATCAACGTGAAATTTTAGAAAAGTATGTTATAAATCATATCACTACCGAAGCACTAAATGTCTCGATAGAGGGTCTTATGAGAAAAATACAGAGTCAGTAAAAACCCGAAATATAATATTATATTTGACCTTTGCATACACTACTGTTTGGAACAACATAATGTAATGGCAGTAATGGATCGATCCTAGTCATCACTTTTCATTCACAAGTGTTCGCACTATTACCACAAGACTTTAATACAATGATACAAATATCCATTTAACCTAAAATATTATTCACATAATGTATAGTCTAAAATACAAAGTGTTTTTTTTTATTTGTAGAACTTGGTCGTAACCGTTGCTGGTACATCGTAGTCCCAGATGGTATCATCAGCTCAGTAGTCTGTGCTTTAAATTTGGGACAAACATGATTTATAACATGTCTTTTTTCTGAAATTATCCGTTGATTAAAGTTATTGCTAATTAAAGAACAACTCCCTCAGGCAAAGTGGCTTATGATATTGTTTTTAGTCCCTTTTGTAATATCTGCACGTATTCAGGCATTGGGTTTGAACATTCCAGGTTAAGGAGAATGCAGAAATGTGCGTATCACACCAAAAATATAAGTTATAAGTACTTTTTTTCATTCATTAAAGAGGTAAATAAGGTTCATCAATTGAATCATTATAATACACAATTTATCAAAATACTAAAAAAATGTAATTGTATGTAGACGAATAATTTTGACATTTAACAAATACCACCACCAACAACGATCTGCTATCAACACCAGTATGGTAAGGACTTACCTTATTCTGTTTTAGAGAGATAAATGGAAATGCATACTATTTGAATTTCATAGTTGAAAATTCTCGACCGATCTTAATGTCAAGCCAAACACGACCAACAACCATATCAACAGAGAAGAGAAACGTGAAACTATTAATCGTATGTAAATAGGCAACCTCGATATATTCTACATAAGCAATGATGCAGGCATAACATAACCTCTAGTTGGGGTTAATGCCCTAAATGTTTTTTGTTATTTTTCAGCTTTCCAACATTCCAATCTCAAGTTAACAACATGATAGTAGTTCCAAGATCAATTGTCGTGCGCAGTAGAACAAGTAATGAACATTTTTGTACTAATTAATGTTCAGAATCTCTAGTGTGCATCAATCTCCTAAACCGCCTTACACGAGATAGGTCCTGATATGATATTGTGTTTGTTAATTACCAATTAATAATTTCTGTATTTGAACTAAAGCTAAAGTTACAATAGCAATATACCTCGAGCCTACCAGTTGAAGAAAATAACAAAAAAACACAATACGTTTTCAGTGCCCCCTAGTGATTTTCGAATCTTTCTTTACCTGTTTCAGTAATGACCTGCATCATGTACACTCGAACCAAACAGATAGGAAAGCCAAATAAATAACAGATGAGAAGATGCAACAGAAATGTATCTTAACATCGCTTCTAAAGCTACTTGTGGAAAATTTGATATCATAAAATCAAAATGAGTTGAATTGTTGTTCAAATTTAAATCAATTATTTTAAAGATTCATTTATTTTAACCAAAAGTACAATAAAAATTCAATTGAAGCACTTGAAATGTATTTCCGGCTCTGCTATCAAATCGAAGATATTGAAAGATAAATTTTTCAGGAAGTAGTAAAACCTGCATGTTTACCGAAATTGTTTGATATCATTGAACGTTCAATACATTATTTTTATTTAAGTTCAACACCAGGCCAACATGCATTAAAAGTTCCTCCTTACCTTATATAATTTTTAGCTGAAACCCTAATATTTTGATTGCAGGATTGGAAAAGTTCAGTTATGACTATATGTGTGTAATCTTAAACCACTTTTATCTCATAAAATACAAGCTGTGATAGTATATTCTTTTTTACTTTTTTACTTATTACTTGACTTTTGTCATTTTCAATATAATTTTATAATGAAAAAAGTGCACAGATAGAATTTATTTACATAATCTTAAATTCTCCATTAAATGATAAAAAAATCAATGACAAGAAGAGATGGATTTAAGTCACGAAAGTAATGAAAAGTTCTAATATCATTTACTAAACTTATAGCAAAAATAACAGTTTTCGATTCTGTAATGGCATTGATGAATTAATTATTTTTTTGATAATTATAATCAGTTGATTCAGTAAAAAAAATAGAAAAACATCGCCATTGTGATAGAAAATTGTTGCTTCCAATACGCCGTTGTAATATAATACCATACTTAATATAAACATCAATAATTATTCTGTTTACCCAAGTTGTCAGTACCGAGTTTAACTGTATAGGTTCAATTGATTCAAGTATAATTAAAGATATTTCATAAATACTTCTCATTCAGGAATCTAGAGAAAAACGTGGACAATGAATAGTAAGTATCTTATATGTAGTTTAATATTATGATGAATTAAGTGATAAATTGATGCAAATTAGTTAATATGTTGATACATTTCTACTTCTATTTATTCATTAATCGATATAGCTGTTTTTAATTATTGAATTAATTAATTTGATGCTGATTGATTGAATTTTGGACAACATACTTACTAAAAAGTATGTACTACAAATTCATTGCAGTGGCTGATTGTTTTTATTGAGTTTCATAGCGAGCAACACAAATGAAAATTTCCTTTTTGATGTCCGGCGATGTAAGAAGTCGGAAAGCAGACCCCGGTTTGACTCCATTTCTAAAAACTACAATGGAAGTCACGTGACTACTATATTTGGGCATATTTTTTGTCTTTTTTTTTTGTTCAACAGAAATGAGTCGGTTTCATTCAAAAAGTCATATTAAATGAGGCCAAAGCGTGCTGTACGTTATAATGACAACTGCGTATATTTTTCAGACGTTCTAACATAGAAATCGTTTTGATAAAACGTACTACATTAGAATACGAAGCCTTCAATCCCGAGCTCGTCACCCGTCGAGTCATTTTTTTAAACAAAGAAGTTGAAATTTCTTTCTTAACTTCTGGGCAACCTATTCTGAACTTAAATTATGTGATGAGAGGTTTTTTCTATTACATAAAGGCCAGGGCTAGCCAAAATATGCTTAAATACTGGATCTAGAGAGGGTTAAAATAAATTTCAAATCTAAAGTTGAATTCCCTTGCAATATGTTTTATATATTTAAAAGAAATAATAATCAAAGCTATATCAATGCAAATAATTCATAATTTAAAATAAAAGGAAGTTTGTTTGCTTGTGTGTGTATGTTTATCAATTAAACTAAATAACTATAAATATTGTCTCATTCTATACAGGTTCTATTAATTGGACCCGAATTGTAAAAAAAGAAGCATTAACTAATGGATAATAATTTAAATGGTAAATCATGAACTTTTATTGAGAAAGATTTGTTCTCATAACTTTTTCTTCTATTTAAAAAAAAATAACTAGGCCCATTTCAGTGCAGTTTGTGAGTGATGTTAAAGTCAATATATTTTTGTAACAGAAATAAGTCACACTTAATGTGATTATGCATTCAATAAGAGTGATCAAAATGCAAGTCTGATACAGATTGTTTTAAGTTCAAAGGAGGACAGGACTTTAATGTTTGCATTGTACATCATGTACATATAATATTTGTTTTAACTTTCAACTTTTACAGAAGTCCTTCATCACAAAAAATTAAATATCTACATCACGAGTGTCTGAATGATTTTTTCCATTCATCTTTATTTTAGCCTGTGCACGGACAGTATAAAATTACGTTAGTTTTTTGTTTCAGTTAACGTCAAACATTTAACTAAAAGAAAATACTTTATCCAGTCAAATTCACAGCTGAATTCTCCAATGCTTTTTCAAACAAATGTGTATTTTGGAACACACAATTTTTTGTACATTCAGTTCACATGCATGTTGACATCGATGTGCGAGACATCCACAAAAACTACAATTTAAAAAAAATGTCTTTCCTTCGTAATTTAGTTCAAACGGGGTTTCATAAGGGGTGACAGATCTTAAGACTTTAAATAGTTGATTTACTTTGAGATACGTATTAATTTTTTATGCTTCTGTAGAATTTATATTATGTAAGTTTATCTGTGAAAATAGTATAAAAAAAAAAACCAGACAATTCGCATGATTTTCAACGTATTTGTTTTAAGACGGCCAATTTGAATTATATTTTCTATTATAACATGACACATGCTTAAGAAATAAATTTCTGACTCCAACAGAAAATTTCTAAATTGCCGCCAATTTCATTTTCAGAATTGCGGGTTTTAATATCAGTCCCATTGTTATCTTTAGAAAGTAGCAACAACGGTCGTTTCTAAGGGCTTGCTTGCCGACTGAGAAATACAATTGACGTTGTAATTTTTATTTGTAACGTTACACTCGTACACCCAATGTTCTAACGGAAAGGAACTAGTTCCCTGTCATTTATCTATTTGGCTCTGGCAGATAGACAAGGGTATCTCAGAGGCTCTGGCAGATAGACAAGAGTATCTCAGATACCCGTATGTTGCAAAAAGTAAAATAACAAAAATACCGAACTCCGAGGAAAATTTAAAACGGAAAGTCCTTAATCAAATGACAAAATCAAAAGCCGAAACACATCAAACGAATGGATAACAACTGTCATATTCCTGACTTGGTACAGGCATTTTCTCACGTAGAAAATGGTGGGTTGAAGCTGGTTTTATAGCTAGCTAAACTTCTCGCTTGTATGACAGTCGCATAAAATTCCATTGTATTGACAACAATGTGTGAACAAAACAAACAGTATAATTAGTATGATAAACAACGTCAGTACCTAGAATCTATACTTCAAGACCATCGTGTATTATTTGTGAAATTGATACGGAATATTTATCAACAAGGTCTTGTTGGTATCTTCCGATGAACTTTATAGAAAAAGGACGAGACGTTCTTTGACATAACCCTGGTTCATCAACTTTCTGCTCAGACACTGGTAACGTTTTACTAAGTCTGAGTAGCAGCTACAAGCTCTTGAATACCGAATGAGTTGGGAAATGTATATCCCATATGCAGGTGAAGTTGGTATATTGCTATTTAGGTGGGAGAAATTGATAATTTCCAAATTAAAATCGTCTCGTTTGACATAGATTCTGGTACTGAGATGACCGCGTATGTCAAATTCGAGGTATACGTATAAAAATTAGGCAGAGGTAGCCGTGTTTGTTGTTTTTTTAATTTCTAGTTCTGGAGGATATATTAATGGAACCCAATCAGAAAATTTGGATTGTTAATGGAAAGAATATCATCAATATATCTGAATGTGAAACTAAATGATCTGGCTTCTTTGATCTTCTTGTTTATGACAAATTTCTGAAGGAACTCCGACTCATATGAAAATAAGAAGAGGTCGGCAAGGAGAGGCCCATAATTCGTTCTCATAGGAATGCCGACAATTTGTTGAAAAAGTCTACCTCCAAATTCAACAAATATGTTGTCAATAAGAAACTCCAGCATACTGATCACCTGTTCCTCTTGTAGCATGTTTTTACCTCCTGTTCACTATAACCAAAGTATGCCGTATGGTATCCCAAAGTAATAAATTTATAGCGTATGCTACCATTTTTGTGTTGAAGAGCATTGTGGATTATTAAGACGATTTTTCAATTTCACATGGGAATGGAGGTATACAGTGTTGAAAAATCAAAGGTTTAAATAGAACTAATTTCAGAGAAAGATCGAGATTTAAAATTATCCAGAAGTTCTTAAGAGTTTTTAAGAATCCACATATGGTTATACCACTACGCGAGTGAACAGTTTCACAGTATTTCTAAAGACCATATTTCATTGCGGACAGAATTTTGTCAATCTAATTGACAATTCCTTCGTCGAACATGCGGATGAGCAGGCAATGTACCGTTGTTTGTATGGAATTTTGTGAAGATTAGGTATCCAATACAAACAAGGTAAGTCCTCCGATGTAATGTTCATTGAAGCGATGAAGGACTCATGATTCGCCAAAATCTCATCCTTGTCAAATGATATGTTTTTGTATGTGGGATTACCTGAGTGTTCATTTATTCCTAATTCTTTTACAAGACACTCGTAGTAGTACGATTTACATACAAGGACAATATTATTTGAATCTTTGTCCGCAGGAACAAAAACATATTTATCGTGAAGATATGATAGACATTTTACAGCTTCTTTGGCTCTGCAAACGGACTTTGGTCGATCATTTACACAGTTTTTTCAACTTATGAATTCGACGTTTTATCAGAGACCTGATTGTTTTGATCAATTCCGTCAAAGTGTCAAGTTCAACTTATTCTAGTTTAACCCATGCTCTGGCGTAGTCCTCAATGGAATCCATAATTATTTTGAAGTTATGGTTCCAATTGATGTGTTGGTGTTCTCTAAACTTAGGACCATGAGATATCACCTTTCGGAGATGTTCATGTTGAATTATGTTTAGATCCTCAGTAATAACATGACCAGAGGTGCTGTAAATATAAGGCGAGTGGGAACAGTCACATGTCAGAGGGTTTTTCATGTATTGTTCTAAATCAAGGTCCTGCAATGCTTGCAGTTAAATACTTTAGATGCAATGGTTTTGGTGTACTTGTAGGATACAATAGGAACAGACTGATTTTGAAAATAAAGTGGAATTTTAAATGTTACCTCCTTGTGATGTAGAACGTTGCTGATGTTGATTGCATCAATTCCTTTACTGGTAAAATGAACAGGAAGGAATTTCATCTTTTCATCATGTAAAGGTTCCGATCTCACTGGTTTAAATAGAAGGAAAAGAGCTACATCACAAATATACTGACCAGTCTGTATATTGGAGGAAATGTATTTATGCATCCTTTGTCAAGTGCATAATCTCTCAAACATTTTAGAAAAATAACAGGCAGTGAGACATAAAGGTTCTAATAGAGTAAACTCTAGCGGATGATGAAGATGTAGAAGAACGTAATCAAAACTCCCAGAGGACGATCTAGATTGGAAGACTTTTTTACATTAGGCCGATGGTAATGTTTTTGCTCATGACTACGCTGGTGTCTTGAAGTAGTATTAAATGAGCTCATTACATTTACATCACTGCAGGCTGGACTTGAAAAATGTCCTACTCCTTTGATATTATCATTGCAACCATATGTCATTGCAGTACCTAGTTCCCTTATCCAGAAATTTTCTCTATCTTTTCGGAAAGGAGTACTTAGTATAGGGCTATTGGTGCGGTGATAAATTTACTCAATGATGCGTTCTTTCATAGATAATGAAGGACCATGGTCTGGTTGATTAAAATGGTTATAAAGAACCCGGAATTGCGGATCTTTAATATCAGACCGGTGTTGATTAACCGTTTTACGCAAAGTTTGTCGAGTTTCACCAACATAAAGTACATTTAGTCCACACAAAGTACATTTAATTCCGTAAACCACATTTTCCGTGGAACAGTCCAGAGACCCAACAAATTTAGTATAATAAGTTTTTCCTGTTAAGTTACTTGTGCAAGGGAGAGAACCAGCCTATTCAGTAGTTGTCGTTTGTTGATGTGGTTCATAAGTGTTTCTCGTTTCTCGTTTTTTATATATATTAGACCGTTGGTTTTCCCGTTTGAATGGTTTTACACTAGTAATTTATGGAGCCCTTTATAGCTTACTGTTCGGTGTGAGCCAAGGCTCCGTATTGAAGACCGTACTGTGACCTATAATGGTTTATTTTTATAAATTTTGACTTGGATGGAGAGTTGCCTCATTGGCACTCATACCACATCTTATATCTATATAATGGAATGGGAACTTGGCTGTGTTCACAAGCAATAAAAGAGCGTTACTTAAAACTATTGTCTGATTTTTGTCCTTTGTTGAAACTTTGAAGATAAAAGATTTTGAACAAATTATAAAAACAAATCAGAAGGTTTGTTCTGGAAAAGGGTCACTTGAAAATAGTTGGATTGAATTATATCACCTACGAACTCGTAAAGAAGTTATCTAAAATACAGTTATTTATTCTGCAATCGACCTCTCTACTATACTTATATATACAGGTGTACAGATAACACGAAGCGATATACGTATACCAGACGGATACAGTCTCCTGGTATCCTGCTTCTGTTGCGAGCGAACGGTTATGTCAAGTTAATGTTTACGTTACAGGTCAATTTGGGGTCCTCATCGCGGTCCGCGTTTAAGTCATGTCGATTTCTTTCAAAAATAAATTCAACGATTGGGATGGAAAAAAATGTACAAAATTCATTGCAGGATAAAGACAATAACTAGTTTTTTTAAATATCAGCTGTATTTGTACTCGGCTCGAAACAGGAGTATTAACATTTTCTACTCGCTTTGAATTATTGAATCAAAGAGAGCACTACAATATTAAACTAATTGAATGTAGGACTAAAAAATATTTTCATGGGTTTGTAATGATATATAATTTTTCAATGAACGTTCCATGATTGAAAAAGAAATCACACACATTATAAGTTGGGTCAAATTCTTTACTATGTTTTATCATAATTATATATTGACCAATTTGCGCCATTGATTTCAGGTAGGCCTTAATGGTAGCATTTTTTCTTAATCCCTTTCCCAATGTCGAAGACTTGGATATGTATGATGGCTGGTTTCAAGACATTTTTACAAATGTGGTTCAGTTTTCGGTGTGTGTTGCAAAAAGTAAAACCGAACTCCGCAGAAATTCAAAACGGAAAGTCCCTAATCAAATAGCAACATCAAAATATACTGTCATATTCCTGACTTGGTACAGGCATTAATTTTTCCGTAATTTAGCATACTCCAAAATACCCTTTGCGATGAGGCTTCCCAAGTTGAAAAGGTTCTTTGAAAATTAATTGTATGCATATATTTAATAACTCCATAATTCTGAGACCTTTATTCTACGGTCCTTTGCTCTTCAGCTCAAATGGTTAAGATCAGTTACTTGTTAAAAATTGAAATATGTCAAATATCACTACACGGAGATTTTTTCTTATTTACGTACTCTATTTGAGTTCCTCAATTTGAGGCGTATTGGGATATCGACCCATATATGTCCCAACATTTGAGGCGTATTGGGATATCGACCCATATATATGTCCCAGCATTTGAGGCGTATTGGGATATCGACCCATATATGTCCCAGAAGTTGAGGCGTATTAGGATATCGACCCATATATGTCCCAGAAGTTGAGGAGTATAGGGATATCGACCCATATATGTCCCAGCAGTTGAGGCGTATTGGGATATCGACCCATATATGTCCCAGAAGTTGAGGCGTATTGGGATATCGACCCTTATATGTCCCAGAAGTTGAGGCGTATTGGGATATCGACCCATATTTGTCCCAGAAGTTGAGGCGTATTCGGATATCGACCCATATATGTCCAAGAAGTTGAGGCGTATTGGGATATCGACCAATATATGTCCCAGAAGTTGAGGCGTATTGGGATATCGACCCATATATGTCCCAGCAGTTGAGGCGTATTGGGATATCGACCCATATATGTCCCAGAAGTTTAGGCGTATTTGGATATCGACCCATATATGACCCAGCATTTGACATATTATGCCATACCCATGTATTTTAAATAAAATATTAAAATGAACTAAATGTCAACGGAAATTTTTATTTGAGACCAAGCTTATTTGTTCCTTAGGTCACTTTTGCTTGACTCTATAAACTTTGTGACAAAAGTAGTAATAAATCCTAGCGATCCTATGTTTTCGGTAAATATATTATATTCTGGTATCTACAGTTTCAAAAACGACTCATTGTATCATCTAGGTTGTCTTTTTCTGTAATAAACAGATTTCTATAATCACACGGAAATACAGTGCTAGATTTAAAATGTTCAAGACTACTTTTTTCAATATTGATTTAATTTTCTTTTAAAGATTTTGTTTTTTGCAATTTTGATTATTCCTCGAAACAGAATGATTTATTGTTGATTGTCCTGTATTTATTAACTCGCGTACATGTATACAATGTCAGTAGTAAGCCACAATAGTTCAAATTCGTTTTTCTTATCTTCAACATGTTATTACTGTAACCAGTATAATTGCACTAGACAGAAAGTCCCATTGGGTGTATCAAAAGTTCAATGCATTTGACTTAATTTCTTGTGATTGTTTAAAAAATATTTCTGGCTTAAATAAAACTGGTCAATATTATTCATTATACGACTATCCTATATTGATATTGTGTAGACAAACTTATTTTTAGCACAGTTCGAGATCATGTCTTTAAAACACGGCCTTTTATATTTATGTGTCAATATAATACTGACGTTCAACTGCCTATTGTAGAAAGTTAAAGTTCATGATTTCTACATACATTAAATAAACACATCTAGTACTCTCAGCTTTCATCGGGTAGTGTTAAGTATTATTATGTTTCATCTTAAAATGCAAGACTGTGGTTGGCTCATTTGAGAGAGGTTGATAATTTACTCTATCCCATGACTCAGCGGGAGACAAATTTTTTAATGTCACCCTCTCGTGCCAAAAATCGATAATTTAAAAGGACTATATATTGAATTTACAGCAAATAATTTAAAGACAATGCAAAAGTTCTACGTTTTGGCCCATGAACGTTTTCATAGAATGTCAATATAAAAAATATATCTTGCTTCACTTCTGTTGCTTTTGTACCCTACCTAGTAGCAATATACCAACTTCACCTACAAATGGGATATACATTTCCTAACTCATTCGGTATTCAAGAGCTTGCAGCTTCTACTCAAACTTTGTAAAACGTCACCAGTGTCTGAGCATCAAGTGATGAACCAGGGTTATGTCAAAGAACGTTTCGTCCTTTTTCTGAAAAGGTTCATCGGAAAATACCAACCAAGACCTCGTTAAAAATATATTCTGTATCAACTTCACAAATAATACATGGTGGTCTTGGTGTATAGATTCTAGGTACTGCCGCTGTTTCTTAATCACGTGTTATAGTATTCTTTTATTTGTCTTTGCAAATTATTAACGTTTACTGTTTGGTCCATTTTTTGGTAATATCTTTTAGACGTGGCTCGGAACATTCAGCCATTATGTTGTTGTGCTGTTGTCTTTTTTGTATTCTTGTGTTTCAATTTTGCGTATGTGCTTTGTTTATATGCAATTTTGTTTTTCTTTGTTGACATATTTGTTTGTTTTTATAGTGATTGAGATTATAACACAATGTTTACTGCTGTACCCCTATTTTTGACATTTTTACCTATTATGTCTGTTTGTTTTGTTTACACATTGTTGTCAATATAATTGAATTTTTTGCGACTGTCATACAAGTGACAGGTTAAGCTAGCTTTAAAACCAGGTTTAATCCACCATTTTCTACATAAGAAAATGCCTGTTCCATGTCAGGAATATGACTGTTATTTTTCATTCGTTTGATGTGTTTGAGCTTTTGATTTTGCCAATTGTTAAGGGACTTTTCGTTTTGAATTTTTCTTGGAGTTCGGTATTTTTGTTGTTTACTTTCTTGTAATAACTGTAACGTTGATATGTACGTGATGTCATAGAACTTTCAATTCAAAATTAAACAGTAAAAGACGATAATGATTGAACATTCGGAATAATAAATTAAATAACTCAAAGTTGATATGGAGAACGAGCAGATTGGTACCCCTCAGTTGACAGTGTTTTCTCGGGGTAATAATATGCTCTATCACCCTATCAGCTATGTGTTATTTATATATAATTTTATCTGTGTTTTTGTCATCTTTAGTAACAATATCATACAGGTATACGTAAGTAAATATCTAATGCCAATGAAATAGTATGTGGGGTATACGTTAATGAGGGAACAACTCATCGGAACATGTCTCAAATGTCATCTAGAGGCCAACATTGATTTTTCAACAAAATACAGAATTGTACACTAAATGCTTAAATGTTTAAAAAAAAATTTCTAGTTGATGTTATCGGACTGTCGACATCTTTTACGTATTTCAATAATTAATAATTAAAAAATAAACAGTGCGGTTCCTCAATATATTGATGTGCCTGTTCCAAGTAAGGACCACCTACATTGTCTTGTAGGTTATATTTTATTATTTGGCTGCGTGTCAATGACGTATAACCGACATCTCTTTTCTTTCACTTAAAATGCACATTTCTTTGTAAATTTGAAACTAATCGGTACTTTTATTAGCTATACTTTTATGATATTAAATACATTTGATATTCTGAAACAGGAGAGAAAACTTATAGAAATAATTGAATTGAATGTGTTATTAGAAATGAATTAAAATTTAAACTAACATTTCTATAACTTTTAATTGGGAAATGTGGTTGAATTGTTTGTATTAAGCTCAAATTAACACATTTGATCAATCGATTAGTTATCCGTGTTATCCTGGGATTAATAAAACGAAGAATTTCTTTTATTTTGAGGATCATAGCCTATGGTTGACTTATTTTGTCGGATCTCTCTATTGTCCCTCGATAGTATGCCTATTTTGGCGTTGTTTTAAAGGCTGGAATAGTTTTGGTTTTTTTTCTGCTTTATTGATTTCACATTTTTAATTACTTAAATGCATCTTGCGAAGTACTGTGTAAATATTAACAAGTCTACACTAACCGCTACTTGCATGATAAGTCACGTGATTGCAATCAGATAATCAATATTACAAAACATTCATTGGCTTTTTAATGAGCTTATCATTTACTATATTACTAGCTTATTTACCTATTTTATATGTCAATAAGATATTTAAATGCGTAAAAACATGACAGTATTTACTTTTGCCTTTCAAAAACCGTAGTTCATGTTTACCTAATATAAAACTAGCTAGAACTCCAAATATATATATATAATTATCATTGCTGTTCGTAATCATTCTTCCTTTCATATTTTTAGATAGGATTCTTTTTGGCATTTCGTTTGTTCTGGTCTACTGTTTTACAGTCATTCAAGCAAACACACTTTCAGACGTTAATAACCTGCATACGGACTTACTAAAAGGGTACAACAAAGATATAAGACCTCCCATAGACCAGTCCACTACAATAGTAAATGCATCATTTAGTTTAGTCAGCATCAGAGATTTTGACGAGGTTAGCGGGAAATTTGCCGTTACTGGCGTATTTATTGGTGTATGGTTCGACGACAGACTATCATGGAATCCTATTGACTATAACATGACGTTCACTACAACCATTCCACAAGATAAAATATGGAAACCAACAGTATTTCTAGCAAATGTGATTGATTCTTTGAAAAGTGTTGGACAAGATTTCGTGTCGATTCGACTATATTACTACGGATTAGCAATATGGACACCACCTGATATAATCGAAACGTCCTGTCAGGTTGATGTCACATACTTCCCTTACGATCAACAGACATGTACACTTCAGTTTGTATCATACAGTTCTCTCGCAACAGAGGTTCTTATGAATTCTGCAATTAATGAAGCAATGACACCATATTACACTGAACATGGTACGTGGGATTTGGAGAAAACAGCGACATCAAGTTATGTCTTTGATTCTGGTTCTATGTTTGAAGTTCATATCACAATTAATAGACGACCACTGTTTTTCTTGGTCAATATAATTTTTCCAGTTATCTCCTTAACATTGCTCAACTCATTCGTATTTCTGCTTCCTGCAGAATCAGGAGAGAGGATATCATATGCTATTACTGTGTTACTTGCTATAGCAGTATTCATGACGATGATTTCTAATTATTTGCCAAAAACATCCCAAACAATGGCAAGACTTTGTTATTTTCTAATTGGAGATTTAGTTCTTAGTTCCGTTATATGCATTCTCACAATTTTCCAACTCAGGATATTCTTCAAAAGCGACCAGAAGTACCCAGTTCCACTTTTTCTGAGAAACATTGTTACGATTTTAAAATGCCAACGGATTGTTCATGTTCATCCAAAAATATCAGAAAGCGATGCACACAACCATCAAATTAACCAGGAACTGTGCAAACCATGTGATTCAAACAATCAAGATATCACTTGGAAAGATATTGCTAAGTTCTTTGACCTTGTCAGTTTGTTTGGAAGTCTTTTATTTCAGATTGTCATGTTAACTGTATTTTTCTGTGTTATTACGTGACATGGGTTGCTACTTTAGTCGGGCTTTTATTTCAAAAACCTTACCTCGTCTATTATCAGTTGCATGTATGTTTCGCTATATATATATATCCTGAAAATCAAGACTTTGCGGATAATAAAATATTCATATGGAGTTACCTTATATTCAATATGTAGTGGACCGACCATTAAAACATATTTCCCAGCAGGGTACTTTACTAGAATGCCGCTGTCAATTCCATAATAATTATTAGGTGAAATACTGTCCCTTGTTGTATTGAAGACAACATTAATTTTATTTTGGTTTCTGATGTACTGGTACAAACCACACAATAGAATTCAATAAGATGTTAAGTGTCTAAGATTAAAATTATAATTTGAACATATATTTTTCGATGGCCTACAGTATATGTATGGTTATTTTAATATATTATATAGACACCAGTATTGAACCCGTATATGTGTTAATTGTAGTTGCATTGATTTTGTTTACAGAGGTATTTAGTTTCATTACAGAGTGTGCAACGGACAAAGCAATTTTCTAACGCACCTGTTGTAAGTAAAACAAATTGTCAGAGTAGCATTTGTAATTAATTGTGTTTTTATCACTGTATCGGCTAATAAATAATAATTTCAATACGCACGTCATGTGTCGTGGAAAACCTTCATTAGGTTCGACCTTGAGAGAACGTTTTCACCACCAATATTAAAACGTCTGAGAGCATGAAAACCAAATGAACAAAGCAAAAACAGCTAAAAAATATCTAAAATAATTTTATCGAAGGAAGTTACCACTTCATTTAAAGTATGGAGAATTCGCAATCAAATATAGCAATGATTTATAAAACTCAACTCAGTTACGATGGACTGTCATCATTACAGTAGACGGAAAGTTGTATCGCGGAAAGACACTTCTTCGTCAATAGCAACAACTACCTAATGCAAGTGTAGGTTATAGTTCCCAAATTTGTCAAAATGTATTTTATATATGATACCGTGTTTGTTTGAATCATAGTTATAAAAATATACACAAAAACAATGAAAATATTGCCAGAATTTGAAAGTAGACATATAAAATAAAACAGCTTATGCTGCAAAAAAACATAAAGAGCATATGGTATTGACGCTTCTAAAATCCGCACTTAAAACACAGCAAAATCTTCGGTCAACATCAAACAAAATTTCAAACAATTTCAATATCTTTTTAATAAATTTTGGATTTTTAAACTTTTTGGCCTCGGGCATCACTGTAGAGGCAGTTATTGTCGAAATGTGCATCTGTTGCAGAAAAATTGGTCCCGTTAATGTTATTTAAAATATACATCATGCGAAATTGTAATTACATTTTGTTGATCTCACGTACAATAAATACATCTACAAGAACCCAATCCGATCAGAAGCACTGCTGATTATTATCCTTACCACCATTTTGAGTACAAAGGCTTCAAAAGCAAAATGTAAACAGCTACATGTGTAATTGTACAATTTTAACCCTTTACAATTTCAAATGAAAACTTTATTTGTGTTTGCATATAACACTATCTCTTTCGATTTACACATACCAAATTCTTCAGATATCTGTGACGTCTTCTTTGAGAAATAGTAATTTCTGTATCCCATTTTTACGGTCATTGAAAGATGTTCTAAACATGCACAGCTTATTGAAAATATAAAGAGCTTAAAAACCAAAAACGACAAAAGAGTAAAGCCAAAGTCGGGCAAATGAGGGAGATATATTCCTTACTAGTAATTTAAAATAATTTCCAAAATTTTGTAACAGTAAATTTTAATAACATACATTCCGTATTTTCATGCTAGTACCAAAGTACTGGCTACTGGACTGGTGATACCCTCGAGGAATAACAGTCCAACAGCAGAGGTATGAACCCAGTGGTAGTAATAGTATTAACGGTACCAATTTTTCGTCACTATAAGCGCGTTTCGACAATACATGTCTCTTCAGTGATGCTCAAAGACAAAACATTTGAAAATCAAACGCTTATAAAAAATGTGAAGAGCTCATAAACCAAAAATGACAAAAGAGTATAGCCAAAGTCAGGCAAGGAATCAGAGCTTTGCGTTAGGGCAATATATTCCTTAATTTAGAATAATTTCAAAAATGTTGTAACAGTAAATTTTGATAGTCTTGGGGACTAACAGTCCAACAGCAGAGGTATCGACCCAGTGGTAGTAATACCATTAACGGTATCAATTTTTCTGCACCAGATACGCATTTCGACAATAAATGTCTCTTCAGTAATGCTCGAAGCCAAAGTATTTGAACATCCAAAGCTTATTAAAAATTAAGAGCTTATAAACAAAAAACGACAAAAGAATATACCCAACGTCGAACAAGGAATCAGAGCTTTGCGTGAGGGAGATATATTTATATGATTATGTATATACTGTCAGTACTTTTGATTGGTTCTCTGCTGTTGACTCCGCCCAAAGGAAGGTAATATGTTAGTTAATAATGATTTCAAACCAAAGATACTACCTTTAACTACACACTCAAGTTCGTGTGCTGTAATTGGAATGGTCAACTCAGCAAAGGATGCACAACAAATATAATATAATAAGTACTGTTTATAACATCTATTTGGTAAGGTCGATAGAATATTTTTTCGACAAATCTAATAAAAGATAGAAGAAAGATATTATTTCTACCCGTGGATGCATAACAAAGATAATAGTAGAAGATCCGTCTTAATACGAACAAGTATATCTCCCAAATAAATTGTAGGGTTATACACTATGTTTCCGAATACTGTATTCATTTCTTTTGTTCAGCCTTGATATAATATTAAATGAAAATTAAGTATAACTAATTTGCATTATCTTGAAATATTTTGGAAGAATAGGAGCAAATCAATGTCTTATAGAAAAAATAATCAAATAAAATGTTACAAAATAATGAATGATTTTTAATGATCACACAAAACAAAGTTTAGTTTTCTGTGATACACTTATTTAATCTGTTGTTTTGGGAGAAACAATATATATATATAATAACTTCATTAAACAAAATTCCAGTATAAGGGGAAATTAAAAAGGACCAGCAGTACCTTGTTCAATCGTTCTATTCTGAAAAACATTGTTACAGTTAGCGAATGCCAGCAGAAACTAAGTCATGTTCATCCACTTCATCCACAAAATCGGAAGATGATGCATTCAACCTTAAAATAAATCACGAATAGAGTTAACAGTGTGTTTAAAGTAATCACAATACCATTTGAAACGCTACTGCTTTGTTTTATCATGCTACATATAGTTTGGTTGGAAGTCTTTAATTTCATACTGTCATGTTATTTACAGTTTTCTGTGTGATAACTTCATATGCGTTGCTTTTGGCGGGTTTGGTGTTGCTCAGTCTTTAGTTTTCTATGTTGTGCTTATGTACTCTTGTTTGTCTGTCGGGTTTTTTTTAACCATGGCGTTGTCAGTTTATTTTCGACTTATGAGTTTGAATGGCCCTCTGGTATCTTTTGCCTCCCTTTAGCTACTTCTATGAGTTCTCGAAAATAGGAATGTATCATCGTAAAATAATTGCATGCACCTAATGATATTTATGCGGACTTCGAGGATATTAAAATCTTCATATGGTAGTATCAAACATTAAACTTGTAAGGGACCATAATCATTTTTAACATTTGTCAGTTTGGTACTCTGCCAAAATTATACAAATAATCCCATTAGAAAAAAGGTTAAAACACCATTTCTATTGTTATTTTTTAAATGAAATATATATTTTCATAGTTCATAGTTCCTTTATTAACCAGTTCAGCATTAAGCTTATTTTCACCAGAAACTCGTTTCACACAACTTTTTAAAATATATTAAAAGGATAGCTATCAGATTGGCAATAACACCACTTTACCTTTTTTTTCTTTTTTTTTCTTTTTTTTTTGTCTTTTTTTTTTGTTTTTTTAGATTAAAATTGGACTAATAATACTATTTCAAAATGTATATAAACTTTTTATGTTGATTTATTTCTACATTGTACAAACAATTTAATAGAAATTATTGCTTGAAAGATTGTTTGTTGATGTATGAAAAAAAAAAAAAATCTAAGTTGTTTTAAAGAGGATGCACATTGTTTAAATTAAGTCTTTATGTTAACCCATTCGTAATTTTTAGCGTATGGTCTATAATTCAAATAGAAGCTGTTATTCTAGTAAATTGCTTCGAATTACTTCCCTTTCTCCGTATGAGTGTGAAACTACACACATGCAGTAAAATGATTCTCCTTGTAGTTATCTCTCTTATCATGCTTACAATGACATCAGTCAGATTAATTTGATGCATTCTACGGGGACACAATACAATATACCATCACCGTAGAACATAAGTAATGTATACTGTATATATATATATAAAGAGGCTTGGTATTATGCATCACCAGTCAGAAAATTAATGAAATAAAAAACAAAAGTATAAAATCGAAAAATAATCCTTCGTAGTCAAATAGAAATAATTTTACTCGCTCTACATACAAAATTGTTTATGCCGATATATCAAAATTCATAATATGTTTGTAAATAAAGAAAAACTCACCATAGATACAAGGATCATAATTTTGTACGCCAGACGTTCGTTCCGTTTACAAAAGACTCATCAGTGACGCTCGATTAAAAAAAGTTAAAAAGGCTAAAACATACGAAGTTGAAGAGCAGTGAGGACTAAAAATTCAAAAAGTGATTTGCCCAATACCGTTAGGTAATCTGTTCCTTGGGTAGACACTATATATTTTTGCAACTTTCCTCATAAGCAAGACAATAAAAGGGATATGTATTCAATATCAAAAATGTAATCAAAGGAACGAAGCATTTGGTTTGCATAATCAAGTTCAAATAAGGAACGAATTTGATTATGTATAATTTAAAAGGGTTGTCTTTCGGTTTTTGCGCTTTTACCATAGACATGGTTTCTATTAGTTTGTACAGCGTTACACAAGTTGTTATATGTATCTTATTTTTTTGTGAAAAAAATTACGAAATGTATTTTGTAAATATTAACCAGGCGTTATAGTGCGATGATTTTCGTTAACATGTACTTATAAGTATTTTAGTCGTCTAATTATTTATCATACTTTTTATTCTATCTGACATGAGTCTTAATGGTGTGATACCCGAAAAGCCACGAACTGCAACAAGGAGTACAAAGTCAAATTGTTTTGTTTCGACTATAGCCAAAACGGAAGTACTTTTGGTTGCAAATATTGATATCTTGGAACTTGAGAGTAAACATGTTATGTCTCCAAGCAATTTGCTCGATAATTCCTCAAAAACAAACGGAAATGACACAGACAAAGTTAATAAATGTCTAGTCTAAATATAAGTATAAGTAGAGATACTGTATACTGACGATGAAGTATAACATCAACGACATTAGTTACTTGTAATAAGCAAAAACAAAATACAACGCTTATAATTATAATCCTGATCTTGGAGACTATCTCAAGTATTCGTTAATAGTATTTGGTGCTCTATATCATTTGTATGTGTCTCTTTTCTGAAATACATGGGTTATATTACCCCCAGGCTTCTTCTAGAATCGTGTTTCGTCCACACCAAGAGCTGACAGCCATGAATCGATGTGATGTGTGTATAAGGTTAAAATGAAGTAATTATTTGCATTGCCGACAAGGTTAACATTCCCCTCTAACTCACATGCCCAAGCTTTTAGGAGAAATTTGTCTTTTAAATTAAAGCGTATCATACCTTTGGGTGTTGTACAGTACCAAAAATCAATATGGTGCCGCAGCTTCTTTTACTTTTAATTTTTGTTCTTAATAACTACTAATTCAATATAATTATTTAATTGCATACATAATGTTGGATAAAGACATACCTTTCTTTCATCGAAGTCATTTCTTTAAATAACATAAATATTCATAAACAAATATATTTACTTCTTGGCTTTATGTTGGATGTAAAAACCAGGTGGCGCACATAACTGTATTTTCTTCCTTTTAACCATACATAACATACTGTTATCGCTACTTAAGCTTTGCCTTGCTTTTACTGATAAATAAATGCTTTCACTCAGTATGGTTGATATTCTTCAGTTTAGAGGGAATTGCGTATAGCGCTATCAAACAACATACAGTTTACTATTTGCTTCTAGGAATCATACGATGTTACATTGTATAATGAATATGAACATAGAATTTTTTTTCACTGTGACTAGTGACTCGTGACCGGTCATTGGTTACTCATATAATTGTCGATGATGCTTGTACTTTTTATTATTTAAATTATATCATAACATTTTAATTATCAAACAATTCAGTAAAAAAAAATCAAAATTCAGAGAACTGGTATGAGAACTAATCCAACTGACAGAAATTAACTCCAGACCTGGTAAAATAGTATTAACTAAAAAACTAAAATACTGAACTTCAAGGTAAATTCCAAAAGGGGAAGTCCATAAAATCTGACAAAATCAAACATTAGATTTTTTCAACAAATGGAACGAATAGAAAGCAACTGTCATATTCATGACTTGGTACAGACATTTTCCAAAGAAATGGTGTGTAAATTTTGGTTTTATAGCTAGCTATACCTCCCACTTGACTGTATGCATGCTTTCACTTTTTATAATGTATTCGCTTCCTCGTTTTTATCGACACCTAGCGATTTCAAATTGTATAAATAAAGGGAGGTGATGCGTACACGGTATATACACCAATGAAACAGTTACAAAACGAAACTAAAAACCAACAGATGTTTATAAGGCATCATACAGATTTCTTGGCCTTTTCAACTTTTTTATTCGAGCGTCACTGATGGGTCTTTTGTTGACGAAACGCGCGTCTGGCGTACAAAATTTCAAATCCTGATATCCAAACTCATCATAGATACGAGGATTTGAAATTTTGTATTCTAAGATCTGCCATCAAAATCACATAATCCAAATAAGGAAAAACGTCATGATACGACGTGAGATTATCACTGGCAGGATTCCTTGATGTTATCGCGTTTTTAAATTGAAACGTTAATTAAAGTCGCCCTGTTCTTTATATTATTCACGAATGGAGTCCAATGAACTGGACAAAAACTACAATGCAAATCACTATCGGAAGCGTTTGTATGAAAACTCGCCTTGTGACTTAATTAAAATATTGTTAATTTTTCCTCCATATCAATCAATTTTGTTGATACTTTTTTTCCCTATCTAACGTCAACGATAAACAGAGAATAATTGTCGGTGTGTTCCTGTAACAAAAACAGTCAGTAGATAAATAAATTGAGTTCAGTACGTGATGAATTCATTCGTACAGTAACATTTAAAAACAATATAATAGACTGCTGTTCTCATTGCTTTTAGTATTTAGAGGAAAAAGAACAAATTAATTACTAATTTTGTTTTTATTTTACTTGTTTTCATTATTGCTATTTACCAGAAGGCTTTCTTGCGAACTTATAACCAATATAGCGTCCTTGCGGAGAAGGTGCTATTTGTAAGTGTTAACAAGGACATATGCTTTTCATTCACTAGATTTTCCACGGTATAATATTAGTTACATAGTGTGTTAGTGACCTAATACGATATATACGGGGTCAGTAAATTCCATATGGGGTGAGAGCTTCCTCCTCTCACCCCATATGGAATTTACTGACCCCGTATATATCGTATTAGGTCACTAGCACACTATGTATCGAATTTATCTTACCGACTATCTTTATTTGTTGAATTTAGACTAGAGTTGCCTCATTTGCAATCATACCACATCTTCTTATTTTTATATTAAAGTGTTTAAGTGTTCGATTTTAAGACCCTCTTAAATTGGTCTGCACAAAAAAATAATGTCAACAATAACAATTTAATATGAACAACCTTGGTATAACAATATCAAACAGAACTTTCAATACATTTAAACAATCAAATAGTGCAAAAGTCGTAACACCACTACGAACCGTGTATTGAAATAAGCCCCGCCTCCCCACTAACCTAATATGGAATATACACGGTCTCCACGCGGACGCTTATTACCAATCATATTCCTAGAAACGTATAGGAGGTAAGATAAACAGCAATACATTTGAACGAATTCCGATCTTATCCTTCTAATTTTGTCAATTTTTTTTAATACAAAAAGGTATGCAGTGTACCACAGCACTGACTTCTGAGCTGAAGATACCCTCGGGACGTATAGTCCACCAGAAGCGGTACCGACCAAGTGGTAGAAAATGAAATTTTCACTTCGTTATTTTTTTAAGTCCGAAGCACATGAAAAATTAAAGTATGAGTAGCTACGCATACACTTAAAAAGAATATGTACTCAAATGTATAGTATATTGCATTTTAAATCTAGTACAAGAACAAACATTGGATGATCCATGCGCTTATGCATGGTTTTATGTAATTTAGCGTCGATATGTACAAATGAATGTAACATGCCGAGTGTAATGTTCTGAATGGATATAGTGGGAAAATACACGAGACAAATTTAATCAACATGTGCTGTTGTGGTGTATCACAATTTGTGTATTATAATTGGTCAAAATCTCGAGTGGATAAATATCGTACTCAACGGGGATGTGTGGTAGAATCTATTATATACAAAGTACTTATCAAGAGTGTTTCATATTTTGAAAGTTCAGTTGTTCAAAGAGAAGTGTTCCCAATTTTTGGAATTTGTTCAAATTCGACATTTTTTTTTCAGCGTTATAGTTTTGACTTTAATTAATTCCATTATTACGTTTTCGTTTTCTTCTGGAAGTTTTAGTATGAATTCTGATTCATGTGAATACAAAACAAGTCGGCTAGTAAAGCTGGCTCATTTATAAATATCTAATGACATTCAACACATATGTATCTCAAATGAGGCTGTATATGGAAGAAGTTCAAAGCCCTCGCCCAAATGTGTCAGACAAAAGACAAATGTTAAAAATACAATTACTGATATCTAACTGAGTAATGTATTTCGACCATCTAAAGGATGTTACTTGACAGATTTATAATAATTTTGATTTTCGAATTCAAAAACGTTGACTGAAGCACATTTTTCCGTGCTTTATACTTTAAAAATGATCACGTTAAAGTTTTTACAACCCTATAAAATTACTAAAGAAACATTCAGTTTTGAAATTGCATTTTCATGTTACAACAATGAAACTACGAAATAAATTAAGTCGCTTTGTTTTAACGTTGTCACGGAGAGCACGTTCAGTCCTAGATATTGCATTTAATACGGATATATTGCCTTGACATTGTCAGTTTGTTTTCCGACTTAAGAATCCTCAATTTTGATTGGCTGACAACAATCGTGAGGCACTCCAATATCAAATTTTGTTTCCGTATAAAATACAACAGCTATGACTGCACGTCCTATACGTGACAATGTTAAAATAATGCATTGAAAAACAAACGAAAAGCTTGATAAAACTCTCACTTGTATGCTTGTAGCCTAACAATGTAATTATACGAATTTAATGCTTCTTTTTTTAATTTTTCATGGTTGTAAAGGCGTTGATCATGCGCACATTTTTAATATGAAGCACTTCGGCGCTTCATACAAAATGTGTTTCGGTCAACGCTTGTACATCTCACTAAAATTATAAAAAGAAGCATCCCATTCTTAAGGTGGTACCTAACACTACAGGGAGATAACTCTGTAAAAATCAATTAAACGTTTTAATCACGTTGTATTGTTAAGGAAATATTAAGCTTCTCAATGATCAAAATTAGTGTTTGTCAAACTGCTATATAACCAGTGAAATTTTTCTGATAAAGTGGTTGGTTCAAATTATTTGAAATTTTTATATTTTTGTCAAAGGGTCAAAGTAAACATTTTGTCAAAATTTTAGGAAAATTAAACGAGCCAAATTAATATTAGTCAAGGTGTTGGGTACCACCTTAAATACAAACCTCTAAAAATCTTAATTTCTCTCTTTTCATAAATATAAATGTCATGTGTGAACTTGTGAATGTTCGCAACCCAACTCCTAGCATCTCGATACGGTAATTGGATCTGTTTTCTTCTGTTTTAATCGTTGAATTGATTAGAATAGAGAGAAATAAGAGATATTAGTTTTATCTCATGTAAAGTGTTGTGCAGATCAAATTTTGTTCAATAGCTATTATATGTTTTAACTACAACACGAGGAATCGATGGAAATACATTATTTGTGTTTACAAAAGAAATACATTCACTCTCGCTATGAATATTGTCTATTTGGGGGGGTTCACTTGTATTGCTGTTGAGTAAACAGCTGGTTGTTTTATGTCTGTAACAATGATTAAAAAAAAGTTAAGCAACATATATATATATTAATTTTAAAAAAAATAGATTTTTAATTCTTAAATTTCCAAAATTGCGGAAATAAATTTTATAATCGAGTTTTTTGTTGTGTAAAAAATTATCCTTATGGTTTATTTTCTGTGTTACAATAACGCGTTTATTGTTATTTTTAGAAGTGTAGTTAATTTTTGAAACCATTCGTCGTTGTTAATTTTTTTTTACGTCGATAAACTCTTAACTTGCAGTTATCATTTACAAATTTATTTTCCATCAAAGAGGTAAATTAAAGTACCATTTTTGCATTTATAAATAGGCTGTAAATGTGACATAAAGTATTTTTGAGGAATGATAAATTCGTGAAAATAAATTCAAAAAATATTTCCAGCAACCATTATTAGAGTATAGGCCGACATAATCTAATAGCTGCAGGTTAATTACTTAGAGAAGGATTTTTTTTAGAAACTGTGAGATATGTCTTTAATGTTATATTATTATTATTAGAATGTGCCGTCCCAGGTCACGTTCTTTGTAATTGGTTGGCTTATGTTGCATTTGAATGTTGTTGGTATTTAGAGAATGTTGTGCCGATGGCTCATCTTTCATAGTTTCTGTTTGTTTTATGTATACATCTTATTTTGATATGTTAGACATATTGTATACAAATTGTATTGTTTTTGGTCATGTTGTAGACTTATGTTACCTCGGTTTTTGGTAATTTTTGTCGCTACTTTGTTTATATTAATGTTTGCTCAAGTATTTTTATTGAGATTGACATCTGCAAACAATATAAGTAGGCGGAGTTAAACCTGAATATAGGTAAATTTGATTATTTGATAATGTCTAATCAAATTTAAATATAAAGTATACAAGCTTAACTCCACCTTTTTATATTGTTTTTAGATGTCAATCTTAATTACAATGTTTGAGCAACCATTTATACAAACAAAGCAAGCAAGTCAACCAAACCTTTAACTTGTTAGCATTATGATAACAGCTGTAAGGATGTTCGATACTTTTGTTTTTAATTTTTAGTCAGATATTCAGAAACCTCTAGTTTTATCCATGTAGTGCCAATAAAAACAATTTCCTCTAACCCTTACTTTTCTTTTCCTAACTTAATTAAATGTAGTTTAAAAGCCATTTTTGAAAATCTGATAAAATCCTTGTTATTTTTTTTTTTCTTTAGTTTTTGAAAGAAAAAGGTGCCAATGTCAAATGTAAGAAAAATCCCTACTGAAAAAAAACAGTGCATGAACATACGTATTCAATACCTATAATTGTCCTATGTATTTCCTATAAAACAAGGCATTTGTGTTTGGATTTTTCCTAAACAGCTGTGGAAAGATGGGGAAATGTCTGAACGTTTATTTGTTTATTTGGTGATAGTTTTTTCTTCTGTTGTTTCTTTTTTCCGAGATGTAAACTCTCTGATAACTATTTACGATAAACAAATTTCCTGAAAATAGATAAAAGTCGTGTTTATATCATCATCAGAAATATATAAACGACTCATAACAAAATGTTTACCAACTAAATAAGTAAATCTAGTGAGACAATTATCTTTCTTGTTGGTACTCAGTCGATAAAAATCCAGCAAGAAATGACCTCACAATACTTTGTTTTAAACATGGTTTTGTTTAAGATATTTAGTGAAAATTGCAAGTGACGAATACTTGTGCAGCTAAATAGATAATTGGTAGCGATTGAGACACTTTACAAGCATGTAAAGGGGACGTGAACAAGTTAGTTAATACAGTTTCCAAAACCACTTGATATATATATATACTTGTTGTATAAGAGAATCAACTTCTACTAATACAAATATCACATCATCAGCGTGGTTGACTACGTTCCGTCGTGTTGTCCAATCTTTAGTTGTCTATGTGATATTTTCTGAACCCTTTGTTTGTGTCATCATTATTTTTACCATGGTATTTGCATTCAATAATATTTCCCCGCGCTATCCAACCAGTGTTTATTTTTTATCAAGTTTGAATTTATCGAAAAGTAAATAAAAAGATAAGTATGTTCTTACATCCTATGTGTTGACTTTATATCGCCTCCATCTGATTCTCAAGATTTGCAATCTTTAATTCAAGGGCTTTGCAGCATTCAATGCTATTATTACCAGTAATTGTTATCTGACAGAATTCTCCAACATGGACCTGATATACAAAAACGAAGAACAATGTGCCAAGCATTTTAGCAACTGGTATTATTTCTTGTTTTTTTTCCATCAACATATGAAAAATATGTATATATATACCTACAAATGATTAATTTTACACTGATGGTCTGAGACAGATGCAACATGTATCAAATGAAGATATGTTAATGAATATTTGAGGAATGTACTTCCTGGTTGAGTTTTTAATTACAATCAATAAGACTGAAGTATTTGTACAACGAAATACGTAGTCTGGTTATTTGTTCCTACGTCACTGTATTTGTCTTATGATGCATTTCGAAAATATTTAAAGAATGGATAAGAAAAGAGGGGTAAACAAGAAACGTTTCACATTGTTTTGTTCATGTGAATTATATTATCTAAAGTATGAGCTGCCACCACACTAAAAATAGTGCTGAAAGTGCCGTTAAACACCATGATTCAACCAATCTTAGGTATTAGCTAAACCAATTTTCAATTTTGAATACAGTTAAACTGACGTAATATACAGTGATTGGAGAAAAACCTTGTATTTCATATAGCTATAACTATGAAAAAACATCAAACAAAACAATGCCAAAAAAAGATTGTTCTTTCACAACCAACCGTTAACCCGCGGCTCTTCTATTTCTGGTTCTCATTGTTTTCGGCGACTTTCCCGTTTCCAACCGGTACCCGCCGCTTCTACTGGACCTGACATTTTAGGCAAACTTGGCGCTTATCTGAATTAACGCTGAACGCGTAATATTTTTGTTTTGCCTTCACATTATGATCATTAAACTAACTGTTAATCAAACTAAGAAAGTCATTTGAATTAATTGGCAAGATTGTTCAGAAAGATTTGCAAAAATAAAAATGTATTAAGCTTATTAATCTTATACAGACTTCTGAAACTACTGTTATTATCCACAAACAAGATATCCTCTTGTTTTTTTTTAATCATAAATTAGTATTGATTTCAACCTGTTATGCCAAGATATGTTTATTGTTAAACGACATTCGAAAAACCAGGAAGGTGGTTTTGTTCGATTGCAAAAAACAAATTAACCTGATCCGGTATATTCTTTTTCAAGTGGCATTTATTTTCCGCCATTCACCACGGTCGAATACTTTTTCTAGCCCTACTTTACTTATCCTATACACAATTTAATATGTCATTTATATACACAAAAAAATTGAAACTGAATGTAAAACAATCAATGATCATCAGTCAGTATCAGATAAGTTTTATTTCAAGAATTGTTATGAAAACTGGTTGATAGAACTTGAAAAGTAAAGCATACTATACTATATTTACTGAACCCAAAGGGTTGACTAGAGCATAGAAATATGATAATCTCTTGGTCTTCTTCTGACCGGCAGTAAAACCCTTGACAAACTTAGGCGTCCGTTTTGGCTATGCGGGGTGTGGAAATTTGGCGCTACGTCCAGTCAGAATGTGGACGTTAAATCCGATGTCTCGTGTAGAGAGAGTGCCACGCTTTCTGCACTATAGGAACTTTTGCAACAACTCTATAGGGTCCGTTGGTGGCCTGTTGGAAAAATAAATTTAATCCACTATCTAATATACTCTTTATTTCTAAAAGGCTTTCAAATTCTCCCGCCAGCTATTCCGAACGACCCCTTATTACAGGACCTACATATTGTATGCATGTTTAATTTTTTCCTGGTCCTGGTTAAGCAAACAAATAGTAATCAATCGATTTTTATTAACTGAGTAAAAATGACTATTTGACATGTGTGACACTAATATTACTTTTGAACAGTATGACGTAAAGATACATACATATTGACTCACTTTGTCTTTCTCGCGTTCTGAGTTCATTTTTAAATTCAGTTTCGTCTCAATATTGTCTTTTGAACATTAACACCGATATAGTACCTTTATATTATATAAACGCACTCGGTGGTCTCGTGTTAGATTGCTCATCCCGAGCGTGGCGGTCATGTTTTCGATCCCCGTCCTGCATTGTGAAACCAAAAGACCTGTACTTTCATACTGGCTCTTTTCCCGTTATTTACACAACATTTAGGATAAATACACTAACTGGTCTGTTTGGAGTTAGAATTATGTGTTTCGGTCGAATGACATTTCTTCCTGTGGAAATGTTAGCTTGTAAACTAGCACGTTAAAAATCCGGCTAAGCGTGTCGGTCTAGTACATATACATATCTCATTACATGTTCTCCTCCTAATATGCATGCAATATTTGCAACTGGACATAAACACCAATTCATCCATCCATACATCTATCCTTTGTTGTATACTCCCACTTAGGAAAAGGTCATAAACTACAATCATCTTGTCCATTCACCAGTTACATTATATTCAGATCAGATTCTGCATAAATGAATGAATTGTTATTCGGCCTTGGACTTTTTGACGTTCACTTATACCATGTAAGCGATGTTCTTTGAATTTTTATTATACCTTCTGTTCGTGGATTTGTTTGTCAATATGTGTTATAACGAGTGGTGGTATTATATGGGGAAAATCGCCTGTAACTATTTGTTAAACACTGCCTCACTATAAATACACAGATCTTATCAAATTCCAACTATCTGTCACCCTAGCATGTATGATCACTGTACGTTTCAGGTGTACCGGTATTTTACTTTTGTCCTTTAAAAGTAAATATGCAAGTACATAACATGTTTTATTTTCAAATAACCCATTTGATGAATTACTCATAGCTCAGCTATTTATTTGACGACCATTTGCGAATCTGTATGACATGGAGTATTATTAAATATGTCATGCAGGCATACCGTGTCAGCTGGGTGCTTTAAAATCACATCCTTTTTTTTTCTTTGTGGTAGGGGTGAATTGTTATCGAGAAGGGGCATGTATTGAAAAGCAGGTTTTAAGATGTCTTGTGCATTTACATGTAGTTGGGTAGCTACATGTATCTCATTGACTTATACTCCGAATCTCTATTCATTCGTCCAGATGTATTGGTAGAAAAAAAAGGGTTCAACTTGGATAGTAAACATCTCTGCAATTGATAGCTTAGAAGTACATGTAACTATAGTAGGTTGTTCTGCTGAATAAGTAAATTTCTTGATGGGTAAAATTTTAATACCGTCGTCAATTTTCGTATCATTAAAAGTGAAAGCATGTAACGCGTTTATGATGACTGAAATGCTGATGCAGACTGTTTTGAATTTATTGTAAAACAAAATTAATTCATGTATAGCACTTTTTTTATATATATAAGCGGATTTTATTTACTTAAAATAAAATGAAACCGCCATCTTTTACAGCAATTACAAAATTTATTAGACGACATAAACATGTCATTACAAACAGTTCAAATTGTCAATAAAATGCAATGCGCTATTAAAACAAAGTAATTTAATTTTTTTATTTTGTTTATTAACTGTTTATGCTGAATCGTAATTCACATATCTGGAAAAAAAACCAGAACGAATCTTTCTTTTAAGACAGACAATCCTTTTGACATTTATAACAAAGAGTATGATTACACCACGAACCAAAGTAGAAACTTACATTTGAAATGCATAGGTTCCAACAAGGTGCTATTTTTGTAATTTCTTTTGTAAATTTTATATCGGGTAAAATAACCAACATGGAATTGAGAATTTTCCGTTGAACTAAAATTGACTCCGTAATATGAAACTGCAGTGTATATACCCCATATCTACTTTTGATGATGTTCTTGAATGCACTGCCTTGATTTTCTACAAATAGTGCATTTATTTTTTTTTCTCAATAGTTAAAAAATCATTACTACCCGTAAAATTATTTAAGGCTTTTTTACAATAATGCTTAGCGGCAGTTGTGCTACTTATATTTCAGTAAAGCTGCTCTATATTTTATGTTTATTACTTTTATCATACAACTATTCTATTTCCCTTGTTATTTGTCACTTTTTAAAGTCACATCGCTTCGTACCTTTATCCAGGGTATCTTCAACATGACTAAAAACCCTTTTCAACCACAATCCCATCCGAATGCATCTAAACACTGACTTCTTAACTGGCATAAACAACACAACGGACGCCATTCTTGAAGCAGAGTCGGATTACCATTCCTGATCACCTGAGTTCACCTTTGCCCTTTGTTAGGGTTCGTGTTGCACAGTCTTTAGTTTCCTTTGTAGTGTTTTGTAGACTGTTGTTTGTCTTTTCGTAATTTTTTTTTTCTTTTTGGTTATAGTCTTGTTTGTTTTTTCTTCGACTTATGGTTTTTTACTGTCCACTTGGTATCTCCTGTCTCTTTTTGTACATGCTCATTATAATATTCAATTGACTGTTTCTTTGCTTTGCAGTAAACTTATTACTGTAAATTCAGAAATTATTGCGTGCATTTATTATTGCGAATTTTGTAGAAAGGACTAAAATGCGAGATTAATTATTGCGATTTTAGAAAAATGTACATACAGTTATATTTATCAGATATAAGAATGCGAGTTCTTATTAATGCGATATTCTTTCAGTCGCATTATTCGCATTAATAAAAACCTCGCATTAATTTCTGAATTTACAGTATTTAAAAGAACTAATACCGATATTTTAGGCTTTGAAAAAAAATCATAATTTTTATTTCTATAACGTGGCCTTGATTGACTTTACTAACGCACTTTAATGCCATTTAGATTGCTCTTCATTATTACAGATTACTATGCATTATAGACTTCTGCTTCTAAATGTACGCTACTGTTGTAAATAAAAGTCTACTTATTTTTTTTTATTTGATTGGCGTGTGATCTTTGATTTGTAACATTATTATTCGCCCTTTTTTTATATTACTAGGACAATCAGTCTATAAACTAAAAACGTCAGACTTATTAATATAGAAACATAATGGTTGGTTTATTAAAAAAATATCTGGATGCCTATAAATTTTGTGGTCTTTCATATAGTATGTATCGTTTCAAAATATTGTACGAATTTCGTTAAATCAGAAAGAAGTCTACGGACGTTTATTAGGCACATGTTGGAAATAAATTGCTATCGAACTTTTCTTTCAAAGCAGAAATGGCAGAAACCAGAGGGAAAGGCGTATATATTTATTCACCGATATTTAACGAGATTTAGTACGATTTTCATATGCAGCTATAAAAATAAGAATAGACCGTGTTTGTAAACTAGTGGAATTCCTTCATATTTAACACAAAATAACATTAAAAAAGTTTATTTGAAAACATTTATTTTTTTCTTTCTTATCAAATTCAAATAAAAATGTACTTCATATATTGATAATTACATTACAGGTATGTTTCACGAGGATCTACTAGTTTGATTGGCTAACAACAATCGCGTGTCATTCAAAAATTAACCTTCATATCAAAATGAAATGTTACATTCGTAATGACACGTGCTTCCAAGAAAAAGTGCACAGGTAAATAATAGAAAAACTTGATAAAACTTTTTTTTCATGGTCTTAGCATAAACATGTAATTATAAGAAATGAATGCTTCTTTTGGTAATTTGTTAGGGTTGTAAAAGTGTTGATCGTGCACCCATTTTTAGAATGAAGCGCTTCATACAAAATGGGCTTCGGTCAACACTTTTACACCCCAATCAAATTACAAAAAGAAGCATTAATTTCTTAAATATAATCAAATAATAATCAAGAGCGGGAAATGAAAATGCAAAGTAAACACATACATTATAGCTTTCACATAACCATGATAACAGAATGTAAATAAATGCGTTACAATAATTTGGAGTTTCTTATGCATTGTAGCAGTCACGGTGGTATTGTGGTGGCGTGTTCGCCTCGAGTGCGGGAAGTCGTGGGTTCGATCCCTGACCGGGTCAAACCAAAGACTTTAAAATTGGTATTTGCTGCTTCTCCGCTAGATACAATGCATTAAGGATTAAAAGCAAAGACTGGTCGGCTCGGCGTAGGATTAATGATTCAAAGTAGGGTGACATGTCTTCCTTCGGACTTTTACCTTGTAAACTAGCACGTGAAAATTCAGGTTCAGCGTGTCTTGTACAACACAGGATTACTACTCATATTGCATTAACACGTTCTCGTCCTGAATATCCATTAATTTACTGATGGACGTTAAAAAGCTATCCGCCATCATCATCATCATCATCATCATCATCATCATCAATGCATTTATCATACATACATAAATGAAACTATGATTTTTCTCTCTTTAATTATGTCATTGAGGGCGTATTGAAATAAAATGCATAAATGAATTGTTAGCAATTGAATTTAACATCCATTCAATATAACCAATGATCCAAATCATGCTGTCTTATTTGTATCAGACAGAAATGGTAAATGGTAATGGTTGGTAAATACGTGCCATCAAAACACCAGTGTCATGGTTTACATCTTCTATAGTATTAAAAAATGAGGAGATGTTGTATGATTGCCAATGAGACAACTATCCATAAAAAAACAAATGAAAAGGATTACAGTTGCTATAGGTCATCGTACGGCCTTGAACAATGAGCACAACTCATGTCGTATAGTCAGCTATGAAAGGCCCCGAAATGAAAATATGAGAGAAAACCATCGGCTTGATTTTTGACATAACAATAAAAGAACAACAACATATGACAGACAGCAATCAACGTAGTGAGTTGATTTTTAAAAACAAAGAGAAAGGGCACAGTTTTCCTGAATTTGTTTTATTAACAGGGTAAAAGAATAAAAGCTGTCAAATCCTACTAGAATTTGAATATAAAAGAGTTTATATCATGTACTTAACACATTGTTCATTGGTTATCAAAAGAGCTTCTACTGAAAAATCACGAAACAATAATAACAAAATATTGACAAAAAATGGCGGTCCAATATTCTTGCCTAACAGACCCTTGTCAACGGCAAAAGTGAACACAGATACGTCCGAACTAAATTAGGACTAAACGAATACTACACACCGGGTATATTGATCAGAAATTCGCGGAGGGATCCGAATCCCGAGGAGTAAGTGGGTAAATAAAATCTGGATTAGATTTCCACGGAGCATAATCCTCTTGAGTCAGAGTTCGATAATTTTTTTATGACTGCAAGGTCCGTACTCACAATGTGTAAGGAACTTTTAAATAAATATCATTTTTCAAAGACCAATTTATCGTGAAAAGCTAGGGTCAAATAAAAGGGTTAAACTTTAACATACATTCTGAATGGTACATTTTTTCTAACACAAGAATCATAGAGATTGGGAACCCTCCCCCTATTTTCCGGTAGTAAATGATTAGTTTTTCAAAATTTCTATATGTATAGCCTATCTTAGAACTCATATTCATAATATAACAACAGCTAGAAGCTAACAAACAATTAGATTAACACATTTGAATTTCCTAAAATATTAAGCAGTACAAACGGACATTTTCCTAGTTACTTTTCCTTCCTGGCATAAAAATAAACACAGATACACGTCGTGTCTTTGTAATTAGATTAAAAAATAAGCAGAATAATTGATCAAATTGGCAACTTATTATTGACTACAGATGGACTTTTATATCGTTTGTTTACTACAAATCTGTAACAGCTGTTTCTAAGATGAAATATGATACAACAATGTAGGCAATAGACATTATATACTCCGAGATCATGTATCAAAAACACGATGAGAGTATTAAACTGCACATAACCCACGTCAAAAACTGTATGCAATATAATATAGCCGATGTAAGCTCTAAACTACGTTTGTTTTTATATCTAAACGTGTACATGGTTGTCGCTATATAAAACTTCACTTAATTTTATAAAAAAAGGTTGAATTTACATTAATTTTCATGCTGATGATTTAAAAAAATACATATGTAATGATGAAATCACATAAACCTTTCCTTTTATGCGTTTGATGAGCATATTGTCTTTTTTGTTCGTTTTTGTTGCAATTTTTGTTTCACGCTGGTACGTTTTTGTTGTGAATATTTTTTGTTACTATTCATATCTTTGAATATCAAAGAAGATTGATGAGTTTGAGCAAAATATTTTTAAAAGAGCAAATTAATGCTTCTTTTTTTTATTGATTTAATCGAAAAATGCATGAAAAGAGAATTGATTCTAAATAAGACATTAGGAACTACATATTGTAAAAATCACATAGCTTTGTGTCATTTGGTCGGATCAGAGAAGCTGCGGCTCATCATTGAAAAACCACTCCCTAAATTAAGTTTTAACAAAATTTATTATGAAATGAAAACAGCACATCTTATAGAATATTAATTTACATCTCTAAATTTAGTGGAGTAGGAGTACGCGTTAATCTTTAACATTGAATTATATTTATCATATGATAATTAATCTCTAAAGCAAACCGTTATGACTACCTAATCCGATTGTAAGATATATAAAGGTAATAATTTCAAGATCATTAAAATGTCTCTCGAGTGGTGTTGATGGATCAAAAGTTTGTTATAAGTAGTCTTTGATCTTGTTTATGTCCGTTAATACTTTTGCCATCTATATGAAAAACAAACAAATTCATGAATACAAAATATATATCGTGTTGATAATTTCAAAGATATTATAATCATTGCAATTATGTTAAAGATTTTTATTCATATATTTGCGCTTTGGGAAAGATAACGAAGGCGTTTGGGTACTTTACGAGCTCAAAATACAATAAAGATATATAAGCTTTACTTTGTTTCTGTTTAATTCATAATTCACGGTTTAAAGTATAATATTAAATCAATGCTCAACTTTGTGTTTTTATAAGTTGTTTTTGTTTTGTATCAATCTGATGAGTTAAGCCGTATTCATCTGATTTTTATTGTTTGTTCTTATGTTGTGTTATGTCATCACTGTCCCAGGATAGGGGGTGTTCTTATGTCGTGTTATTCCATCACTGTCCCACGATAGGGTAGGGTTTGGCGCCCGCAAACATGTTTAACCCCGCCTCATACTATATGTGCCTTTTCCAAGTCAGGAGCCTATAAATTAGTGGTTGTCGTTTATCAAATTTGTTTTTCGTTCTATGTTTTGATGTTGCACCGCTGTCCGAGTTTTTTTCGTTTACATTTTGTCATTTCGGGGCTTTTTATAGCTTGAAATTATGCGGTATGGGTTTTGCTCATTGTTGAAGACCGTACGATGACCTATAGTAGCTAACCGTAACGTCGTTTGGTCTCTGGGGGAGAGTTGTCTCATTGGCAATCATACCACATCTTCTCATTTTTAAATGAATGATCGAGTCGAGATATACAATATTTATATATAAGGTAGGAGTACCCTAACAACTAATGTAATGCATCAACATATATATATGCTCCAAGTCACGAATTGTGATATTAGTTGTCGCTTTCTATATGTGTAGTGTCCCCTGAAATTCGAAATTGATGTTTGATAATTGATCGTTTTTATTTGATTTAAATCATGACTTGTCAAGATTGAAGAAATGCTACGTGAGCGCAAATTCATTTCTGAGCGTAAAATTACCTCTAGGTGCCCGTTTTGATTCATTTAATAAATGGGTGTAGAAATTTTGAGTGTTTCGCATGATTTTAAAAATTTATTAACATTAAACTTACAGAAAACCAAACCTCTCTCTCTCTCTCTCTCTCTCTCTCTCTCTCTCTCTCTCTCTCTCTCTCTCTCTCTCTCTCTCTCTCAACAGACAAAAATCAAACGCTCGACTATATCAACCAACAGAACGACTGGATAAAAACTGTCAAATTGCAGACTTGGTACAGGAATTTTATGAAGAAGATAGTAGGGTAAACTAGAGTGTACAGATAGCTTAGCCTCCCATTTGCATGACAGTTTACTGTGGTAAACCAGATTGTACAGCTAGCTTAGCCTCCCACCTGTATGACAGTTTACTGTGATAAACCAGATTGTACAGCTAGCTTAGCATCCCAGTTTACTACTGTTGGGTTTTTTTGTTTTTTTTTTTTGTCTTGAAAAATATTTGTTTTCCCTACTCCCCCAAAACACACTAATCTAACCACTGAGATCAAACAACAGTCTTTAAATAATTAGATTAAAACTCTTGTTCTTTAATGATAACACATTTCCCATCGTTAACTCTACAAATGAGGGAAAAGGGGATCTTGTAATAATAGTCAATTGGGAGTTACCAGTCCAGTTATTCAATCATTAGGTGTAAGACCGCTGAAACATGGTACGTCACATCCGGTTTCATGAATAACAATATTCCTTTGAATTTGACAGTTGTTGGAAATTAACACTGCATTTCATTGCAGACATTTTTTTCTGATTCATAAACATGTATCTTGGGTGTATCATGGAAGTAAACAGTCAATATAATACTTCCATGGGTGTTTCAAAGTACCATTATTTTTTTTTATTTGGTGTTTCTATAAAATATTTTGAAACATGAGGTGACATGGTTACAGACCTTCTAAAATTCAAACTGACCTATTTTCCGTGCATTCATCATTCATCGTCCGTTCTGCGTGCGTGTTCCGTTCATTCGTCATACATTCAACGTGCGTGCGCTCAACGTTCATTCATTCTTAATCGTGTAAAGTGCGCTCAACATTCATTCATTCTTAATCCTGTAATGTGCACTCAACGTGTGTTAATTCTATATCGGTTGATATTCATTCAGTCCTTTATTCATTTTGTAAGATTACTTTACAGTCTTGTATAACCACTACGTACTGATTAGAAAACATTTTCTAATTGCGAGATACTAATTTTTTCATCTATATGTATATTATGATGTTATAAGATTAGGTTAACTATTGTGTGTATTCTGATTCTTAACTTTATCTTTATTTAATTGCATTATATTTGAAACAGCAAATATAAAATCTCCTGTTCTCGATTTTGTGTTATAAACTTTACTTATTAAGTCTATAATTCAGTCTGAAAATTAAACCCAACAGTGTTAGAAATAATTCAACAGCATTTGAACTCACACTTTTGATACACTACAGCACCAATTGCAATATATATATTTTGACTCCTCAAAATCCAAGAGTCTATCTTAAATTGAGGTAAATTGTATGGCTTTCCAAATACCGTTTCGATTCCTAACATCACTGAAGAGACATTAATTGTCGAAATCCGGATATGGTGTACAAAGACCTTTGCACCTTTTGTTTGCGGTATACCATCTTTTCCGCAAGATTATTGTCTTCTGTTTAGTATTAAATTTTTAATTAAGATCCATTTATTACATCGGTGATCCGTTTATTTGGCAATCGCCAATGGCAGTCAGCAGGGTTTAAGAACATTTGTTGTTCGACCTGCGAGTCAAATGCGTTTTGTTAAAATATACTTTTTCACTTTTTTGGTCTTTTGGAAAAAGTTGTTTGTGCTGTATTTAGACCCCTTTAACAAGAAATTTGTTTTGCATGCACACGTATAAAAATTGCGGTTTTTATCCAACGCAATCATAGGTTTGAACGTTGTTTTCAATTTAGACTTGTTTATATTTTTTCGTTTGGGCTTGTATTATATTTGCCTTGGGGTTTATATGATCCGTTCATCCTATTTTGACTCCTCAAAATTCAAGAGTCTATCCTAAATTGAGGTAAATTGTATGGCTTTCCAAATACCGTTTCGATTCCTAACATCACTGAAGAGACATTAATTGTCGTAATCCGGATATGGTGTACATAAACCTTTGCACCTTTTGTTTGCGGTATACCATCTTTTCCGCAAGTTTATTGTCTTCTGTTTAGTATTAAATTTTTAATTAAGATCCATTTATTACATCGGTGATCCGTTTATTTGGCAATCGCCAATGGCAGTCAGCAGGGTTTAAGAACATCAGTTGTTCGACCTGTTAGTCAAATGTGTTTTGTTAAAATATACTTTTTCACTTTTTTGGTCTTTTGGAAAATGTTGTTTGTGCTGTATTTAGACCCCTTTAACAAGAAATTTGTTTTGCATGCACACGTATAAAAATTGCGGTTTTTATCCAACGCAATCATAGGTTTGAACGTTGTTTTCAATTTAGACTTGTTTATATTTTTTCGTTTGGGCTTGTATTATATTTGCCTTCGGGTTTATATGATCCGTTCATCCTATTTTGACTCCTCAAAATTCAAGAGTCTATCCTAAATTGAGGTAAATTGTATGGCTTTCCAAATACCGTTTCGATTCGTAACATCACTGAAGAGACATTAATTGTCGAAATCCGGATATGGTGTACAAAAACCTTTGCACCTCCTGTTTGCGGTATACCATCTTTTCCGCAAGTTTATTGTCTTCTGTTTAGTATTAAATTTTTAATTAAGATCCATTTATTACATCGGTGATCCGTTTATTTGGCAATCGCCAATGGCAGTCAGCAGGGTTTAAGAACATTTGTTGTTCGACCTGTTAGTCAAATGCGTTTTGTTAAAATATACTTTTTCACTTTTTTGGTCTTTTGGAAAATGTTGTTTGTGATGTATTTAGACCCCTTTAACAAGAAATTTGTTTTGCATGCACACGTATAAAAATTGCGGTTTTTATCCAACGCAATCATAGGTTTGAACGTTGTTTTCAATTTAGACTTGTATATATATATATATATATCCAACGCAATCATAGGTTTGAACGTTGTTTTCAATTTAGACTTGTTTATATATATATAAACAAGTCTAAATTGAAAACAACGTTCAAACCTATGATTGCGTTGGATAAAAACCGCAAATTTTATACGTGTACATGCAAAACAAATTTCTTGGAAGAGGGGTCTAAATACAGCACAAACAACATTTTCCAAAAGACCAAATGAGTGAAAAAGTATATTTTAACAAAACGCATTTGACTAGCAGGTCGAACAACTGATGTTCTTAAACCCTGCTGACTGCCATTGTCGATTGCCAAATAAACGGATCACAAGATGTAACAAAATAGATCTTATTATTAAATTATTACCACACAGAAAACAAAAAACTTGCGTAAAAGATGGTATACCGCAAACAGGAGGAGCAAAAATTTGTACACCATATCCGGATTTCGACAATTAATGTCTCTTCAGTGATGTTAGAAATCGAAACGGTATTTGAAAGGCCATATAATTTACCTCAATTTAAGATAGACTCTTGAATTTTGAAAGAGTCAAAATAACATGAACGGATCATATAAACCCGAAGGCAAATATAATACAAGCCCAAACGAAAAAATATAAACAAGTCTAAATTGAAAACAACGTTCAAACCTATGATTGCGTTGGATAAAAACCGCAATTTGTATACATGTGCATGCAAAACAAATTCCTTGGTAGAGGGGTCTAAATACAGCACAAACAACATTTTCCAAAAGACCAAATGAGTGAAAAAGTATATTTTAACAAAACGCATTTGACTAGCAGGTCGAACAACTGATGTTCTTAAACCCTGCTGACTGCCATTGGCGATTGCCAAATAAACGGATCACAAGATGTAACGAAATAGATCTTTTTATTAAATTATTACCAAACAGGAAACAAAACACTTGCAGAAAAGATGGTATACCGCAAACAGGAGGTGCAAACATTTGTACACCATATCCAGATTTAGACAATTAATGTCTCTTCAGTGATGTTAGGAATCGAAACGGTATTTGGAAGGCCATATAATTTACCTCAATTTAGGATAGACTCTTGAATTTTGAAAGAGTCAAAATAGGATGAACGGATCATATAAACTCGAAGGCAAATATAATGCAAGCCCAAACGAAAAAATATAAACAAGTCTAAATTGAAAATAACGTTCAAACCTATGATTGCGTTGGACAAAATCGCAATGTTTATACGTGTGCATGCAAGACAAATTTCTTGGTAGAGGGGTCTAAATACAGCACAAGCAACATTTTTCAAAAGACCAAATGAGTGGAAAAGTATATTTTAACAAAACGCATTTGACTAGCAGGTCGAACAACTGACGTTCTTAAACCCTGCTGACTGCCATTGGCGATTGCCAAATAAACGGATCACAAGATGTAACGAAATAGATCTTATTATTAAATTATTACAAAACAGAAAACAAAACACTTGACGAAAAGATGGTATACCGCAAACAGGAGGTGCAAAAATTTGTACACCATATCCGGATTTCGACAATTAATGTCTCTTCAGTGATGTTAGGAATCGAAACGATATTTGGAAGGCCATATAATTTACCTCAATTTAGGATAGACTCTTGAATTTTGAAAGAGTCAAAATAGGATGAACGGATCATATAAACCCGAAGGCAAATATAATACAAGCCCAAACGAAAAAATATAAACAAGTCTAAATTGAAAACAACGTTCAAACCTATGATTGCGTTGGACAAAAACCGCAATTTTTATACGTGTGCATGCAAGACAAATTTCTTGGTAGAGGGGTCTAAATACAACACAAGCAACATTTTCCAAAAGACCAAATGAGTGAAAAAGTATATTTTAACAAAACGCATTTGACTAGCAGGTCGAACAACTGACGTTCTTAAACCCTGCTGACTGCCATTGGTGATTGCCAAATAAACGGATCACAAGATGTAACGAAATAGATCTTATTATTAAATTATTACCAAACAGAAAACAAAACACTTGCGGAAAAGATGGTATACCGCAAACAGGAGGTGCAAAAATTTGTACACCATGTCCGGATTTCGACAATTAATGTCTCTTCAGTGATGTTAGGAATCGAAACGGTATTTGGAAGGCCATATAATTTACCTGAATTTATGATAGACTCTTGAATCTTGAAAGAGTCAAAATAGGATGAACGGATCATATAAACCCGAAGGCAAATATAATACAAGCCCAAACGAAAAAATATAAACAAGTCTAAATTGAAAACAACGTTCAAACCTATGATTGCGTTGGACAAAAACCGCAATTTTTATACGTGTGCATGCAAGACAAATTTCTTGGTAGAGGGGTCTAAATACAGCACATGCAACATTTTCCAAAAGACCAAAATGAGTGAAAAAGTATATTTTAACAAAACGCATTTGACTAGCAGGTTGAACAACTGATGTTCTTAAACCCTACTGACTGCCATTGACGATTGCCAAATGAACGGATCACAAGATGTAACGAAATAGATCTTATTATTAAATTATTACCAAACAGAAAACAAAAAACTTGCGGAAAATATGGTATACCGCAAACAGGAGGTGCAAAAATTTGTACACCATATCCGGATTTCGACAATTAATGTCTCTTCAGTGATGTTAGGAATCGAAACGGTATTTGAAAGGCCATATAATTTACCTCAATTTAGGATAGACTCTTGAATTTTGAAAGAGTCAAAATAGGATGAACGGATCATATAAACCCGAAGGCAAATATAATACAAGCCCAAACGAAAAAATATTAACAAGTCTAAATTGAAAACAACGTTCAAACCTATGATTGCGTTGGATAAAAACCGCAATTTTTATACGTGTGCATGCAAAACAAATTTCTTGGTAGAGGGGTCTAAATACAGCACAAACAACATTTTCCAAAAGACCAAATGAGTGAAAAAGTATATTTTAACAAAACGCGTTTGACTAGCAGGTCGAACAACTGATGTTCTTAAACCCTGCTGACTGCCATTGTCGATTGCCAAATAAACGGATCACAAGATGTAACGAAATAGATCTTATTATTAAATTATTACCAAACAGAAAACAAAAAACTTGCGGAAAATATGGTATACCGCAAACAGGAGGTGCAAAAATTTTATACACTATATCCGGATTTCGACAATTAATGTCTCTTCAGTGATGTTAGGAATCGAAACGGTATTTGGAAGGCCATATAATTTACCTCAATTTAGGATAGACTCTTGAATTTTGAAAGAGTCAAAATAGGATGAACGGATCATATAAACCCCAAGGCAAATATAATACAAGCCCAAACGAAAAAATATAAACAAGTCTAAATTGAAAACAACGTTCAAACCTATGATTGCGTTGGATAAAAACCGCAATTTTTATACGTGTGCATGCAAAACAAATTTCTTGGTAGAGGGGTCTAAATACAGCACAAACAACATTTTCCAAAAGACCAAATGAGTGAAAAAGTATATTTTAACAAAACGCATTTGAATAGCAGGTCGAACAACTGATGTTCTTAAACCCTGCTGACTGCCATTGGTGATTGCCAAATAAACAGATCACAAGATGTAACGAAATAGATCTTATTATTAAATTATTACCAAACAGAAAACAAAAAACTTGCGGAAAAGATGTTATACTGTAAAAAAGGAGGTGCAAAAATTTGTACACCATATCCGGATTTCGACAATTAATGTCTCTTCAGTGATGTTAGGAATCGAAACGGTATTTGGAAGACCATATAATTTACCTCAATTTAGAATAGACTCTTGAATTTTGAAAGAGTCAAAATAGGATGAACGGATCATATAAACTCGAAGGCAAATATAATGCAAGCCCAAACGAAAAAATATAAACAAGTCTAAATTGAAAACAACGTTCAAACCTATGATTGCGTTGGATAAAAACCGCAATTTTTATACGTGTACAGGCAAAACAAATTTCTTGGTAGAGGGGTCTAAATACAGCACAAACAACATTGGTTGTCGGGTTGTGGATTGCGGATTAAGAAGTTAGATGTCAAACTTGAATTAGCAGACTGAGGCGAATTTAAGACGGATATGTATTTTCTCTTCAACAATATTTTTATTATCTGTTCTTTATTTTCGTTTCAACTAAGCTAAATACGTTTTGTGACAAATTATGAAAATAAACATCAGATGTATTTGAAGGAATTTTGTAAATAAACAAATATAAAATCAGGCAAAAATATCAAGTATTCCTTAAGAACAATTTTAATATAGGAACTTTTTTTTACTTGAAATTGTGTTTACTGGTTTAATATACAGTTATTTATATTCTGATAACATATTTAATTTTAGGGTATTATCTTAATACAATTTTAATCTTTATTTTATTTAAAATAAACATTTAACATTTTCTCGGATTAATTTGCACTTTTCATCGTGTTCATAATTGCAAATACCAGAAAAATAGAAAAAATACAAGAACGAGCGCTTCTCTTTATTTATGAAGACCATCAGAATTCATACGAAACACTCCTGCAAATTTCAAACCTTCCATCACTAAAAACTTGTAGGATGCGCTCAATTGCCTTGGAGACCTTTAAAATAATAAATAAAAAATGTCCATTATTTATTCAAGATCTAGTTGTTATAAAAAACAATTCATATAATTTCAGGTATGTTAACACTGCTGAGGTACCTAGACCTTGAACCTCAAGTTATGGTAAAAGATCCTTTAGATTTGGGGCAGCACAAGTATGGAACTCCCTTCCCAATGAGGCTAGAATTATGACCTCTTTTGACCAATTTAGGAATTATATAAATTCCTGGTGTGGGGGTAAAAAATGCAACTGCAGTTCATGCCGTTTCCATCCAGTGCTGTCTCAAAGCTGAAATTTCTTTCTTTCTTTTTTTTTATTATGGCCTTTTGCTCTGCTTTTTTATGCATTTATTATATATACCTGCTATTAAATGCCAGTGCTTAATAATTTATTTATTTATTGCTTTTATGCTTTTTAGTTTGTTAGTATTTTAAGATATTTAAGTGATTTGCTGGTTCCCCCATTCAATTCACATAGAGGTGCTTGCTGCATGAGCTTTGACTCTGGAGGCTCAGAAATCAAAATTAATTTGCTTTCATTATATTTGCATGCTTTTTCATTTTTATTTATAGTGTTTGCATGATGCTGCATGACTTTTATCACAGGCAGTAACCTCTTCATATCGAGGAGCATTTAGTACAGTGATTTTGTCATAGTTTGGTTAAGTTGAACATGGTTAAGTTAAGTTACTTCCCCGAACGATTGCCTCAGTTCTATTCAAACGAGCAAATAAAAAGCAAATAAGATGTTTGAATCTGTATTGTAAGTCAAACGTTCTAGATAGGAATTGTTGTTTTCAAGAAATTAACGCAGAATAAGCTAACTATCGAAATTGATATGGTTTGGTTAAGCGATGACATGGTTCGGTTAAGTGTCTAAAAATTCGTCATGGTTTTGATCAAGTTTGTCATGGTTTAGATCCAAATTCATATATATGTGTTCACCTCAATATTGATAGTTTGTTTGAAAACTTTTGTAATTAAACGAAGTTACACAATTTACAAACTGACTAAGAAGAAGAAAAGCCTTTTAAACCAAATTTGGAGGGTGTGATCGGCATACATTAAACAATTTTATTTTTCGTGACTTGTCTTTGTATGCAAATCATACCACTACGAGTGTCTTGTAAAAGAATTTGGAATAAATGAGCACTTATGTAATCCCACATACAAAAAAGAACTCATTTGACAAGGATGATATTTTGATTCCATTAATATATCCCCCCGAACTAGAAATTAAAAAAAAACAACAGACACGGCTTCCTCTGCCTCATTTTTAGACTTATGCATTGAACTTGACATCAGCTGTCATCTCAGTACCAGTATCTATGACAAACGAGACGATTTTAATTTGAAATTATCAGTTTCCCCACCTTAGTAGCAATATACCAACTTCACCTGCATATGGGATATACATTTCCCAACTCATTCGGTATTCAAGAGCTTGCAGCTGCGACTCAGACTTTGTAAAACGTCACCAGTGTCTAAGCAGAAAGTTGATGAACCAGTGGTATGTCAAAGAACGTCTCTTCCTTTTTTTAAAACAAGTTCATTGGAAGATACCAAGACCTTGTTGATAAATATTCCTTATTTTACTTCACAAACAATAAACGATGGTCTGGAAGTATAGATTCTAGGTACAGTCGTTGTTTGTCATCTTAATGACGTCTTATAGTTTTCTTTTATTTGTCTTTGTAAATTATAAATTAACTGTTTAGTCTATTTTTTGCAATATCCACATGACGTGGCTCGGTACTTACACATCCCGTTATTGTGTTATTGTGCTATGGTAAATTTTTGTATTCTTGTCTTTCGTTTTTGCTGATGTGCGTTGTCTATTTGCCTTTTAGTTTTCTTTGTTGACATATTTGTTTGTTTTTATAGTGATTAAGATTATAGCTCAATGCTGCATGACTGCTGTAACTCTATTTTTGACATTTTTATCCATTATGTCTATATGTTTTGTTCATACATTGTTGTCAATATAAAGGAACTTTATGTGACTGTCATACAAGTGAGAGGTTTAGCTGGCTATAAAACCAGGTTTAATCCACCATTTTCTACATACGAAAATGCCTGTACCAAGTCAGGAATATGACAGTTGCTATCCATTCGTTTGATGTGTTTGAGCATTTGATTTTGCCATTTGATTAGGGATTTTCCGTTTAGAATTTTCCTCGGAGCTCGGTATTTTTGTTATTTTACTTTTTCCTGCAATATAATTTAAATAGTCACTGCTCTTTTAAACTAGCTTTCGATATGATAATTAACAGAAAGCGCTCTTCTGTTTCACATAGAATATTTTCTCCGTATGTCCATGATTGACTCTACCGGGGATATCGTGAGCGGCATCACTTGCAAAATAGTTAAAGACGTCTACTTAAAGTTGCAAAACGTATCAGCTAGTCATTTACATTTTTTTCTAGCAAAGTATACATCTGTTGTTTTATTTTGAATCAGTCTATCATAATGATGAATGAACGGAGATGTGGGGGTTATACGCCCATGATATAGCAACCCAACTACAAAACTAACCAAATGATATTAAGAGGACACCATATAAGGCTTCAACCATCCACAAAGCAAAATGTTAACGCGTGACAAGGACAAAAGTTAAAACTTATTTGTTTCATTAAATATTAGTGAAATAAAAATAAAAAAGTACTCCAAAGTTCCAATTTAAATATATGAAAGGTCACAATTTCGAATTAGAATGAAGCCGATATAGTGTCCATTTTTATGAAAATGTGATTATGTTTTTGTAGTATTGTATACGTTGGTTTTCTCATTTTAATTTTTTTACAATTAATTTTGTCGGAGGCTTTAATAGCTTGCTAAGAGGTATGGATTTTGCTCATCATTGAAGACCTTACAGCTACACATAACGTCACAGTTCCCAAATTGCACCGAGTACCCAAATTGTACCTATTTAGCAAAAATAGCAGCGAAGATCTTACAAGTTTTCTTAGGGACTAAATAATTTGCATTTTTTCATCATTTGACATTGTGCACGTCTTTCAAAGAGGTAAATATATTTAAATATTCACAAAACGTTCACAGTATATATCAACAGATGAAGTGTTTACTGGAAAAAGTAAAATCTGTGAAAACGTCGCCATGCGACGTCAACAAAAAGACATCTTTTAAAAATGAACAAATACAATATGTTACAGGCATCAATTTCTTGAAAAATTAATAGCTAGCATGGACTATTGTCAAATTGTTCTAAATGTTTGAATAAATAACACAAAACATCAGTTATTCGATTTTTACGGACGTGAATTTAAGCATAGATGCAATTTGGGTACTCCTCATAACCGAATCGTGTGTCGTTTGGAGGTCGGTTCATACCAATTTTTCTATGATTCAATATGGATTCAAAATTTAATTGGTGGGACTATATAGTAAATAAGGATGTATCAACAAGATAAACATAAAATGGAAACTAAATGCGATCATAATGAACCCGAAAATACTTGTGTTTTGAAATTAAACGCTACTGGTTTTGACATTATACACGTACTTGTTTTGACATTATACACGTACTTGTTTTAAAACTAAACGCTACTTGTTTTGACATTATATACGTACTTGTTTTGACATTATACACGTACTTGTTTTGAAATTAAACGCTACTTGTTTTGACATTATACACGTACTTGTTTTGAAATTAAACACGTATTTTTTTTTAAATTTACCACGTACTTGTTTTGAAATTAAATATGTACTTTGTTTTAAATTAAACACGTGCTTGTTTCTAAATCAAACTTGACTGTATTTCTTTTGAAATTAACCACTTACTTTTTTTGAAATTAAATACGTAATCGTTTTGGAATTAGACACGTACTTGTTTGACCAAAAGTGAATAAACACATTTATCGATGTCGATTATGTTTATGTTAACGCAACGGTTTTAAAACTTTTAATATCAATTTAACTGCTGACAGTGGTCGCTTCCAGGTCCAATTTGAAAAAACATATCTGAATCAATATAAGAAATAATTCCGATTCTACTCGCTCTTAGTTTCAAAAGATGTAAACAAATGCCAAACCTTTCCTACTTAGATAAGATTCTGACGTCACCATTTCAATTTAAGTAATAAATGATCTATGCGAATCAATAGCGATTGAATAGAGATAAGTATAAAATATGTTTGTTTGAGTATAATTTTGATATTTTCTTCTATTTATCGTTCACAATCCGTCTTCCTTATTTCCATGTTAATTACTTCATTCTGCCTCTCAAAAGACTAATAACTAAAATTGTCACCGGTGAAATTCGATATTATAATAAATCAAGTCGATAACACACTTATTAAATTTACATTTAGTTCTGGTGCTAATTTTGTATTGTTCTTGATGAAAACATTGAAATTATTTTATTTGTTCTCCTGGGACCATTCATCAATAACAGGATAGTCAAGACGCACTGTTAACCGTAATGGCGTAAAATGCATATTAAGTTCCTTTGACACTGCGGACGCCATGTTTAAATATATATGTTACAGACAGTTTCTAAATTAAGGCATTCTGTAAAATGCCTGTAAGATTCAAAAATTTTAAATATTGACTAATTTTTTCAGGCACTTTATGAAATGATGCCTGAAATTATTCGATAGAATGAAATATTCACAAAATTTGAGTAATTGAAAGTATTGAACAACAAAGCAGTTTTATATTTGATAATTATTGAATTTTAACGCATGCATTTTAAGAGTTTTGATAATTAAAACTAAATTCTACTGAATAATTTAAAATTCCCACAAGCACAAAACTCGACAATTATGTGTTATTTCATGCAATATTTGGATGCAGGTTCTGTTATTCTTTTGTCCTGACTATATTTTTGCAAATACATAGTTTGGCGTTAAATCTGGTCTTAGCAAAACAACCACATTTGGTGAAACCCGAACCATGACACATGCAGCTCTGTCAATTCTTTCTCTAATTAAACATTTTACGTTCGAAAATCATGGAATTTTGCAAACAGCAAGCACATCAATATCTTCTTTCTCATGTGTTCCTAAAAGATTCAAAGTAACATTGCCATGATTAGGTTGACTTGCAGCTGTTGGCTTATCAGAGCATTCAACTGACTGAAGCAGATCTTCGCAGGACTGGATGATACATGCATAGCATTTCTCGTTTCTTATTGAATTTATGAGATTCCTTCAGGATTTGTTTCACAACTATTTTGATTTGTCATTTCGTGATCAAACAGGTACACTACTGTCGCCTTAGTTCCAATCGGCAATCCTCGGGTGAATCCGCTACTCTTTGAATGTACGGAATCGGCCGAGTTGTGACGAATGGCCTTAGTTCATCAGATTATAAAGACCCAAGAATTCCCGTGCGCCACTGAAGATAAAGATACTTGCATCACAACACGGCCTTGTATGATGAAACCTATGCTATAGAGAGAAATCTGTTTAGCAGTGCAGGATGTATAAATTCGTATTCTTTCTGAATGGGGACATTAAATCTGATGCCTAGTGTGAAAAGAGTGCTACGCTTTCTGCACGTTAGGAACTCTTTGGTCGTTCTGTAGATGTCATGTTGCATATCTCTATTTTAAGCGTCAGGTGAAATTTCTGTCCTTAATCGGGACCAATCCATGACAGATCTTACCTTTTGATTTATCATCAATTTGTTTTCTTCCTGAATATTCAGGAACTATTTGCAGCTGAACGCAAACAAACAACAATCAGTCGTTCAAAACACATTCTTCATTTTATCTGCTTTATATTACATACTTCTGTTTTGAATCCAGATTTTCTAAAAATTCGTTTGTAAATGTGTCCTTCTGCCATCATGATAAGAAGATCATAAATTTGAATTACTGTCTGAAACACAGAGTATGTACATACTTAAAGCAGTTTCCCTAAAAAAAAACTATTTATAGACATGCAAACTTTCACAGTTAGTATTTGAAAAATAAACTTAACTTTACCAAACCATTTGTTATTTTCTTTGCAAGATAATTGTGTTTTTGGTTATATGTATCTCAATGATATCCTTTTTTATTTACAAATTACCTGAAACTAATCCATCAATTTGTCGATTTTTTTTTTAAATTTCAGTAATTTTACATAATGACTAGGTTTTTTTAGTCATTATATATATGATGCCTGTCAAGGTTAGAAATTTTTTTAATTTGCCTTAAAATTCAGTCATTTTATAAATGCCTAAATTTAGAAAATGCCTGTAAATATACATGTAATAGCAGCATGTTACAAAAATAGAAAGTGTGCTTAATCATACATTGATTTTCATTAGTGCAACAAAACTGTCTGAAATTAATCAGCTTTTATTTGTCTGTCGTAAGATTAGGTGTCAAGTGTTATAAAACCATTGGTGTCGCCACATTTACGTCAAAACGCACGTGCGTACACGTCGTCCAGCAACACAATTAATCCTTATAAATGAATAACAGTTTTTGTTTAATTGGATTTTATTAATATGGTCATATTTAGATATCCCTAAATATAATTTTTTCAGTTTTGATTCTTTTCAAATTCGTAATTAACGCAGCATACTGTTGTGGTTCGAGCGCGACTGGCGAGGCATGCGTCAACGAAACGAGCGAATGGCGTACTAAATTATAAGCCTGTTATCTTTGATTCGTTTTAATTTATCAGTGAATAGTTGTATCATTGGCAATCATACCACATCTACTGTTTTTAATACTAAACAATATATATAAATAAAATATCATAATAGGCAAAAAAACCACAATAATTACATATAATTACATTTCAAGTATGTTTCATTATAATACGTTATTTTGATTGGCTAACAGAAATCTCGCGTCATTCTGAAATTAACCTTCATTTCAAAATGAAATGTAACATTCATGATGACACGAGCTTCCACAATAAAGTGCACAGGTAAATAAAAGAAAAACTTGATAGAAATCGTGTTTTCATGATCCTAGCATTGAATGCTTCTTTAAGTAATTTTATAGGGTTGAAAAAGCGTTGACCGTGCGCACATTTTAAGAATGAAGCGCTTCCGCGCTTCACACAAAATGTAATACGGTCAATGCTTTTACATCCCAATAAATTTACAAAAAGAAGCATTCAATTCGTAAATCATGGAAATTATGTTTCTTCGCATGCCTGCTATGAGACTAAAGACAGGATAGCTAAATAGCGAACCGATGGTTTCTGTTGCGCCAATTTGGTTAAGGTTTCTTAAATCAATTTAAGAATTTTATAGTTCTATCGTGTCTTGGGGTTATAGATCCAACTATGGTCATATAAACATACATTTATTTTGTATATATGCTCGTGCTTTGTATCGATCTGATGAGATAAACCCTTTTCAACTGATTTTTATAGTTTGTTCTTTTGTTGTACTGTTTCACCACTGTTCCTGGTTTAGCAGGGGGTTGGCGCATGCAGATATGTTCAACCCTGCCACAATCTGTATGTGCCGTGCATAAATCGGACCGTTTGTCTTTTCGTTTGAATTGTTTTACATTTGTCATTGCAGGACCTTTAATAGCTTATCATACAGAATGGATTTTCCTTATTGTTGAAGGATGTACGGTCACCTATACATGTAGTTGTTAACTTCTATTTCATTTGGTCTCTGGTGGAGAATTTGCAATCATACCACATCTTCTTATTTTAATAAATCAAGTTTTTATTTTTTCAAATCTTTGTTCGGATGTCAAGTTTTAGCTCTTAAAAATAGGTTATTATCGCATTAGTTATGGGAAAAAATTAAAATGCAGAATCTTTTTTTTTGTAAATTTTATTCTAATATATGAAGCCATGGGTCCCAGCAGATACTGGCCATGTAAAGACGATTAATTTAAAAGAATATATATTCCTTTCTTCCCTGAGATAAGTTGTGAGTCCTATAACATTACTTGATTTTCTATAAATAGAGAGTGTTATTGAGAGTATATTTTTATATTTTCATTTTATTACTTCGTATTTTTTTTTCTAAGTTTCCAAATGAAATGATATTTATGTTTAATAGATTTATTTTTTGTACTAGCAGACATTGGCAAGGGGAAGAGGCTTACTTTTAATAAAAATCTTTTCTTTTCTAGAATTAAAATTCCTCTGAGATAATGACTTTTTCGTGCTTTTATAAATATAACAAGAAGAAACCACCATTGTCAACTGCAATGAATGATGTAATTATGATATATTAATTGCTGTGAATATATACATACACTGATGCAAAAACAAAATATTCTGTGTTTTTTATTGGTATGTTGTTGTCATCTTCTGTTTCACAAATAAAGGTCGCTCTTTATTAAAAGATACTATGGAAGCTACGGAAATATTATAATTTATTAATGTATATTTCAAAATTTAGATTACTTCATATAACAAATACAATTTTTTTTTAATTTTTAATATTTTATAATGTTTAACAATACCTGGAAAAAGTCTCGGTATTTTCTGTATCAGACTAGCCAATGTTAACATTTTCAATAAAGTATGATACAATGTAAATTTAAAAAAAAAGGATTCAGGATTTTTCATGATTTTTCTCATAGTTTATGTTGGCTTTGAGCAGCACCCAAACCCACCTACGTAAAACCCTGTTCCAGGTTTTTTTTCGAAATGTATGCGCGTACCTTTTATTTTTTTGCTAGTTCCGCCACAGGGTTTATTTGAAACAATAAAAAGGTACACGTATAACCGTATTTACAACCTTAATAAGAAAATACTGTATATACAGAAATGTTTTGGAGGATAGCAGGACCTAGATTATATATACCAGTTTGACCTTGAAGTTCGATTATTTATTTTTTGCTTTAAAAGATCTCTCATCTCAATCCTCAATAGCCTTCTGCTGCTTATGATAATAAGTAGACACTACATATTTTTTGTACATTACCAGGGGCAAGTCCATGTTCGTGGAAACGGGGCGATATAGTGCAAAATATGTTTTTTTTTTAATTTCATGCCAAAATATGATATACCCTAAATCCGCGCGGCACCGATTGCCACTATGGAAAATCATTACAGTGTACGTATAAATATTTAAAACACAAGTAAGGCACCAAATCTTACCATATATAGTAGTTCCTTTATTTCTTGTGTTAACTACAAATGTGTACAAATATAGTGTATTTAGCAACATTTTTTTTTTTTTATATTGGTAAAAATGTGTTTTTCTTTAAATGTTTCAAACTAAAATTAAGAAAATTCTCATTTTCAAAGAATATGACACAGAATACAGAAACGTCGTTTCAAAATTTCGACTGATTTCAATCAGTTTTAAAAAAGTTATATGCATTGGATGGAGTGTTGTCTCATTGGCACACATACCACATCTTCTTATTTCTATTAGACATTTTTACACCAGAGAAATTAATGGGGGTGGTGCGTTTCTTTTGTGATTAAGTTTATTAACGTACAGTCAAATATAATTTTCACGTAAGTCTCTTGTAAAGACGAATGTTTAACAGGAAAAAATATGAGAAAGCCAAAATATAAAACTAAATGACTTAAAACGTTACTATTCCAATGAAATATTAAGCTTTATTATTATTTTTTCAAAATAAATTCAAACTTCTCACTTACATACGCGATTAGGATAAAATGCTATAATATCTTTTGAGCTACCGAGAAGGTATTAGCTCTAATACCCTTGAATAGAATGTATACAATTATTGTTCATAACAGCTGCATTATTTTGCTAAATTCATCTCATACAGATTACATTTGTTTGTTTCTCAAAAGCTTTTTTCTATCTTTTTTTGGTTTTTTTTTATCAGCTTTAAAATTAAAAAACAGAAAAACACAAATTGATAAATTAATACAAAATAAAATAAACTTACGAAAATTGTAAAGTTTACTTATATAATAAATACATTCTTTACAAATAATAATAGATGCAAACTCGATAAATACAGTGGAGATCACTTCTAACCTCTCATTAGAACTGTCACAATAATCTGTCATAGAACTGTTCTAAACTGTCCTAGAACAGTTCTACCTAGAACAGTTCTACCCTCTGTTCTACGTAGAACTGTCAGGATCAGTTCTAGGGTAGAACTGTATAAAACTGTTCTAGGTAGAACTGTCCAAATCAGTTCTAGTCGTAGAACTGTCAGCAGAACTGACTAAATCAGTTCTAACCGTAGAACTGTCAGCAGAACTGTCTAAAACTGTTCTAGCCGTAGAACTGATCAAACCTGTCAGGATTGTAGAACAGTTCTAAATGACGTCACTGAATGTTAAAACAGTGCTGTGATGAGAATTTTTTTAATAAATATTATATTCTTTTGACTTATTTATATTTAAGACAAAGAGTTCTTAAAACTGTTCTATGGATAGAACTGACTAAATCAATTCTAGTCGTAGAACTGATCAAATCAGTTCTAATGGTAGAACTGTTCTAGTCGTAGAACTGTTCTAGTCGTAGAACTGTTCTAGCCGTAGAACTGTTCTAGTCGTAGAACTGACCAAAGATTTGGTCAGTTCTAGGTAGAATGTAGAATTGAAAAAAGGTAAAAGTAAGGTATTTACACAAACTTCTTTTTCTAAAGATCACCTCACCTAGGCATGCATCAACAAGTAATGGTATACAGATTGACGTCTTTCCATAACCAGAGAAAATGATCTTATTGATAACATTTTGTATGCCTTATTCTTATTGCACTGTCAATCTGCAGTCCTCTGCCTAATCATCCTGTGAGTACAGGTATTTCCTGACTGGCTCAGATGTCAAAGAAACCACCAGTCCACTGCCTAATCAACCTGTGAGTACAGGTATTTCCTGACTGTCTTAGATGTCAAAGAAACCACCAGTCAGCTGCCTAATCATCCTGTGAGTACAAGTATTTCCTGACTGGCTCAGATGTCAAAGAAACCACCAGTCCGCTGCCTAATCAATCTGTGAGTACAGGTATTTCCTGACTGGCTCAGATGTAAAAAAAAAAACACCAGTCCGCTGCCTAATCAACCTGTGAGTACAAGTATTTCTTGACTGGCTCAGATGTCAAAGAAACCACCAGTCCGCTGCCTAATCAACCTGTGAGTACAAGTATTTCTTGACTGGCTCAGATGTCAAAGAAACTACTAGTCCTCTACCTCATCAACCTGTGATGTACAGGTATTTCCTGACTGCTCGGATGTCAAAGAAACCACCAGTCCTCTGCTTAATCAACCTGTGAGTACAGGTATATCTTGACTGGCTCAGATGTCAAAGAAACCACCAGTCCGCTGCATAATCAACCTGTGCGTACAGGTATTTCCTGATTGGCTCAGATGTCAAAGAAACCACCAGTCCGCTGCCTAATAAACCTGTGAGTACATGTATTTGTCGACTAGATAAGATGTCAGAGAAACCACCAGTTAGCTGCCTAATCAACCTGTGAGTAAAGGTATTTCCTGAATGGCTCAGATGTTAAAGAAACCTTCAGTCCATTGTCCTGTTGTTTGACATCATCCAGTGCTGGAAATAATTCTGATTGGCAGATCTCTTACTAGTTGCTATAATAAACATAGTGCTAAGTTTGTTTCATGTTTGATGCGAGAAGAAACGTACACTGTACCTTCAAGAGAAATGATGACAGTGCCGGGGTGGAACGATTTTGTCAGATATATAAAACAACAAGTATATTCTGACAAAAGTCAGGACACTCAAGTTGTATTAAAAAGAAAAATAACAAAAATACCGAACTCTAAGGAAAATTCAAAAGGAAAGTCCCTTATCAAATGATAAAATCAAAAGCTCAAACATTTCAAACGAATGGAAAACAACTGTTATATTCCTGATTTGGTACAGGCATTTCCTTATGTAGAAAATGGTGGATTAAACCTGGATTAAAGGATGTAAAATCTCATTATGGTGTAATGAAATAAATCTGTAAGAAATATCTTTTCAGACAAGGAATGATTGATCATGTACTTTATACAATACGCGAGTTATATTTAAGGTTATTTACTTTGATTTGTATGTATTGAATGTGACCTAACGAATTAGACTTTTCACCGTATTTGTACTTTCAACACGACGGGTGTCACATGTTGAGCAGGATCTGTTTAACCTTCCGAAGCACCTGATATCACCCCCGGTTTATGGTAGGGTTCGTTCTGCTCAGTTTTAGTTTTCTGTGTTGTGTTTTGTATACTGTTGCTTGTCTTTTGGTCGTTTTTCGTTTTTTGCCATGGCGGTGTTAGTTTGTTTTCGACTTTTGAGTGTGAATGTCCTTTTGGTATATTTCGCCTCTCTTGCACAGTTTTGAACACTGATTGACCTATATCCTGTGGATACTTATATTTTGGCATTGCGCAATGTAATGCTTATCTCCGACTGTTTACAACGCCTTTACACTATCTATGATGAGTTTATTCACTTTTTAAATTAAAGTCTGATTAAACATGTTTATTGTCAGTTGTAAACTAAATAAAACTCCTACATCGCGGTGCTGTGCGTCTTTTGTCTAGATGTAAGTTTTTTTTTTTTTGCTTCTTCTCGATCTTATATGTCAAGTCTTTTCAAACTGTTTTTTACAGTTTGTTTTTTAAGAATTGCTGTTACATCACTGTCCAGGTTAGGGGAAGGTTAAGCCCTTATACACATGTGACGAGGAGGTTTACTTCATTAATATTTTGTAATTTTGGAGTACAGTAAAATATCAACCTGAATTGAAATGGATTCTCGGATACCAGACTTTGAAATGAGAAATCTGTACTATCTTGGTTACCTGCCCTTAAGATGAGGTAAGAACCGTTTGTCTTATATCTGAGACTATTATTACACACTGAACTATAGTAGTCTCAAATTGTATGACATATTTTTTTTCTTCAGATAGGAGTAACAGATAATATTCGAGGATTTGGAAAACTACAACCGATTTAACGGTTCCTTTATTAGGGAGCTACCATTTAATTTCCGGGGGGGGGCTTATTATTTGTGATCTACAAACAGTGACGGGCTTATTATTTGTGATCTACAAACAGTGACGGGCTTATTATTTGTGATCTACAAACAGTGACGGGCTTATTATTTGTGATCTACAAACAGTGACGGGCTTATTATTTGTGATTGGATTATTATGGGTAAATCTTGATTTTGATATTTTATCTTTATTGTGTGTCTCCTTCGATCGTGAATTTTAGTTGATTTTCCTAAGCATTTATATAGAATTCAAATTTTAAAATAGTTTTACTAGGATTTATCTTCAATAATTTTCTTGAAATATAGATGTCTACAACAAAATACAATTTAAATTGTTAATTTTTAACTGTTTTTATATAGGATATTTATATTCATTTGTTAATCTGTGACGTCAAGAGACACATTAGCTATGCTTCCTTTATAGTTAAGGTAAAACTCCCCAAGGTCAATTTTAAACGGTGCCAACCTTAGATTTATTGTTATCATGTAGGAACATGAATGTGACAATCCTTTAAATTGAGATATAAATTGTCAACTTTAAGAAAACCTCTTAACATAAACCATGTTACCATTATAATAATAATCGGCATAACGTTTATACTTATTTCAAGGTGATATCGTTGTGTTATGGGGCCTCATTAAAGATCCCCTATGTTCTTTAAAAAATATTGAATGGGAGTATAATTTTTATATATAATTTTTCATGAAAAATATTCTTAAAATCGAACGTGAAAACAGTGCTGTGTTAAATGAATGGTTTCAACAGGATTAGCGAAGTTCAAGTCCTTATTAAACTAACAAGCACGTAAATGTTCGTGTTCAAATGCAATTTTTTTCAATGTTAAATGATATCATGTGGTTTCTGGTGGTAATGATCAAAATAGTATTTCAATACAATGAGACTTATGAGGGTATGGATGAGGGTGTGCATTTCTGTGTTATGTAATTTTAAACTACTTTTCTGTATTCTTTTTAAATTTAGCTCATTATACTCTATTTTTTATATTTTAGCACCCATTAGTCTAAAAGTATATTCTTTATTTCTTTTGCCATTTTTTTCTATTCTTTATTTTTGTGGCCCATTTTACTGTAGTAATGGATCATTATTCTGTATTCTATAAACCTAATCCAGACCTTAACTTATTTCTGGAATTATAATTGTCTTGTCAAAAAATCCTTTGAGAACATTGTTGAAATACACATTTTGAACCTAGTTGTATAGTTTTTCGAGTTAACTGAAAACACCTTTTTTTTTTGTCTTTAAAACCGAATATGGCAAGATCAATCGATTTTTTAAGAATTAAAAACTGCAAAGTAAAGTTAATAATTATGTATTTCAGAAGTTCTCATCATTAAGTTTAGACAGATTAATTTTCTAATCATTTGGCCGCGCAAAGGACGTAAATATGTCAACCCTCGATATAGAGCGCTTAGAAATCATTTTAGTATTCTAGCTTCAAGGACAGTGCAAAGTTTAATTTCAAAGTGTTTACCACTTGGAGTATGTTTTTTTATCGTATACATTAGTAGAAAAGAAAGGATATGAGGTACATGTATCCATCCATGACACAAAATCTGTCTTCTTTCAAAACAAGGATATGCGAGTACCCTCATATCATTATTATAGACCTTATAGACAAGGTTTAGGACAGAAACTCATACGTATAGCAACTACTTCAGCCGGAGGTTGGACTACTGTCAGAGAATATGAATCTAATGTCATCGCTTCGGATTCTCAAGATAAAATCAACTGTACGGCGATTATACCCTGTGTGCAAGTTACATAGCACCCGTTCACAGAAATTGAATGCGTGCAAGTATAGAAATAACTACTTAAATGAAATTCAATTATTTTCCATGGTGTCATTTTGAAAAAAAACCACCAACAATTAACATGACGCGGATTTTCATTTTATTTTGACTTTACTTTAGTGTATAAATCTTTTTTTATTGCTAACAATTCTGTACAGACCAATTTTGAGTTCTTTTTCCCGAATGAATCACACCGGTTGACAAATTGAACAATCATCTCTTGAAAGTCGTTTTATAAATCTATCTTACTTGGGACATGCACATAAAGAATGTGGCGGGTTAAACATATTTGTGAGCGTTCAACCCTCCCCCTAACCTGGGACAGTGGTGTAACAGTACAACATAAGAACAAACTATAAAAATCATTTGAAAAAGGCTTAACTCATCAGACAGAGTGGACGTGGATGGGTACTTATGCATCCCCACAACAAAAAGACACTAAGTACAGATCTGAGAGTACTCGCAGGTACTGACAGCTAGTTCAAAGCCAATAACAACTAATAAAAAAATTATGTATCTAAGACTAAAATGTTATTTGTTATTTATATGATTAATTATGTGTGTATAAATTGAATCTTTAATTTGAATCATAATTTGTAATTGCGTACATAATGAAAATTGCTTTTATTCTTGGGTGGTTTTTGTGTTTGTTACCTGCAGCGGCCTAGACAGACAGTAACTGATGAACTTTCTTTAGTGTTTGTTACCTGCAGCGGCCTATACAGACAGTAACTGATAAACTTTCTTTAGTGTTTGTTACCTGCAGCGCCCTATACAGACAGTAACTGATGAACTTTCTTTAGTGTTTGTTACCTGCAGCGGCCTAGACAGACAGTAACTGATGAACTTTCTTTAGTGTTTGTTACCTGCAGCGGCCTAGACAGACAGTAACTGATGAAATTTCTTTAGTGTTTGTTACCTGCAGCGGCCTAGACAGACAGTAACTGATGAACTTTCTTTAGTGTTTGTTACCTGCAGCAGCCTAGACAGACAGTAACTGATGAACTTTCTTTAGTGTTTGTCTTTAATAAAGCTTTGCTGTACACCGGCTGTCAGGCGAGCTGATCCCATACAAAGATTTTGAGTTCATTTTGTAAATAAGATAAGATAAAGACGTTTATTGCAATATTAAGCACAATTATGCTATAGCACATTTAAATTACAACATTATCATGTGTAAACAACATGAAATTTATAATAATATAATAATATAGAATTATATAAAACAGCAGAGAACATAATAAACATGATGAACACTTTGTTAATGAAAAAAGACAATATATATATATATATAACTACGTTAATATGAAAGTTCTCAGTTTCCAACTTTCACGCAAAAAACACATCAAATTGTAAATAACTGTTTTTGTTTGAACTTGTAGTAATAAATACAGTTTGTTTATATTTGGCCATGTATGGTAATATCTTGAGAAATATTTAAGTCTATACTGTCTCTTTGCTGGACAAACCATAATAAAATGATATTCATTTTCTATACATTGCATAGTACAACATTTACAAATTCTATCCTCCCTTCGTTGGTTTATATAACGACCAGTTTCCATATTTAGTTTTAATACACCAAATCTTAATAAAGACAACATTTTAACATTGATATCTTTCAATATTTTATGTTCGTTTGAATTTACGAAATATGGTATAGTGCCTAGCAAGATTTTGTGAGGTAGACGAAATTGACCTTAAAACGATCGAATTGAATTTTGATGTCCAAAAGTAGGCAGATCGGACATATTTTGACTTTATTCACTGACTATTTTTGTTTGGGATTAATTGTTATTATAACATTTTAATGAGATTGAAAAATGTTTTTTTTTGTTAAAATAACAAAAATTTTACATGGCGTAGCCGTGCGTAAAATTTATTACGGCATTTTTCTTCGAAAAATTACATGTTTAATGGAATAAAACGTCTGATTTGTAAATTTTCTCCTTTTTCTAGGGAATAGGCTATTAAAAAGTAATTTATCTACCCTATATGTGGAAAATTTTTGTGAAAATATAAGAAGTGGCAATTCTTACCTTTCATACCTTTAGTTTCATTGATAAAAAAAATAATATGAACTCGTCCAGTGTCCAGTTTGAAGGTCATTTAAGTTACTGTACACATTCATGCACGTTCTGATTCAATCAATATACATGTTTGTACGACTTTGCCCCCAGCAGAGCTATAGAAAAACAGTACATTAACGGGTGTTACACGGACACTTTATAAATGATACACGGACACTTTTTATGAATAGAATCACTGGTGCATGATCAGTGAGTTCATGGGCACTTTAAATTTCGATTAGATTTGAACTTTTTGTTTCACCGACATATTTCCTGTCTGTTTAAAATATTTACGTTGGCATCAAATAACTGTATTTTTTTCAAACAATTCCAGTATATTACTATTCATATCAGTACACTACGGAATTGACCATTTAACTTCAAAAGGGGGGTTATGGTTTTTTCCACAAAAAAAATATTCTGATCCCCAATTTTATGAGAAAAAATATAGTGTGGTCAAGCAGATGACAAAATAATGTTCTGATTCCTGATTTTCCGAGTACAGTATATTAAAGTGCTAATTTCGAAAAAAATATTTGGTGATAGCGTTGAAAAGGTAATTAATTTTCTTACTCAGAAAAAAAACATACCCCTTTTGAAGCTAAATGGTCGTTCCGTAAATGTATTTTTTCAATATATGGACATGAATAGTATTCTGGACAATGCTGAAAGTAAAGAAATGCTGGTACCGACGTTTATATTTCAATATAAAAGACAGTAAATATATATACATAAAAAAATCAAATCTAATCAAAAGATAAAATCCCTATCAACTCACCAATGCACGATTGATCCTATAAATAATAAGTGTCCGTGTAATACACGTCCAAATAGGCAGCAAATCTTGAAGAAAATCTTTCAACTTATGTCACCAATTTTGGACGGTAAGATGCGATTGGATCATAATTGTGACACGTGTTTAATCCTGATCAATACTATTAGAGACCTACAAGCATGAAAATTTAAAAAAAAAACAAAATATATGCCTATATATATCTAATAACAAGCCAAAATCTATTTTTTCATAACATTTCATTCACTAATGAAATAAGAACTTCGTTCTTTTTATACATTTATACTGTTATTGAAATCATATATATTGAATTCATATATTTGGGAGCAAACGGACGATTTTTATTATTTTTTTAAGGGGGAATGGGGAATGGAATGGCACATCCTGCATTTTTTCAACAAAAAAGGATCAAGCCTGTTATTTTAAATGTTAAACCCCCCCCCACCCCCCTTCCGTTTTTCCCCAAATAAAAATCAAATGTTAGCTTGCTTACCTCTTAAATCTTTTTCCTACATTACTTACTTGCGAAGTTGCATTAAAAAAAAGTCTCAAATGTGTACGACATTCATCTTTTACTTGATATGGTTCTTTTTTATAAAATTATTAGATTTTTGAATTTCTTGAGAAAAAAAAAACTCTCGGCTGAAGGAAAGTGAAAAAAAAGTTTGTCTAAACTGTAACTTACATTAACTTGTATATGGTCATTTAAGTCTCTAATCTGTTTAATTTTGCTACCTCTTCTAAATGCAAAATGTACTACTTCTTTCTTGAAACGTCGTACAAGTCAGATACAAAACAAAGGTAACAAAAAACAGGCCGGAAACAAACTGTCATATAGTTTTTCTGCACTTGTAGTCAGGTCAAGGTCCTCGGCTATCTAATACATAAAAATAAACAGTTTGAAGGTAAACTAATAATAACTTAATCCAATCAAACTGCGTAAGATTAAATAACAATGACCGGTCCACATCATGATAATTAATAGGGGTAAACTGGGTAGGGAGAAAATGACAGATATTTTAAGTTTATTTTTTGTAATACGAGTAATGAATAAAAATTTGTCAACCAAAAGGTTTGATATAATTTCAAAAACATGTCGTTCTGTATTGGTATAGTTTTCGGATCTTTAATTTGCGTATTTAAGGCAACAGAACCTTTGGGCTTGAAAAGTCTACATAATTATTGACTTTATACAGAAAATTCGCCCTTATAACACATTTAATGTTTCACAGATAATTCATGGATACAAAGTAAAATCATTTCTTAAAACACTGCAAAAAATGTCATTGTGATTGGTATAGTATTATTGTCATAAAGTGCGTTGAAATGAACCGTGGTATAGCAAACATCGAATTCCCTCACAAAATGTTATCGCACACTTTAGAGTATTTCAGATATAGATGTTAAACAGACTGCGTTTACAGTCTGTGTAGTTTCACATCTTAACCCATTTGAAAGTTCAGTTTATTGCTAAAATTGAACTTCCTAAGAAATTGTTTAGGGGCAAATTACAAATGTGGTGTTGTTGAAATAAGAAAGAATAACACATTTACACGTGTGCATTTGGTTATTAATATCATGTTACTGTAACGCATCACTTGTGTAAAAATGAAATTAACGTGCTAATCTGTTGTGAATTTCACTTCAATTTCAGGAATTTCACACTAAGGGAAAAAAAAAACAGATATCTGGTATTTATTTCTGTTCTTAGACGCTTGCCTGCGTCATCTTCGTTTACCTTATTCACGTGTACATTCACGTGTATTTGTTGACGTCTTTTGATTTTTAGATAAACGTTTACCGTGATTGGTCCAAATTTGACCTTTAACTTACTAGATTAAATTCTGTCTATAGCAGATTTCCAATAGGACAACTATCCGCCTTAGACAAAATGACGCAGACGTTAGAAAATATAGGTCACCACGCGGCCTTTAACAATGAGAAAAAAACCTAAGCAGAATAGTCATCTATAAAATGTCCGTCCCGACAAGAAGAATCTGAAATAATTCAAACGATACAAAAATGACGGCCTGATTTAAAACAATTCAATTACGAAAACAAATAACACAGACATGAACCAACGACAACCACTGAATTAGATTCTCCTGACTTTGGTCAGGCACATAAAGAATGTGCTCAATCATCCCCATACCCGGAACAGTGGTGTAAAAGTACAGCATATGAACAACCTGTAAAAATCAGTTGCAAATTGCTTAACTCAATTGTTTCGATCATATTAACTACAATAGACATGTAGCACCGATATCAAATTACAATTATAATTACATAATTAATAGAAAAAACAAAGGTATCCATCCATGACACAAATCAACCGCCTCGGTGGTCTCGTCACTACAAACCAGTAAAAGTCTGAAATGGCCTATATCTGTACTCGACTGTACTGATTTTTACTCGACCAGTCTGAATTGGTCTGAAATTTACTTGATAATACTCGACTGTAGTCTGAACCATACTTAACAGTCTGAACTTGTACTCGACCAGTACTTAACCATTTTATACAAGTCTGAACCATACTCGACCTAGTCTGAACCATGCTCGACCTAGTCTGAACCATACTCGACCTAGTCTGAATCATGCTCGACCTAGTCTGAACCATACTCGACCAAGTCTTAACCAACCTAGACCTATTTTTTGTATCTATCTATTGTATTTCATCAATTTAGGAACTGTTTTTAAAAACAGCTATTTCCCCTGGCTAGAAATTTGAACAACAATTTGAAATTAAAAATGTATTCAATATAGCATTGAAACCAAAATTTCACAATAAACATAATATAACTTCAACACCATATTCATCAACACTTATATACATACATATATATCACCTTTAAAATAAAAATAAAACAAGCTGATCAAATAATCTCAAAACTGAATTGTGACTAATATTTTCAATGTTATTCAAAACTTTTTGAATGTTTCAGATATATTTTATGGTTACTGGACAATTTTCACCATTTACGTAAGCCTAGTAGAGATTTATGGTGTCAGTTGAGTTTAGTTAATAATGCAGTGAACATTTTGTTTTATTAAAATATACATAAAATAACATATAAAGCAACTTGATAATTTTAAAAATGACACCTTTGTTTTGTTAAACCAAGAATTTAATATAATCATGATAATAGAACTTCCATAGTAAACCTGTGATAAACTTTTAAAAAAGGAAATGTGTTCCAAAGTTACAGTAAAAATTTATTTCAATTAAATTTAAATATTTTTTGTCAAAATTAAAGACATGGCATACAAGAAGCACTTTAATAAGGTTTACCTCAGTACATGTATGTTTTACAGGTAAAAAGAAAGCTCTATTTCGTGTATTACTTATCTAGTGAATTCAAAAGGCCTTGTGATTTAAGTTTCACAGGATGTTGCAATTTTGAATGAATGTTATTTAGAATTTAATACTCTCTGACCAGGTGTGATCTTTTTCATGAGTTTGCCCCAAGCAGGAGGTATTACTTTATACTTCACCACTAATCAGAAGAACAATTTCATTAATTTCTTTAATTTTTATCGCTTTTTTGATATATATTGTATATAATATATCCCAAATTATAATAATAGATATATTTCTAAAATAAGGTAAAACAATTTCAGTGATTTTGTTGGCTGTTGTTACCTCATTAACAAGATAATTATATAACTATTGTACATTTTTTGTATGTAACCATGAAACCTATGTAGTTTTTATTTAGGAATTTAGGAAAATTAATTTAAAAAAAAAACACATGCCAAACAAGAAGCACCTTAATAAGGTTTAATTACCCTCTGTATAGGTGTGGTTTTTAGGTAAAAGAAAATCTTTTTTTAACAAAACTCTAAAACTTTAAAATTAATATGAATAAATTATTACATAAGATAATTTGATTTAACTATCTCTATTTGATAAATCTGACAATCATGTAAGAATGTAAATATCTGTTTTTATAATATATCTTTATTTTATTGTGGCTGTTGTCATGTCAGTTAAAAAGAAATTTATTTTAACAGTTAAAATTTAGAAAAAGTAGAGGTTATTTGGTCAAGTATTGTTCAGACTGGTCGAGTATTGTTCAGACCTTTTGGTCGAGTATGGTTTAGACTGAAAAAAATAGGTCGAGTACGGGTCGAGAATGGGTTAAGACAGTTTCTGACTGGTCGAGTAATAGTTCAGACTATTTTCAATGGCAAAGATAAGGGTCAAGTACAAATCAGTACAGTCGAGTATGGTTAAGACTGGGGTCGAGTAATGTCGAGTAAAATTCAGACCAATTCAGACTGGTCGAGTAAAAATCAGTACAGTCGAGTACAGATATAGGCCATTCAGACTTTTACTGGTTTGTAGTGCGTGGTAGCGTGTTCGCCTCGAGTGCGGGAGGTCGTAGGTTCGAACCCTGGCCGGGTCAAACCAAAGACTTTAAAGTTGGTATTTGCTGCTTCTCCGCTAAGCACGCGGCATTTAGGAGTAAGAGCAAAGACTGGTCGACTCGGAGTCAAAATAATGTGTCCGGGTAAGGTGATATGTCTTCCTGCGGACTGTTACCTTGTGAACTACCACGTTAAAAATCCGGCTCAGCGTGTCGGTCTAGTACAAAGCAGGGTTAATATTCATATTACATTAACATATTCTCGTCCTGAATATGCATACTAATTTGCCGCTGGACGTTAAGCAGCCATCCATCATCATTATGACATAAAAACAATACATGCGCAAGAAAAAACAAGTCTGTTTCATATCTGGTGTAACGTCTAGACATTGACAATGACGGCCGGTTGTAAACTTATCTTTACGCAAAGAGTTGATTCCAGCTTTCCTATTAACATTTAAGTAGTGCCTCCATCAATCTCCGTACAGCGCTCGTTTCCTTTCCGTATACTCAGTACACTACAATACAATTTGTAGTGATACGAAGTAAGTACGGAACGGATGTGAGCTCTGCGCCGGAGATTGTTCCTCCATATGAAGTTTTCTATCATCGTTTTCTTTATGATGATTGCTCTTTAAATGATAGCTACTGAAGTCTTCCCTTCGAAAGTCTTACTGACGCCAGCATAATTTGGTAGACAGTTATGGTATATCTGTTACGGATAATAACTAATAATATGTTACAATTGTCTATCGGCGCCATAATCCTGTCCCATTTTGCTTGATTTGCATCGAATTGTACTTGCCCAGAGCAACACGACGGGTGAAACATGTGGAGCATGATCTGCTTACACTTCCGTTACACCTAATATAGCCCAGTTTTTGTTGCTCAATCTTGAGTAATCTGCGTGGTGTTTTGTAGATTGTTGTTAATCTTTTCGTCGTTTTTCGTTTTTAAGAAAATAAGGAGATGTGGTATGATTGCCAATGAGACATCTATCCACCAGAATTCATGGTTTTGTCGTTTTTTTTCTACTTGTTTTTTTTTTATTGTGCCTTCGGTACATTCTGCCTCTTTTTACAATATGTTTCTTGAATTGCTTATTCCGTGAAATACAAAATGTCTGGCAATTATTAATATTCAGCTATAATTTTCTGCACGTTATAAATTGTCATACTCCCACAAATGACTGTAGATGTTTTTTAACAATATGCATATGGTTAACGCTAGTATCCAAACACATATCGAATTACTTTAATTAGTTTTGATATATATATTTGATCCATTAAACAATGACAAGCATGTACAAACACGTGCTTTCAACTATGGGTAGTTCAAACTGAATCATACATTAATTATTATAGTAAAACATGTGGAGCAGGATCTGCTTACACTTCCGTTACACCTAATATAGCCCAGTTTTTGTTGCTCAATCTTCAGTAATCTGCGTGGTGTTTGGTAGATTGTTGTTAATCTTTTCGTCGTTTTTCGTTTTTTATGAAAATAAGGAGATGTGAGACATCAGTATCCACTAGTATCCACCAGAATTCATAGTTTTGTCCTTTTTTTTTCTACTTGTTTTTTTTATTGTGCCTTCGGTACATTCTGCCTCTTTTTACAATATGTTTCTTGAATTGCTTATTCCGTGAAATGTATGCTACTTATTTCGTAAATCTGTGTCAAAAATCATTTATCATGTACTAGCTCAATGCAAAATGTCTGCCAATTAATGATATTCAGCTATAATTTTCTGCACGTTATAAATTGTCATACTCCCACAAATGACTGTCACAGTAGATGTTTTTTAATAGAATTTAAGTGTTGTACTTAAATTCAGTTATCACGGTGCGCTGTACCCAATATGTTTTGTTTGGTTATTAGTGAGTTTACTATACATTTATACCATAATCTCATTGGTGGTTACTGAACCTTTAAATCTGACGTAACGAGCCTTTTTCAATTTGGATCCAAGGAGGAAGGCAGGGGACATTTGAACTCCAATATAAAACCAAAAGAAATTGATAATCTTTAATATTGTCAGGGAGTATTGATAAATATTTAAACATTTGAAGACATTAGTATATTTGTTGGTTTTACTAACACATGTTAGGTATTTCGTCATAAAGTGACGTTAATTATGAATTATTTTTGAACGTGTGCTGGCTGAAAGTTTTAACACAAAAGCACATGGCGACCACATGGAAAAAAGAAGCGGAAAAAAAAAAAAAAAAAAAAAAAAATTCCGAAGATTATTACTTAAGTTAATTTAATTGACTATTAGATTTTATTTATATATTGGGCACCCTTACTATAGTTGAACATGCACTTACTCGTCAGATGTATTGCGCCGATGCACCCCCCTCCCCGCATTACCACCACCACCACCATCCCCAATTTCCTTCGAATTGTACCTGTGTTAAATTTATTGGCGTTTTAACCGGTTAGTCGACCAAAAGTTTATCCGACTAAACTGTTAAATTTGACAACATTTGATAGATACATTTGATTTGTGTCTATTATTTGGTCGTTGAAATGCAGTCTTTATTAGTATCCATCACGCAGGTACTAAATCGGACATTCAATATGGTGATTTACATGTGCAAATTAAAATTATTATATTCTTGCGTGACATCTCTATAAAATTAGATGTGAGGCTATTCTTAAATGCCTCTGCATCATCTTTATTTAAGTTTTTTTTTGTTCCAGTCTTTGATGATACGAGAAAAGAATCTGTATTTGTGAGTGTTGGTTGATGTTAAATATTTCTGAATTTACCTTTAGTTGGTTCTATATTATCTGGCATATTTATGGCTATTTTATGCTGTTGAAATTATAGTGCCTAATGAAACACCAGAGCTTTTTGAGTTTTTGTGTGGTTTCTAATGACGGTAATTTTAATTCCTAAAGTATGGTAGTGACTGATATAATGTCTACTGTATTTAATGTTGAAAGAATCTAGCTGATCTTTTTAGCACTATTTCTATTTTTTTTATGAGATTTTCCTGGTATGGATTCCAAGCACTTCTGGCATATACTAAATTTGGTCTTTCAATAACTTTGTATGCCTTATTTTCCTTTCTTTCGGGAGTATATTGATATTTCTTCTCAGCAAGCCTAATGATTTATTTGCTTAAGGTACGATGTTATTGATGCGTATGTTCCTTGTCAGGTTGATGGTGAACGGAACTCATGAATATGGGGTTTGATCTACCAGTATTTTCAATCTGAAAGGTTAAATAGTTCAGAAGTTATGTTGTTACGGTAAAATCTTTGACAAATTTTTCCAGAAAATTTTTAGTTTAAAATCTAAATAGACAAAGAATAATAAAGGTCCAAGTGTAAAACCTTGTCGAACTCCAAAGTAACAGATATATAATCAGATTCAATGGTTCTTTTAAAATTTTAGCATTATCCGAACAAGATAGGATGAACTATTTTACAGAATAGAAGTAAATAGCAGTAAGATTTCCATGGTCCAGTACCTTGCACGACTTCATCATTTGAAAAAAGGTTTTAGTGGACATTAAACATCATGATCATTGTTCTTTTTAGATTTTACGTAGTTCTGGAATTTCTCAGATTAAACTTGTGTGTGAGGATTCTGGTTTAGCATCTTTTAGCAGTTTTCTTTATCATATTCGTTTGTAAGGACTCAATACGGCATCGATTTTTACAGACTTTTAATATCATATTCATGGCACCCCTAAAATATTTTGCTTTTGATGAAAAAAATTATGTTTTCCTAAGATATGTTGAACCATCTTTTATGCATTCATTAGTGATCATTCAAATATGGGTGTCATTGACTAAAGATAAAGAACAGAGTTTGTATTCATAACATTGTTTTGAACAAACAACCGGTCACAGCCTAATAATGATTAATTTATCTACCTAATATTTATTATGATATAATTCTGCATATGTTTAAATTTTGCTGTTCGTGTTGTAACTATTGCGTAACTATTGCAATGAATTGATTTTTTTTTTGCTTAATATTATTCATATTTACGGATGAGTTGTTTGTGATTATTAACTATTATCAAATCTTGCAATCATTTGGTAATTTGTTTCATGATTTCATTATAAGTATATTGCATTTCGGTGAGCTAGCGACAATCTCGGTTTCAGTACGAGTACAAATAAGACGATACGAGTCAAAAAAACCACGAGGCATGCACGTTTACAAAAAAAACGTAAAAACGTAAACTCTGACCCTTTGTCACGTGACCAATGTCTTAACCTTAGAAGCCATTAAATTGTTTTCCGTCCAACTGAAGAATTTTATAAATGTTCGTAATTTTTGTTGACAAGCAAAACACATCAGTATTGATGAGCTAATTGCATTAGAAGCTTGTGAAACTGAAGTCTAAAAAAATTTAATCTTTGCTGTATATTGATCCTGCACATTTAAGATCTAAAGATCTCTCAGGTCCCCCATTTTCGAAGTGTTCCACAAAGTCATAAGCACGTTACAATTTGCCAAAATGTACTTATTTTTACATCTTAGTTTTTGAGTACACCAGCCTGCTCTCCTCACGTGAGCATTTGATAAAGACATTGTTTTTTCGTGAATAGCTTGTCTGTCCAGGTAAAACAAAAATTTAAGCTTAATATTTTGATGAGGTAGGCATCTTTTTAATTTTTTTTATACAATTTCAAGAAAGGTCGTCTTGATTTTTGTACATGTATTTGCGGTCTTTTCGATCAATGAACATTCAATGTTTACATCACGATAAAGTCCTTTTGAATTTGCTTAATAGTAACTTACTTTCAAAGTATTAATCTTTGCTGCATATCAATCATTTCCTTTAGAATTTCCCCCCTGAACTTTTCTGATCTAGCTGCATAGATATTCGGGTGATTAGCATATTACAGAGAGGTATACAGCCAGTAGAAAATAGATTGAAGTTTGTGTTCCAGGAATTTATTTGCATAGCAGCATTTTAAACCAATTTTATATGAAGCTCCTATACTATAGCTTGCCGCATTTGTCGTTTGATATTTACAGAAGGAAATAACATTAAATGGAAGTTTGTTTTTATTTCAACTTATTTATAATCGGTAGCGTCCTGGCTAAACGGGACAACCATTGAAAGAGATCTAGTTTTCAGTGTTTACAGGGGAGATCACATTTTGTCACTAGGTTTCTAACTTGAAATATTAAATATTAATATATATATACAAATTCATGTTTATATTGTGTTACAAAATTCTAAGTTTAATGTTTAGCAATTATGTCTGTTTAGCTTAGACAGTCAGTAAGAAAAAGCAAGCTACACCAATAACTGTCAGTAGCAGCTTCAGCAAGAAAGTCAACTAAAGGCCACCAGCTATATTTGTACCTGTACCACATTTAAGCGGCAACTACATCTGTTACAATTTGGGGGTACATAGTATTGCCATTTACCACATTAGCCTTCTTCAACCGAATGTTAAATACAACTGCAGAAGTATAGTCCACTACAAGTACAGATAATCATATTTTAACACCGGAACCAGTCGAGATCGTTCATTAGGTAATGTAACCTTATTCAGTCTTATCAAATAACTAATTTTAGTATGCATATTGATAAAGCTTTAAATGTTTCTGGAGGTATATGAGTAAAAGTTGTATAATGTCAATTATTAATTTTGGTATATTGTTTTGGAACAATTATTCAAAGCCGGCTACACGTAAGCTAGTTTTAAATTATTACACAAAATAAATTTCGTTTCCTTCATTCAGTAATGAACATCTGTAAAATAAATGCACATGCTATTGTACAGCTCATCCAAATAGACCCAGAATCTACTAAAGTTCACGACGACTGTTCATTTAGATGCAAAGCGAAATATTAACACAAAGTTGTATGATGAGCAATTCAGGTTACGTAAAGCATTTGATCCAGCATGTTCATGCGGGAAATGGATTTAGAGCTTTGGTTATTAAACATGCGGGATATTATTGGCATGCCCTATTTGGGAATATTTTCTGCTGTTTATATAGCCTTGTCGGCATATGCTAATTTGCATAAAAGGTTGAAGAGCTAGTTTTTCAAAAATGATGGTAAATGTTTCAAGACTTTCTGTCATAATAAAGTCGCATTTCAGTAAACAGTTTGATAGTTTAAAACTTTTCCTCCACAAATAAGAATTATTATCAAATTAAATGCAACATAGAGTTGTTTATAAATGTCAACTTGTCAAGATTTGGTTGGAGATTGTGAGACATTTCCAGAAGTGAAAAGATATTAAAATCGATGGGGTACATCTTGTCATTTGTCGGAAACAATATTTGTTTCTTAATACATAACTAATTGCAAAAAGTAAAAACCTGACGGGTTAAAATGCAAACATAATATCCATGTACACAGGAAGCATACAATGCATGAACAAAAGTTCTAAGCAAGTCAAATTAATATTGATAATATACATTCTCATTATATATTAAGTATATAGATAATTGACCAATGTGGACCTTATTTTCGTCACTCCATGGATTACTTTTATTATACAGCCACAAGACTTGACAAATATCTTTAAACAGTGATCTTTATTTGGATCTAAAATAGTTTACAATATGATTAGAGATGGTTAAAGTTAGAATAAAGGGCTTTAATTGTGTTAATAAATGGATTTCTGATATCACTGCTGATTTGGCAATGAAGGAAAAAGTGTTCCTCGTCTTCTAAAATTTTACAAACTTTACACTTATGTTCTCTAGGAATTTTTTTTATATCGACCAAAGGTGGTTTTGTTGCTCATGCATAAGGCAGTTGGTAAGAATATATTTTCAACTACTGAAACAGAAGATTGATATAAAAATATATGTAATTTTAGATGATGAGAAACACTTTTTCCTTCATTGCCAAATTAACAGTAATGTAAGACATTCCCTTATAAATGCAATTAAAACCCATTATCCTAATTTTAACCAGCTTGACTCAAATTCTAAACTTAAAACTATTCTAGATCCCAATAAAGATATTTTGTCTAGTGTTGTAGACTATATAAAGCAATCTATGGAATTGCGAAAATAGGGTCCACATTGGTCAATTATTATTATTGTATATATATATATATATATATATATTATTATTAATATCAACTTGACTTGTTTAAAACATTTATCATGTATTATGTTTCTTGTCACTTGTGTAAACAATGTACTATGTTTGCATTTTAACCCGCCATGGTTTCATGTTTTGCAATAAAGTTTATATTAATTATCTAGCTTGTATAGTTTAAGTTACATAAAAATGATTTTTAATTTTTCAGTAATTGACGCCACTTTATAATTTTAAGTTTGAAATGTTTTGATTATTGGTTAATGTATTTGGCACACAGCTTTGCAGCGAACCCCCATTTTATGGCGGTTGACAAGTGTAGATGTTTTTTAACTATATGCATATGGTTAACGCTAGCATCCAAAAACATATCGAATTACTTAATAAGTTTTGATATATATATTTGAGCCATTATACAATGACAAGCATGTACAAACACGTGCTTTCAACTATGGGTAGTTCAAACTGAATCATACATTAATTATTATAGTGAAACATGTTGAACAGGATCTGCTTACACTTCCGTTACACCTAATATAGCCCAATTTTTGTTGCTCAATCTTCAGTAATCTGCGTGGTGTTTGGTAGATTGTTGTTAATCTTTTCGTCGTTTTTCGTTTTTATGAAAATAAGGAGATGTGAGACATCTATTCACCAGAGTTCATGGTTTTGTCCTTTTTTTCTATTTTTTTTTATTGTGCCTTCGGTACATTCTGCCTCTTTTTACAATATGTTTCTTGAATTGCTTATTCCGTGAAAGGTATGCTGTATCTGTGTCAAAAATATTTATCATTTACTAGCTTAATACAAAATGTCGGTCAATTAATGATATTCAGCTATAATTTTCTGCACGTTTTTATTGTTTTAATCATACTCCCACAAATGACTGTAGATATTTTTTTAACAATATGCACATGGTTAACGCTAGAATCCAAACACATATCGAATTACTTTAATTAGTTGATATATATATATATATTTGAGCCATATACAATGACAAGCATGTACAAACACGTGCTTTCAACTATGGGTAGTTCAAACTGAACTGAATTTTAATGTGCGTATTGTTATGCGTTTACTTTTCTACATTGGCTAGAGGTATAGGGGGAGGGTTGAGATCTCATAAACATGTTTAACCCCGCCGCATTTTTGCGCCTGTCCCAAGTCAGGAGCCCATAGCCTTTGTTAGTCTTGTATTATTTTTAATTTTAGTTTCTTGTGTACAATTTTGAGTTTAGTATGGCGTTCATTATCACTGAACTAGTATATATATTTGTTTAGGGGCCAGCTGAAGGACGCCTCCGGGTGCGGGAATTTCTCGCTGCATTGAAGACCTGTTGGTGACCTTCTGCTGTTGTCTGTTCTATGGTCGGGTTGTTGTCTCTTTGACACATTCCCAATTTCCATTCTCAATTTTATTAAGGTAGATAGGGTGTCTTCCTCCATCTTGGATTTTGAAATACCAGAAAACAATTGGTCTAGATCTTTGATAAAAGGTGCAAATTTTGAGAGTAGTAGGTAATTCATGTGGAGGAATTTTCATTTCAATATAGAAAATGACATATTTTATCATATTTATGGTTGTATTTTACAAAAAAAAGAATACTTTTATTTGATTCTATTTTTTCCAACTTTGCCACATAAGGGGAGGCAACTCAAATGTAAGGGCAGATAATTCAGATAAAGTTACTTTTACAATAGAATATGTTAGGAATTTACCTATTTTATTTTGTAGCAAGAAAACGGGTCCCGTGACCCCATTTTTTCTTTTTCTTATCTGAAAGCATACTATTAAAGCTATCTTCTCATATTTTATCTCAAAATTCTATGGTGTAGTTTTCGTTTTATGGCAGAAAATTGGGTTTTCCATGCATAATCTATACAAAATCTGTCAATTTTGCACAACCTGTAGCGTGAAAATAAGCCCCGTGACCCATTCTTTTTATTATTTTTTTTTAAAAAGCATGATATAAACTACATTTTGGCAAATTATTAAAAAATTCTATGGATTATAATTTAGACACCCCATCTACCTTAATTATGATAGTTACCTTCTTTGGTTTCTCCACTGCTTCTGCTCAAAAGGGAAGTGGTTTGGAATTTACAAATTAATCTTGACTTTGACACATCGTCGTGTGAATCTTATGGTGTTATATATATATGTCCACTTTGATGAAAATGGAGATGCTATTTATTTGAGATCTATGTGCAATGGTCTATCTCCGTATACAACTATAATACAAAATTTTCTATCTCCACAGTCCCATTGGATTATAATGGTTTATTCATCTTGTTAGTTCAGAGAAAAATATTTTTACAGTGTTGTATCTTCACTATTTCTCATGTAATTTTGCTGTTAAATAATTGTTATCAAAATTTTCTTAGTAGTAGTACTATTTAAGAAATGACTGTAATATTTTTTCTGTCTATGAAGAAATAACATCAAAAATGTGATGCACACTGAATAACCCGCGTAGCGGGTTATTGAAAAGTGTGCACCACATTTTTTATGTTATTTCGAATAGACAGAAAAAATATTACAGTCATTTCTTATAATTTAATTCTAAATTTTATTTTAAACCAGAGTAAACCATGAAAAAACGTTGATGACGTCACGGTCACATGACAGAATTATGTCTATGAGCTGATAAACAAAACAACGTCAGCCAATCAGAAGACGCGTTACATCCAAAATTAAATTATGACTAAATGGTTTGCATGGTTTGAGCAAATCCAGCAGTACAGAATTGGGGATATTACAAAGTTTAAAAAATCCATGGTCTATCTTCAATGGAAATATAGCTGGGGTACATTAATTTTCTAAAACTACATTGATTGTAGTGAAATGTTCTATCTCCCAAAAAGGGATGCTTTATTTATCTAAGTTGTCTATTAAAAAAACTATCGTACAAAGAGCAGAGACATATAATACAAGAGATTCGCAACTCTAGTAGAGTCTATACAACAGCCAATGAAATGACTTGGCCACCGGAAAGCCGATTATACCGATGGATTTTTGGGTAAAATCCGCCATTGTTGTGAAAAAGGTCCTACGCCTAACGATTTTTATAATGGATAATGCCGATACTTTTCACAGCTAAAGCATGCAAGTATATTTAAAAATTACAAAAAACGAATTCTAATAATTTGTTATTGATAAAATGTGTTCTAATGATGACATTAATCAAATACAAACAAAGTTAAAACTCGGCCCATTTTACTTCACCTCCTATTGCCGTAGAAACCATTTGATCTCCCAATTTTTTTCTTTAAACTTGGAAATATGCTGATAAATATATAATTTTATGGGGCAATAATACTCCTAAATGTTGTTTCGTGAAAATAAGACTATTTTCGTAAAATTTGATCCTAAAGTGTTTTTTTTTCAAAATTATCAACAAATGTGGCGATTTTTTCTTATTGATACCCGAAGCCAGCTGTGCTGGAACTATCATTTTATCTCGTAAAACTTGGAAATGTGCGAATAAATATTCAATTGTATGGGGCTATATTACTCTCAGATGTTATGTCGTTAAAATAAGACCAGTTTCGTAAAATTTGATCCAACAGTTATTTCTAAAAATATCAACAAAGGTGACTATTATTTTGTTATTTATACACAAAGCCAGCTATGCTAATTATTTCAATCTGTTTCGTCAAAACTAGAAATTTACAAATAAATATGTCATATTATGGGGATATATATTACTCCCAATTTTATGGAAAGCCTCAGCTGTCATATATTAGAGATTTACAAAACGTTATGCTGAAGCTTAAAATGTAAAGTTCAGACAGCGTGATGTTGAATCGAGTCATCAAAATGCTAACTCTAAATTACAATATGCTAAGTTGAATCTGCGCAATGTTGACTTGCAATAACAAGTGATTTAGTCGTGATAGTATAATGATAAGTCACAATGTTGTGATGATATGCCAAACACACGTAACGTTGGGTTTAAAGTACATGATGTGAAGTTGACGTTGCATGATGTTAGCTTGCAGATGGATACTGCTCAGTCATCTACATCGACAGCTATGATAACAAATAAAATGAATAGCTAAAATGTATTGTGCTGACTTGTTATTAATTAATGTTGAGCTGAGATAGTACGATGTTATATCATTGTGATATTACGATTGGTCTATCATGCAATCTGTTGATTTAAAACACCATGATGCACAGTTGAAAGTACATGATGTAGAGTTAAGATAACACGATGCTACACCACTATATTGAAACGAAAGGCTTACCATACAATTTGTTGACTTAAACCAACACGATGCAACGTGTTAAGCTAAGATGCTCACTTGAAACTACAGGACGTACAGTTGAAATTTTGTAATGTTAAGCTACGATAGCACGATGTTATATCATTATAATGTCACAGTAGGCTTATTATACAATTTGCTCGTTTAAAACTACACACCGTACAGTTGAAAGTACGTGATATTAAGCTAAGATGGCACGTTGTTATATCATTAGAATGTCACGATAGGCTTACCACACGATATGCTCGTTTAAAACTACACGACGTACAGTTGAAAGTACGTGATGTTGAGCTATGATAGCAATATATTATATCATAACAATATCACGATAGGCTTGCCATACAATATGCTCATTTAAAACTACATGACGAACAGTTGAAAGAACGTGTTGTTCAGCTAAGACAGCACGATGTTATATCATTATAATGTCACGATAGGCTTATTACACAATTTTCTCATTTAAAATTACACCACGTACAGCTGAAAGTACGTGATGTTAAGCTTAGATAGCACGTTGTTATATCATTAGAATGTTACGATAGGCTTACCACACGATATGCTCATTTAAAACTACATAATTTTCAGTTGAAACTAGATGATGTTAAGCTAAGATAGCATGTTGTTATATCATTTGAATGTCACGATAGGCTTACCATACAATATGCTCATTTAAAACTACACAACGTACAGTTGAAAGTATGTGATGTTGAGCTATGATAGCACAATGTTATATCATAATAATATCACGATAGGCTTGCCATACAATATGCTCAGTCAAAACTACACAACGTACAGTTGAAAGTACGTGTTGTTGAGCTCAGATAGCACGATGTTATATCACTATGACGTCACGAGAGGCTTATCATACAATGTGTTGACTTGAAACTACACGATGTAAATTTGAAGAAGTTTGGTCTTGACTTGAAACAGTAAAATGTTAAGTTAAAAAAACAGAACGTAAAGTCAAATTAAAACAATGATAGGATGACGTGTACTTGTGCAAAATTGAAGATTTTTGGTGTTGACTTCGAATATAGTACAAATATTAAATCGTTTTATGTTAAATTGAAAGACAATAACGATGCGTAAAACATTACAGAATAATGTGAATTGAAACTGCAATTCTATGGAAAAGAATGAGGGACAAATCCCCAGGATTTTTTCCTCTTTATTTGCAAGTTCGGAGGCAAAATGATATACAAAGAAAGTTTTCCATAAATTCATAAAGAAAAAGAATTACCCTTCGCTATATATTTGTACTTGAATACAGAATTGCCTATATTTTACATGTTTTGTTTGGATTTTTTTTTATGATTAAAAACTAGACTTTTTTTTTATGAACAATATTTAAGAAAATATTTATCTATGTTGTGTGTTAATATATACAACATAATATTGCGCTTATAAGACTTCGGTTATGACTGTGAGGGTCAAATTTTACTCATATAAAATCACATCTATGTAAGAGTTAGCGGAGAATTTGTATTTACCACTCCCGTTTTCCACGAAATAAAACATAAGAATCTGGAGTCTTAGTCTTAAAAAACAAAGATCAACTGATATGACAAATAATACGGTAAAGCGTTGGACTGAGAGGGTCGGAGCTATATGAGAATGTGACCCCCACCCCCGGCCTTGTTAGAGGTATCTGAAAATTTGAATTTTCTTTTCCACGAAATAAAACAAAAAGAATTGATAGGTGGAAGAATCCTACTGCTAGGGGGGCCAACCCAAATATAAAGTATGGTAGATTCTGTTGTATACTTTTCGCTTATACATGAAGTCTATATGAAACCTAATGAAATTTGACCTAGAGCCTCCAGTCTAAATCGTCAAATTTCAAAAAAAGAAATACATCATTTACAGCAGTGCCAACCATTTTTTCCAGCACCAAGTAAGATAGTGCCCAGGTTTATGCCAGTATATATCCACTCGGAGAATATTTTATTTTTTAAATTGGTAAAGTCATTGATGGACAATGACCCCTATAACTTATAATAAGAAGCCAATTAATGAATTCCGTCACTTATTTTCTTGTCCATAGTGATTTTCTTGGTTCTTTGCAGCTTCTCTCTATTTATATGTGTTTTCAAAGAAAAAGAAAAAAATCAAAAATCTTTAAAAATTGTTAAAGTCCATGAATTATTTTGGTATTGCTTTGATTAATTTGTAGATATGTTTTTTTGATGTCAACAGTTTCTCTCTCTCTCTCTCTCTCTCTCTCTCTCTCTTATAGTTTTCATGAGTGTGGTCTAAATTAAAATCGATAGATTTTTTTTTTTATTATTTGCAAAAATGTAGTTTATTCTTTTTTGAAAAACATAATAAAAAGTTTGGGCCACAGAGCATTTTGCAAGCTACAGGTTATGCAGTATTGTCAGATTTTGTATAAACTATACATGGAAAACTCAATGTTAGAAAATAAAAATAAAATTGGGATCACGAGACTCGTTTTCTGTTTACAAAACGAAATAGATAAAGTCCCTACACATTCCATCATTAGAGACGAAATATGCCAAAAGGATTTCAAACTCATAAGTCGAAAACAGACTGGGCTAAGACGAAAAATTTTGTCCTGCCCTTTTTTAGTTGTAATCTCTGTCCTGCCTTTTTATTTTTCACTCTATTGGTCCTGCATGTTTTTTTATTAGTTTATTCTGACTTTTTTTTTACATAAATTGTCATCCTGCCTTTTTTTTTTGCCAAGTTGCTCATCCTGCCTTTTTTTTTTAACTCAAAACTCCTGTCCTGCCTTTTTCTCAAATTTCATTCTAGCCCCCCAATAAAAATCAAATGGTAGCTCCCTAAGATGGCGGAAGACACCCGATCTATACCCTAAGGACAATATATCTAATGAGGAAGAAAATTACAATTTCGGTCAAGTCGAGTTACTTGTCGATCTCCTTTTGTTGAAAAGGGTCATTTATCTATCTATTATACTGTTCAGGGGGAGGGGAGAATCGAAAAAAAAATACACAAATATGGATAAAAGAAGGCGAAAGATACAACAGGGATAGTAAAAATCTTAACCAAACTGACAATGGCATGACAAAAAACTCATCAGCCGAAATAAACGAGAGAAAAAAGATCAAAAGCCAAACAAAACTGAGCAGCACGAAACTCTCAAAAATGGGGGGTGATCTCAGGTGCTCCAGAAGGGTAAGCAGATCCTGTTTCATATGTGGCACCCGTCACTTGGCGATTTTGCAAATAAAGAAGGAATGTGTTATAATTTTCGAGGAACTCCCCCCCCAAAAAAAAACATGAACTACAGGGTGTCAAATCGATGAACATGCTTAAAATAGGCTCCTTTTCATAAAAAGGATTGATGAAAATGTATTTGTATTTAGTGTACAGTGGCAAATATTACATGCATATAAGGACGAGAATATGTAAGTGTGATATGAATATGAATAAATCTTTGCTCTGTACAAGACATATTTTGCTTGCTTAGCCGAATTTCTAACAAACTAGTTGACAAACCGTCTCTGACAATCTCTGGAAATCCAAATAGCATCGGTTTTGATTAAGTCCAGATTTTTTGGTTTTATTTCGGGGAAAAGGGGTGCGTTTTACGTACAGTGGCAAATATTACATGCATATCAGGACGAGAACATGTAAGTGTGATATGAATATGAATAAACCCTGCTTTGTTACAAAACATACTTTACTTGCCTAGCCGAATTATCAACGAACTAGTCGACAAACTGTCTCTGACATTTTATGGAAATCGTAATCGCATCGCTTTTGATTAAGTCCAGATTCTTTTGTTTTATTTCGTGGAAAAGAAAATACAAATTTTCAGATACCTCTAACAAAACCGGGGGGAGGGGGTCACATTCTGATATATCTCTCACCATCTCAGTCCAACGCTTTACCGTATTATTTATCATATCAGTTGATCTTGGTTTTTTAAGATTAAGACTCCAGATTCTTATGTTTTATTTCGTGGAAAACGGGAGTGGTAAATACAAATTCTCCGCTAACTCTTACATAGATGTGATTTTATATGAGTAAAATTTGACCCTCACAGTCATAACCGAAGTCTTATAAGCGCAATATTATGTTGTATATATTAAAACACCACATAGATAAATATTTTCTTAAATATTGTTCATAAAAAAAAGTCTGGTTTTTAATCATAAAAAAAAACCCAAACAAAACATGTAAAATATAGGCAAAACTGTATTCGAATGTAACATTTAGCGAAGGGTAATTCTTTTGCTTTATGAATTTATGGAAAACTTTCTTTGTATATCATTTTGACTCCGGAGTTAAATTTCATTAATATTCATCAACTTGCAAATAAAGAGGAAAAAATCCTGGGGATTTGTCCCTCATTCTTTTCCATAGAATTGCAGTACTTCTACGCATCGTTATTGTCTTTCAATTTAACATAAAACGATTTAATATTTGTACTATATTCGAAGTCAACACCAAAAATCTTCAATTCTGCACAAGTACATGTCATCCTATCATTGTTTTATTTTGACTTTACGTTCTGTTTTTTTAACTTAACATTTTACTGTTTCAAGTCAAGACCAAACTTCTTCAAATTTACATCGTGTAGTTTCAAGTCAACACATTGTATGATAAGCCTCTCGTGACGTCATAATGATATAACATCGTGCTATCTGAGCTCAACAACACGTACTTTCAACTGTACGTCGTGTAGTTTTGACTGAGCATATTGTATGGCAAGCCTATCGTGACATTCTAATGATATAACAACGTGCTATCTTAGCTTAACATCACGTACTTTCAGCTGTACGTGGTGTAATTTTAAATGAGAAAATTGTGTAATAAGCCTATCGTGACATTATAATGATATAACATCGTGCTGTCTTAGCTGAACAACACGTACTTTCAACTGTACGTCGTATAGTTTTAAATGAGCATATTGTATGGCAAGCCTATCGTGATATCATTGTGATATAAGATATTGCTATCATAGCTCAACATCACGTACTTTCAACTGTACGTCGTGTAGTTTTAAACGAGCATATCGTTTGGTAAGCCTATCGTGACATTCTAATGATATAACAACGTGCCATCTTAACTTAATATCACGTACTTTCAACTGTACGTTGTGTAGTTTTAAACGAGCAAATTGTATAATAAGCCTATTGTGACATTATAATGATATAACATCGTGCTATCGTAGCTTAACATTACAAAATTTCAACTGTACGTCCTGTAGTTTCAAGTGAGCATCTTAGCTTAACACGTTGCATCGTGTTGGTTTAAGTCAACAAATTGTATGGTAAGCCTTTCGTTTTAATATAGTGGTGTAGCATTGTGTTATCTTAACTTAACATCATGTACTTTCAACTGTGCATCATGGTGTTTTAAATCAACAGATTGCATGATAGACCAATCGTAATATCACAATGATATAACATCGTACTATCTCAGCTCAACATTAATTAATATCAAGTCAGCACCATACATTTTAGCTATTCATTTTATTTGTTATCATAGCTGTCGATGTGGATGACTGAGCAGTATCCATCTGCAAGCTAACATCATGCAACGTCAACTTCACATCAAGTACTTTAAACCCAACGTTACGTGTGTTTGGCATATCATCACAACATCGTGACTTATCATTATACTATCACAACTAAAGCACTTGTCATTGCAAGTCAACATTGCGCAGATTCAACTTAGCATATTGTAATTTAGAGTTAGCATTTTGATAACTCAATTCAACATCACGCTGTCTTGACTTTACATTTTAAGCTTCAGCATAACGTTTTGTAAATCTCTAATATATGACAGCTGAGGCTTTCCATACAATTTCTTTTTTTTTTTTATTAAACTGGCTAAATATTGAAATTGTTCATGGACAAATTTCCTTAAATCAGTTCTTCATTTTTGTGCACTATGAAATTTATAGCCTGCATTTTGTTTGGCAATTTATTCATTTTTCATTCTGTTTATGGCAAAGTTGTTTATTTTCTCCTATTCTGAAGTCATTGTTTTTTTCTTCCTTTCAGGGTGGCGTGCCAAAGATGAACGAATGCAGTAAATTTACAAAAGGAGTAAAATTTTCCTAGTAAAGGAAACCTTCTGCTGGTCGTAATATTATGAATGAGCTTCATGCATCTGTTGTCGTTTCAGACTACGCTTCTCATTCAATCATGAACTTATTCATTTTTAAATTAAAATCGTATTAAGGACATTTCAATGGTGACTGCAAAAGATATATATATATATATATTTGATAATAAAAATGTATTTACACCAAGGATTTGTATATGTATACACACTTACTTTTAAACTGCCATCTCTTTACCCCAGAATAAAAAAAGACAAAAACCACTACAAATGATTTAAAGACAAAAACCACTACAAATGATTGTCTCGTGGAAAAAAGGTTATAAAAAACTTTTTAAATAGTGTCTTCCATGTTGCTTTGATGTATGACCTCGGCTCCCACTTCAATGTTGTGTTTTTTTATAGATTTTTTGTTGCTTCGAGGACACACATATCCATCTATGTATGCAGTATTGTCAATTGCTTTTGTTGGTGGGTCTCTCGCTTATGTCTTCGTCACTTTCACTATCAACAAAGAGTTCGTTATCAGTTTATTCAACTAGGAGAGTATCTAAGTAGTAACTATTAAGATTGTCATCCCACGAAATAAAATCGGAATTTTCCATATTGCGTGCACATGAATGAAGCTTTATTCAAATGAGAAATTAAATGTAATTTTCTTAAATATTAATTCTCAATACACACTTCGAACATGAAGAAACCATAAATTTACCGACAATCAATTAAAAAACAACTCAATGCAAGCCTATGAAGAAACTGTCAAACAACTCTTAGAAATCAAACATTTACCGGCAATCCCACAGAAAAAACTCAATGCAAGCCCAATTAATGATGAATATAAAAATAAATAAAATTTTAATAATTTATAAATATCAAGAATAGAAAACAAAGCTTTTCATGATTAACAATTAATTAACAAATAAATTAACTTTTTTTCCACATTAATTAATTTTACATTTTGTGAATTGTATTTTTGGAAATCGTGTGTGGACACCTGTGGTGTAACAACTTCTTGTTTACAGGATGTCAATTAAAACTCATTATTTATAACATGTTCGTGATTTACCTGGTCATCGAATAATTCAAACCTAATATACATGTCACACTGTGAAATTATGTCTCCGAGACAGGTGTATATTCAATGGAAACCTATTATGAAACTATCAAATAAAATGAACTCTGACACAATTTATCAAGTGTTAATTATTTACTATCAGTTTTTTTTTTTAAATACAATATCAAATTATGTCTCTTTTTCTATAATACAAATCTTAAATCAAAATTACATTAAAATAAATAATTATATATGAACTCAAATTATTTAATTAATTATGATAAATTTAACACTGAAACAGTTTATGTTATGCTTAAACATTCGTCCTTACTTCGAGTACTTTTAATACTTTTATTCATGACTTTATTACCTAAGGAGATCTCGCGAGGTTTAACTAGTGGCCGCGTATTTTTACGGGATTTCGCCGAGTTGCGAATCTCTTGTATTATATGTCTCTGCAAAGAGTTACTTCGATTCCGTTATAACTTTTTATGTCTCAGTCAAATATTTATGATATTGAGCTTTTAAACTTAGTAAATGTAAATTTTACCACTATCACCAAATTGGAAATACATCATTATAAGATTCACACGACGACAAGTTAACGTGTCAAAGTCATGAACTTTGTCAGATGTCATCTTTTGACATTGGTTGATGTTTCTGACGTCCTCTTAAATGTAATGTTGGTGACATATCTTTAATTGTTTCTGTCAGATTTCTTCAAGATTGTCTAGACGCGAAATGAATTAGAGATTACACAAGGTCTCGTATTGAACTGTAGTTGTCATGTGTTTTTTCTTTGTTTATATTTTTTTCATTTTCTTTTGTTTTTATTTTTTTATGTCTCATTGTTGTACATTTTATATGTCCTTTTTATATCACAAAAATATGAAACCTTACTAAAACCTGTGCCAACTATGATTCATGAAGTTATTATATGTATGGCACGATATGGGTTGCGTAATATGAAAAGTAACAATCAAGTACTACTAGACATTTGCGGAAACTAGCTCTATACCTAGGATTACACCTAGACTTACGATTACAGTTGACAAAAAACAAGGGGTGATCTCAAAATAAAAAAAAAATATGGAGATACATAGTAAAACCAAATGATCTTTTTTGTATTGTAAATAAGTCTTTTCGGCGACATACTAATGCAGTGTTACTGTGTATGGCCAGAACAGATTCGAATCGGCTTCGCTGGATGTCACAAAAAAATCCCTATGAATTTGTATTTTTTTTTTAATTCTCCGATGGCGTGATCAACCTTTGCTTTATAGTGCGTAATAAATCTGTATATTTTTCTACACTTATTTTCTTGCTTATTTTTTGCTTTCACGATTGTACACTTTTGTATCGGCAACTGCTCCCTAACCGACTTTAATAGTGTGCTATTTTTTTTAACAACTTTTCCTCGCCTGATTAACCTTTGTATCTTTTTATCCCTTTTAATCTAAGGGATACTTTTGAGGATAGACTTGTGTTGAAATGAACACCGTTTGATAAGTGTACTCTATGATAGTACAATTTCAAGAAAATTGTACCAGTTTCGCATCATGTTTCTAGCAGACCAAACCCCCATGTTCAGGGAGAGAATTATATACACGGTGAAAAAAACGTCCATACTAAAGCGATTCACAAGATATCTATAAAAAAAAATGCACAAAAACAAACAACCCAGGATCTTGTAGTAATTTTTCCTGCGTCGTTGAAGGCGAAAGCAGGTTTATTAACCGACTGACTCTTTCCGTCCGTTCATGTCTTAAAAAAATTTTGGGTAGGAAAGTTTTCTTGTCTTTCTTTAAGGGATTCATTTTATAGTTCGTTATAATTGATAATTACGAGTTGCAGGGTGTAAGTATTTTCTACATCTGCCGTGCAGCCACTTCTTGTTTGGCGATAGTTTGACATTTTACAAGAAGGACTATTTTCGTTTAGGTTTTCTTGACTTGAAAGAAGGGAATGTTCATTTTTGCTTCGGAATCAGAATAATCCAACCTCAATCAATTAAATGAAGCAATTCAGGTTTAGAATTGGTATTGTTCTTGCTTTAAAAGGTAGATATTGGAATTCCAACTATTTGAGTACACCTATTTCACATTTCAACAGAGATTTTATATTAAAAACTTGGACAAAAGTGTTTGCCTTATTAAGAAAATTTAAAAGATAATAAAAATATACCGAACGTCAAGTACAATGCCATGACGAATGAATGTTTCTTTAACACGTACCCGCTGACCCTCTCATACTCTATGTCTATGCATAAACATTACACGAGGGGCCGTCTTAAACTTGCAGTGAGGTGACAGATTTTTTGCTCCTTGCTGATGGCCTCACTGTGACTTTGAGATGAAGAACAGCAATAAAAGCGCTGTTCATTTTCTTTTTGTGTTTATAGTTGTGCATGTACTGATGTGTGTGTCATGAATACCTCATATCCTTTGTTTTTAAATTATAAACATTATTCATTTTAAACGTGCTTCTTAGTTGTTCGCCGTTTCTAAACACAGTTTTTCTGAAACGAATTTCCAAATGTCCCAACCTAGCCAACGACATTTGCAATTTTTTTTATACATCTCGTGTAAAATTTATGAAATGGTGTTAACCATTCTATAATATTCACGGCCGTGCATTTGCATCATTTCCAACCTTGAAAATACCATGCGTAATAATTAATGTATTCACATTACTACATAATTTCTTTTTAAAACCCCGTTGTTCAACTATAGAAAAACTGCATAAGAGTTAGACTTTGTTTTGGAACGACGTTTTATATTTACACTTTGAGACGACCCATCATTCAAATGCTACCTGTAAGTGTAAATGTAATCCTAATCGTAGGTGTATGACAGTTTCCGCAAATGTCTAGTAATACATGTAAGTTGTATTCAATGATAAGGATCTCCTGTAGTTAAACCTTTCATTCCATGACAATCGCAGTGTACCATCATTTAAACATACAATCTATATGTCCAATCATTCCTTATAAAATTGTCATGTCATGTGTTAATTTCATTATGCATATATATGTGACCCCTTTAATAAATTAAAGATTAATTATCTATATGTATTGTTTATTTAAAAAAACCCATTACTGGTACAAAATTTTTATACTAGTATTGTGCACAATACTGGTATACCAGTATTGCGATCACCAACTAGGAGATCCAATGATAAAAATGAAAGTCACTGTGAATTTTTAAAAGTTTTTATTCTAATATTTTGTGCTATCTGTCAACCACAGCTTCTATACTTCAACTTAGATATGCAATCCATTTGTATGGTTTTTTTTATTTGTTCAGGTAGGGGGTAGATTCCAGTAAATCAAATGTTTTCCCTTGTTTAATTTCGTTATGTCTTAGAACGTACAAAGGTTTATAAAATGAAACACTTCTACTCATCATACAAAATAGCCTTCGTTCAATGCTTTGACACCTCAATAAAATTACAACAAGAAGCATTCAATTCATAAATATATTGTACATATTATATTGTCTGTATATTAATCTATTTGATATTTGGATACTTTTTGTCATTTTTCGTTTTTCAGTGATCTTAAACTTTGTGATAGATTTGGCTTTTCATCTGTAATACATGCGCAACGTATGAGTCTTGAGTTTTGTGAAGACTAAACATGCGTTTATCGGACCAACTTATAAGAATTGGATAATGATTTTTATTCGTTCTAATTTTTTCAACGATTAAATAACCAACACAAACCAAAAAAATAACAAAACTATAAACTATACAAACTTTAAGATTAGATTACGTAAATATATGAGGGTCTGGATGGGGTCCTTCATTTCTCTATTCTTTATATTTTTTGCCCATTATTTTCTATTTCTATAATTTAGCACCCATTATTCTCTAGTTTTTATTTTTGGTCCAATTTGCTCTATTCTTTACTTTTTATGCCCTTTATTCTGCACTTTTTACCCATTATTCTGCATTCTTTAAACCCCATCCAGACCATCATATATACAAAAATAAAAACAAAACCAATGAGAGGAAATGAATAGAACAATCATTTTGTCCTAATTCAAAATTTAACAATTAATGCAAACGTTTAAAAGTTTTGTTACACGTATACTCATATTACATGTCACAAAATGAATAACATTGCTAAGAGACATATATCTAGAACCTTTTCTTGTACTTCCGTCTACTCTTGATTTTTTTCATGTTTCATTTCAAATATTCATAGCATTTAGTCTTTAAGCAAAACTTTGATTAATGAAAATCATATTTTATTGAAAAAATCTGAAATAACTTGACTTTTCCACCTGTCACATATATATATTATATGATGTATGTCATAATAATTAGCTTGACCTGTTTTCTTATTAAGTCGAAGAGTAATACACGGAACAAGTTTTGGAATTAACATAAAATCCGAACAGAGGGAGGCCGAATCCAGAGGTTCTTTCTTTTATGCATGGTCTCGTTCCAAACGTTTAAACCACTACATCACAGATTCAATACACACTATTTTTCTGACACTATGGTCTTGAATTTCATGAACAGGGAATAATGTTCTTGTTCATAAATATAATAATAAACTGAATAAAATGATACTTAAAAAGGTACAACAGGAATAGGCAAACGTACCACACAACAAACATCATCAACCACCAACAACCGACTTCTCCGAAAAGTCAGATACTCAACACTTTTTTCTTGCTTCCTGGGATTTACTATATCTCATTGTACAGTATGGGTGTTGCTCTCTAATAAAGGTCACACAGGGCCCTATAATTGTTCACATCCTCGTCCTATTGGTCTCTGATGGTTAGTTTTCTCATTGACATCCTTACATGTTCTACATACTAGTCTTATTTAATTTTTACATAAAACACAACTGATAATCCAGAATTTCATCTTTATATATGATATAAATTTGCTTTTGTGTTTTCCATTTTTGTTCTTCTTCAACTTCTCAACATATATTTTTGTAAGTCACCATTGTTGATATATATGATGTTGCCCCTGCAGAGAAGGCCCCAAACAACATTTTAATTGAATAAATAACATGATATTTACGGCTTGATAGAGGAATTTTGTACTGATCGTTCACTTGTAGATCCATATTTACACCAATAAAATTTACAGAATAGGAAATTCTGTGTACGTACTTTTAAGTTTCAATAAATGAAAGAAGCCATTATTTGGTGTCTTATCTCCGATTAGACTCATCGCCTTACTTTTTAAGATTGATAATACAGATGTCACAAGTGAAGCACTCGAGTTCACCCCTGGATTTGGTAAGGTTAGTTTTGTTAAATAAACAGTTTTATAGGCAAGTTATTTTAATAACTCATTTTATGCCAACGATGAAAACCATTAATTTCTTTCTTAATTTTGATTATTTTCATAACCCTCTGGGGGAGCCCTGCATTACGATCTTTTGACTGGATAACCATTTGGTTAGTTTCTTCACTGTGTATCTTATTACACTTTCTTGCTTATCTACAGATCGATAGTTTTGTAAACAAGATTTTTATTTTGGGATTAATAAACTTTTTATTAGCAATTCAGACTTTTATACCGATACAATGATTGAATATGTGTAAGGAAGGAACTAGGTAAATTTTATTTCGGCTTTCGTTCGTGCATATTATATTCTTTTTCAATTGATGAATGTAGTAATGATGCAACTCTCTCGATCGCCATCTTGGGTATTCTACATTTGTATGTTCACGAACATAAATTTCGAATATGTAAACATATCGCACTCATTATAGGAACATAATGAAATAGTGTATTCCACAACAATGATATACGATGAATATTTTAAGCACTTGAGTTTTGAACAGCATGTACAATTTGCAGTAAAATATCTAAATTTCAAACAGTCATACAAAAGCAAAATAACATCTTAGTTACATAGATACATTAGATGATCAAATGCAATTATCGTTTAATAGACTCATATTAAATTTTTTTATCAGTTTGTATAGTTTTTCCTTAAGACTTAAATTGGAGTATGTCTAAGACTTGTGTGAAAAGAAATTATAAACAGTAAAATCAATAATTCTTTGTGATTTTCAAATAAGTTCATAAGCTCATAAGCCCTTATACAATAAACTACTGATTTCACTGTAATGAGTCACATATATTCAAGAAGAACCCTTTTCACATACACGTTTTGAAGTAAGTCTTGTGAAAATACGACGCAAATATATTTAATGGAAAAAGCATAACCCATTTATAATTGTCTCAGTGATCACATATACAATTCGTGACATCTTACTTTGATTTGAATGATTATTTAACTTGTGTGAATTAAAATTTCAGTACATACAAATATTTTTTTACATGTAGTCATTCATATTAAGTAGATAAAAGGAGTGGCGGAAAAATATAAAGCCACCGTATCGAAATCTGAAAATTACTGATCCATTTACATATGATCTTGGAGAAATTGCAACGTAATGATATATTTGACACATAAAACTAGATGCTGTAAAGAGCTTGTATCGTTCACCTAGGTCTATGTGCATCTTAAACAATAGACACTTTTAATCATTGTAAACTACAATATAATTCATGACTATAATTTAATTTTTTTTATATTGTATTACTGATACTTTTTTTTCTGGTTAAATTTTCTCTCCATATTCTATATACTTTTTGCCCAAAACACTTGACCTATTTGTATATCTTGTCTTGCTGATCATTTTTGCTTTTTTAAAATTTCTATCTATCTATTATAGATTTCAAGATAAAAATGAAACACGCAAAAAAGAACGCCGGTAAAAATGATTATTTAGCATGTTTATGGCAACAACTCTTATAAAGAGATGATCGACGACAGCAATATCAACTTATTGTTAGATCTTGCCTTGTGGGTCATTTTTCTATCTATCTTTTATAGTTTTCAAGCTTTTAAGTTGGCCATGATGGCCAACAGGCGGGGTTATTGGGCACATTTTTTACACGACATAGCCAAAAGATGAAAGTCGCAAAGTTTGGTTAAATTTGGCATAGTAGATTCAGGGAAGAAGATTTTGTAAAAGTTAACGGACGACAACGGACGACGACGACAAACGACGGACACCAAGTGATTGCAAAAGCTCATACTGGCCCTGTGGGCCAGGTGAGCTTAAAATGCCACATGCAAGCGGCACGTTTTTGTATATCTACATATACGGAAAGATCCCACCCAATGATTTTTGTTGCAAAATATTTCTACTTTTGTGAAACAAAAGATTGAAAACATTTAAAAAATCAAAACATAATTTTGAAATTATAAGAATGTTTTAAAACAGGAATCGTGAATAAAATTCCTGAACAGTTTTACGTCATTAACACAACATTGTTTAAAAAACTCATCATAGATATATAAAACGGTACGAAGGTAGTCCTAGACAATAATAAAACGGTACGAAGGTAGTCCTAGACAATAATAAAACTGTACGAAGGTAGTCCTAGACAATAATAAAACGATACGAAGGTAGTCCTAAACAATAATATAGTGTAATTAACTGGATGTTTCTGTATTGGCCCTGTTATAGATTCGAGGTTAGCTGTATTGGACCCGAGACTCGAAGAGTCGAGGGCGAATACAGCTGATCGAGAATCTATAACAGGGCCAATACAGAAACAGCCAGTTCATAACACTTTTATTAAATGATTTTAATTCTTTTAATTAGAATAAACTAAGAAACTTACCGTGAAGAAGATACAGAATTTTATATCTGAACTTCGTCTTTTCGCATTCAAGTCCATGGATTTTTTTGTCAACATTGTCAGATGTAATTTATGATTTCTCGTCAAAGTACTTGATATCATGCTATTAAAATTCATTTTATCTAGCAAATATAAAGTAGCTTGGAAGAATAAATCATACAGTTAAACTATTCTTATTCTTGGATCGTCTGCGTTCTGATGATTGATCAATGGAAATGAAAAAGTGTCAACAATCGAAAGTCGTACTCGAAAAGGCAGTGAAATATTTCCGTTTCAAGACATCAAGACGTTACAAAACACTGAACATCATTTAAACTGTTTATTTTATGATTTTAAGTTAAAACAATATAATGCAAATGCATAACGATACGTCCAAAGTTAAGTAAGGCGTAAGAAAATTGAAAAAGGAAGTGAACGTCCCGTATTAGCCCATGGGCCAATACGGCTTTTTTCCGTATTGGCCCTGTCCGAAAAGCAATATTAACTTGGTTTATATCGACAGGGCAACGTCATCAGTATTGCACATGCTGATTTAACCGTATTAGGGCTGATTATCTCATATCATTTAATAATAAACGGTACGAAGGTAGTCCTAGACAATAATAAAACGGTACGAAGGTAGTCCTGGCCAATCATAAAACGGTACGAAGGTAGTCCTAGACAATAATATAACGGTACGAAGGTAATCGTAGACAATAATAAAAGGGTACGAAGGTAGTCCTAGACTATAATAAAACGGTACGAAGGTAGTCCTAGACAATAATAAAACGGTACGAAGGTAGTCCTAGACAATAATAAAACGGTACGAAGGTAGTCCTAGACAATAATAAAACGGTACGAAGGTAGCCCTAGACAATAATAAAACGGTACGAAGGTAGTCCTAGACAATAATAAAACGGTACGAAGGTAGTCCTAGACTATAATAAAACGGTTTATAAGTTACATTAAAGAGAATACTTAAACTTAAATTGGAAGCTTGTCTAGAATGGAGTTTATTTAGGGATTGTCATATACATGTCGATTGAATACTTATAATTTGATACATGTAAATGTCCTTTTCGTGTCGGCGGGATGATGGCGTTTATCCAACTCAAATAATTGAGTGACGTGTGATATTTAAAGCATACATAGGTTAGGAGGATGGTTCACAAACATGTTAAACCCGCCACATTCTTTATGTGTCTGTCCCAAGTCAGGAGCCTGTAGTTCAGTGGTTGTCGTTGGTTCATGTGTGTCATATTTCTTTTTCCTAAATTGGTTTGTTATAAATTAGACCGCGTATTTTATCGTTTGAACTGTGTCATATTTTTCATGTCGGGACCTTTTATAGCCAACTATACGATATGGGTTTTTTTCTTCTAATTGTTGAATGTCGTACGGCTGCCTATAATTGCTTAAATCCACTTCATTTGAACTCTGGTAGATAGTTGTTTCATTAGCAATCATACCACATCTTATTTTTATATATTTAATATTTTCAGGTTCTTATCACCAAACTATGTCTCTCACGTGACCGAGGAATGTAAGCGGTGGTCCACCAGGCGAGCAAAGAAAAAAAGACAAGATAGCGCGATGAGCAGGAAGTTAGTCGAGGAAAAAACTACCCGCTTCTCGATGATGGGGAATGTTATTGAAAATAGAGATGAACATTAAAATGGTGCTAAAAACTGTATGTGATTTTTTGTTTTAAAAGCATTTGTATTTTTCTATTCTGTCTCGTAAATGATTACTGTTGATCTTCTGAAAGTATCTTGTTGGTCTAGTAGGAACAATATGGATATATCACAACCATTCAATAGATATGAGTGTTCCTTACCCCAGGACATCATGGCACAGATTTTGATTTCGATTACTTGTCCTGCATTCGAAAAGGGAACCAGAGGATGGCCCCACTTGGGTCAAACGTCACGTTTTGAAATTATCTGAGGTCACAAGGGCACTTTTAAGCAAACAAAAGATTGATTTTACATAAAACGGTTTTGAATATTTTTAATGGTATCAGGTCCTTTCGAATAAGAAGTCAGGTCGCAAGGTTGCCCGCCAAACCCAAAAGAACGCAGGTCGCATTTGACCAAGTTGAACTCGGTTTATCCTTTCTAAATCGTTGATATGAAAATCATATTACGTTGTTTTAAAAAGGTTTTTGATTTTCAAATAGTTTGACATTGAGCATCACTGAAGAGACGTACGTTTCTACGTTTTTAAACATCACTGGATTTCAAATGTTCCTGATGAAGGTAAATCCAGAAAAGCGCTTTTGGCGCATGTTTATAAAGTGTTATTTTCAATGAATTAATTGTCTACTACACTACCATTGGTACTGTTAATGTTATTATATGTTTATGCTTACTTTTCTATTTCCGTACAAAAAGGTATAAAACACATTTGACAATACAGCATATCTATAAATATCACAGAGAGTTCGCAAGTCACTACATTCATATACATGTCTGAATTATGTTTTTGTTGAGTATTGGGAGAAAACAGTAAAAAACTGGAGATAATGTAACTTTTTTTAATTTTTTTTTGTACATGTATTTTAACAATTATTTTTATATTTGTATATAATCCCAGATTAAATAAGTGTATGATTAAATTGAACTGTCTTACGTGAAATTGGAGCTTTTTATTCTCTACTGTCATTAAAATCGTTTCATGCGAACGGATGAAATTAATATATCATTTGAAAATCGCAAATTCAGTGAATTGTCGATGTTTCAGAGTTATCCAATCAAAATTAACTTTACAAACAGTATTGCATTAAAATGATTGACAAAATGTTTTATATTAATTGCAGCAAAGCATTTTGTTCACCTTGCTCGACCTACAACCTAAATATCTTTTCTCTAACAATAGTCATGATAGTTAATGTTAAACATTTGACTTCTCTACTCTTTACACTAGTATACCCTATTCTAAACTTAAAAACAGATTCAAAGAACTAGCCAAACTTTGTTTCATAAAAAAGAAGGGCCGACATAGATACAAATATCTTGTTTTAGGGAGGGATAAATCATACATTTTGAAAACAAATCTGATTCAACAATTTTTTCTTCTTCATAAAATGACTTATTCAAGATGCTTGATTTTTTATTGACAACGTATTTGCTACGTATGAAGGATGTGTTGTTTCAAAATTAATTGACATTCCTATGGGAACTAATTGTGCTCCTCTTCTTGCAGTATTTTGCTTGTATTCTTATGAGACAGACTTCATACAAGAGCTTCTCAAGAAGAATGGAGAGAACGTGGCATCATCCCTTGATTTCACATTCCGCTATATTGATGATGTCCTTTCACTTAATAATCCAAAGTTTAATGACTATGTTGAACGCACTTATCCCATCGAACTTGAAGTAAAGTTTATCACAGATACAGTTAAGTCTGCCTCATATCTTGACTTACACCTAGAAATTGACAATGAGAGTGTGTTTTTCTATCTTTATCATGGATTTGTCAGTTTTTCTTCGACTAATGTGTTTCAAATGTCCCTTTGAAATCTTCCGCTTGTAGTTTGTTTTGTATTAAACAAAACTTAGAATAATAGAAGACTGTTTATTATACTTTTGTTTTCAAATTAACGAACATACAATATCTAGTCAATCACTACGGTGTCAAGGCAGAAAGTAATCAAACTGTTACTAATACGGTCTTAATTAGCATGGGGAATACTAACATTTTTGTAGCCAACTACCCACATTATACATTAATCATGGCAAAAAGGTTGAAGAGATTTCTTATAATATATAATTGATTTAAAGTGTCAATTTTGTTGGAATTACAATGCTAGATTTAGAGCAACTCTGAAAGAAAATGAAAAAAAAAAAGATAGGCATTTCCCATGATACTATCTTTCATGCACGTAACGAAAGTGAATTGTTTGCCAAATTGTCTATAATTTATAATATTTAAGTTATAAAACCTGGGATTGAGTGGAAAACATGTACATATAATTATATCTACTTGTCCCAGATAAAATTATGTTACAACTAGAACAGATTAATTATTCAAACCCTTTAGAATGATTTTAGTGTTTTTATGATGATTTGATTGATTTACGTGTGTGTATTTGTGTGTTGCCAATGCTTCTTCCAAAATCGATCTAAATAAAGCACATCGTGCTTCGTTATTTTTTTTTTTTAAAACGAACGCACCGCAATTTAAACAAATAACAAAACTGAAAAAAATCGTCCTGAAATTGACACTTGGTTTTACATAAGGATATGTTGTATGATTGCCAATGAGACCACAATCCACCAAATTTCAAATGAAGTGGATGTAAGCAATTTTAGGCAACAGTAAAGCCTTCAACAACGAGAAAAACCCATACCGTATAGTCGACTTTAAAAGGCCCCGATATGAACAAAATGAAACAATTCAATTGAGAAAACTAACGGCCTAAATTATAACGAAACAATTTTACGAAAAACAACTGTGTCAGACATGAACCAACGACAACCACTGAACTATAGAATCCTGACTTTGGACAGGACTTTTTGAATGCAGTACAGATTTAGACTGTGATTATATGTCCATTCTGTAGTAATTCACGAGTATTTTATATAAGATTTCCCTGTTTGTTGGTATCGAGTACGATTTTGTGTATTGGTATCACACGTTCAAAGGGGTATAGCCAACTCCTGAATTTATATCACACCAGGACCATTTTCCAAAAGTCCTTCAATCTGTTCAAAAATTCACAATGTCATAGACTCATTTGTATTCTCAATGAGGCAATTAAGAACAAGTCATGTTGGCGTATTTCCGAACATGTGACGAAATTATATATAATGATAGCTCAGAAATGAAAAAGTATTTAAAAAGTAATTATAAAACATGTATTATAACATTCTTATCCAAAACAAAAATTCTATTGGAAGTCATTTTATTTGCTTTCTTTCAGACACAAATAAATTCATTTTGGTGAATGATGTCATTCGATACAAAATTTTACAACAAAAACATTTAAAATTCAACTTAAAATGTGGTAACAAATATCTTGGTTCTTAAAATTAAAATTAATGTATGAATATTGTGGATATTCAAATATCACATTTTAAAAACAATTTAGTTAAAAATAAAAGGGTACACAATTTCCCCCATTTTTAGGATAAGAAACAAACTTCAAGTACTCGGAAAGCTGTTTATATTTGTACAGGCCGACAAAACAGCCAACAATGGGTGAAGTTCTTAAGAATGAAACCATAAATTCTTCTACATTCAGGTCCGTGCGCTCCACAGAGAGTCGTGTAGTAAACTCTCATATCATTACCACATCTCAGCTTAATGCCTCCTCTAAAGGTCCCTACTATGTACTGGTTACCTAAACTATAAAAAAAATCGTTTCCTCTCGGCGTCTAGTTAGTGTTCTACAAATAATCTTGTAGTGTTTTAACAAGTTCCTTAACAACTACCAAAGAATTTATCATTAACTTTTGTAATAAACCATATGAAAATAGTGGAATTATTTATTTTTGGAGTAAAAAAAATCTTTGGATGTTTTAGATAAATTACGTGCTTTGGTGGAACTTTCAATTCGATTGACACTTTTGACGTTTCCATTCTCTTCACTGCAATTCAACAAAATCTTATCAAACACAAGTTTGTTTTATTTAATTACATGTCGTTTGAAAAATCTGATTAAAAATGTATCTGCTGTCACTCATATGAAGCCTTCTTTTGTAGTGAAAAAAAAAGAAAACAAAAGTCATGTTAGATATACTTACTGGAAGTTTGATAAGATGCTGTAAATGTTCTTCTTGACAACATTTATGTAACGCAACATTTCAGCAATAAACATTATCGACATTTTGTAGGTATTAGGTACACTAATTGTGCCCCTTGTTCCTGTATTAGTGTGAATCACAGTTTTTGTCCAAACTCAGATATACCTATGAATATTTACGGTCCTGCATTCTGTCGATACCTATATTTTGGCATTGGACAAGGTCATGTTTTTGTCTAACTGACAAGTTTATGATGACCTTACGCTAAATCCATAGTATGTTGGATGTGTTACTGACGATATTTTAGTCTTAGATAAATGATTTTTTAAAAGTTGTAATTGCTTTGAACTAGCTTTCAGTCTCTGCCCATACTCTCAGATATGTACCTTTTGTCTTTTTGTGTTTTTGTTAGTTGTTTTGGTGCGTTGTATAGATCTGATGAGTTAAACCCTTTTCAGCGGATTTTTATAGCTTTTTCTCATGTTGTACTGTTACACCACTGTCCCAGGTAAGTTTTGAGTTGGACGCCCGAAAGCATGTTTAACCCCGCCACATTCTTTATGTTCCTGTCCCAAGTTAGGAGCCTGTAATTCAGTGATTGTCGTTTGTTGATGGTTATCATATTTGTATTTCGTTTATTATACTCTACAGTTTGTTTTTGTGTTGTTCTGTTGAAACAAAATAAGGAAGGGTTTTGGCGCTCACTTTCATGTTTAACCCGCCACATTCTGTATGTTCCTGTCCCAAGTCAGGAGTCTATAATTCAGTGGTTGTCGTTTGTTGCTGTATATCATATTTGATTTTCGCTTATTGTTTTGTACATAAATCAGGTCGTTAGCTTTCCCTCTTGAATTGTTTTACATTTGTCATTTCGGGCGTTTTATAGCTTTCCCTGTGGTATGGGTTTTGCTCATTTTATAAGGCAGTACGGTGCCCTATAGTTGCTAACGTCTACCTAATTTGTCTCTGGTAAAGAGTTGTCTCATTGACAACCATACCACATCTTCTTATTCTTTAATTAGGTTTCCCTCAAACGTTTGTTGATCTCAATTCGTATGACTCCTAAGCTTTCAAAACGCTTTAGCCTACCTTTCATCAAGCAATGTTTGATTTCTACTTTTTGAGGATTTTGTTGCTATATCGCTATCTTATTGGTGTTCGTTCATCGTCGCCTTTTTCAGAGATTATTATATTAATAAACAAAAGAATATAAAACATGATAAAATATACTTATTTAAAATTTAACCAGATCATTTTAGTCTCGCACTTATTTATTTACAGTAAATTGTCTTTAATACTATACGCATTATTCGTATTACATGTACTCTAAAATGTACTTAAATCAAATCGAAATACAATTAATAATTATTCGAATAAAAAACATTTAAATGGAAAAATTTAAAAGTATTCGAAATGGATTTTATGTAAATTCATTTAATTTTAGTTCTGTGACAATTTGTTTACTTTATAGAAAAAAATTCTTGTATATTCAGTTAACTAGTTTTAAAAAAAAATATGGTGCGGATTTACACCACACTATTATTGTTCTGCTTAAGGTGCGGATTTACACCACACAATAGTTCTTCTTCTAGAGTTAATCTATTCTAGTTCTTTTTTTTAACAATATCTGAAATACTAAAACAATAAGAAAGAAAAAAGGGCGGGGCTTCAGTATTTCTTATGAAATATACAACGACTACAGACGACAAACGATAGAAATGTCATGGACGGGATAAGCAATTTCATGAAGAGTGCATCCTAGTGATACAGACAGAGGGAAGACCGATGTTGAAACTAACAGAGTATTTATTTGCTGTTCATATATATATATATATATATATATTTATATTATTTGTATATACTCTTTCAATTTTACCTGATTTAATCTCTCAATAACCCAAAGAAAAGTTGGACGTATCTGAAAACTGTGCAAATACTGTTGATGGTTAAAACTATTGGCCAATCGATGTGTATTGTAGGCGCTGGCTTAGTAACCAGGAGTGGTATCAAAGAGGCTCGGAGGTTCCAAGCGAACAAAACAAGGCGACAGCTAAAAACATAGTACATGATGAATAGAACTAATATTTCAAATGTTGTATTTTTTCTGAGTGTATTACTTATTTTGTTGTTATGTCTAGTATTAAGTTAGTAGCATGGAATGTCAGGGGTATAATGTCCTCTACTATTTGTCTTAGTAAATTGTTGAAGGACAGTGATTGTGATATATGTGTTATATCTGAACATAAATTGAAAGGAAGGTCTTTACATTATTCATCTACTATAGAAAGAGGTTACAACTATATAGGTAAAGCTGATGCCTTACCCACCATGGTAAGGGTGGCATTGTCATCTTATACAAAACTTCACTACAGTCTTCTGTAAATGAAATATGTGACATTAACTCTAGTAGAATAGCTGGTATTGAACTAAAGAACCAGTCTTATGGATCACTTTTTATCTTCGGTGCTTACTTACCATCTGATGACTCTATTGAAAATTATAAGAGTGAAATAAATAAACTAGATAATTTATATTCATAGTACAGTACTTATGGTAATTGTATAATTGCAGGTGATTCAAATACTAGTTGCTTAGATAAAGACAGACCTACTTCAAATAGTAATAAATCAAAAGAGTTATTAAAATTTGTATCTAGGCATCATTTGTTGTATGCCGGTGGTAAAATACAAAATAAAGGACAAAATTATACGTATATAACCAAACAAACAATGTTAGATTATATTCTATGTAATGAAAGTATATATAAAAAACTAAGGTACTATGAAATCCTTGACGACGGGGCGATAAGTAGCACGTCCGATCATTTGCCAGTGGTGATAGAGTTTGTGACTGACTCCAACCCGCATCGTGTAATGAACTCCAGCGATAAATTACCTGCTTGGCATAAGGTATCTGGTGCCCAGATCAATGAATACCAAAAGCTGCTGAACGACCCCGTCGGAGCAAAGTCCGAATTTAGACATGTACAACAAGCGGCTAATGAGCAGTATATGCAGAAGTGTTATAATGATCTCAATGAAACCGCAGAATGTGATGTACGGTATGTTTTGGAAACAAATAAAACGTTTAAAGGTTGCTCGTCCAAAGTATACCCCGAGATTGTGTATGAAGATAAAGTGTACAGTACTCCAGAGTCTGTAGCAAACTGTTTCGCTGAGTATTTTCATGAGCTGTACCAACCAAAGGACAATGATAATTTTGACTATGAATTTAAATGTTCTATGAGAGCGTATACAATGACATTATTAAAACCTGTGGTGTTGAAGGTGAATACTTACCTGGTGGTTTGATAACTGAACAAGAAGTTTCTAAATTGATAGGACAGTTAAAATATAGAAAAGCCGCCGCACATGACAGAGTGCAAAATGAGCATTTGCGTCACAGAGGTAGCCCTGTTGTGAAGTGTGTAACCGCCTTATGCAATCTCATCGTCAAATTCGGACGAATACCAATGAACTGGAAACTAGGCCTCCTTGTTTCTATCTTCAAAGGTGGAACTAAGTGCAATACTTCACCCAATAATTACAGACCAATTAGTTTACTGTCCTGTGTTTTTAAATTATTTAAAAGTATTATTAAAGCTCGGTTAATTCACTTCGTGTTGTATGACAAAAACATGCCGAATCTCCAACAGCAAGGATTTCAAAAGTACCTTAGTTGCTTAACTGCATCATTTAATTTACATGAGACGATTTATCATAACCTTTAATTATTCAGTAAAACATTTGACGCCTTCTTAGACAGTAAAAAAAGCTTTTGACACTGTCTGGAGAATTGGTCTTATGTATAAATTGTATAAAATAGGGTTAACAGGTAAAATATGGTCAATTATTAATGACTGTCATACTGATACTATGAGTTCAGTAATTATAGTAAACCAGTGTCAGTCTGAGTTCTTTCCTGTATTACAAGGGATTAGACAAGGAGGAGTTTTGTCTGGTTTATTATATTTAGTTTTTATAAACGAAATGTTGGTTGAACTTGAAAACCGTAATCAGAAAACTGGTGTTTATCACATAGTTAGTTGCTCTCCTGGTCTCGCTGACGATATTTCATGTATTGGCACGACTCCGTTATGTCTTCAGCGAATGTTACATGTAGATATATGTGCCGACTATGCATATACAACATGTAGATGGAGGTTTTGTTTCAATGCGAAGAAGTCATGTGTTATGCAATTTTCCCTGAACCCACGAGAAGTTCGGGTATTATACGACTGGCATATTACGAACAGTGTTCTTCCTGTAGCTGAAGATTATACTCACTTAGGCATTGATCAGAATTCTAAATTCAAGTCGGCAGAAAGGACCTCAAATGCATGTGTTCTACTTAAACTGTTTAAATATATTGTGTTACATACTGTTCTGTATGGTTGTGAAATGTGGACTAATTTAAAGTCAAACGACATTATTGTGTTGCATTGTTTTCAGCACTTTATAGTCAAGTGTATTTTGGACTTAAAAACATCTATGAGATCAGATATGTGCCAAAGTGTACTTGGACTACATTCTATTACTTCAGCTATAGATGTTAAGAAGTTGTATTTCTTGCAAAAACTTTGTAGTCTTGATGACAAGTTCTTAACGAAGAAAATATTTCGTGTGCGTCTGTATACTTATTTTATTGACAATGAAAGCAACCATCATGGGTTCATTCCAGAAATTATGGACATTTTGTATAGATATCGCCTTCATGCGTATATGCTAGACTTTTTGCGAGAAGGAGTTTTTCCAACTAAACAATCTTGGAAAGTTTTAGTGAAAAAATACAGTAGACAAAGTACAAACTGATGAATGGACTCGTCGTTTACATAATGACAATAACTTTTCTCGATTCAGAAATATCCACCTATCGGTTAGGGTTCCATAATTCTGGAAAAGTTCGAGATCATTCAGGGAAATCTTAAACTCCTATTTTATTGCTAAATTGCTTACTGACATTCCGAATAACACTGGAGGCACGTGTGAGGTATGTAACAGGCAGTTTTTAGACGTATACGTACATGCATGTTGTAGCTGTAGCGGAACTCAATCAATCAGAGATGTGTGGTAGGAGTTCATAATTGAAAAATTTCCATTGCATTTATTTGTGGAACTTCATTCATACGACAATGAACAGTTATATTGGCTTGCATTCTTTTGGGCAAGCACGTAACAACAGTCAATATCGACACCGACAGTTTTCTAAAGCTTCGCCACGTACACGTTGCACACTGTGCCGCTGCATATAGCAGATTAACGAGAACGACGATACGGTAAGTGCCAGTGCATGAACTATCGTTAGTGAGAGCAATTTTCTTGAAATGTTCTTTGGTAATATATAATTACATAACTATAGTTATTGTACATACATGTATTGTAATATTATATTGTGTTGTCATGTTTTGCAAACTTTTGTAATTTAATCTGTTTACATATAGTTGTTCATCGAATCTCTTTAGAGAGGAAATAAAGAGGGACGAAAGATACCAGAGGGACAGTCAAACTCATAGATCGAAAACAAGCTGACAACGCCATGGCCAAAAATAAAAAGACAAACAGACAAATAATAGTACAGATGACAACGTTCCTATCTCAATTGTTTTCAGAAAGACTAGTACAGTAATAAATACTTAAAGGGGTCTCTAGTAGCATTTTGCATTTTTTCAGAGACGACAAACATTTGACTCTCGATTTTTATACGCCCGTCAATTTTTGACGGGACGTATTATGGTATACAAATGTCCGGTGTCCGTCCGTCTGTCCGTCTGTCTGTCCGGCGTAAACATGTCGCACCGAAACTTGAGAATGACTTATCCAAATTTCATGAAACTTAACATAGTTGTTTCTTATGATGGTCAAACGATCTGTATACTTTTTGGTGAAAATAAGATTAAAACTTTTTGAGTTACGGGACTTAGTAACTAAAACAGGTGTGTGTTTTTTTTCACATGTCGCGCCGTATCTCAAAAACAATTTATGATTATTGCTTAAAACACTTCTTAGTTATATTAATCTTAAGATCTGTATACTTTTTGGTGATGATTTAAAATTTTATTTTAGAGATATTGAGTATTTTGTTAAAAAAGGGGGAGGGTTTTTCACATGTCGCGCTGTATCTCAAAAACAGTTAATGATTATTGCTTAAAACTTTACACACTTCTTAGTTATATCAACCTTAAGATCTGTATGCTTTTTGGTGATGATTCAAAATTTTATTTTTGAATTATTGAGTATTTTGTAAAAAAAGGGGGAGGGTTTTTTCACATGTCGCGCCGTATCTCAAAAACGATTTGTGATTATTGCTTAAAATTTTACACACTTCTTAGTTATATTAATTTAAAGATCTGTATACTTTTTGGTTTTGATTTCAAAATTTTATTTTTGAGATATTGATTTTTTTTAAAAGGGGGGTTTTCACATGTCGCGCCGTATCTCAAAAACGATTTATGATTATTGCTTAAAATTTTACACACTTCTTAGTTATATTAATTTAAAGATCTTTATACTTTTTGGTTTTGATTCAAAATTTTATTTTAGAGATATTGAGTTTTTTGTAAAAAAAAAGGGGGGGTTTTCGCATGTCACGCCGTATGTCAGAAACTATTTATGCTTATTGCATAAAAATTCACACACAAGACGACGGGCGTATCATGCGCTCATGGCGCAGCTGTTTATTTTTATTGAAGGACCATTCTGTTAGATAATCAATACAGTCTGCAAAAAAAAATATTAAGACGAGATTTTTTTTAATTCTACAAAATGTGTAGCAAGCTTTAAAATTATTCTCAACACATCCGTAGCCTACTCGATCAACTGACTTTTTCCACGTGTAACTTCATACAAAAGTAGATCAACGGACCAAATCGTCTATAAACCAAATAACGCCCTTGTTCATTATTCGAATTTCAGTGGGTTTTACAAACTTCAAAATTTTTTACCCTATGAATGAAACAAATACAGGGAAAATCAGTCAAACTTCTAATCTAAAAATTATCGAATTACGAATTTTAATTTCAATATAATAATAACAACAACGGCCACTAATTGCTATACTCTGCTTTGTATAATATGATACATTGTATATAGATTTTAATATTTGATGCATAGGGCATATATACATGAACGTTTCAATACAATGGAATTAATAGATAAAATGTTCTCTAAAGAATTAATCAGTTAATATCATTGTACGGTTTGGCGAGTAATTAGTATATCTGATTTCCAGCTTGTCAATAAAGTAATTATCAAAATTTTCACATTCTCCGCTGCAGGCGTCGTGTTAAGTGTTCATGACAAGACCGTTATAGCTGTTACAAAGCATTAGAATGGTAAAAGCCAGTCTATTAGAAACAAATCACTGTGAAGAATATACGACACAATCAGAAGATCGCACCAAATATCACATTCTTCCTACTTGAAGAAACTTTCCTATTTACTGTAATGGATTGTTTTTCAATGGAAAAGATGTTTTCAATGAACAATAAACTAATCTGAGTAAACCTAAAGGAGTTTAACCACCTTAAATAGCCAGCAACAAATTTATGACGTAAAATTAGAAATTACTATGCTTAAATCAAATAGAAAATGTGAATGAAAGAAAACCTTCATAAAAATTCATAAGATGAAAACTCACAAAGATAAAAGAGTTAATTATAGTTATTTCAATATGAAATATTACACTGATCATGTAAATAGATAATCTGTGAAACAGATCTGTGATTCCATCTAACCGTAATATCTAATGAAATGAACAGTATCGTTAAATTGTTTAATCCACCTACCGTATTGAGCTGTGATAAGGCGTACGCTGTGTATTTAAGTTCATACGATTAATTCTCTAGTTAGCGAAGTGTAAGAAAAATAAAAGGACATACACGAAGTTTGGCTCAATATTTGATATCAAACTTACAAAAATTATTATGAGTAAATTATTGCAATATGTTGGATAAAAATTTATAAGAGATTTTACTAATAATTATACGTTACCGAAAATTTTAGAATTCTACAGGAACTTCAAAGAATTTTTTTACCATCATTACCAGTACGAAGGCCAAGCTTTTGCTCCTAAGATCATAGGAGTTTATTATTATACGTACCATATAAAGAAGACAGAAAAGAACTTGCAGTGAATTTGACATGTGTACAGTGACGTTAAATAAAGTATTAGTATTTTCTATATTATCGTGCTTCATACTGCTTTGTCATGGAAGAGGTAAGATTTTGCTACGATATAATTTATTTTCAAAGTGAAAGATTATTGCTCAATTATTAAAATTTATATTTCTTAAATCTTTACTTGTACATTTTTTAGGGATTATTTTTTTTTTTTTCATTATTGCAGAATTTCTATTCCATTGACGTGTAATTTGTGATTATTGTAATTCAAATATTAAATATATAAGGTAGCTAAAACTATTAGTTTCAGTTGCAATATCTTCGTGGAAAAACTAACTTCTGATTATGAATGTTTATCTTGCATATTTTTATCGAAATTTAACTCAAAATATATTATAATTATTCTTTATCAGTAGAGTAGAAAATAAGGACTAAGCGATATATCTTTTCTATTGGGGGAGGGGTGGGGGAGTGCTATTGCTATCTCATTGACGTTTGTCTCCTACTATCAATCATATTTAGTGGCCTTCCATTGCAGTACTTTTTGATCATCCGCTGTGATGAAGTGGTAATTTTATGTCACTTTTAAAATATAACAGACCAGAGCAGACTTATTATCGTCATACAAAATTCTAAAATTGTGGTCTTGACATGCTAAGAAGAATTGTCATAAACTTACAAGAATCTTTATATGAAATTTTAAATTAGCAAATACAACTACAGTTTCAACGAAAATAAGCACTTGTTTATTTTCTCAGGACACGTGTATTTTGGCTGTAAAGGCATTATGGGGGGTCGGGGGGGGGGGGGGGGGGGTGTTCCGCCATCTTGGATTATAGAATAGATAAAACCACATTAATTTTGGAGGGGTGTTATCGGTAAATATAAAATAAAAAAAGAACCACATAAGTCGACGCTTTGGGTTGTCTTGAATACCATTTGACAAGACACCCAGAGAGTTAGGTGCTCCTGGTGGGTAAACTAGATAGCTTCACGTGAAGTACACGTATCCACCAAAATACACCAATCTGGAGCTGTTATGAATGAGTTACACCGGTTGACCCGAGGTCAATCGGCGAAAACGACGTCTTCGAACAATCAGTTCTTACTGTGACGTAATAACATAAGCATTGTGAAATAGGAAATTTATTGGAAAGTGCACGAATTCAAAAGTCGTCTATACATAGTAATTTTCGGCAGGAGTTTAGTTATACCAGAGGAATGAAAAACTGAATGACGACTCCGAAAAACGGTACAAAATTTCGCTCCTACCGGTAAAATATGATTCTCATTGTTTGTTAACTTAAATGGCAAGAGTAGTAAAATTCTTTATTCCTGTTAAATCCTGTTAATTTTATTGATGAACACACAGGAAAATATAATATGGACACGTTAATGCATATAAGTCAGTTGTGGTGTCAGGTGTCGTTAACATGGCGCAAATTAATATTTCACCCAAAAAATCTATTTTACACGTAGTTTCTGGCAAACTATGATATAGGTAACAACCTCGATCAATAAACTATTTTACCATCATCATCATTTTAAATGAAAGCATATAGCAAAATATCTTTTTGAATAAGGCTTTGGTTTATGTTTAGATATTAATGACAAGATCTAAAACAAGGCATTTTTGTCAGGCTTTTTTCTCATTGCAATGTATGATGTTCGAACTTCGAAGCTCTACGGCAAATATATAAGGCAAAATTCCAAAAGGTGAATACTGAATATCGACATTTTCGAAACGCAACATCCCTCTCTTTTGACTCAAACACCTCTTCTATCCATTCACGTTAATATAAGTACACGTACCTTTATTTTCTTTAAAGTTACATTGTATTCTACTCCGCCTTACTTATCATACCTACATTTGTAATTAATCTAAGATTGATGTGATAAATCGGCCATAGATATACATGTATCAAAGTCATTGGATCATTGTTAACATATTGAAAAATGTCGGAAACAGGGTGTATTAGTAAGCATGTTTTAAGACTTTATTTAAATTTTTTAAAATAAAAACGTAAGAATACCTCGTGGATTTGTCTTTTTTTTAATCCCTAAGGTAAGCACTTAAATTTCTAAAAGCATATTTTCCACAGCAAGTGTTCTGCGATTGTTTAGTTAATTCTACCCTCCCTCCCAAATTAATTTGAAATATACAAGTCAACAAGAGTAACGATATACAAGTTTGAACTCCAATTGAGCACAACATATGATAAAATAGGAAAAACTGTTAAATTATCCAAATGATTACGAAAATCTGAAAAGTTTGAAAGTAAGACAAATCTCGAGTTATTGAACATAGATGGGAAATTTATTTTGCTGATAATAATGGCAAAATCGGCACTTAATTTCGAAATTGAGAATTGAGTATTCAAATATCTTTGAAGTAATTCAATAATTTAATCAGACCATTTTTATCTTTATAGTTTATAAATAGTCCTATATTTTTGTCATGTCGGTTACTAGTATTGAGATTAATGTTGAAAAAAAATGAAATTAATACAACTGCGAATATGAAAAGATAAAAAATGTTTTTGCGTCAAGTCGATTCTTTCGATTAGAGCACTGGGTTTAAGACAAAAAAACACTCAGTCTTTATTAGAGCAATTGGGCAATTTTTAGCTTGTAATCAATTTCCTTGTCGATGGAAGATGAATTGCCATGTATGTTTCTTTTGTTGGCTAGTATATATTTATGCCACACTCGTTACTTTCCTGATCTATTGACATACTAATGTCTTTTATTTAAGAATTGAATGCTTCTTTTTGTAAATTTATTGGGGTGTAAAGGCGTTGACCGAAGTACATTTTGTATGAAACGCTTATATCACATCACCCCGAATATTGTTTAAAGAATAAATTCAACAGAGATGAAAAAAATAACTAATACCGGCAACAAATTTTAAATCGACCAATTATATGATAAATAATCAAATTATTCAAATATTGAAAAATATCAAAAGAGGTTCCCGAACATCACGTTTAAAAATGAAAAAAACACTTTATAAATGTCATGCGTCCGAATAGCTTTGCTGGATTTTCCTACATCAGGAACGCTCAAAGCTGAATATTTGAAAGCCAAGGATGTATAAGAACCGAAACGGTTAAAGAGCTTTATGACCAAAAAGGACCTTACATAATAGCCAAATCCATCTAAGGTTATCTTTGCCTGAGGAGGTTGAAATCTTAGTTTCTTAATAATCTATAAATTTATATAAACAGACAGATTAAGAAGGACTTGTTATAAATAAAATCAGTACCGAAGTACTGACTACTGAGCTGATGATTACATCATGGACCGATAATTCGCGAATGCGCAGAAGTGAGTTGAATATTTTTCTATATCTAAATTCTTGGATTAGCTACATGTATAATTCTTTTTTATTACATTCACTTTAATGTAGATAAAGTTTTAAAAGGAAAGATCTTTTTGATGCAACGTCATTGACAATGTCTTGACAACAACTTTTGTTATAAAAGTAAGAGGAATGAAATTGCAGAATTTTTTTCATGTGAAATTATCGTTTTTTTTATCATGGCATTTCATTGCAACCAATGTAATAAATTTATATAAAAATAAAGAGACTTTGGAGACCATTGGCATTCATTTCTTTTCCACTCGTTAATCTATTTGAATAACTTTCTATTTATCTCCATTAATCCTCAAGTTTGCTTCCTGTATATTTTGGCTTTTTATGAAATAAAACATTTTTTGAATATCTTTCTTTGAACCAGGATTAACATCAAAGAATGCCAAAAAAAAACTACAATGAGCTTCCGATACCTTCATCTTATATTGTTCTCTAACACAGTACAAAGGTCATTTACATACACATTTTTAGAAATAAAACTGAATCTTATCAATTTCAAATACATGTTGGCAATACAATATTTTTTATTTGTCATATGCTATTGCAATTAATAATAAAAGTCATAAAAAACTGATTTATATATGAAAGGAAAAAAACAACAACGGCTATTTATTCCATTCATTATATAATTTAAAAACATTTGTATGCGTATGTACTAGGTTGAACTATTCCCGTGCTTAACAAAATTAATTCATATTAATATATAATTACGAATATGTGCTATTACCGCAGATGAGACATTTAGTTCAAATGGTGTTAATTTATCCAACAATAGGTCACCGTCCGCTTATTTTCACTTTCGTGACTTTTCTTAACATTTTTTGATGAATTCTTTTGGAATTCTTCTGGACTTTCTTTATCACATTGCTTTGGTATGGTTGAAACATCACTTCGTCACCTTTGCTTCTTTAATTATACATCAATAGTTTATTCACCATAAACGTATAATAGGTATTTCTGCAATACTCTACTTAATATCCAATAACCACAATCGATTGGCACTTTACTGAATGAATCGTTTTCAACGGAATTTTTCCATACTTCTGAGACTTAATTTATTTCTAAAAAATATTTTGCTGAAGGGAGTGGAGCACCCAAAATCATTTAGAAATATAAAAATTTCGAAATATATATACAAATAATTAATATATCATGAAAATTTATTATGTTCTGCTTGGAATTCGGTCTGTTTTAAAAGGTTTTGGTTTTGTCGTTTTGAATTTTATTTTGTTTTTCCCAATGGTTATTTTTCTGATTTTTTGTCAGAATAGTGGTTTTTGTCATTTTCTTTTTATCATATTCGCTGTGGCACTCTTCTAATTAGATCTTCCTCGTTAGCATTTTGACACAACTCTCATTTCTGCAGCACATTCGCTCCGATGCTGTTTTCCCATTTTTATCCATTATCACTTTTGTAATAATTTAATCCTTCAGCAATTCTGCATATTAGGATACACAACATATTGTAGGAAAATCACTATATCTTACTTTAGTTTTGGTATGGTAATTGAAATCTTCATACGTTTTACCTATCACTTGCATGGTCAGTACCGCTGTTGTTGGGTTTCAAACACGAGGATACCATCAGCCCTATAAACCAGTTCATGATTCAATATTTTGTTTAAATATTGAGGTCATAACATTATGAAACTGTGTTAATTCTAAAGTTACATCTCCCTCATGCAAAATTGACTTTAGACGATTTTGGCTGAGTGTGCTACTGACACGAAACCTGCTACAACAAGGTTATGAGGATGAACGATTTAGATCGACACTTCAAATGCTTGTGGTCACCTTCACGAATCGGTTATCCGATGCGATGTGTCTTTGTTTCAACTCACTAGCGACTTGTTTTACGTTCTCAGATCTTTAGAATAGAATAGTCGTTTGAACTGTAATTATACATACGCTATAGTTATATTTTTTTCTTAGTGTTGATTTGCAAGACGGCTGATTCGTGCATACCTGGAGACGCTACATTTTGTTTTACCGTTTACATTTTTTACAGTAACACCTGACGTTGTTGAACGATTTGTTATACTTCTTTTCAATAATTTTTGTTTCAATCCAGATACGGTTCAGGCTTCACACGTTTCAAATAACGGATAAGTGTGAAATTACTTTATCTCGTATACAGAATGTATATAATAGCCAAGCTAGAATGCATAATACGAATTAACGTAAGAGAAACATTATCTGTATCAAGCTGGTATGTAATTTGACCATAATCCGAATCCGATTCGATATATAAGATTGTTTTATTGTAGAATGTAGGGTATACAGGTCAAATAACAAGAACTGAAATCACTTTGTATTTGATACAGAAAGGAATCCTTAAATAGTTGTAAGAAATTGAGAAAAAAAAAATTTAAAAGATATTTGTAAATAAAAATCAAATTTATAAAGGTCAACACGGAACTGGAAAACATCCCTTTCAACACGGAACTAAATAATATTCCTTTCATCACGGAACTTGATAACATCCCTTTCAACACACTTTGTGTTTTTATACCTCATGGTTATTAGCACTCAACTTATGAATGCAAAGTACTAAATGTTTGCCCCATTGCCGACCATGCTATTTGAAAAATTATCTTCTTAAATGTGGCTTTTAATAAACTTGTGCTGGCATGAGAATTAATTCATAATGCTTTCCAATAGAAAAATATGCGCATGCTGTTACAACCAATAACAGATAGCCATATATTTTATTCTCTATATCATGTTCCTTTCATAAATGATTGCGCCCAGACAACTTATTTTTAGCATAGTAACTTATAATCTGAATAAACTACATTTGTTTCGCGTTAATGTATAATTTGCTTTTCATTTTAATGTTCATATTTAAGAGATAACTGTATTGTATTTGAAGCTTTGCGGACGTCCATCGGTAGTTTTACTGTCGCAAATTTAGTTTACCTGGCGACGCGTACAATACAGTTATCTCTATTCTAATGCAAAACAAGTACATCATTCAATTTCAATCATTATTTCAGTGTAAAATTTTCATTAAAGATGTTATCTTCTTTGGCCTCTAAACTAGATGACGTCATAGGTATGCTTCCGGCGTCAAACGTAAACACCGGGTGTTTTCTGGCTTCTTGACCGCTTCAGAATGTAATAAAATTTGATAAATAGAAGATTTCAAGGTGCAACATGTGAGTTCTTTGCTTATTATTGTAGAAATTACATGTCAATACATTCCGCAATTCAAAATGTCGGCTTCCTTAGTTACAGACAAGAAGATAGAGAATTTTACGCTTACTGCCATCAAATCAGAACCATTGATACAAAATAATTGCATTAGAATTGTTAGTTCATGTTTTAGTTTATTTTTCCGTTATTTCCGGTCAAATATGGTGCAAAACATTCTACTTTGTCCGAAATGGCGATAAAATCAAAACCATTGACGGTGATTTCAAATTAAAATTCCGCGCTATGACTGAATCTTCAAATCCATTGAAAACATGCTTAATTCTAAAGAAAAGGCGTAAGTTGTTTTCTGATATTTTAGAATATAATCCGACATCACGTGTTCATTTTCTGGTATGCACGAAATATCTGCTGTTGACAAACAATTATAATAGAAAAGTATGAAAGCGAATGAATAACGACAACCCTTGTCACTTTGTCAAAACAGCATGTATGATAATGACAATCTTTACTTTGTAAAAGTGTTCTTTGCCGTGACTTAAATCATTACACAGAACGACATATCAATTAAATGGGAGGTAAACTTATAGTGACCTATTCTTGCTTACATCTACGTCATTCGGTTCTGGTAGCTAGTTGTCTCGTTTTCAACCATACCACATCTTTTTATTGTTATATTAATCAGACATCATCCCATCGACATCAGTTAACACAAGAAATATATCAAGAAGCACCATTTAGTCTTCTACTAACAAGCACCTGTATTTGTTGTTGTTTTGGTTAGTTTTTTTTTTTTTGGATTGCGAAAAAAAAACGAGTTACCAAATTATAACCTCATTATTTTGAAATTTCTTTCGAAGGCATACTTGCTTCCATCAGAACAGCGTTTTATAATACATAATTACATTTTCAAGGCTCCTCATGGGCACTTGTCTCCAGAAAACGAATGTTTTAATCTTTAATTAATACATATTAATGAGATCATCTGAATTTGATTATGAACACACAATATATGAAGTTATTTTGCAACGAATTGTGGACATCTGCAGTCTAAATCAACCAAAGTGATTATTCAGACAAATCTGTAAATTTTACCGTGATACCTTCAACATATAATCGGTGTCACATCAAACAATAAGCGTAAAAGACCCACTGTTCATACTCACATGCAAAAAGACTAGAACAAAAAGCAGGTAACCAGTGTGTATCATAAAAAAATCCTGGCTGCAAGTTAGCTCCGTTATAAGAAGTTAATGCGTGCATTAAATCATTTTATATGGGTTATTCTAAAATGGATCTGCACAACGAAAATTATATATTACAAATTTCCGTGCGCAAAGCACAAGCTTCTGGAACAATGTAAATAAGGTCTTCTCGATTCAAAAAGTTTCAACAAGCAACAATTTACCCCCCCCCCCCTTTTTTTCCCCCCTTGAACTTGTCACAAAAACCTGTTTTATAACATTAACATTATTATTTTACAGAACCAGATGCGCATTTCGACAATTGATATCTCTTTAGCTATGATTGTTGCAACACCCTATTTGAAAAGGAATCAGACATATGGAAGAGGGAGATAGATTCCTTTATTTATAATAATTTTATAATAGCAAATATTAAAAAGGCCTGTTTTGTTATGTCAGTATACCGTTGAAAAATTTAAGAGATCATAAACAATTTCCAACTCGCGGGGGACGTCAATAAGTGTTATGTAATCCAGGATTAATGTTCAAATACAAATTTTACCAAAGACAAGTACTGTATTTTAGTGGAATTAACATGACAAATACAAGTTTTATGCACTGAAAAAACCACAATTGAACAAATCATTAGGTGTAGATACATAAATCGTGGAATTTCATTCAGCTCTGTAGAATCATCAGGTTTATACTGCCTTTAAAATACTATAGCAGCTGATAGAAAGTTACCTAAAGCAAAAATCTAGTTATCTAGGAGTATTTGTTGAAATTGAAAGAGGCAAATGAAGCCTATCATCTGACTCAGCATTTTTTTTTAGTGTCATATCTATATCATTTTTTTCTAAATATTTTATTGTTAAAACATCAAATGAAAATTAACATAAAGGGGCATGGACATAGGGCAAAACCTAGTATACGAATCCTTTCGTTTATAAGATGAATACTCTTTAATACATTCCGGTTAGCTAATAGATCTTCATTATAACAGTGAGTCAGAGGGAAGATTCGACGCCCTCCTTCTTTTCGACATTTTTCATAGTGCATGTATATGATAAGTAATACACTTTCATATATCTTTTATCATTGACCAATGTTTAGAAAAGGGTAATGATGAAAAATTCTACAAGTTGAAATTAACTTGGAGAGTTTGAGAGACAGAAGCAAAAATAATCTGATAACTAACAGTTGCTCGTGTATTTATTCACGGGGATTGATTCTGTAGCATAATGTGCTATTTGCCGTAAAAAGAAAATTGATTTAACCTTATTCTGATATATGTATTACAGTAGGAATCCAATTATTGTCTTCACATTTCTCAGCAGTAACAGACCCTTTGCCCCAATGTATTGCGTTCACATACCAATAAATACGTTGCGCTCGTACATGTTCACGCTATACGATCTTCATTAACAGTGGTGTGCTCCTCATACAAAAACTGGGTCTATGAGGAATAACAACTTAATTTGATACTTCCTTTCGACACCAGAATAATCGTCGGTTCTGTAATTTGACCGATTGTGACAATTAGACAGTGAGGATTCGCATAGTTGGAGATGCTTACTCTGTCGATGCATCCAGGGTCGCCCCTTTTGGAGATCATGCGATTTCATCATTTTAATTCATTACCTTGATTTATATCTTCTTAATCGATTGATGAGATTTCATCATCGGTAAATTACTGGTGGTTAAATTTTCTACAAGATTACAAACAATTATTAGTGGGATACTTCTCGAATTCTCTATAAAATTGTGTTGCCACGTACTTGTAAAATTGTGTGATGCCACGTGGTTGTAAAGTCAAGTCGTGTTAATGTAATTGTTATACACCGAGGGATAGGTGTGTCTGGATAAGAAACCCCGTCGGCCGGAGGCCGGAGGGGTTTCTTATCCAGACACGCCGTATCCCGAGGTGTATAACTAACTTACACCCCATTCTAAACCCTATATTTGTTAACATTGATTATTAAATGAAAAAAAACGATAGCATATTTATTGACAATATCAAACCATGATTTATAAGAATATTTTTTTTTATTACATGAAACCCCACTAGTAACCTTTCTTTGGTTATCTTTGTTCAAACTTTGACAAGTGAGTATATTTTACAAATGTCAAAGTTGTTTTGCATATTCCCGTTAAATCCATGTGCTAATATGGATCAGCAGGTCAAGGTTGACTGTTTCACGTATTCTTATTACAAACAAAACATACATCATGCTTCTGGTATGCAGTTGTCAATATGGACGGGTATAAGACGGACGACATTTTGTGGCAAGCGTTGGGTTTGGTAGAACGGACTAAAGATAAAGGCAATAATATAACCCAAAGTAGTTACCTGTGTCAGTTTAATAAAGGTAATCATAACTGTATTTTATATCTTACGATTTTATCAAAAACAAAAGCGCCCCTCTTCTCGAAAATAAACAAACATTCATATTCGAACATACTAAGGGATAGGTGTGTCTGCATTAGAAACCCGACTACCAGACACGCTCAACATACAATATTTAATATAGAAATAGAGGAACTCCCTTTTTGGCGCAATCAGGGGCTGTTCCAGCCGGGGGTTCCCTACTTAAGAGAAAAAAAGGGGGGGGAGGGGTCCAACCATTCAAATGCATTGATCTTTTAAATAAAAGTCGGGTCCAACCCGCGGAAACCCCAACCCCGTATCGGCCACTGGGTAACCGGGGGGGGGGGGGGGGGGTTCCGGGAGTTATAATCCCCATTTTTTTTTAAAGATCAATGCTTTAGAATAGAGACATATGACTGGGATATAAAAAAAATTACCTTCAAGCAAAAGAGTATTTAAAGGATTATTTTTGTATTCCATATAGATGCTTATTGGAATTTCCTAAAATGTGTTTTTTTTTTTTTAATATCATGAAACAATTTGTAGTGAACACTATTAGTACTTTCGTATGTTCGTGCTATTTAAAAAATAATCAACTTCTATTGTGACGAATAACAATGGACTTTGTTTGCGAGATGTAGAAGCAGGGGTTTCCAGAAACCCCGCTCGTCACACCCTGTGGTCAAAATCCATTGTTATTCGTAACAATAGATCTATTCAATTTACACTTGTTTCAGAAATAGAAACTATGAAGTATAACAATAGAACTGGGGTGTAAGAATAGGTCAATCATCGTTCAGTCATCAATTATTAATGTATCATTGTTAGGTTGAGTAACTTAGGCTACTAACATTGAGATGGTAAATAATCAAATAAAAAATATTTAATTTGCTTCATTTGAGATGCTCGAATGAGTTATTTTTTCAAGTTCCAATGTTTAAGCTAAGAGTTTACAAATGATTGTGCCTTTACCAGGATATCTAGAAAAATCCCTTTGTATGCAAAAGGTTTGTGCACGTGACTTTCTTCTTAATGTATTAATGTATTAATGGAAGAATAAATTACGAAAACAAAATATAATTAAACTCAGAAGTGTTTTGTGACTGAAACTAATTTTTTTAGATCAAATGATTTAAGATGGAACGGTATAATTTATAATTTGCCATTGTAATACTTAGGATATAAGACATATATTTTAACGCGCATGTATTTTAATACATTACTTGTGATGGTACTCTCCAAGGACTTCTTTGATTGTTGTATTAGACAAGCGGTCAATAATTACCTCGAAAATACATTGAAAGTTCAGCTTGTAACACTTTTTGTTTACAAGTTGAACATACGCATACATTTTATACATGTTGATAGTGCCACTTATGGTATCATAAAAATTTCAAACGGGTAGTCCCTTATCAAATGGCAAAATCAAAAGCTCAAACACATCAAACGAATGGAAAACAACTGTCATATTCCTTTTTCTTTAAAAGTAACAAGCTTTTGGAAATTTCCGTTCGGCTTCTATTAAAGAAAACATGATTTGGATGCTAGTATGACAAAAGGAATTTTTCGTGAAAACATATTATTCTTTTCTCTTCATTTTCATTGATTCGATTATATTTTTTTTCCTTTTTAATGATGTAATCCATATTAATTCGTCACCTAGTTTTTTGTTCATCTCATCCCAGAAAATATCTGATCTTGCATACATACTGCCACATTTAAAATCAATTTGCTAAAACTGTCTTTATGGGTTTCTGTATATTATAATATTTCCTAAAACTTAGGTCTTCTTATAAGGGTTAAGAAATAAATTGTCTGTCAATGGAATAGGTAAATACTATTCATATAAGCATGTAATCAAATAAATTGTTATCGACTACTGATTTTTGTTTAGATATTGGAACGGCAATGCTCTCTCATTTTTATGAAACTAAGTTTGTAACAATATCAGCAAAGTCTGAAATGAGATGGTTAGGGCTGCTCCTTTTATTCGTCATCTAGATATCTTTTGTTCAATTCAAACCTCGTTTTATAGGCAAACTGCTACATTTCCTCACGGAATTTAGGTCTTCAATGTTCCTCAACTTTATTTGACCATTTTAACTTTTTTGATTCGAGCGTCACTGATGAGTCTTTTGTAGACAAAGCGCGTAAAAAATTTTAAGCCTGGTATCTTTGATGTGTTTTTTCATTACTGACACCGCCTAAAAATTGAAATCCACTTTAAAGGAGAGGCAAGACCTACACAAGTAAAGTACGTGTGTTTATTTACCTTATGATTTGTCAATGACAACGAACCATTCCCAGTTTTATCGGATGATTGCAACTGTTTATAAACAATGGACAGGTGTTTAATGGAAAAATGTGATAAAATCAAAAATAATTAAAAGATTAGAACGATTTTCAACTTCATCTTCGTACTTTATTTTACCTTTTCAATTTTTTTATTCGAGCTTCACGGATGAGTCTTTTATAGACGAAACGCGCGTCTTGTGTACACACTTTAAATCCTGATATCTATTATGAGTTTATTTTTACAATACACTTGAGATATACTGATTTATTGACCATTCGATCGTTTTATACTGCATTCATATTTAAACGCCTTTATGTTTAGACTCAATAATATTGAATTAAATCTGCGCACGTGGGATTTTAATAATTTTATAGACAACATAAATGATTTTATCAATGCTATCATGTTTATAAATACAACTTAATCTTGATTTGTTTATTATGAGACTACATGTACTTAAGGATTACCTTATTAAGAAAATACCAAAACGGAATTGCTGTGCATTTGAAACTCAAAGAATAGTGAAAACTGTTTTCGTTCGTCAGTATTAACAAAAGTTTCAGTTGAAGATAGACGTATAAGTAATGATTATTTTGGATGTAAAAGTACTATTGACATTTTGTATACTTTTGATACAGTTAATTGGTAAGTTTAATATGTAAGTTATCAAACATTTGTACTTATTTTGGAAAATATATGAAGACTATTTACCGTTTTTTTAATTCTTGATTAGGACCCCAAAAAAATGAATATTGAAGTGAAATTGCTATTTTACTAGTATATTCCGTATGATTTTATCGAGTCCATGAATGTTTTTGTAGTGGTAGTCTAAATTTCCCGACAATACTATTTCTCTTACAAATTTCTATATAATGCTAATATATAATCCATTTGCATTGTATAATTGGTTTCCGTGCTAAATATGCATGCATTTTGATCAAACGAACGTTAAGCAATCAAAGAATTAATTAATCACTAATTTAATGTGGTTTTTCCTACCATGAATATAATACTTTACTAACTATTTTCAAAAGAAATTCGTTTTTCAAACTAATATTTTTGCACTCATTTATTCCATTGGGCTTGTTCGATAAAAGCATCCTATTTAAAGATATTGTTAATTTGATAACATAAGTATTCCAAAGGTTTTTGTTCTGTTTAACCTGTTCATTTTGGACAGGTGTCAAAATGAATATTTATTGTGTTACTATTGTAAAAATTCAAAGAAATATTGTTACGTAGATCTAATCAAATTGAACGAGAAACACAAATTATTTAGAATAACACTTAATCGCCGTAGTCTGTTATTCCCTAGATGTTTAAATTTATTTTAGCCATATTGAGATCTCAAATTAATTAAGTGATTTCTTTTACGTTGCCATCATCATTATTTGACAATGTGTTCTATCACTGGGTGGTCGCATCAGATAACATTTGGTTTATTTGTTTTGCTTTGTTGGGTTTCAAGATATAGATAAAATCAATTTCAAAGAACTTTTCAATCGTCATCATGACAATTGTTAGTTTAGCTGACATGCATGTGTCTATTGTATAAACAGTACCACGTCGTGAATTTATAAGAACATTGTTGAATATCAATATGCTTATAACTGACAGACGTGTCTGGTTAAGTATTAAGGTTATAATATTTTTAAAAAAAACGTCAATAAGGCAACAATGCAAAAAATATTGACACCTACAGATCAAAGTTTGTTCAGTAACGGAAAAAATATTCAGTATGACATGCCTTAAATCGACCAGACATATGCATGTAGTACCAAAGAGACTTTTGTTTGTTTGTCATCTCCTATAAATTTTTAATAGACAAATACATGTAGATAAAGCAACATCTAGCGAGATTGCTACCTATAAAGGACTTTCCTTGGAGTTCGGTATTTTTGTTATTTTACTTTTGCGTAAAATGGTACCGTTAAATGTTATTATCACCTGGTCATACTTCTGCTTGTTGACTGTTGGTTTTAGTGGTTATCACACCGGTCCAATAACTCAGCACTTCAATACTGGTAAAGAAAATAATGATATTGCTTATTTTCGTAAAATCTGTTGTGATGAAAGATTGTTAATTATTTTTATTAAGGAATGAATCTCTATCATGGAAAACTCTAATTCATCGTCCGGGTTTGACTTTACTTTGAGCTTTTTTTGGTTATATCTGCCCTTTAACGTTTGTATCAAGTTTTGGATTAGCAAATGTTTTGTTCTTGAAATCACTGAAAAGATATTATTTGTTGAAATATACGTACTCATTGCAGTACAGTTGGTATCGTTTAATGTTGTCGTGACAGGCACAGGTCATTTGAAGAACAAAAGTTTAACTTCACAACACTCGAAGTGTGTTGCCCACAAAATAAGACCTAATTAGAATAATTTTTTTTTTTTTTAAGTTTTCGATCTAGCTGGTCTGGTCTGACGTCATGCTAGATATAGTTTGCCTTTAAAATGTTTAATAGATGAATTTGACTGCTGTTGTTGTCCACTCTGAAAATATTCATTTTTGTTATTATACATAAATTAAGCGTGTACTTATGTGTATTTTAACTAAGTAAAAAACTGTTTTATTAACTTGTCTAATGTATCATTATATATAAAAGATAACGATAATATGTTCAATCTCGTCTCCCAATTCTGACCATCAAATTTAACTTATGCTGTCAAACCAATGCATAAACATCATACCACCGTAAAAAGTAATTCAGTTCACATTTAAAGGAAATGCAATTCTTCAATACCGATATCAGAATTTTATTTCAGCAATTCACGCAACTTATTAAGAAACATTTTAATTGCAAATACAAAATCCTTAATAGATGCAGTTATATTGCATAGTGTTATTCCTGGTGTAGACGATCTTAATCAAGACGACTGAATATGATTTTGATCATTTTCATTGTATACCAACATCGTCGACATGATATTCAGTGCATATAACTGTGATTGTTTTTTCATCAACACTTTATAAACTGCATGCGTCCGAAACGCTTTTTTTTTGTTGTTTTTATCAGGAACGCTCAAAGTCGAACATTGGAAAGCCAAGAATTATAAGAACCGATGCAGATGAAGAGCTAGAAATAATATAATGTCATGTGCACTGAATATCATGTCGACGCTGTTGGGATACAATGAAAATGGTCAGAATTGGGATTCGAGATTGAACATATTATCGTTATCGTTTATATATAGTGATACATTAGACAAGTTTAATAAAAACAGTTTTTTTTTAGTTAAAATTAATCTATGGTCAACTTTGTCTACGGGAGTCGAAACCTTAGTTTCTTGATAATTTCTAAATTTACAAATGGACAATTTAAGAAAGGTTTGTTTTAAATCGTGCCAGTACCAACGAACTGACTACGGAGCTGATGATACCTTCGGTGACTGATAGTGCACCAGCAGCGGTATCAACCCAGTGGTGTAAAAAATAACAGCAACCCTTCATAACATAGGTTTTGAAGTTATTTCAGATTAAGGCTGATTCCTTACCCATTTTTAGCTAAACGTTGTGTCCTTTTTAGTTAATAAGTTCTTCATTTTTTATTAAATTTAGAATTTTCAAATATTTGGGGCTCCTTCATCACTGAAGAGACATGTATTGCCGAAATGCGCCTCGTGTGTTGTAAAATTGGTACTATTAATGTTATTACGTGCCGACTAGAACCTGCACTTTCAACGCAGTATTTACCATTGTAAAGCCAATATATCTCAATCGAATGTACTTTGTCTTTAACTAAATAATTATAAATGTAAATTGCTTCGTCAACACGTTTTCCATATAAAGTTGGTCTAAACCCAGTTGTCAGAACTTCGATAGTCTTAATGAAAGCTTTACATTCATAAATTATGTACTGAACTGTAATTTAGAGTACTAGCCCTTCCAGCAAAGTTGACCTAAGGCTTATTTGTTAAGGTCCATTATTGTTTGGACGCTTGTTAAGTTTTTATGTACGTGTATGGCTTCTCAAATTTTTCATGTCGAGCAAGGAAGAGATTTCAGAAACACGATTTGCATGTATACTCAGTACGTAAATCATACATCTACCATTTTGACAGCCAACATGTATAATAATGCATAAATCCTAACAGGACCAAGACGACAACAACAATAATAATGACAACAAACAACATGAAAACAAAAAAACAATGGAAAAATATCATGCACATGCAATATGATAACTGTAAGTTGCTGAAAAAGAATTTAAAATTGCATCTTCAAATCAAGTCCTCCGTACTGACGTTCGCTTTCTGGTTTACACATTTTTCTCTAAGAGGAAAAGAAAACGTTTTTACGAAAATCTTAATTCATAAAAACATAATCAGCGTCCTATATGTATAAATATATAAATCCATCATAATTTTTTTAAATTAGTGTCAGGATATGATTTATTATAAAATGTTTTGCAGAGTCATATTTTGTGAATTTACTTACTTCTCTCAAACTTTATAATAATTTTATGATATATACTCAAATACTTGGCCTCGAGCATTTATTGTCGAAATGCGTATATGGTACAGTAAAATTGGTTTCCTTAATGTAATTAGTTTGCACTGTATAGCAATAATAGTTTACACAGTGCAAGGACAAACATCTAGGAAGTAAAATAATTATTACGAATATCATTTACTGTCATAAACTTTGTGTTCTGAGGTTCCATTAGTTCACTATGCTTAACTTTCAGTTTTGATTTTTATAAATAATTGCAAGGTTGAAGTAATGTACGTGATGTTTTGCAAATGAACTCACGTCAAATATATAACAGCTCTCCATGTACGCTGTAAATTAACACAGTGCATGTATGTGACACCACGTGAGACCAAACACGCTATCTTATTTTCACTCCGAGTAGCAATAACAGTTGGAGTTCGGAGAAATTCATGCACGTTTCGTCAAAGCCCATTTATGAATTTGAATTTGAGGTATTTCCTTCAAGAGAAAAATAACAGAACAGAGAAACAAACAAAACCCCAAATCAATGTACACATCATTCCTAAGCTGGAAACACGTAAATGTATGAAAGATAAAACCTTGTATAAAGAAGAATTTTCAATAAAAAAAAAATAATGTTTAAAGTCATTTCAAATACTTCCATCATTTCACCGGTGAAGAAATGGAAATCAAACTAATCCTAATATCTAAAAACCAAGCAAGTATATTCATCAATGGTAGCCATATCCGTTTCATAACATTTACGTTCCTAAAGACGCCATATTAAATAAATGTACGACACATTAAGAGGGCATTAGAACTTCAATTCATCTAGATTCTTTAAACGTCTGGATTTAATGTTTTACATGTTTTTAGTTAAAACATCAAATGTTTCCTATCACCGTTTCTTTATTTAATTGCTTTTACTCATTATAGAATTGTAATTTAGCTCTTTCCCTCTCTAAAATTTGGTCAATGTGTATATACTTTTCTTTAAACTGAACGTTCATGTTTTGAAATTAATTTAATGGTTATAAACTTACAAAATACTTTCAATGTGAAGTCCTAAAATTATATCACGTGTTTTGTGTTCTCACACTAGCTTAAGCTACTCCCTTTTTGTGGTCAATAACTGTTACCATTTATATTTCAATAAAAATCATATTTGTTGTTATTTAGTTTATATAATGTATTTCGATATTTAACACAAAATTTGTTGCCTTTTAATTTATCGAAGAATTCCTAATTTTGTCATATTGTAATTCCTTATAAATAATTTATACATTAACTCAATTAGTATGAAGAAAATACATTTGATAACTGATTTTAATTTGTAATATATGCTAATCAAAAGAGATTATCGATAGTGCGTGCATTGTGAATTGAAGTGATTGATTATGTTTACATGCTCTTTTCGTTCTAATTCTATTCAAAGCAAGACATTAGATTTAAACATTCGTTCCAGGAAACTGCATACCAGCTTTACTTGTTTGCAGTATATTAATTAACATATATTCCGGTTTTGTTAATCATTATAATGGACTTAAGTAACACGTTAGATCCAAAGAAGGATATTCCTATTTCGAACTTAATTGTCGGATTTATGGGCCTATTTCAAATGTTAAAAAAGTTATCGAGCAATTGAACGAATCGTTTAAGACGAAAACAGGTGGTTGAAGATGAATAGATATACTAGACTGGTCTTTAGAAGTTTTAATTTGTTTACAAATAAGTTGTTTTGGGCGTTTTCCATTTAAATTAAGGAGAGAAAACGGAAGACATAAAATCAGAGATGTAGGAGTAACAGGATTGGAAATAATAATAATAAATTAAGAAAGATAAACCACAGTTAAACAAAAATCGTTATGCAAGCCATTGTTTATTTATGAAAAAAACAATTAGCGGATGTTGATAGTGTATAAGACAACTAGGAGTCATGTAAATTTATTACATATATCAAACAATCGCAAGGCTGTCTGAGATTTGTTGTTCTTATCCAATCATTAGTTTTTGCTCTAGGTAATGAACTGATAGAGAAAGGGTCAATCACCCCTTTAATCACAAGGTAAATGATTTGAAATAAATAATTGAAACTTTACAAACATTTACAGTGCAGCTTTGTAAGTGTTCTCCGACAACATTATGATGTAACACATCTGACCTAAGCTGTTGTTTTGATTATTAAATATTTGCCAAAATCAACAATTACTATATCTGCTGTTTTGAGTATCTTAAGCGCTTGTAATTAAATAATTCTTTTGGAGGTGGTGTTTGGCAACCGTGTCAGTTATATTTGTTTTATTAAATGTTGATACTAAATCACCAAGCATAAACCTTTTGTAGGGAGAGGAGGAATGCTTTTTGTTAATACATTGTTTTTTTTCTAAATAATTTTATCAGAAAACTTGTTCCGGGAGGGAAGTAAAAAAAAATAGTTTATTTCTATTGAAAATTAGAAAAAAATAAATGCACATTGAGTTTCAAAGAGTTTGAAGATGTGACCTTGTTTTAAAATTGTATGACGTTAATAACCAAAAGAACATCAAACATGTCAAAGTTATCAAGTTATCAATTTATGTTTTATATTTTCCATTCACAGGTTATAGTAATAGTGTGTCAGGTTATCCATTAAGAATATTTAAAAAAGGAGTAAGTATTCAACATATTTATATGTTAAGGCATTTTAACCCCAATTGAATCGTGACCGCTAGAATGACACGCATAAATTATGACATGAGCAAATTCTTCTATCTTCGACTTTACTGACAAGTTATTATATTTTTGTATTCGATATTTTTCATAATACATTGTTGTGTAATAAACCAAGGTCAAGTCACACTTAAACACTAATTGTGAGATAACAACGTTATTTTGAACTGGTATTTTATTCAAGGGTGTCCTTTTTCTCAACTGTTGCAACTTTGCAACATCTAGAATAAAAGAATATATGGTATTACATATCAGTGCTTTCTAGATGTCAAATCTTTAATATAGAACACATAACAAACATTTTCTTTGAATAAAAACATTTTGTTCATAAACCACAACTGTTGATTCTAAAATTGAAATATTTGATTTTTTAGGGAGGATAACTGCAAAAGTTTAGATTAAATATAGAAAAAAATGTAGATTAATCTATTTTGTTATGTGGCAAGACAAGGAATACGTGTTCTTTCCCCTGTTTTAATCTTCGAAAAATCAACCATCGAAACTATCTTCCAATAATTTGTTTCAAAGTTCCATCATTATTACTTTCATGTATGTACATTCAGAAATTTTTGCAAGGTTTTGTCAATGCCAATAATGCGACTGGGTGATCGCAACAATATGAACTCGCGTTTTGATATCTTATACATTTATTTGTATGTAGCACTTTTAAAGTCGCAATAATAAATGCTAGTAATATTTCTGAATTTTTAGTATATGATAGTGCATTTTCAGGTTTAATCTTTACAAAATATGAAAAATTTGCATTATCTGTAGTTTGAAAGTTAACAATAACGATTATGAACTTGAATTTGAACATGAAAAAGAATTATAATTTTAAAACAGCACCGTATGAATATTGTTATTCTGCAACCGTGTGTTGTGCAATTAGAATAAATATCCTGTAGGGTACGAATAACGACACGTCAAAAACAGCCATAGAATTTTAACATACATCTTTTAATAAATCAAAATAGAGTAATCACCGCAGTATGACATTTACTAATGATTTTGTTTTTTTCGTTGCAGAAAGGATTAGTGGTGAGTAAATGTGTACCTCAAATAATCATTCTAGAAAATTCGAGAATGTGTCCATTAGATACCACGTGAAAGATACCTGAATTCTTTTTTCATTCAGGGACAGAATATTTTTGATCATTTTCGAAACTGAATTATTAATTGACATCATTGTGTACAGCTAAAACATTATAGTTTAGTTTAACATAGTGCTAACTATTTACCGTATGTTTCTTTGTAAAATGAAGACACAATAATCTTGAAAAAGTACGTTTTTTTTTCCGAATCGACACTTATTGCACGCTGAAAATGTTTACACGCTTTCTGTGTCCGTATGTCTTGTGGACTCTTGGGTGATACAAAACTATTAACTTCAGAAAAAACATGACCTAGTTGGATATACAATCGCTGCAGTGCAAAGCAGTTTGACAGAACTGCTCAATAATTTTGCCTTGAAATCACGCTGAAATGGGATGATATTGTAATGAAATATTTTAACTGTAACTTTTAACCTAAAATTTTCGTCTTGCGATTGGTATTGTATGCTCCAATTAACACAAACAGGTGTTCATACACCTTTTTAAAACAAACCTTTATTTTGTTGAACAGCTGTATTCAATATTGATAACGGTTATATAACTAGATATTTTATGTATATTATTTCTAGTATAAAATTCTACTTTTATATTTATGTATTTATTTTACATGCTAAATAATATGTTTATGTTTGTTTCATGCTAACAGGGATTACGGGTAGGTTAAACATTGAATAATGTTAAAAAAAAATAAATGTTATTATCATATTTTGCGATTTATACTTCAACGACATGTACGATATCGCTATATAATTTATCTAAATCTTTAACATTTAAAACTTATGCTTAAGCAATTTCATTTGCACGCAACCTTCCTGTTCAGAGATAGTATTCGTATGATATATGAAATCAACCTTGCTTTATTGAGATTTTATGCGCAGTAACCGATTTTCATGTAAAAATGTATTGTAATTTAAGAGTACATTTATTTTCAGTACAAAAAACTATAACCTATAAATATTTGTATGTATAATACTAAAAGGTCAAAAACCCCGTTTATCGTTTTTATTGTTAGTCTCATACTAAACTTTATTTGTTGTTTTCATTTTTGTTGCTCTCTGAAGGTGGTAAGTTTTTTGTTATTATCTCTTTAAAACATATATCATAACAAACTGTATGCAGAGAAAAAATCGCAAAAAGGCATCCTGATTTATAAGACAATCAGTTGCAAACCATGTAGGTTGAAATCTATCTTCGAGGTTCATTGACATCATTTGTATAGATGTCATTGATAGATTAGATTACAACATTTCGCACTTGGTCAGTTAAAATTTTTAAAAGCATTTTCCCTCATTAGCCCTTCTTTCTACGTATGAATCATGCAGATGTTTATTTGGTCTGTTGCATATTTTTTTATATTCGAACGTCACAGATGAGTCTTTCGTAGACAAAACAGAATTTTAATGCTTGTACCTATGATGAGTATATGATATAGATACGAAACCACACAGCAATAAGGCAAATCCATAACTTAAATGAATAAACAGCTGCGCATTAGCGCATGATACGCCCGTCGTCTTGTGTGTGAGGTTTTATGCAATAATCATAAATCGTTTTTGAGATACGGCGCGACATGTGAAAACCCCCCTTTTTAAAAAAAAAACCCAATAACTCTAAAATAAAATTTTGAATCATCACCAAAAAGTATACAGATCTTTAGATTAATATAACTAAGAAGTGTGTAAAGTTTTAAGCAATAATCATAAATCGTTTTTGAGATACGTTTGAGATACGTTTGAGTTTTTATGTGAAAAAAACACCCCCTGTTTTAGTTATAAAGTCCCGTAACTCAAAAAGTTTTAATCTTATTTTCACCAAAAAGTATACAGATCGTTTGACCATCATAAGAAACAACTATGTTAAGTTTCATGAAATTTGGATAAGTCGTTCTCAAGTTACGGTGCGACATGTGGACGCCGGACAGACGGACAGACGGACAGACAGACAGACAGACAGACTGACTGACTGACGGACGGACGGACGGACGGACGGACGGACGGACGGACGGACGGACGGACAGACAGACAGACAGACAGACAGAGAGACAGACGCCGGACATTTGTATACCATAATACGTCCCGTCAAAATGTTGACGGGCGTATAAAAAGAGATAAAACAAACAATTGTCCAAAAACACAGAAAACAGAAGATTGAGTTAAAAGGAATGCAATTAAAAAAATAATTGAGCTCATGTAAATTTTGAAAGGAAAATTGATCCTTTCAATCTTATCTTTATCACAGTGTTATGACATTTTGACCGAGTGTGGATATGCATGGCAGGGGTTGCATGCATAAGATATGCCTCCCTGTTGATGCATTCGGTCTTGCTCCTTTTAGACTACCTCAGATATTGTTTTTCTTGCCTTGATTTGTATCTTCTTAATGGATTGATAATATTTGAACATACGTAAACTTCTGCTGCCTATAACTTATCGCGGAACCTGTCGTGAAAAACACTTTCTGTAAGTGAATTCCATTGCTGATAGGTATGCAACCTATTCTATTTATTTAAGACAATGTTGAAATACATATTTCAATTACTAATAAGTCAAACACGAGAACAGTTTTGAAAATATTAGATGTTTAGTGTTACTATATAAAGATTACGCTCCATCGTACTCTTTAGAGACCTAAACCTCAATGGTGTATAGGAATAGAAATATGGCATTTTTATTTGACTTTTGTCGTCCAACAGTAAAATTCTATCAAAAGTGATTCACCCATTAGCCTCTGCTAGATGCTTACTAAGCAGCAACGGCCAGGGACGCAAATTTGAATGTCCGCTACTATCCAAATTTCCCTCAATTTTCAGGTCAGTGTAAGTTTTTGCTATTCATCCCGCTCGATCTACCCAAAACCTACATAATGTACTAACTTTTATTGTGTTCTCGTCCTTAATATGCCTGAAATATTTGTCAATAGACGTTTAGCAAGCAACAATCGATGGTTTAGGACAAAAAGTATTGTGTACTGAACATTTGTTCTTAATTATGCAAATTGACATTGTGCCAACTTTATGTGCACAAATGTTATCATAATATGCACGAACCTTCATATGTACCAGTTTAAGCGTTGTATGCATATGTATATAGGTTATTTGAAAACAAATCCTGTGGAAATCCCGGGCCAAGTTTTCCTTTTTTTGGGGGTCGGGGATCGTCTGACGTATAGCGGAATAAAACAAATGTGTAATTTTAATTTTGAAGAGTTTTATGTCGTCCCCTTTTAAGAGTGCATTTCTTTCTAATCAAAATTTTGTAAACGTTGTGTGGCGTTTGTTGTTGTTTTCTAAACGCTACAAAAGTAGAAACAAATACATCGTTAAATCAGTGTTTACTGACCCTGTTTGAACTTCCAATAATGCATGCACATGTTGTTGGTAAACAGAATTTTTGCAAACGTAGAAACAAATACATCGTTTAATCAGGATGAAGTTAGAAACAAATGTAGCGTTTGTACTAACAAACGATGAACGACAAACTGTAGACGCATTTTTAGCGAGTGCATAGTTTGTCAAAGTTTATGTAAACTTTGCAAACGTATGTTAGAAACAAATGATCAAAACATGTGCGCGCTTAGCCGTTTGCATCGTTTGTGTTAGAAAGAAATGAACTCTAAGTCTGATCCTCTTTCCTCCATATCATCCTCACTTTGAATTACCCATTTTTTTTGTTCCGTGATAAAGCCTGAAAAGTTTTCTTGCAGCTTCATCATAAAACAAAAACACAAACAATCAATAATTAAATACATAAACGTTAACTTCATTTGAACAAAATGTTACCTTGTTAGGTAAAAACTTTTTTATTGTATTAAATACATTGTCTTTATATTCTCAAAAAGGTACAATAGACATTAGTGCACATTATTTCACTACCAACACAACAACGTTTAGCCTATGTCTACTGAAATAATAAAATTAATTTAATATTATATTTCGGGTATTTTTTCCTAGGTATGATAATATAAAAATAAGAAGTTGTATGATGATTGCAAATGAGACAAATCTCCCTCAAATAACATAGAAGTTTACAACTATAGCTCACTGTACGGCCTTCAACGATGAGTAAAATCCTTACCGCATATTAAGCTATAAAAGGCTTAAAAACTAGAAAACTAACGGCCTAATTAATGTAAAGAACAATAAACGAAAACCAAATATTATATACAGCAACAAACGACAACCACTGAATTATTAACCACTGAGTTGTTTTTTAGAAAGTTAACATTTTGCCGAAAAGCAAAGATCTCGCTCGAAAACATTTTTGATGTGAATTATTATATTTCATATTGTCAGACATTTTGAAATTAACAAATTTATACTTTTTTTATTGCTGCTTATTACAGATGTGTGTGGTAAGTTTCAATTTCTTTTCATTTCATTAATATTTACAATTTGTAAATTTTAGGAAAACAATAAGATTTGTTTCTTTTAAATTTTTGATATCTTCACTTGTAGACTTGTTCCATTTTGAAATACGATACTTTGTTAATGCTTAAAGGAAACCAGTTTGAAATTTGTGATTTCAAATATTTCTTTTTTGAAATGAAATCACAGCTTCAAATTAGGAACATCTTATGAACTTCTAAAATTTCAGCCATTAAAACAATACCTAGGGATATCCAGTCTAGCTTCATATACAGTATATTGCAATGATCAGATATGAGGTCTAGGTTTAACAAAATTTATCTTCAACAAATTAAAAATATCATTTTCTGTAGTTTTCACATGAGATCTGTCTATAGGATTGCGTAAAGACTATTTCTTTTTCAATTACAGATACATCCACGGGTAAGTCAAAATAATATATAAAATTAACACATATTTGTATGTTGGAAAAATTTGGTAGAAATTAGTTTTCAGTGCGCATGAAATGGAACATAAATACTGCCAGCACCAAAACATTGGCTTCTATTTCCCCAAAAACAGTCAAATGTTTATTTTACAATTTGAAACTCACCCCTTGTTTTTCTGTTTGTTTTAATTTGAATGAAAATTCAAACAATAAATTGCTATGGTATACTAATGCTTTAAGTTTTGTCAATATCAATTTAGATCAATCATGAACAACTGCAACATTACCGTCACAGTGATATATGGTTTCGGTACTTACATATCCTTGGCTTTAAAATATCTGGAGTTCTGCGTTCCTGATGAAAGTTAATCCGAATAAGCGCTTTGGACGTTTTTTTAGTTTTTTTGAATACTTTTAAATCAAATCATTTTAAGTGTCAAGTATGTTCGGAGGTTAATGAATACCAATACAAACAAATATACAGTCAAGAGTACAAAAGGGAATGCAAATCAAATTATGTTTCATTGGTTCGTGTTAAATTGAAAATTCAAGGGTAATAAAAAAAAACAGTTACAATGTTGATAGGTCCCAAAGCATTATCATACTGTTAGCTTTGATTAAATTGTGTTCTTTTTAAATGCTCTTTCATATTCCTACTAGTTCTGTTTTTGGAAAAAAGATAGTTAGTTACCTATTTCACCTGTACTATTTGTTTTTTCCTATCAGTTTCATTTTATGATTTACACCTGACATATCATTTTCTGTCAAATTTTCTGTTACGAAAAGTCTAAAAAAAAATTATCAAAGACACTAGGCTTAAATATGATATGACGAATACCCGATCGAAGCACAAATTACGGTGGTTCTACAGTCACGATTAATAGCCTTAGTGAGATTTGGCACCTTTTTAGAAGTTTTTGTTTTCAGTGCTCATCACCTTCGTTATTGATTTGGTTTAAAACTGTTTGGAATCGAGTGCCTTAAATCTGGTATCTTTGATGATAATTCCAATTTGTTGTACCTAAACTGAATAATTAAGGTATTCAAGATGTTTGAAAATGAAATTTGAATAAAGTAATTTTATTAAAAGTGAAGTCGTTGATAAAATGAATCTTTAATAATGGTCAAACATGCATTACAAAAAAACTGTTATATTTTACTGCTAACATGGACAAGAAGGTGTACATTTTCAATTTGAACAGTTTAAAAGCTGATTGCGAAAAAATTATGAATGGTTGTTTGGAATATAAAACAAATCTATAAATGAGTATGTGTGTGTGTGTTTGAAATCTGTACCCTGTTTACAGAGAAATGTCATATAAGTTTATAGTTTATAGGTATTATATAGTCATTCAGTTAATTTTTTATCATTTTCCATGGGTGTTTAACTGTTAAAAGTGTAAGAAATATAAATTCGATGTATTACTAACGGAATGCTGTCTCAGGGGAAATTGTTGACATGTATTGTGATGATCCATAAAATATTTGTTCAAGTCGATAAAAAAAAAGTTGATGTAATTTTATGAAGGAATTTTTCTGTATAAGTTGATCTACCAAAGGAGATATCAAACTTTATGTATATATTTGTTTTGTAGTAGTAATTAGAAGTTATTAACACTAGGGAAAGCTTTTTATAGAATTAAATATATTTTTTATGGTATGTGTTTTATTGTTTCAGAATTGTCCTGGTGGAGTAAGTATATCTTAATTTTTTTTAACTTATGATTGTTTCCAATAAATGTTTGCAGAATTCTGCTCGTGATTTATTCAACATTGTTTGTTTTCATGCGGTTTTTTTCATTCATCACTCATACACTCATACTGCAAATATAAATCCGCTGCCCCGTTAATATTTTGATATCGTTTAATTTAGGCGACAGTAGAATACCGATGATAAAATCTTATAAATAGAACAATTTTGGTACCAAATAAAAAGTTAGAAAATCACATGATTTCTGAAAGGAGCAAGATCTGGTGCGTCGACATTCGTTTGTTTGACCATGGTGTACAATCCGCAGCAACGTTCGATCTGAACGGAGGGAGTATATCAATGTCGCTCAAAGAACGTTGAGGAATTCTAGCAAAAACTAATTGAAAGGTTCATATATAGACTAATACAAGGCAAACAATCTGCTCCTACCTCTCATTGACATATTATCTACTGGCAGTAGCAATTTCCCTCCCTCAATCCCGATCAAATCACTTTGCAAGTTCTACGAGCTGGATTTTTTGATTGTTTTTTCATCGTCTTGCATATACATTACAAATTAGGTTGGAAGTTACACACACAAGCTGCATATAATTAATCAAATTTTCCGACATCTACACCCTACTTACAAAAACATACAAAAAAGTTATTTTATTGGAATGAACATCAAAACGTTTATTTAAATCATAAGAAGTATGATCAGAGACTTTGTTCGAAGGTTGAGGTAAGGTATTGTCAAATCTCTTTCGTCGTATATCATAGAGTAAGTCTGGGGATTTATGTTTTATAGAATTAATGACGCATAATACTCTTTATAATGATTCTTAATTTGAAAATGAATCGTTCAAGATTTAATCACGTTCACAACTTTTTTGAGATATTATATTTCTGGAGAGTCTGATTTCTTACTTACACGATAATTATATAAGATTGTTGCTATTTTTGACTGAATTGCTACATATAATATATCTATTGTAATATTCAGTAAAATGTATTCTGATTTTTACTCAAATCTTAAGTTCAGATAAAAGTTTTAAGAAAAAAGTTGTATAGAAATAAGGAGATGTGGTTTGATTGCCAATGAGACAACTATCAACCAGAGTTCAAATTAACTGGATGGAAGCAAATATAGGCAACCGTACGGACTTTAACAAGAAAAAAACCCATACCGTATAGTCGTCATTAAAGGCTATGACATGAAAAATGAGAAACAATTCAAACGCGAATACGAACGGCCTAATTTAAATCAAATCAATGTACGAAAACAAAAATATAACAGACATGAACCAACAAAAACCACTGACTACAGACCCTGCCTTTGTGACAGGCAGATAAGGAATGTGGACTACTTACTGCTGATATTACAATGTTACTGAATGCCATTCAAATCTTTGATTTTCTTTCTTCTATGTTTTGAATACATTTGGCAGTCAATCATTTCCGTAATTTTTATTCTCGTTTCCGAACTAGTGATTCTTGTTTTCGGAGGTAAAATCAACAGTGAAACATTTATTAAGTTTATGCATAACATTTTGTTTCTCTCGTCTAAACTGTTTAATCTTAAGGGTTACTGGAGTTACATGTACGAAATATGGTCATATCTTGATCTTCTGCCGATCGACATTAAAACCCTTGCCAAAGTAGGGCGTCTGTTGGGCTGTACGGGATGTATAAATTCGCAGCCACGTCCGATCAGAACGGGGACTTCAACTCCGATTTTGGTATATTCTATTGAGAGAGTGTCTTGTTTCCTGTATATTGAGAACCTTTGTTTATTAAAAACGGAGGGATGTGAGTCATAAAGTGAAGACAACTGAATATTAGAAAATGATATTGAAAAGAAACTGTGCTTTTATTTCTGTTAGTTACTTGTATCTTTAAAAAAGTCTTTATCGTTATCAGTTTATTGTTGATGCCACATAATTTCATCTTTTTTGTTGTTGTCATAATTGATCAACCTTTAAGAATCTAATGGATTGTCAGTAATTTAATTATTCGTACCCAAAAAGTTAAAGAATGCCATTGGTTGTACATTCATTGTTTAGGACGTTGCTAACCAATCACCACAGTTTGGTGTCACTTGTGAAAGTATTACCCAGAATGCATAAGTTTCTAAAACGGCAAATTATACCGACATCTAATTTCTGAATATAAAACTGTACAATTGAAAATCTTCCAACATATAATATTAATAATAACTACTGTATTCTTTCTTTTTCAGATGAGGAAAAGAAATAGTGATACAATATCGGTAGGTTATTATAGTTTTATTCAAATAATGTTGTGTTTCCCTTTGTAATGTTTTGTTGAACAAACACAATACTTGTTATTGATATCATTTGACAAATTACCGTGAAATTTGAAAATACACGTACACATATTTGTCATTCACTTGGAAATAAAAGTTTTAATATTTTTCAAATACATTTAATATATTTCATTGGGATATTATGTGTCAAATTATATACACTTTCTCTTTTATTAATATGCTTTTGATTACTTGTCATCAAGTTTATGTTCAGTATATATTTTCCCAAATCGTAAAAGCGATCAATGTGCCATCTGGCGTCTTAAATACATAGTAAGTTAGCGTAATTACCGCCGAAATCGGCGTTGATCATTGCATTTAAAGGTTACCATTGCACGTTAGCGTGCCGCTTTCAATCGTACTTCCTGAAATCATTGTCCATCGATCTATGAATCTGGATTTTGTGTGAACAATTGTTGCTATTTCAGGACTTTTACCATAACTTATCTTAATGCATTTAAGCATATTATTTATTAATATTTATACTGTAGATCAAATTTTAGACCTTCTAGGCTATTAACCATTAGCTCATCAAAGTTCATGTTTATAATCGGATTGAAATTGAAGTTTTGATCGCAAAAAAGAAGAAACATCTAAATCATAGACATTAAACAGAAGAATGACATTTGTTTTAAGATTAAGCCTCGAATTTTGGCAAAATATGGCACATTTATGTCTTCATGATTTATAAAGTATGCCTAAGGTTACAGTTAAACCTCAAACTGATTAAATATGCATGATGTACATGTAGTTGTTGAATGAATGACGTCAGAGTAGTTTTTATGTCGCTTAATAACGTTCCGATGAAGGTAAATCCAGTAAAAGGCTTCTGAAGCATAAAAGTAATATATTGTTATTTTCATCTTTTTTCAAAATTTCAAATCAACGGCTGTAAGTTTTTCACACTTTAAAAGAAAACATTAGAATTCGAAGATGCCTTGGAACTGCTTGTGTGCAATTACGGTATAAAAACCGTCTGAAATTTTGTAATTTACTGTTTTTGACTTCTAACTGAACGGTCAATAAAATCTTTAAAAATTGAGGCGGAAGATACCAAAAGGGACAATAAATATTCATAAATAGATTGATTGATTGTTGGTTGCTTAACGTTCAGTGGCAAATCATAAATAGAAGGGAAACGGACAAAATAAATACAAAAACAAAGAAACGACAAAAAAGACAAACAGTCTACAAGACACTTTAAAGAAAACTAAAGAGTGATTAACAGGAACCCCACCAAAATTCGGTGGGATTCCATGTGCCCCAGAAAGGTAAAAACAATTCTGCTCCGCAGGTGACACCTGTCGTGTTACTCCTATAAAATAGGAAGTTGGCATTAAACAAAAAAGGATTGGTTATTGACTCTTAAAAAATCCTATGAAATCACCAAATCCGTTAAACATCGGTCGGGTACATTTTCTAATCCTAAAACTTAATCTCTTTATACTACATTCAAAAAGGCCATTATACCGAACTAATTTTTTTATCTTAAAAACATATATGTTTTTCGACTAATGAATATGATAGTTTTGTAGCAATTATCGGACACAATAATTTTGAACAAACACGTATTTTTCTCTATTGGAATATTGCATACAGCGTCTGTTTGCTATCAAAGCTCTAGTTTTGCTTAATTTTTTTTTTGTATAATTTAAAACACGTAAATCGCATAATGTTATCACTGAATGTATTTTACTTTCCAAACATGTGGTCCCATCTTTAACTGATGAAAGTTTTAAGATCAACTTTCTACATTTTTTTGTTCTATATGAACTGAAATATATATCGTGCAATGTTTTCCTTTCTACACTTAAAGGTGTAGTAATCTCCTCATTTACTTCGGTGTGTTGCTACAACAGCATTATTGTCTAAGAATTAATGGTATAGAAGATAATTGTAGTTGTTTTGGGGAATAAAATGGCCACGCGAAAATAAACATAAATAATTAAAGTTCTTTTCAAAATAACTTTTTAAATGAATGATAACAAAAAATCCACATATAAACTTGTTTGATATCAGCAGCATTAGAGATACTTCCCATAGTTTGACTTATTGCATTCTTAGTATTCGGTGGTTGAAATTAAAAAAAAACAATTGATTTAGACCGTAAGTCGTTCGATTCATTATCAGGGACGTAAAGCCTAAAGTCATATGATACTATAACAAAAACGTTTGGTATGTACTATATTCTTAGTTGTTCTAAACAAAAACCCTTCATAATTGTCTACCCGTACTCTAAATTGCTGAGATCTTTAACATATCCAGTTACCTTAATCAGAGAAAACCCGTGATGAAAGTAAAGGTAAACAAACTGGAATGCAGTATTAATCAATTGTAAAAAAAATGAAAAAATATAATACACCAAAAAGCAATTAACAACTGTAAGAACAAAGTGTAATCAACAAATTTGAATTCAAAGAGAATATATATATAAAAAAACAAATTAACATCTCCCTATCGACTCATTTATTTTTCACGTGCTCCATGATTCGATGTTAATTGTTTATCGAAAGTTAATTAGCAACAAATTTTTCAATCAGTAATCACGTTATTGAATTTTGTTTTCGACTACATCTTATGGATTCGTAATAAATGTTAAAAATATAGTCACAGAGGACTTAGTTTAGCCAAAACGCATGCATTTCTTTATTGATTTCCGTAACGTTATTTTTACCACAAATTCGTTTCATATGACTTAAACATACGACCTGGAGGTGATTTTAATAGTGAAGTCATTGACGTTACTTTATTTTGGTTTTTAGTTGGTTGTTGTTTTAAGGACATCACGTCTCATTTTTTTCCATTATATAAGATGAAAACTTTTAGAAGTACATTGTCATGAAATTTATTAATCCCGTGTGTTTTTAGTTTAATTCTCCTCCTTTGCTTCAAGACTATAATGAATAGTGGACTTGTTGATAATTTCTGGTATAAATGAGAATGAACATTAACCATTGTTAAAACGTTAGTTCTCATAAGAGGTGGATTTAATGATCAAGCTGTTTTTGCACTTTTAACTACTACTAAAACAATGATTTATGAAACATTGTTTACACAGAAAACAATTGATTTTTTGTATAAGAAAGACTTCTTTTTAGCTTAGAAGATTGTCTCTATTTGTTAGCTTATGTTCATGGCGAAATTTATTGTTTCACGAATACTTCATATTTATTAGTATATAAATATTTTTGACGATAATTCCTATATCTTTATTTCATGAATATGAAATGTATTTTACTTCGACACAGTAAAATCGAAAAGGTGAAGGCAATTTTTCTATATCTTATTCTCACCAGAAGCATTTTGCAAACTGTCTTTCATTCAGTTGTCTTTCTAAATTAAGTATACCAAAGTTTTAATAGTGTACTTCAAGAATCTTACATCATTATGTAAATTTAAAAATGTATTCAAATTATGAATGATTAAACATTCTAGGAAGGCAAAAAGTATTACAAATAAAAATACCGAACTCCAAGGTGAAAATAGGGAAGTCAATACAAACTGACAAAATCAAACGTTAGACTTTATCAACCGATGGAACGAATGCAAAATAACTGTCATGTTCCTAACTTGGTACAAGAATTTCATTAGAAAATGGTGGGTAAAACCTGGTTTGATAGTTAGCTTAAACCTCCCTCAACATACTACTAAAAAAGAATTCGGTTTTTGCAAAGTGTTTCTTAATCGATAGGCCTTAAAGGAAGTCAAAAGATGAAGACTGAATGCGATAACAAATGTGTGAAATGCTACAATTATTGCAAATTGAAAAAAACTGTAGAAATTTTTCTTGTCATTAAAAAAGTATATAGAAAAAAGTCTACCCATAATTCTTTCTTACAATTTCAATAGAACGTTCCTGACGGAATACTGTGTCGATTGCAAAAGAACAAAGTCGGGGTCCATGTACTCATTTTTAATCTGGAAGTAAACAACCTGGTTTTGTTAATGCTAGAGATCGCATCTCCCATTTTTGGCGCTAAATTACATCGTAATGTATTTTTAATGCAACATCGTCTAGCAGCCATTCCCGCCGTACACCAAACCACTATGCCAATTACTACCATATACGAATTTATTGATGACAGAACGGCCCTGAAATGACAAATTTAAATCAATTCAAACGAGAAAAATTAAACAAAACAATATCCGGAAAACAAATATGATATACAACACAAACAACAACCACTGAATTATCTTGACTTGGGACAGTCGCATACATAATGTGGCGGGGTTTGTTTATGTTCGCTTTCCTCGTCAAATACTTTAAAATTCACGCAACCGATTTGATGACGTCAGAGATTGTCGTCGAATTAATGTATGGCTTTCATTAGCAACGTTGCAAAATCAACGCGTTGCATTTGGATGCATTATATATTGTTCGCCCTTTCTACTGTATCGCATGCCCCTGTGAAATATTAGCGCCTAATAACGTTTCAGATTGTGTTGTTTAATGAACGATAGCTGGAAAATCTGTAAAAAGATGAAGAAAATAACAAGATGGCAATCAAAAGACAAAAATCGAATAATTAAAACACCATGGTCAAATCTGAAAAAAACGGCAAAAAGGCCCATCAGTAAAAAAAAACATAACACAAACCAAAGTTTGAGCAAAACAAACCCTACCATAAAGGCGTGGTGAACTCATGCGCCCCGGACAGGTCTGCAGTTTCTGCTGTTAAAACATATTTTTTTAGCATCAAGAATAAATTCCACTTCGTTTTATTAACTGTCCGAATCGACTCTATAAGTGGAACATTACTCTTTGCATAATTATCTTAAGCTTCGCTCATTATTTGTACTAGCTCTTGGCACGTTTTGGTGGTAGTACAACTTCTAAGTATAAATCAACTATTGTTATTTGTTACATTGGTTGCAATAAAATATCGTGATTTCCATGTAAATTAAACACTGATAATTCCACCTGTTATTTAATCCAATAACTTCATCTGCAACTAAATCCGATAATTTAACTCCTCTGACGTCATACAATAATGGTTGGTGTCAAGACGTTGTAGATGACGTAGTATCTAAATTAATTGAGAACGCGAAGCAAAAATAAAGTTCCTAGCATTTTCTACATGATTTTTATTAAGTTGTTATAACAAAAAGAATAGCTTATCCGAGAATTCAAATATACGACTATGCGTTAATTAATGTGTTGTTCGGTCACTCGTTGAATATTTTTCTATATTTGATTTCTTGAAAGAATAGATCGTCATATATTAAAATATTTTTGGTTGCGGGAGTTTTGTTTTTTTAAATCTATGGAAACCACAAAACAGTAGATTAACTATAAACCAGTCTGCTATCCTCTCATAGGTCACTTTTGCTTATTATTACATTCAAAACATTTCAAAATTTTTTTTATTTTTTTCAGAATTTCCGTGACACAGACACAGCATCTATAACAGAAGTATACCTACAAAATAAACAGTTATCTTTAGGATCTTTAAATAAAATAATAAATGATTTTTTAGATGTAAGAGAACAAAGGCCTGTAAATACATATGACGATATTCTTTATGATCAAGAATACAATTTTGATGGCAATTGAGGGTGAGTTTTTCGTTAAATGGTAGTTCTTAACAATCACAAAAAAGGTTTTTAAAGAATTTTGAAGTGGTTTTCATGTTTCTTAATAGTTATTTCAAGGTGGAAATCAAGCTGGGAATTACCGTTACTAATGGATAGGACTTGGCAAGGTACGATTGATGATACATTCACATCTGGAGATGTTAATCCTCTGTCAAAACAGCCAGTTTCATTCCGTTTAGAGTTATACGATTGTGAAACTCTTGGTTTTTTTTTCTGATTTTCATATTTCTGCAATTTTATTGTTTTATGAAATACTGAGTTATTCTAAATACTATAGTTTTTCTATACCTAGCCATTAGTGGTCGTCGCCGTATTTGTCACAAACATTTGGAGTTTTGATTTCAAATGCTCTTCATATTTAATTTTACAATTCAACTATTTTGATGAAAAAACACTTTGTTTAATGAGTGTTATATAGACAAAAGTATAATAACGAAAATAACGAACTCCAAGGAAAATTAAAAACAAATCATTTTTGAGACTGTTACAAACTTAGTTCTATAATGATGACAGAGCATAGCGTTCCAATATCTAAACCACCACTGCCACTACCCAGCTTAAAGCCTCTTCCGAACATTTGAAAGTCCCTACCATGTACTGGTTACCGAAATTTCACAAAAAACCATTTAAATTCCGTTTCATCTCCGCATTTAGTAAATGTTCTACTACTAATCTATCAGTGCTTCTTACTACCTCCCTTACTACTATCAAAGAACTGGTTATTAACTTTTGTAATAAAGCTTATGAAAATAATGGTATTAATTATTTTTGGAGTGATAAAAATTCTTTAGAGGTTTTAGATAAAATACATGCTTTTGATGGTCCTTTTAATTCTGTTGACAGTTATGATTTTTCTACTCTCTACACTACACTTCCACACAATCTAATAAAGAAAAAGTTTTCATATTTAATAAAATGGTCTTTCGAAAAATCTCATTGTAAATTTATTTGCTGTAACTCGTTTAAAGCCTTTTTCTGTAACGAAAAAGGAAAGTATGCTAGATACACTTACTGGAAATGTGAGGATATGATTGAAGCTTTAAATTTTCTCCTAGATAACATATATGTACGTTTCGGCGATAAAGTGTATCGTCAGGTAGTAGGTATTCCTATGGACACTAACTGCGCCCCTTTAATAGAAAATTTATTCCTGTATTGCTATGAATCTCAGTTTATGACCAAACTCAGTAAAGACACATCATTGTTACATTTGGTTGATACATTCAACAATACCTACCGTTATCTGGATGATATTTTTTCGTTAACTAATCCAGAGTTCTCTAAAAATACTACCGAACTTTACCAAAAAGAACTTACTTTAACTAAATCTAACATAAACAGCCGCAGTTGTCCTTTTCTAGATTTAGACATTTCAATTTCTAAAGGGAAACTCCATACTAAAATTTACGACAAAAGAGACGATTTTTCATTCACTATTGTTAATTTTCCTTTTTTAGACGGCGATGTGCCTTTGGCTCCATCATACGGTGTTTATATATCCCAACTCGTTCGGTATGTCCGTGTGTGTAGTGATGTCATAGATTTTAACGAACGTAATCAATGCATCACTGGTAAATTATTAAGTCAGGGATTTTGTTACCATAAATTACTTAAAACTTTTACTAAATTCTTTCATAGATACAAAGATTTGATTAGTAAATTTGGCTGTACCTGTAGAAAACTTATTAAAAATGGTATTTCACATCCTTAATTTTACGGTAATATTGTACTTAAAGCGCGGAGCCGTGTAAACTCATCGAACCTTTAAACAAACTTATTAGTAAGGGTTATCGTACCAATGTTGTAATTAGATCTCTGAATATAGTTTACATTGGCACTGAAATTGATTTTGTCATTAACAAATTAAAACTTAACTAAATTTGTATTTTCTTTTCAAACGGGATGTATAGAGACACACACACGTTCATTTTTGTCAAGCCTGCGACTTTTGTCGCAGAAAGCTCGACATAGGGATAGTGATCCGGCGGCGGCGGCTACGGCGGCGGGGGCGGCGGCGCTAGCTAACTTCTTTAAAGCTTTATATTTTCGAAGGTGGAAGGTCTGGATTCTTCATACTTTGTATATGGATGTCTCATGTTACGAAGTTTCCGTCAGTCACATGTCCAATGTCCTTGACCTCATTTTCATGGTTCAGTGACTACTTGAAAAAAAGTTAAGATTTTTTGTAATGTTAAATTCTCTCTTATTATAAGTAATAGGATAACTATATTTGGTATGTGCATACCTTGCAAGGTCCTCATGCCCGTCAGACAGTTTTCACTTGACCTCGACCTCATTTCATGGATCCGTGAACAAGGTTAAGTTTTGGTGGTCAAGTCCATATCTCAGATACTATAAGCAATAAGTCTAGTATATTCGGTGTATGGAAGGACTGTAAGGTGTACATGTCCAACTGGCAGGTGTCATCTGACCTTGACCTCATTTTAATGGTTCAGTGGTTATAGTTAAGTTTTTGTGTTTTGGTCTGTTTTTCTTATACTGTATGCAATAGGTCTACTATATTTAGTGTATGGAATGATTGTAAGGTGTACATGTCTAGCTGGCAGGTGTCATCTGACCTTGACCTCATTTTCATGGTTCAGTGGTCAAAGTTAAGTTTTTGAATTTTGGTCTTTTTTTCTAATACTATATGCAATAGTTGAACTATATTAGGTGTATGGAAATATTTTATGATCTATTTGTCAGTCACGCAGGTTTTATTTTTTACCTTGACCTCATTTTCAAGGTTCATTGCTCAGTGTTAAGTTTTTGTGTTTTGGTCTGTTTTTCTTAAACTATAAGCAATAGGTCAACTATATTTGTTGTATGGAAGAATTGTTAGCTGTACATGCCTGCCTAGCATGGTTCATCTGACCTTGACCTCATTTTCATGGTTCATTGGTCTATGTTTAGTTTACTTGGTTAATGTTAATTTTATGTGACAGTTGTAATAGAGCTTTATATTTAGGACTATCAACATAATATCAATGATTAGTAAAGAAGGCGAGACATTTCAGCGTGTGTACTCTTGTTATCTATAAAGAAGTCACTCCTAACTATCCTACTACCTGTCGATACATTTATTTTTGGCATTGCATAAGTCATGTCTTCTTTGACTGTTCATGACGTTAAAATACTAAATCCCTGGGATGTGTTTTAGTTGATTTCAGTCTCTGATGCATGATTTTTTTATATTAATTGTTTTGGCTTTTAACTAGCTGTCAGTAACTGCAATTACTCTCAAATCGTACTTTCTTTTTAGTTTGACCTGTTGATACTATTTGTAATGCTTTTTTGTTATTTAATGTTAACATGGATCTTGTCTATATACCAGCTTTGATTATTTAGTATTACTACAAATGTTCACTTCTTCGTACCATGAACATCAAAATTATTTCATTTCTCCTTAAAAACTGTTCTTGTAACTGTACAGGAAGTTTTATCTAGCACTTATTGTATAGTTTTATTGTTGATATTCACCCTATATGTACCAAGTGTTAGATTAGTTTTATTGATATTAAAGAAATTTCTTAGTATTCCTAAACGGAAGATTTTATACACACAGAAGAAGTAGTATAATTAACAACAAAATTATTTTCATTTACCTGTGTATAATATGACGCAGGTTTTTTCAAAAGTGATTATTTTTTAAATATTGTTTAACATTTCACAGTGGTATCATACTTTAACTTTGTTTAAACCTGTTGTTTACTTTTGACCTTAATTATTTATCCCTTATAATTTTTATTAACTGTATTTGCATTCAGGTATCACAGATCAAATTTATTCGTTCATTGTGTGTTAATTTTTTTTTTTTTTTTTTTTTATTGAGTTAAGCCTTCCAATTGATATTTTATAGTCTGTCTCTCTATGTGGTGATGCTATACTATTGTTTCAGAAAAGGGAGAAATTTTGGTACCATTAAAACGTTTAATCCCGCTGCAAATGTTTGCACCTGTCCTAAGTCAGGAATCTGATGTACAGTAGTTGTCGTCTGTTTATGTAGTTCATACGTGTTTCTCGTTTCTCGTTTTTATAGAGATTAAACGGTTGGTTTTCCCGTTTGAATGGTTTTACACTGGTATTTTTTGGGGCCCTTTATAGCTTGCTGTTCGGTGTGAGCCAATGCTCCGTGTTGAAGGCCGTACCTTGATCTATAATGGTTTACTTTTATAATTTGTTACTAGGATGAAGAGTTGTCTCATTGGCACTCATACCACATCTTCCTATATCTAGATGGAAATCAGTAGTCGATAATATAAAACACTGTTCACGAACAATTTAATTGATTACATGCATTGATGAATAGTATTTACCTATTCCATTTGATAGACAATTTGTTTCTTAACCGTTATATGAGAAAACTTAGTTTTAGGCAATATTAGTATATACAGAAAACCATAAAAAGTAAAATAACAAAAATACCGAACTCCAAGGAAAATTCAAAAAGGAAAGTTCTTTATAAAATGGCAAAATCAAAAGCTCAAACACATCAAACGAATGGAAATAAACTGTCATATTCCTGACTTGGTACAGACATTTCCTAATGTAGAAAATGGTGGATTAAACCTGGTTTTATAGCTAGCTACATCTCTCAATTGTATGACAGTCGCATAAAATTCCATTATATTGACAACAATGTGTGAGCAAAACGAGCAGTCATGATAGGTAAAAATGTCCAAAATTAGGGTGCAACAGTCAACACTGTCTTATAATCTATAAAAACAAATAACTATTTCAAAAAGAAAAACAAAATAGCATATATACACTCTATAGACAAAGTACATAAGCAAAATAAAGGACAAGAATACAAAAATGACCGAGCAACGCCAAAAGTATATTTAAAAAATACACGAAACAGTAAAGGTTAAAATATACAAAGACAAATACAAAGAACATATAACATGGAATTATGAGGATAAACAACGTCAGTACCTATATCTATACTTCAAGACCATCATGTATTATTTGTGAAGTTGGTAAGGAATATTTATCAACAAGGTCGTGGTATCTTCCGATGAACCTTTTTAGAAAAAGGACGAGACATAACCCTGGTTTATCAACTTTCTGCTCAGACACTGGTGACGTTTAATAAAGTCTGAGTAGCAGCTGCAAGCTCTTGAATACCGAATGAGTTTAGAAATGTATATCCCATATGCAGGGGAAGTTTTGTTGCTGCTAAGGTGGGAGAAATTTATAATTTCAAAATTAAAACCGTCTCGATTTTCATAGATTCTGGTACTGAGATGACCGCTTATGTTAAATTCAATGTATAAGTCTAAATATGAGACGGAGGAAGCCGTGTCTGTTGTTTCTTTAATTTCTAGTTCTGGAGATATATGTTAAGGGAAGCCAATCAGAAAAGTTTGCTAATTGTTAATGGAAAGAACATCATCAATATATCTGAATGTGAAATTAGATGATCTGGCTTCTATGATCTTCTTGTTTATTGATAAGTGTCTGGAGGAACTCCGACTGATATGAAAATAAGAAGATGTCGGCAAGGAGAGGCGCACAGTTCTCGTTCCCATAGGAATGCCGACAATTTGTAGGAAAGTCTATCTCCAAATATGATGTCAATAAGAAAACTCCAGCATACTAATTAATTGTTACTTTGTGTAGCATGTTTTACCTTTTTGTTCACTATCAAAATTTACCGTATGCTATCCCAAAGCAATAAATGTATAGCGTATGCTACCATTTTTTGTTGAAAAGCATTATGAATTATTTTTTAGACGATTTTTCAATTTCACATGGGGAATGGTGGTATACAGGGTTGAAAAATCAAAAGTTTTGATAGAATAAATTTCAGAGAAAGATCGAGATTTTAAATTATCCAGAAGTTCTTTAGAGGTTTTTTTTAAACAAACGCAAGTCTGGCGCCCAAAATTGTAAGCCTGCAAGGTTTAGTTGGTGATTTTTTTCCTGGAATTTAAATATTAGCCACATCGGTAAACAATAGATATGAATGCTGAGTTAAATATACTGACGGTTTGACAAATTCTTTCTGATTAAATACTAGAATTCTGTTAACAATATGAGATTGTATTCCTTATTTCTGTAGATATATAATACACCTTGCACTTATCAGGTAAGCAATTATCTGTTAAATAGATCTTTGATTTAACTTGTATGATTATCAATTACTATTTCTGTAGTCAAGAATTTGATACATACGAATTTAATTTACCTTGTATATATTTCAGATATAAAAAGATGGCGCTTCGGTGAATGGTGTTAGGAAGATGAAAAATTGGTTTATTAATAAAATTAACTAGACAGTTAGCCTTCATGAACTAATTCCATTACTGTACAATAAACTTAAACTTTAACAATGACCTTTAAATCAGTCGTTATAAAAATGAATAAAATGAAATATCTTGTTATAATAACACAAATGTATAAAATGTTTGAATAAATCGGTTTTTCAACAGCTTGATTGAAGTATTTAATTTCGCAATCATATTTAAGTTATATATATATTTTTACCTAACAAGGGATTTTAAAACATGAGGATTGTTTTGTGAATAATACAACTTGTGTTTTAACCAATAGAGTTTTATCTCTTTCTACTTATGCTTTTTTTTTTTATTGAATATCTAAAATTTATGAATTATTGTATGAAATGAATATTTCGAAGTTGAAAAACAATAAACGGTATCGTTTAAAATCCCTTTTTCATTCGAAATCCTAGGAATATACAAGAACCACATTTATAACATATCTTCAAATACTCTATATCAACTGATTTTACCTGTCTATGGGCGACAAAATGAAGCAGGAACTGCATCTTCTTCCGCAGCACCTGGTTTTACCCCTAGATTTGTTTTAATGGTCCATCTTTTCATGTAATAGTTTAAAAATATTGATTTCACTACTCTTCACACCAATAGTCCTGGTTCTAAATTTAAATACAGATTAAAAGAATTAGTCCCTATACAACAGAATGTCCAACGTAGATAGTTATATCTTGTTTAAGTAAGGGAAAAATCATTTTTTATAAACAAAAAAATAATACTCTCCATCAAACAAAACATTCTCTGAAATTGACATCATGATTCGAGTGTCACTGATGAGTCTGTTGCAGACGAAACGCGCGTTTCCTCTACCAAAAACTCATCAGTTAGGCATGAATAACAAAAGTCAACAACAAAAATAATAAATAAAGTACAAAGTTGAAGAGCATTGATGACCCAAATTCATAAAGGTTTTGACAAATACAGCTTAGTTAATGTATTTCTCTGGTAGAAAATGTTTAGTATTTCGAAAGAAATCTAAGATTAATTCATAATCATGACCATATTGATGATCACAAGATTTCGATTTCATTTATGAATACCCTGTTTGACCTGGAGTCATTTGGGGGTAAACACGACACAGGACGTTGTGACGTCAAATGTTTCTGGGAAAAAGAAGCAAAAATTATTGATAGATTATGTATTCATGTCAGCACAGAAGGGCTGACTACTGGGCTGGTGATACTGAAACTTTACCAAATGTGAAATGTGTAATGAACACAGGATTTTCCATTACAAATGATGAATAGGAATTTACTAGTAGAAAAATCACAAACATTGAACAAAATTGATTTGAACTAGTTAAAACATTTAAAACTGTAGCAAGAGCAGCATTTTAATTTGTCCATTGAAAACATCATTCGTTGTACAATGTAATGAGAAAGTATTTCAAAGTTGATACGATATCAAAGGGCTAGCATTTCCTATCATGATTTACTTGATATAGGTTGTACTGCTCGTTATGAAGCTATTGAACCAGATGATCCTTATGGTAAAGTTGTAGTCATACCATCGAAATATTAACGTATAAATTCATCATTTGGTTTGTAAATATACATCATCCGTGTCACAGATAACACGGATATATTGTATCCATAATCTGCTCCTCTGTACCATGGTAGTCACACCAACCAATGGGAATTGTCCCTGAATGTTTACTTGCAATGATCATCAGCAATACTACGAGTGCCACTTATACATAGGGAAATGTCATGAATGACTTATACGTCATGGTCACCTGTGTTTCAACTATATTTGTTTCAAGGGGTTTATGTTGCTTTCGCTGAAGTATAATATTTTGTGTCTAGTTTTAATTTTTAGATGTTTATACGGGTAAAAATCTAGAGAAGCATTTAATGTTTGATTTACCAGTAGTTAAATGTCAACAATCATTGACTCGCTAGATGATTTACGAGATTAGATTTTACTGTAATGGAAATATCTGAATCAGCTTGGATACAATATAAAATATACTGTCGGGATCTATTTAAATCTCTTTTTCAAATCTTACAGTAACTGTCGAGAGACCAGTACTTCTGACACCTTTTAAAAAGATTATTACAGAAATAGTTATATCCTAAACTGTTTCAGACAGTTCCTACCTAGAACAATTTTAGACATACCATAGAACTGATTCTGGTAGTTCCACACGAATAGTTATTGACAGTATTACCCTAGAATTGATTCTGACAGTTTTACACTTAAACCGATATTGACAGTATTATCCTAGAATTGATTCTGACAGTTCTACACTAAACCAGATATTGACAGTATTACCAAAGAATTGATTCTAACAATTCTATCCTACATATACGGAAAGACTTATCCCAAGAACATCATTTATTTTATCTATCTATTTATTATCTTTCTTTCATTTTTTCGTTCTTTCTTGTTACAAATGTATGTTTTATTCATTTTTTTTATCTTTATATTTCAAACGCAATATTCTAAGATTACGTTGTTACTTTTGATTGTTATTATGTATTATTTTTATTTTAATTCTTTTGACTATATTTATCATTTTTATCTATTTTTAGATCTATGAACTGTTGTTCTAAGCGTTATCAATTTAAATGATGAAACTAAGCAATATATGTATCATTTTTTAAATGTCATGGTAACATAAAAAAAAAACAAATAACGATAAAAATCCCTAATCTTTATACTGGACACCTACATGTAAAGGAGTAAGGCCAGGAACACAAATAAACGGCCCTGTAAATGTGTTTTTTCTAACTTCAATTATTAAGTAAATCTAATGGGCATGCATTGCTAAATGTATGATATTTAAAAGTATGAAACGAAAATTATATATCTGCTTCATATTTATAAATATATTAACCTGAAATAGGAATAGATTTAGTTTTCGTCCATTTGTCTAGACATTTTTCAATTTTTCCACCTTTTTTCATGATTTGGTATGTGGCGCCACCCCTCGCCCATTGAAATGTTTATTGAGAAGTAAAAAATATGGTATATAAAGAATATTTCAGCAAAAATATTTGTGGGCGAATGGTGGCGCTACTGTTAATTTTGAGAACTATGTCGTAAATTTTGCAGAATTCTGCAAAAAATCAGGTTTTATGAAATTCCCCTTCATTATGACGTCACAATTACGTCACTAATGACGCAATTAATAAAATATGTTTTTTAACTGAAACAATTGGCTATTCTAGCATATGTTTTAATCAAGTTTTCACTACACTATCACAGCGAAACTATGAGTTAGTTTACCAAGTCCTTTACTGAAAATCCTTATCCTTACAGAGAAACTTCACAAAAATCCTTATCCATATAAAAAACTTGATAAAAATCCGTATCCTTATAAAGAATGATATATTGCCGGGTCGTCTAGATGTTCGCCTAAAATAAAATTTACTGTACCAATTTTACTGAACAAGATAAGCATTTCGAACATTTAGTGTCTAGTTAGTGATACTCGAGGCCAAAATACATGAAAGTCCAAAATCTAATACAAACGTTGAAGATCTGATTAAATCAAAATTGACCAAACGTAAAGCTTAACCCGTACAAGGAATCAGATTAATGCACGAGGAAGATACGTTCCTTAATTTTAAAATGACTGTTAATTCAGAAATTATTGCGTAAATTTACTTTTGCCATTTTTGAAGAATGAATAAAAAATTGAAAACAACACATTTCATAATTTCATGCGTCTGAAGCGCCCTTCTGGATTTACCTTCATCAGGAACGCTCAATTCCAAACATTTGAAACCCGAGGGATGTATAAGTACCTAAACAGTTGAAGAGCTTTATGACAAAAATACCTAAAACAAATCGCCAAATTCATCTAAGGTCAACTTTGCCTGAGGGAGTTGAAACCTTAGTTTCTTTATAATTTCAAAATTTATAAACGGACAATTTTAGAAAAGTTTGCTATAAATCTTGTCAGTACCGAAGTACCGACTACTGAGCTGATGATATCCTCGGGGACTGATAGTCCACCAGCAGAGGTATCGACCCAGTGATGTAAAAAATTGAAAACAACACGTTTAATAATTTCATGCGTCCGAAGCGCTTTTCTGGATTTATCTTCATCAGGAACGCTCAATGCCAAACATTTGAAATTCGAGGGATGTATAAGTACCGAAACAGTTGAAGAGCTATATGACAAAAATACCTAAAACAAATAGCCAAATTCATCTAAGGTCAGCTATTCCTGAGGGAGTTGAAAACTTAGTTTCTTTATAATTTCAAAATTTATAAACGGACAATTTTAGAAAAGTTTGTTATAAATCATGTCAGTACCGAAGTACCGACTACTGAGCTGATGATAACCTCGGGGACTGATAGTCCACCAGCAGAGGTATCGACCCAGTGATGTAAAAAATTGAAAACAACACGTTTAATAATTTCATGCGTCCGAAGCGCTTTTCTGGATTTATCTTCATCAGGAACGCTCAATGCCAAACATTTGAAATCCGAGGAATGTATAAGTACCGAAACAGTTGAAGAGCTATATGACAGAAAAACCTAAAACAAATAGCCAAATTCATCTCAGGTCAACTTTGCCTGAGGGAGTTGAAACCTTAGTTTCTTTATAATTTCAAAATTTATAAACGGACAATTTTAGAAAAGTTTGTTATAAATCATGTCAGTACCGAAGTACCGACTACTGAGCTGATGATACCCTCGATGACTGATAGTCCACCAGCAGAGGTATCGACCCAGTGATGTAAAAAATTGAAAACAACACGTTTAATAATTTCATGCGTCCGAAGCGCTTTTACTGGATTTACCTTCATCAGGAACGCTCAATGCCAAACATTTGAAATCCATGTATATGTATATTTAGTACTGTTCGTCCGTACGTTGACCCACTTTAAATACTCCCATAGAAATAGAAATATTTCATAAAACTATAATATCATTTCAGAAGAAAACACTAATGGAAATCGTATCTATGAAATCCATGATTTAATGTTCTTCTAATATATTTAATTGGTTTAGTTAGCCCTTAGGGTTTTCTCAATTATACAAAATCTATTGAGTTTTTATATCTGTTTCTCAAAAAGAATTCTGTATGATTTATCTTAGTAACATAAGTCAACTGTTAAAACACAGTGGCAAATTAGAAAAACTTCTATAACACCTGAATCTAAGCTGTTTCAACAGCCGAGATTAAATAACCATTATAGCTTATTCTATTATCAAAATAACAGGACTGAGTGTAATCTAAGCCAATCATGTCCATAGTAAGACAAAGAAGGTAGACATACATAACAACGTATTATATTTTAGCGAGAGAAATTTATGTATTACTGAAAAATTATTACACCAGGGTTTTCGATATCATAAACTAGTCAAAACATTTACTAAATTTTATCATCGGTATAAGGACATCATTCGTAAATATAACTCAACATGCAGACATCTTATACGTTCGGGTATTTCACATCCAATCTTTTATGGTAATATTCTTTACAAAGCACAAAAATGTCAGTATTCACCTCAAAAGCTAACAAAACCTATAAACAAACTTATTAAGAAGGGATATAGTTACGATACTGTTGTCAGGTCATTTAGGATTGCATATTTTGGCTTTAATATTGATTCACTTATAGGATCTTTGCTTCGGAATTAACACATTTATTCTAAAACCAGTTGTTGGCATGACACGGGTTATGTTCTTCTCATATATTTTATGACGGTATAATACTAAACCCCTAACAGGAGGGATTGTGCCTGATATTCATATGATGAAGACATAATCTTTCAATCAGTTTAGTTGAGGTCTGGAGCTGGCATGTCAGTAACTGCTAGTAGTCTGTTGTTATTTATGTATTATTGTCATTTTGTTTATTTTCTTTTGTTTCCTATTCTGACATCATCGGACTCGGACTTCTCTTATACTGAGTTTTACTGTGCGTACTGTTGTGCGTTTGTTTTTTCTACATTGGATAGAGGTATAGGGGGAGGGTTGAGATCTCAAAAAACATGTTTAACCCCGCCGCATTTTTGCGCCTGTCCCAAGTCAGGAGCCTCTGGCCTTTGTTAGTCTTGTTTTGTTTTTAATTTTAGTTTCCTGTGTATAATTTGGAGTTTAGAATGAAGTCCATTATCACTGAACTAGTATACTTATTTGTTTAGGAGCCAGCTGAAGGACGGGTGCGGGAGTTTCTCGCTGCATTGAAGACCCATTGGTGGCCTTCGGCTGTTGTCTGCTCTATGGTCGGGTTGTTGTCTCTTTGACACATTCCCCATTTCCATTCTCAATTTTATACAGTAAGGAACATAATTTGAAAAATTCACTAGCACGCTGTGACATCCATTTACATCAATATAGTTAAGATGCACAGACTATCTGACTTCTGCTTCACAAGAGTGCTTAAAAAAATTGAGAAAACTAACTTTAATTACAAATGCCTTACTTACTCATATCCATTAACCAAGACTAACTCCGTAAAAACGAGTTGCTTTTGTCAAACAACGATCGACAAATATTCTATCGAGCAAACATGAGATATATTTATTTAGAGCACATGTTAATAAAAAGTGCTGAAGAAACGCATTCAATCTTGATGTTAGATCGGGTGTCAAAGATTGCAAGTATGCGCACTGATCAGAAATTGAATTTCAAAGGTATTTAACGGAATCGCGAAACAAACAGATGATGATTTCCTCGACTAAGGATTTTTTTCAGAAAACGTTATGGATGAAAAACATTAAACGGTATCGTGTACCTATTTAACTCTTTTCTATAATACTTAAAATGTTTATCAAACTCTGATAGTTTTTTGTTTAAAACTAAAAGGTCTTAAGAGACGACAAATTCTGATTTGGAATCTGATTAAATTGCAATCTTAGTATTGTAAAATTACGTAATGTGTAAGTAAATAAAGTACTAATAAAATCAGCGCCTCACTAGGGATTTTACTAGCAGTAGTACGTACTGATTCAATTTGATTTAAAAAAAAAAATAGCTGCAAATGGCGATTTTAGTTTGCTAGGCACGTTATTCTAGAAAAAACTTTGATCATGAAATAAATTACAGCTAATGTCATATGGTAAGCATATTTAATGACAATATTGTCACATCACTAGAGTAATCCATTTAATTTTTTTGATATCCGATGTAACCCAATTTAAAGAACACATACTTTGTCTTTAAATTATGTCTGCAACGTCCGTTAACAAAGTTCTGTGTGCAAACCTTAGCCTCAAATCTCTGGGAATACTAGAGACACTTATTTTCGTTTGTTCGTGGCTAGGTACAAAGATGTCTTTTATCGAATCCAAAAATAATTTCCTCGTTAATTAGAGATTAAAAAATGTTGCACACCTTAGTACACAAAACAAAGGCTCAAACATAAATCGTGCACTCAAAACATTCGAAAAAAGAACAGTTTGTTCTGATGTTTAGCTGTTATACCACTGTCCCAGTTAAGGAGTGTTGTGCGTTCATAAACATTTTAACACCGCTACAGTATGTATGTGCCGGCCTAAGTCATGAACCTGTAGTTCAGTGGTTGTCGTTGGTTCATGTCTGTTATACTCGGTTGTTCATTAATTGTTATATTACAAATTAGGATGTTGGTTCTCTCGTTTAAATTGTTTCTGATAACTATTTACGATAAACAAATTTCCTGAAAATAGATAAAAGTCGTGTTTATATCATCATCAGAAATATATAAACGACTCACAACAAAATGTTAACCAAGTAAATAAGTAAATCTTGTGAGACAATTATCTTTCTTGTTGGTACTCAGTCGATAAAAATCCAGCAAGAAATGACCTCACAATACCTTGTTTCAAACATGGTTTTGTTTGAAATATATAGTGAAAATTGCAAGTGACGAATACTTGTGCAGCTAAATAGATAATTGGTAGCGATTGAGACACTTTACAAGCATGTAAAGGGGACGTGAACACGTTAGTTAATACAGTTTCCAAAACCACTTGATATATATATATATGCTTGTTGTATAAGAGAATCAACTTCTACTAATACAAATATCACATCATCAGGGTAGTTGACTACGTTCCGTCGTGTTGTCCAATCTTTAGTTGTCTATGATATATTTTCTGAACTCTTTGTTTGTGTCATCATTATTTTTAACATGGTATTGGCATTCAATAATATTTCCCCGCGCTATCCAACCAGTGTTTATTTTTTATAAAGTTTGAATTTATCGAAAAGCAATTAAAAGATAAGTATGTTCTTACATCCTATGTGTTGACTTTTCATCGCCTCCATCTGATTCTCAAGATTTGCAATCTTCAATTCAAGGGTTTTGCAGCATTCAATGCTATTATTACCAGTAATTGTTATCTGACACAATTCTCCAACATGGACCTGATATACAAAAACGAAGAACAATGTGCCAAGCATTTTAGCAACTGGTGTTATTTCTTGTTTTTTTTTTTATCAACATATGAAAAATATGTATATATATACCTACAAATGATTAATTTTACACTGATGGTCTGAGACTGGTGCAACATGTATCAAATGAAGATATGTTATTGAATATTTGCGGAATGGACTTCCTAGTTGAGTTTTTAATTACAATCAATAAGACTGAAGTATTTGTACAACAAAACACGTAGTCTGGTTATTTGTTCCTACGTCACTGTATTTGTCTTATACTTTGTATATTTTTATAAGATAAATATCTTACGTTTCTCTTATTAAGATAAAAATGATGCATTTCAAAAATATTTAAAGAATGAATAAGAAAAGAGGTAAACAAGAAACGTTTCACATTGTTTTGTTCATGTGAATTATGTTATCTAGAATATGAACTGCCACCACACTAAAAATAGTCAATGGTGCTGAAAGTGGCGTTAAACACTACGATTCAACCAATCTTAGGTATGCGCTAAACCAATTTCCAATTTTGAATACAGTTTAACTGACGTAATATACAGTGATTGGAGAAAAACCTTGTATTTCATATAGCTATAAATATGAAAAAACATCAAACAAAACAATCCCAAAAAAGATTGTTCTTTCACAACCAGCCGTTAACCCGCGGCTCTTCTATTTCTGGTTCGCATTGTTTTCGGCGACTTTCCCGTTTCCAACCAGTACCCGCCACTTCTACTGGACCTGACATTTTAGGCAAACTTGGCGCTTATCTGAATTAACGCTGAACGCGTAACATTTTTGTTTTGCCTTCACATTATGATCATTAAACTAACTGTTAATCAAACTAAGAAAGTCATTTGAATTAATTGGCAAGATTGTTGAGAAAGATTTGCAAAAATAAAAATTTACTAAGCTTATTAATCTTATACAGACTTCTGAAACTACTGTTATTATCCACAAACAAGATATCCTTTTTGTTTCTTTTAATCATAAATTAGTATTGATTTCAACCTGTTATGCCAAGATATGTTTATTGTTAAACGACATTCCAAAAACCAGGAAAGTGGGCTGTTCGATTGCAAAAAAAAATTAACCTGATCTGGTATATTCTTTTTCAAGTGGCATTTATTTTCCGCCATTCATCACGGTCGATTACTTTTTCTAACCCTACTTTACTTATCCTATACACAATTAAATATGTCGTTTATTTTCATAAAATATTTGAAACTGAATGTAAAACAATCAATGATCATCAGTCAGTATCAGATAAGTTTGATTTCAAGAATTGTTTGGAAAACTGGTTGATAGAACTTGAAAAGTAAAGCATACTATACTATATTTACTGAAACTAAAGGGTTGACTAGAGCATAGAAATATGATAATCTCTTGGTCTTCTTCCGACAGTAAAACCCATGACAAACTTGGGCGTCCGTTTTGGCTATGCGGGGTGTGGAAATTCAGCGCTACGTCCAGTCAGAATGTGGACGTTAAATCCGATGTCTCGTGTAGAGAGAGTGTCACGCTTTCTGCACTATAGGAACTTTTGCAACAACTCTATAGGGTCCGTAGGTGGCCTTTTAGGAAAATAAATTTATGCCACTATCTAATATACTCTTTATTTCTAAAAGGCTTTCAAAATGTCCCGCCAGCTATCCCGAACGACCCCTTATTACAGGACCTACATATTGTATGCATATTTAATTTTTTTCTGGTCCTGGACATGCAGGAAAAACTTACCACTGTACGTTAAGCAAACAAATAGTAATCAATCGATTTTTATTAACTGAGTAAAAATGACTATTTGACATGTGTGACACTAATATTAATTTTGAACAGTATGACGTAGAGATATATACGTATTGACTCACTTTGTCTTTCTCGCGTTCTGAGTTTATTTTTAAACTCAGTTAAGTCTCATTATTGTCTTTTTAACATTAATACCGATATAGTACCAACGCACTCGGTGGTCTCGTGTTAGATTGCTCATCCCGAGCGTAGAGGTCATGTTTTCGATCCCCGTCCTGCATGGTCAAACCAAAAGACCTGTAGTTTAATATTTGCTCTTTTTCCGCTATTTACACAACATTTAGGAGTAACACACTAACTGGTCTGGTTGGAGTTAGAATTATGTGTTGCGGTCAAGTGACATTTCTTCCTGTGGAAATGTTAGCTTATAAACTAGCACGTTAACAATCCGGCTTAGCGTTTCGGTCTAGTACATATACATATCTCATTACATGTTCTCCTCCCAATATGCATGCAATATTTGCAACTGGACATAAACACCAATTCATCCATCCATACATCTATCCTTTGTTTTATACTCCCACTGAGTAAAAGGTCATAAACTACAATCACCTTGTCCATTCATCAGTCACATTATATTCAGATTCTGCATAAATGGATTAATTGATATTTGGCCTTGGACTTTTTGGTGTTCATTTATACCGTGTAAGCGATGTTCTTTGAATTTTTATTATACCTACTGTTCGTGGATTTTTTTTCAATATGTCTTATAACGAGTGGTGGTATACTATGGAAAAAATCGTTGTAACTATTTGTTTAACATTGCCTCACTTTAAATACACAAATCATCCACTGTTAGCGAATTCATATTCCAACTACCTGCCACCCTAGCATGTATAATCACTGTACGTTTCAGGTGTACCGGTATTTTACTCTTGTCCTTTAAAAGTAAATATGCCAGTACATAACATGTTTTATTTTCAAATAAGTCTTTGATGAAATACTCATAGCTCATCTTTTTATTTGACGACCATTTGCGAATCTGTATGACATGGAGTATGGTTAAATATGCCATACAGGCATACCATGTCAACTGGATGCTTTAAAATCCCATCCTTTTTTTTCTTCTTTTTGGTTGGGGTGAATTGTTATCGAAAAGGGGCATGTTTTGAAAAAGCAGGTTTTAAGTAGTCTTGTGCTTATTCATGTAGTTGGGTAGCTACATGTATCTCATTGACTTATACCCCGAATCTCTATTCGTTCGTCCAGACTTATTGGTAGAAAAAAGGGTTGAATCGTAAACATCTCTGCATCTGATAGGTTAGAAGTAACTAGAGAAGGCTGTTCTGTAATGCTGAATAAGCATGTTTCTTGATGGGTAAAATTTTAATACCGTCGTCACTTTTCGTATCATTTAAAGTGAAAACATGTAACGCGTTTAAGATGACTGGAAACCTGATGCAGACTGTTTTGAATTTATTGTTAAACAAATTTAATTCATGTATAGCATTTTTTTTATATATATAAGCGGATTATATGTACTTAAAATAAATTGAAACCGCCATCTTTTACAGCAACTATAAAATTTATTAGACGACATAAAACATGTCATTACGAACAGTTCAAATCGTCAATAAAATGCAATGCGCTATTAAAACAAAGTAATTTAAATTTTTTATTTTGTTTATTAACTGTTTATGCTGAATCGTAATTTACATATCTGGAAAAAAAACAAGAACGAATCTTTCTTTTAAGACAGACAATCCTTTTGACATTTAAAACAAAGAGTATGATAACACCACGACTCCAAAGAAGAAACTTTCATTTGAAATGCATAGGTTCCAACAAGGTGCTATTTTTGTAATTTCTTTTGTAAACTTCATATCGGGTAAAATAGTCAACATGGAATTGAGAATTTTAGGTTGAACTAAAATTGACCCCTTAATATGAAACTGCAGTGTATATACCCCATATCTTCTTTTGATGATGTTCTTGAATGCACTGCCTTGATTTTCTACAAATAGTGCATTTATTTTTTTTCCCAATAGTTAAAAAATCATTACTACCCGTAAAATTATTTAAGGCCTTTTTACAATAATGCTTAGCGGCAATTGTGCTACTTATATTTCAGCAAAGCTTCTATATATTTTATGTTTATTATTTTTATTATACAACTATTCTATTTCCCTAATTATTTGTCACTTTTTTAAGTCACGTGGCTTTGTATTTTTATCAAGCGTATCTTTAACATGAATAGAAACCATTTTTGACAACAATCCCATCCGAATGCAACTAACCACCGACTTCTTAACTGGCATAAATAACACGACGGACGCCATTCGTGAAGCAGAGTCGGATTACCATTCCTGGTCACCTGAGTTCACCTTTGCCCTTTGTTATGGTTCGTGTTGCACAGTTTTTAGTTTCCTTTGTAGTGTTTTGTAGACTGTTGTTTGTCTTTTCGTCACTTTTTTCTTTCTTTGTTGTTATGGTCTTGTTTGTTTTTTTCTTCGACTTATGGTTTTTTACTGTCCAGTTGGTATCTCCTGTCTCTTTTTGTACATGCTCATTATAATATGCAATTGACTGTTTCTTTACTTTGCAGTAAACTTATTATTTAAAAGAACTAATACCGATATTTTAGGCTTGGAAAAAAATCATCACTTTTATTTCTATAACGTGGCCTTGAATGACTTTACTTATGCACCTTAAGGCCATTTAGGTTGCTCTTCATTATTAGAGATTACTATGCGTTATAGACTTCTGCTTCTAAAAGTACGTTCCTGTTTTCGCCCTGTTTTTTTTTTTTAGATTACTAGGACAATCAGTATATACACTATAAACGTCAGATTTATTAATATAGAAACATGATAGTTGGTTTATGAAAAAAATATCTAGATGCTTATAAATTTTGTGATCCTACATATAGTTATGATCGTTTTAAGATATTGTACGAATTTCATTAAATCATTAAATCAGAAAGAAGTCTACGAACGTTTATTAGGCACATGTTGGAAATAGATTGCTATCGAACTTTTCTTTCGAAGTCGAAATGGCAATAACCAGAGGGAAAGGCGTATATATTTATTCACCGATATTTAACGAGATTTAGTACAATTTTCATATACAGCCTTAAGGTGGTACCCAACACCTTGACTAATATTAATTTGGCTCGTTTAATTTTCATAAAATTTTGACAAAATGTTTACTTTAACCCTTTGACAAAAATATAAAAATTTCAAAAAATTTGAACCAACCACTTTATCAGAAAAATTTCATTGGTTATATAGCAGTTTGACAAACACTAATTTTGATCATTTAGAAGCTTGATATTTTCTTAACAATACAACGTAATTAAAACGTTTAGCTGATTTTTACAGAGTTATCTCCCTGTAGTGTTAGGTACCACCTTAAAAATAAAAATAGAACGTGTTTGTAAACTATTGGAATTCCTGCATTTAAAACACAAAATAACATTAAAAAAATTTATTTGAAAACATTTTTTTTTTCATATCAAATTCAAATTAAAATGTACTTCATATGTTGATAATTACATTACATGTATGTTTCACGAGGATCTGTTAGTTTGATTGGCTAACAACAATCGCGTGTCATTCAAAAATTAACCTTCATATCAAAATGAAATGTTACATTCGTAATGACACGTGCTTCCAAGAAAAAGTGCACAGGTAAATAATAGAAAAACTTGATAAAACTTTTTGTTCATGGTCTTAGCATAAACATGTAATTATTTGAAATGAATGCTTCTTTTAGTAATTTGATAGGGTTGTAAAAGTGTTGATCGTGCACACATTTTTCGGATTCCGCGCTTCATACAAAATGGGCTTCGGTCAACACTTTTACACCCCAATCAAATTACAAAAAGAAGCATTAATTTCTTAAATATAATCAAATAATAATCAAAAGCAAAAAATGAAAATGCAAAGTAAACACATAAATTATAACTTTCACATAACCATGATAACAGAATGTAAATAAATGCATTACAATAATTTGGAGTTTTTTATGCATTGTAACCGTCTCGGTGGTATTGTGGTGGCGTGTTCGACTCGAGTGCGGGAGGTCGTAGGTTCGATCCCTGACCGGGTCAAACAAAAGACTTTAAAATTGGTATTTGCTGCTTCTCCGCTAGGCACAATGCAATAAGGATTCAAAGCAATGACTGGTCGGCTCGGCGTCGGATTAATGATTCAAAGTAGAGTTACATGACTTCCTTCGGACTTTTACCTTATAAACTAGCACGTGAAAATTCCGGTTCAGCGTGTCTTGAACAACACAGGGTTAATATTCATATTCCATTATCACGTTCTCGTCCTGAATATGCATTTAATTTACCGATGGACGTTAAACAGCTATCCACCATCATCATCATCATCATCATCATCATCATCATCATCATCATCACCAATGCATTTATCCTACATAAATGAAACTTTGATTTTTCTCTCTTTAATTATGTCATTGAGTGCGTATTGAAATCAAATGCATGAATGAATTGTTGAATTGTTAGCAATTTAATTTAACATCCATTCAATATAACCTATGATCCAATTTATGTTGCCTTATTTGTGTCAAACGAAAAGAACAAACGGTGGGTAAACAAAATCTGGATTATATTCCCACGGAGCATAATCCTCTGAGTCAGAGTTCGACCATCGTGCTCAAAATTTTTATGACTGCAAGGTCCGTACTCACAATGTGTAAGGAACTTTTAAATGAATATCATTTTTCAAAGACCAATTTATCGTAAAAAGTTAGGGTCAAATGTGTTTTAAAACTTTAAAGGGTTAAACTTTAACATACATTCTGAATGGGTACATTTTTTTAACAAAAGAATCATAGAGATGGGGAACCCTTCCCCTATTTTCCGGTAATAAATTATAGGTCCCTTATTTAAGGAACATAACGTTAAACTAGTAATACGTAAGTTGCATAAACTTGTATTTGAGATGTATTCCAAAATTTCTATATTCGTTGACTATCTTAAAACTTGCATATTCATAATATAACACAAGCTAGAAGCTAACAAACAATTAGATTAACACATTTGAATGTCCTAAAATATTAAGCAGTACAAGCGGACATTTTCCTATTTACTTTTCCTTCCTATGCCAGAAAATGTAAAAAGTCTGGAATTGAGATTAAAGTTCAGAGATTACGGAGAGCTGTTGAATTATATTCATAACGAAATACTGATCTTCTTAGATTTGGACCTAAATCCAAAATGTTAACCACTGTTATTTTAACATAACAGACAAAATCACGATGACCGAAATGCTAGTAATCAACTTTTATTAACTGAATTATCACATCATCAGCGTAATTGACCACGTTCCGTCGTGTTGTCCAATCGTTAGTTGTCTATGTAATATTTTCAGAACCCGTTGTTTGTATCATCATTATTTTTAACATGGTATTGGCATTCAATAATATTTCCCCGCGCTATCCAACTAGTGTTTATTTTTTATAAAGTTTGAATTTATCGAAAAGCAAATAAAAAGATAAGTATTAGGTTCTTATATCCTACGTGTTGACTTTTCATCGCCTCCATCTGATCCTCAAGATTTGCAATCTTCAATTCAAGGGCTTTGCAGCATTCAATGCTGTTATAACCAGTAATTGTTATCTGACACAGTTCTCCAACATGGACCTGATTTACATGAAGAACAATGTGCCAAGTATTTTAGCAACAGGAATTATTTCTTGTTTTATCAACAACATATGAAAAATATCTATATATATATATCTACAAATGAGTGATTTTACACTGATGGTCTGAGACAGATGCAACATGTATCAAATGAAGATATGTTATTGAATATTTAAGGAATGTACTTTCTAGTTGAGTTTTTAATTACAATCAATAAGACTGAAGTATTTGTACAACGAAATACATAGTCTGCTTATTTGTTCCTACGTCACTATATACTTTTAGAAGATAAATATCTTACGTTTCTCTTATTAAGACAAAAATGATGCATTTCGAAAATATTTAAAGAATGAATAAGAAAAGAGGTAAACAAGAAACGTTTCACATTGTTTTGTTCATGTGAATTATATTACTATAATATGAGCTGCCACCACACTAAAAATAGTCAATGGTGCTGAAAGTGCCGTTAAACACCATGATTCAACCAATCTTAGGTATGAGCTAAACCAATTTTCAATTTTGAATACAGTTTAACCAACGTAATATACAGTGATTGGAGAAAAATCTTGTATTTCATATTGCTATAATTATGAGAAAACATCAAACAAAACAATCCCAAAAAGATTGTTCTTTCACAACCAGCAGTTAACCCGCGGCTCTTCTATTTCTGGTTCGCATTGTTTTCGGCGACTTTCCCGTTTCCAACTGGTACCCGCCGCTTCTACTGGACCTGGCATTATAGGCAAACTTGGCGCGTATCTGAATAAACGCTGAACGCGTAATATTTTTGTTTTTGCCTTCACATTATGATCATTAAACTAATTGTTAATCAAACTAAAAAAGTCATTTGAATTAATTGGCAAGATTGTTGAGAAAGATTTGCAAAAAAATAAAAATGTATAAATTGTTACTTGGATGGAGAGTTGTCTCATTGGCACTCATACCACATCTTCTTATATCTATAAGCTTATTGATCTTATACAGACTTCTGAAATTACTGCTATTATCCACAAACAAGATATCCCTTTTGTTTCTTTTGATCATAATTAAGTATTGATTTCAACCTGTTATGCCAAGATATGTTTATTGTTAAACGACATTTCAAAAACCAGGAAGGTGGGCTGTTCGATTGCAAAAATATTAACCTGATCCGGCATATTCTTTTTCAAGTGGCATTTATTTTCCGCCATTTACCACGGTCGATTACTTTTTTAACCCTACTTTACTTATCCTATACACAATTTAATATGTCATTTATATACATAAAATGTTTGAAACTAGATGTAACTCAATCAATGATTATCAGTCAGTATCAGATAAGCTTGATTTCAAGAATTGTTCGGAAAACTGGTTGATAGAACTTGAAAATTAAAGCATACTATACTATATTTACCTAACCCAAAGGGTTGACTAGAGCATAGAAATATGATAATCTCTTGGTCTTCTTCCGACCGGCAGTAAAACCCTTGACAAACTTTGGTGTCCGTTTTGGCTATGCGGGGTGTGGAAATTCGGCGCTACGTCCAGTCAAAATGTGGACGTTAAATCCGATGTCTCGTGTAGAGAGAGTGCCACGCTTTCTGCACTATAGGAACTTTTGCAACAACTCTATAGGGTCCGTAGGTGGCCTTTTGGAAAAATAAATTTATGCCACTATCTAATATACTCTTTTTTTCTGAAAGGCTTTCAAATTCTCCCGCCAGCTATCCCGAACGACCCCTTATTACAGGACCTACATATTGTATGCATATTTAATTTTTTTCTGGTCCTGGACATGTATGAAAAACTTACCACTGTACGTTAAGCAAACAAATAATAATCAATCGTTTTTTATTAACTGAATAAAAATGACTATTTGACATGTGTGACACTAATATTACTTTTGAACAGGATGACGTAGAGATGCATATATATTGACTCACTTTGTCTTTCTCGCGTTCTGAGTTTATTTTTAAACTCAGTTACGTTTCATTATTGTCTTTTGAACATTAACACCGATATAGTACCTTTATATTATATAAACGCACTCGGTGGTCTCGTGGTAGATTGCTCATCCCGAGCGTGGCGGTCATGTTTTCGATCCCCGTCCAGCATTGTGAAACCAAAAGACCTGTACTTTCATATTGGCTCTTTTTCCGTTATTTACACAACATTTAGGATTAACACACTAACTGGTCTGTTTGGAATTAGAATTATGTGTTGCGGTCGAGTGACATTTCTTCCTGTCGAAATGTTAGCTTGTAAACTAGCACGTTTAAAATCCGGCTAAGCGTGTCGGTCTAGTACATATACATATCTCATTACATGTTCTCCTCCTAATATGCGCAATATTTGCAACTGGACATAAACACCAATTCATCCATCCATACATCTATCCTTTGTTGTATACTCCCACTTAGGAAAAGGTCATAAACTACAATCATCTTGTCCATTCACCAGTTACATTATATTCAGATTCTGCATAAATGAATGAATTCTTATTCGGCCTTGGACTTTTTGACGTTCATTTATACCGTGTAAGCGATGTTCTTTGAATTTTTATTATACCTTCTGTTCGTGGATTTGTGTGTCAATATGTGTTATAACTCTATGGGGAAAATCGCCTGTAACTGTTTGTTTAACACTGCCTCACTATAAATACACAGATCTTATCATATTCCAACTATCTGTCACCCTAGCATGTATGATCACTGTACGTTTCAGGTGAACCGGTATTTTACTCTTGTCCTTTAAAAATAAATATGCCAGTACATAACATGTTTTATTTTCAAATACCCCATTTGATGAATTACTCATAGATCAGCTATTTATTTGACGACCATTTGCGAATCTGTATGACATGGAGTAATATTAAATATGTCATGCAGGCATACCGTGTCAGCTGTGTGCTTTAAAATCACATCCTTTTTTTTTCTTTGTGGTAGGGGTAAATTTTTATCGAAAAGGGGCATGTATTGAAAAAGCAGGTTTTGAGATGTCTTGTGCTTTTACATGTATTTGGGTAGCTACATGTATCTCATTGACTTATACTCCGAATCTCTATTCATTCGTCCAGATGTATTGGTAGAAAAAAAGGCTTCAACTTGGATAGTAAACATCTCTGCATCTGATAGCTTATAAGTTCATGTAACTATAGTAGGTTGTTCTGCTGAATAAGTAAATTTCTTGATGGGTAAAGTTTTAATACCGTCGTCAATTTTCGTATCATTAAAAGTGAAAGCATGTAACGCGTTTATGATGACTGGAATGCTGATGCAGACTGTTTTGAATTTATTGTAGTAATACCGATATTTTAAGCTTGGAAAAAAATCAAACTTTTTATTTCTGTAACGTGGCCTTGAATGACTTTACTTATGCACTATAAGGCCATTTAGATTGCTCTTCATTATTACAGATTACTATGCATTATAGACTTTTGCTTCTAAAAGTACGCTACTGTTGTAAATAAAAGTCTACTTATTTTTTTTTATTTGATTGGCGTGTGATCTTTGATACGTAACATTATTTTTCGCCCTTTTTTTTTTAGAATACTAGGACAATCAGTCTATAAACTAAAAACGTCAGATTTATTAATATAGAAACATAATGGTTGGTTTATGAAAAAAATATCTAGATGCCTATAAATTTTGTGGTCCTTCATATAGTATGTATCGTTTTAAAATATTGTACGAATTTCATTAAATCAGAAAGAAGTCTACGGACGTTTATTAGGCACATGTTGGAAATAGATTGCTATCGAACTTTTCTTTCGAAGCAGAAATGACAGAAACCAGAGGGAAAGGCTTATATATTTATTCACCGATATTTAATGAGATTTAGTACGATTCTCATATGCAGCTATAAAAATAAGAATAGACCGTGTTTGTAAACTAGTGGAATTCCTTCATATTAAACACAAAATAACATTAAAAAAGTTTATTTTTTTCTTATCAAATTCAAATAAAAATGTTCATATATTGATAATTACATTACAGGTATGTTTCACGAGGATCTGCTAGTTTAATTGGCTAACAACAATCGGGTGTCATTCAAAAATTAACCTTCATATCAAAATGAAATGTTACATTCGTAATGACACGTGCTTCCAAGAAAAAGTGCACAGGTAAATAATAGAAAAACTTGATAAAACTTTTTTTTCATGGTCTTAGCATAAACATGTAATTATAAGAAATGAATTCTTCTTTTAGTAATTTGTTAGGGTTGTAAAAGTGTTGATCGTGCACCCATTTTTAGAATGAAGCGCTTCATATATACAAAATGGGCTTCGGTCAACACTTTTACACCCCAATCAAATTACAAAAAGAAGCATTAATTTCTTAAATATAATCAAATAATAATCAAGAGCGAAAAATGAAAATGCAAAGTAAACACATAAATTATAACTTTCACATAACCATGATAACAGAATGTAAATAAATGCGTTACAATAATTTGGAGTTTTTTATGCATTGTAATAGTCTCTGTGGTATTGTGGTGGCGTGTTCGCCTCGAGTGCGGGAGGTCGTGGGTTCGATCCCTGACCGGGTCAAACAAAAGACTTTAAAATTGGTATTTGCTGCTTCTCCGCTAGGTACAATGCATTAAGGATTAAAGGCAAAGACTGGTCGGCTCGGATTAATGATTCAAAGTAGGGTGATATGTCTTCCTTCGGACTTTTACCTTGTAAACTAGCACGTGAAAATTCAGGTTCAGTGTGTCTTGTACAACACAGGGTTACTATATTGCATTAACACGTTCTCGTCCTGAATATCCATTAATTTACCGATGTACGTTAAAAAGCTATCCGCCATCATCATCATCATCATCATCATCATCATCATCAATGCATTTATCATATATACATAAATGAAACTTTGATTTTTCTCTCTTTAATTATGTCATTGGGGGCGTATTGAAATAAAATGCATAAATGAATTTTTAGCAATTGAATTTAACATCCATTCAATATAACCAATGATCCAAATCATGCTGCCTTATTTGTATCAGACAGAAATGGTAAATGGTAATGGTTGGTAAATACGTGCCATCAAAACACCAGTGTCATGGTTTACATGTTCTATAGTATTAAAAAATGAGGAGATGTTGTATGATTGCCAATGAGACAACTATCCATGAAAAAACAAATGAACAGGATTTCAGTTGCTATAGGTCACCGTACGGCCTTGAACAATGAGTACAACTCATGTCGTATAGTCAGCTATGAAAGGCCCCGAAATGATAAATGAGAGAAAACCATCGGCCTGATTTTTGACATAATAATAAAAGAACAACAACATATGACAGACAGCAATCAACGTAGTGAGTTGATTTTTAAAAACAAAGAGAAAGGGCACAGTTTCCCTGAATTTGTTTTATTAAAAGGGTAAAAGAATAAAAGCTGTCAAATCCTACTAGAATTTGAATATTAAAGAGTTTATATCATGTACTTAACACATTGTTCATTTTTTTATCAAAAGAGCTTCTACTGAAAAATCACGAAACAATAATAAAAAAATATTGACAAAAAATGGCGGTCCAATATTCTTGCCTAACAGACCCTTGTCAACGGCAAAAGTGAACACAGATATGTCCGACCTAAATTAGGACTAAACGAATACTACACACCGGGTATATTGATCAGAAATTTGCGGAGGGATCCGAATCCCGATGAGTAAGTGGGTAAGTAAAATCTGGATTAGATTCCCACGGAGCATAATCCTCTTGAGTCAGAGTTCGATAATTTTTTTATGACAACAAGGTCCGTACTCACAATGTGTAAGGAACTTTTAAATAAATATCATTTTTCAAAGACCAATTTATCGTGAAAAGCTAGGGTCAAATAAAAGGTTTAAACTTTAACATACATTCTGAATGGTACATTTTTTCTAACACAAGAATCATAGAGATTGGGAACCCTCCTCCTATTTTCCGGTAGTAAATGATATGTCTCTTATTTAAGGAACATAACGTTAAACAAGTAATACGTAAGTTGCATAAACTTGTATTTGATTAGTATTCCAAAATTTCTATATTTGTAGCCTATCTTAGAACTTGCATATTCATAATATAACAACAGCTAGAAGCTAACAAACAATTAGATTAACACATTTGAATGTCCTAAAATATTAAGCAGTACAAACGGACATTTTCCTAGTTACTTTTCCTTCCTGGCATAAAAATAAAAACAGATACACTTCGTGTCTTTGCAATCAGATTAAAAAATAAGCAGGATAATTGATCAAATTGGCAACTTATTATTGACTACAGATGGACTTTTATATCGTTTGTTTACTACTAATCTGTAACAGCTGTTTGTAAGATGAAATATGATACAACAATGTAGGCAATAGACATTATATACTCCGAGATCATGTATCAAAAACACGATGAGAGTATTAAACTGCACATAACCCACGTCAAAAACTGTATGCAATATAATATTATACCGATGTAAGCTCTAAACTACGTTTGTTTTTATATCTAAACGTGTACATGGTTGTCGCTATATAAAACTTCACTTTATTTATAAAAAAAAGGTTGAATTTACATTAATTTTCATGCTGATGATTTAAAAAAATACATATGTAATGATGAAATCACATAAGTCTTTCCTTTTATGCGTTTAATGAGCATATTGTCTTTTTTGTTCGTTTTTGTTGCAATTTTTGTTTCACGCTGGTACGTTTTTGTTGTGAATATTTTTTGTTACTATTCATATCTTTGACTATCAAAGAAGATTGATGAGTTTGAGCAAAATATTTTTAAAAGAGCAAATTAATGCTTCTTTTTTTTATTGATTTAATCGAAAAATGCATGAAAAGAGAATTGATTCTAAATAAGACATTAGGAACTACATATTGTAAAAATCACATAGCTTTGTGTAATTTGGTCAGATCAGAGAAGTGGCGGCTCATCATTGAAAAACCACTCCCTAAATTAAGTGTTAAAAAAATTTATTATGAAATGAAAAATGTTTTTGTTTTGTATCAATCTGATGAGTTAAGCCGTATTCATCTGATTTTTATTGTTTGTTCTTATTTCGTGTTATTCCATCACTGTCCCAGGATAGGGGGTGTTCTTATGTCGTGTTATTCCATCACTGTCCCACGATAGGGGAGGGTTTGGCGCCCGCAAACATGTTTAACCCCGCCTCAAACTATATGTGCCTGTTCCAAGTCAGGAGCCTATAAATTAGTGGTTGTCGTTTATCAAATTTGTTTTACGTTCTATGTTTTGATGTTGCACCACTGTCCGAGTTTTTTTCGTTTACATTTTGTCATTTCGGGGCTTTTTATAGCTTGCAATTATGCGGTATGTGTTTTACTCATTGTTGAAGACCGTACGATGACCTATAGTAGCTAACCGTAACGTCATTTGATCTCTGGGGGAGAGTTGTCTCATTGGCAATCATACCACATCTTCTCATTTTTAAATAAATGATCGAGTCGAGATATACAATATTTATATATAAGGTAGGAGTACCCTAACAACTAATGTAATGCATCAACATATATATATGCTCCAAGTCACGAATTGTGATATTAGTTGTCGCTTTCTATATGTGTAGTGTCCCTTGAAATTCGAAATTGATATTTGATAATTGATCGTTTTATTTGATTTAAATCATGACTTGTCAAGATAGAAGAAATGCTACGTGAGCGCAAATTCATTTCTGAGCGTAAAATTACCTCTAGGTGTCCGTTTTGATTCGTTTAATAAATGGGTGTAGAAATTTTGAGTGTTTCGCATGATTTGAAAAATTCATTAACATTAAACTTACAGAAAACCAAACCTCTCTCTCTCTCTCTCTCTCTCTCTCTCTCTCTCTCTCTCTCTCTCTCTCTCTCTCTCTCAGACTCATGCAGAGTTTTCCCTGTTGGAACTGTAAATATGTTATCAATATTGTTTACCAGAAATATGAGATCCACGTGAGTTTAACACAATTGTGCCAAATCCTATTAAGAATTAAGCACAGAACACTTAGACTTTTGATACATAATCCAAAATCCTATGCCGTTGGGTCATTTTTCAAATCAAAATATGATCAGCTGCATTAACAAGTATACTGTTTCTACACGTGAGACGGTTTATTTTGAAATGATATACTAGGTTTTTTCTATAATTCTAATCATGTTAGCACCAGAATTTTATGTAATAAAAATGTCAAAACAAAATATAATGAACTACAAGGTAAGTTCAAAAAGGGGAAGTCCAAACAGACAAAAACCAAACGCTCGACTATATCAAAGAGGATGTATAAGACTGCCTTTTTGACTATATCAGCCAACAGAACGACTGGATAAAAACTGTCAAATTGCAGACTTGGTACAGGAATTTTATGAAGAAAATAGTAGGGTAAACTAGAGTGTACAGATAGCTTAGCCTCCCATTTGTATGACAGTTTACTGTGGTAAACCAGATTGTACAGCTAGCTTAGCCTCCCACTTGCACGACAGTTTACTGTGGTAAACCAGATTGTACAGCTAGCTTAGCCTCCCACCTGTATGACAGTTTACTGTGATAAACCAGATTGTACAGCTAGCTTAGCATCCCAGTTTACTACTGTTGGGTTTTATTGGGGTTTTTTTTGTCTTGAAAAATATTGGTTTTCCCTACTCCCCCAAAACACACTAATCTAACCACTGAGATCAAACAACAGTCTTTAAATAATTAGACAAACTCTTGTTCTTTAATGATAACACATTTCCCTTCGTTAACTCTACAAATGAGGGAAAAAGGGATCTTGTAATAATAGTCAATTGGGAGTTACCAGTCCAGTTATTCAATCATTAGGTGTAATACCGCTGAAACATAGTACGTCACATCCGGTTTCATGAAAAACAATATTCCCTTGAATTTGATGGAAATTAACACTGCATTTCATTGCAGACATTTTTTTCTGATTCATAAACATGTATCTTGGGTGTTTCATGGAAGTAAACAGTCAATATAATACTTCCATGGGTGTTTCAAAGTACCATTATTTTTTTTTATTTGGTGTTTCTATAAAATATTTTGAAACATGAGGTGACATGGTTACAGACCTTCTAAAATTCAAACTGACCTATTTTCCGTGCATTCATCATTCATCGTCCGTTCTGCGTGCGTGTTCCGTTCATTCGTCATGCATTCAACGTGCGTGCGCTCAACGTTCATTCATTCTTAATCGTGTAAAGTGCGCTCAACATTCATTCATTCTTAATCCTGTAATGTGCACTCAACGTGTGTTAATTCTATATCGGTTGATATTCATTCAGTCCTTAATTCATTTTGTAAGATTACTTTACAGTCTTGTATAACCACTACGTACTAATTAGAAAACATTTTCTAATTGCGAGATACTCATTTTTTCATCTATATGTATATTATGATGTTATAAAAATAGGTTAACTATTGTGTGTATTCTGATTCTTAACTTTATCTTTATTTAATTGCATTATATTTGAAACAGCAAATATAAAATTTCCTGTTCCCGATTTTGTGTTATAAACTTTACTTATTAAGTCTATAATTAAGTCTGGAAATTAAACCCAACAGTGTTAGAATTAATTCAACAGGATTTGAACTCACACTTTTGATACACTACAGCACCAATCGCAATATATATATATATATAAAAGTCTAAATTGAAAACAACGTTCAAACCTATGATTGCGTTGGATAAAAACCGCATTTTATACGTGTGCATGTAAAACAAATTTCTTGGTATAGGGGTCTAAATACAGCACAAACGACAATTTCCAAAAGACCAAAAAAAATGAAAAAGTCTATTTTAACAAAACGCATTTAACTAACAGGTCGAACAAACTCTGCTGACTGCCATTGGCGATTGCCAAATAAATTGATCACCAGATCTAACGAAATGGATCTTAATATTAATTTAAAACCGAACAGAAAACAATAAACTTGTGGAAAAGATGGTATACCACAAACATGAGGTACAAAAATTTGTACACCATATCCGGATTTCGACGATTAATGTCTCTTCAGTGATGTTCGGGATCGAAACGGTATTTGGAAGGCCATATAATTTACCTCAATTTAGGATAGACTCTTGAATTTTAAATATATATATATATATATACAAAAACCTTTGCACCTTTTGTTTGCGGTATACCATCTTTTCCGCAAGTTTATTGTTTTCTGTTTAGTATTACATTTATAATTAAGATCCATTTATTACATCGGTGATCCGTTTATTTGGCAATGGCCAATGGCAGTCAGCAGGGTTTAAGAACATTTGTTGTTCGACCTGTTAGTCAAATGCGTTTTGTTAAAATATACTTTTTCACTTTTTTGGTCTTTTGGAAAATGTTGTTTGTGCTGTATTAAGACCCCTCTAACAAGAAATTTGTTTTGCATGCACACGTATAAAAATTGCGGTTTTTATCCAACGCAATCATAGGTTTGAACGTTGTTTTCAATTTAGACTTGTATATATATATATATATATATATATATTGGACATGATCTTTTTTTCCAATGTTGAACTATACTTAGTCTAGATTATTCCTCGCTTATTTTGGCAAATTCACATTCTATTTAGATATTTCAATCATTTAGGTTTTGAAAAATACCATAACAGATGTCATATTTGTCTCATTTCCTGATGGTCACATGAGGTTATTTTACCAATAATATATAATATACAAGGTTGGTTTAGTCACGTTTCACCAACATTTGATAATTAGACAAAAACAACATTAGGGATTAAGGGGTCCTCATAAGGACTGGCATCTGGATAAGCACCTGTAATTCACCTATATCAGTTCTTAACTAAAATAATGTAAATGGGATATTGTTAAAAGATATATATGAAAACATTGAAAATCTAATTTTTTTTAAATAATAATTGGGTTTCCATATATTTTTGGTTGAATATAACCAGAAATTCTAATACAAAATTAAAAAGTTATTCAACTAAAAATTCCATGATTTAACAATGAAAATTCAAATCAAACTCAAAATTTCATAAAAAGTTATCAAGAAATAATCTCAAAATTATTTTTTTTTAAATGATTTTGTAATGAAAATAACATGAACAATCGAAATGATCACTGACTGTACCCTATTTTAGTAATTTATTCTATTACTCGATATATTTTTGAATTTGTGTTACATGTAGTTTCTCAAATCTAAAACGATGCGCAACAACAAAGTTTTATTTCCGTAAAAAGTTACCTAAAGATGTTGTCCTCTAGTGCGAAGAACCATATATATCTCATAATCGTTCTGTCAGTATATCATAAGAGCCAAAGTCAGAGTTCCTGGCATGCTGTTTAAGCAGATGGAAGAGTCAATCGTATATATGTTCACGTTTTTCCACGAAAAGTGGAGAATACAAGCTGGGTACATCACGTCGTGAACTATAGGGTGTTTAACTGTGGGAACTGGCTTGGTGAATAGTGATCTACAAGTATTCTCGATTTGTCACTTAAGCTTTGGACAATAAATGCAAGTTAAGGTGGTACCCAACACCTTGACTAATATTAATTTGGCTCGTTTAATTTTCATAAAATTTTGACAAAATGTTTACTTTGACCCTTTGACAAAAATATAAAAATTTCAAAAAATTTGAACCAACCACTTTATCAGAAAAATTTCATTGGTTATATAGCAGTTTGACAAACACTAATTTTGATCATTGAGAAGCTTAATATTTCCTTAACAATACAACGTAATTAAAACGTTTAGCTGATTTTTACAGAGTTATCTCCCTGTAGTGTTAGGTACCACCTTAACTAAGAAATTTAAATAAACTACATCTTTAATAATAAGCAGCGTTTGATACTTTTATATAAGCTTAAAAGACTTTTAAGTCGTTTGTTGGTGTGGTTTTATAAGTGTGTCTCGTTTCTCGTTTTTTATATAATAGATTAAACCGCTGGTTTTCCTGTTTTACTGTTTAACACAGTCATGCCCTTTATAGCTTACTGTTCCGTGTGAGCCAAGGCTCCGTGTTGAAGGCCGTAATGTTTTACTTTTTATACATTGTGACTTGGATGGAGAGTTGTCTCATTTGCACTCAAACCACATCTTCTTATTTATAACTAATGACTCAAGCTATTATATATTCTCAATAGCTCTCCGAATATATATTTATTTTTATTCAAGATCGCAAAATTGTACTAGTAATCAAAAATACATTATTATAAAAAATAGAGAAAAAAATATAAAAACAAAGTAAAAAGATTTACATTACTGTGCTAGATTATATCGAATCTTTAAAATCTTGGGAAACTATTTAAAAAATATATTAAAAACCAATATTGTAAAAGAAAATGTTAATGTATGAATAAATCACTATTAGATAATACCCTTTTTTAACAATATTTTAGTTAAGAACAGGTGAATTACTGGTTTATCTCAAGATGTCAGTCCTTAAGAGGACCCCCTTATCCCCTATGTTGTTTTAGTCTAATTATCAAATGTTGGAGAACCGTGATCACACCACAAGGTTGTCGGGTTGTGGATTGCGGATTAAGAAGTTAGATGTCAAACTTGAATTAACAGACTGAAGCGAATTTGACACGGATATGTATTTTCTCTTCAACAATATTTTTATTATCTGTTCTTTATTTTCGTTTAAACTAAGCTTAATACGTTTTGTGACAAATTATGAAAATAAACATCAGATGTATTTGAAGGAATTTTGTAAATAAACAAATATAAAATCAGGCAAAAATATCAAGTATTCCTTAAGAACAATTTTAATATAGGAACTTTTTTTTAATTGAAATTGTGTTTACTGGTTTAACATACAGTTATTTATATTCTGATAACATATTTAATTTTAGGGTATTATCTTAATAAAATTTTAATCTTTATTTTATTTAAAATAAACATTTAACATTTTCTCGGATTAATTTGCACTTTTCATCGTGTTCATAATTGCAAATACCAGTAAAATAGAAAAAAATACAAGAACGAGCGCTTCGCTTTATTTATGAAGACCATCAGAATTCATACGAAACACTCCTGCAAATTTCAAACGTTCTATCACTAAAAACTCGTAGGATGCGCTCAATTGCCTTGGAGACCTTTAAAATAATTAATGAAAAATGTCTATTATTTATTCAAGATCTAGTTGTTATAAAAAATAATTCATATAATTTCAGGTATGTGAACACCACTGAGGTACCTAGACCTTGAACCTCAAGTTATGGTAAAAGATCCTTTAGATTTGAGGCAGCACAAGTATGGAACTCCCTTCCAAATGAGGCTAGAATTATGACCTCTTTTGACCAATTTAGGAATTATATAAATTCCTGGTGTGGGGGTAAAAAATGCAACTGCAGTTCATGCCGTTTCCATCCAGTGCTGTCTCAAAGCTGAAATTTCTTTCTTTTTATTTTTATTATGGCCTTTTGCTCTGCCTTTTTATGCATTTATTATATATACCTGCTATTAAATGCCAGTGCTTAATAATTTATTTATTTATTGCTTTTATGCTTTTTAGTTTGTTAGTATTCTAAGATATTTTTTTTTTTTTTTTTTTTTGTTTAATTCAATGATATTTAATGCTCCAAGTAATGTTTTCTTTTTTTTTTTTTTTTTTTTTTGAAAGTAAATATCTTTTATTACATATCTGCTGTTTTAACAATTTACTCGGATTACAGCGTTAGCCCGAGTATCCCTGTTATTAGTTACTGAATTTCCAGGGAAAAAGTTCAGTAAAAAAAGTAGTCAATTATTAAAAGTATTACATATACATTCTTTAAAATACAGTGTATACATATAAAGTATCGTGGTATAAATCACGTGTTTACGGAACATCTATTTGCTTTCCGAAATTGTATTCATTTTCCCATATTTATAATCATTCATTGACACAGTTATTTTGTACTTGACCTTTTGTGCTGGATTAGTTAACCTGTTTACTAATTCATTGTCCGAAAACTAGTGCCAAAAAAGCACATGTTTGTAGTTAACAAATTGTTGGATTAGATTAAACTAGTTTGGTAAGTATTATATATTATTCATTAGTAACAAATGTATATAGAATTTAAGTGTTTTTAAAATATCAGGAAGTATAGTAGAAATAAAAAAAAAGATATCAACATGTGATTTGATACCAACACACACAAAATTACTTGAGGATACTTAGTCTAAAACAGTGCTGAATTATGTTCATTTTAGCTTCAAAGTATAATAAATAAAGTGTCTTGTTTTGTTTGTTTATACATAGAAAAAGTAGAAAACCAACAACAACAATATAAAGTCTAGCAAAGGTATTTTGACTTCAATGACCTTTATCTACTGAGACATCATTCATACATTTCAATTACATATATTTTTGAATATTTTTTAGCATCTGACTTATTGTTTTATTTCTATATTCCATCAGATAATATCTGTATTTATATTCTTGTTTAAATATTTCATACACATTAACTTGATTTGTCTTATTATTTGAAATGCAATTGCATTTGTGCAGAGTGAATAAAATAACTGTCAAGAGATAATTAATATCATTTAATGAGTCTTCTCCTATTTTATATCCTACCACCAAATGTTTTAAAGTAATTATATGCTTATCAATATGAAGTTTATTTAATAGAATACAGATTCTATTCCAAAAAACTTTAAAATAAGTACATTCCATGAAATTGTGTTGATAAGTATCTGGTACCCCACACACTGAACACAAATTGGTGTTCTTAATTTTCCAGGTGAAAAGATGTGTACCTACAGGTAATACATAGTGTAATAATTTCCATCGAATCATTTTTAATTTATTGTCTTCTAAATAATTGAAAATAAAATTTAATGTGCGTTTGATATTTGGTGGATTTTTATCTATATTTAGTTCTTTCTGCCATCTTGTAAAGCCTATAGGTATACCTTTACTAACATTTGATAGAATTATATAAATATCTTTATTATTGATTTTTTGTAAATCGTATATAATTGCGCCTTGTTTTAAAGAGAGTTGTTTTTCACACTTAACAATAGTTTTTGATGAATCTTCTTTTTGTAATATATATTTCCAGTGATTTGGTATACTCTTTCTTATTTGTATTATTTCAGCAATCCAATTTCTTTTACATTTTAACTTATTGAGGATTTTTTCTTTTGATATTCTACCTTTGTCATCAATTATGTCATTTACATAGATTATATTGTCTTTTATCCAATGATTAAATATTAAACTGTGCCCGTTTAACTTTATATATTTATTACCCCATATTATTTGTTGTCTAATGGTTCTAAAGTTTTCTGGTTTGTTAGTTTGACCGCCGCCATATCGTACCCACGTTTTTAGTATTTCAAAGTAGAAATAAGGGATTTTGCTCTTTTGGTAATAAATGGATTTTAAATTATCCAGATTCATGTGAAATATTAGAAAATTTGATCCATACTGATTTAAGTAAAATGTAGGAATAATTTTCCAATTTGACTGTTCACCTTCCATTAATCTTTTCACCCATTTAATTTTTATTGCATCAATAAACTTGTCAATATCTATCATTCCAAGACCTCCTTCATTTTTTTTCATATTAATTGTATTTCTTTTAATTTTTTCTTGTTTTTGGTCCCAAATGAAGTCATAAATCATTTTTTTAAACTTATATATTGAATCTTTGTCGATGTTAGAAACTGAAGCTAAATATGTAATATTGGGTATAACTAGAGATTTCACAACTGCTATTTTTCCAATCATTGTTAACTTTCTTTTCTTCCATGAGTTAAGAATTTTTTCAGATTTTTGAAGTTGTTTTCCTATATTTAAATTCATACATTGAGATTTATTATGTCCAAAGTAAATACCTAAGCTTTTAATAGTCTCTTTGCTCCAGTTAATATTTTCAAAATTGCCCGAAATGTGTTTTAATTTACCGAAAGCTAATCCTTCAGTTTTAGTTCGATTTAAAATAAGTCCTGATAAAGAACCAAATACTTCAATTATATTAAGTGATTGAGTAATTTCTTCTTTAGAGCATAGAAACAATGTAGTATCATCGGCTAACTGGCTTATAATAAGGCTGTGTGTTTTTCCATCTAACTTTATGTTTATTCCTTTAAGATTATTGTCAGTTCTTATTCTACAGGCTAATATTTCGACTGCAAAAACAAATAAAATGGCGCTTAAAGGACATCCTTGACGAATTCCTCTAAAAATTTTCAGTGTGCTTGAAATCCATCCATTATTTGAAATACATGCCTTAATATCTGCATACAAGGTTTTGACCCATCTTAACATAGAATTTTCAATACCAAATTTTGTTAGTGATTGATACATGAATTCCCACTCTAGGGAATCAAAGGCTTTGGAGAAATCTAGAAAAAGTAAAGCACCATCTATTTTTAACTTTTCTGCATGATCAATAATGTCTTGTATTTGACGTATATTAAAACCTATATAACGGTTTTTGATGTACCCATTTTGGTCACTGTGGATAACTTTTGACATTAGAGGTTTTAATCTTTGGGCTAATGTATATGCAATAATTTTAACATCAACATTCAATAGCGTAATTGGTCTGTAATTACCTAAATCAGTGGGGTCTCCTTTTTTAAATATTAGAGAAATAAGGCCTATTTTTTGTGATTCAGATAACATCCCTTCTTTAAAGCAATGATTGAAGCTTTGAATTGCAAAATTCTTTAATTTGTCCCAAAATTCTCTGTAGAACTCTACTGAAAGTCCATCTAGGCCGGGGGATTTATTTAATTTCATTTGAAAAATTGATTTTGTACATTCTTCTGTTGTGAGGAGTCCGTTTAGAGAATTGCTTTCCTCTTTACTCAATGATTGTTTAATATTTGTATCCTTTATATAGTTGTTTATAAAAATTTTATCTGGTTTAGTGCTAGTGTAAAGCTTTTCATAATATTTCTTTTCAAAATTTAGTATTTCTGATTGTTTTGAAATTATCTCCCCTTTCTCATTCTTTAAATTTATTATATTTTTTCTTGTTTGTCTACTTTTCTCTAATCCTAGAAAAAATTTAGTGTTCTTTTCCCCTTCTTCTATCCATTTTATCCTTGAACGTATCTGTGCACCTTTTGCTTTATAACTATAAAGAGATTCTATCTTACTTTCTAACAAATTGATTTCCTTCTTTTCCACTTCACTTAATTTTTTGTTATCGTTTTTTTCCTGTAATGTTTGAAGTTTTTTTTCCAAATCTTGAATTTCATTTTTTCTTTGCTTAGCTTTATTTTTACAAAACTGTATTGTCAATTCTCTTACCTCAATTTTAAACAAATCCCATAATTGTGATAGGTTTTCAGTGTTATTGCTTTTGAGTATAAAATAGTCAATTATATTTTCTATTTTTTCTTTATAAGATTTATCAGTAAGCACACTATTGTTTATTTTAAAGAACCCTTTACCCTTATTATCATTAGACATGTTGATTTTCAGTGAAATTGCCTGATGGTCCGTACTAGAAATCAGGGCTGGTCTAATATCCGTAGACTTTATCATAGTTCTCAATTCCTTACCGGTCAGAAAATAATCAATTCTACTTGCCTCATCATCTTTATTTTTACGTTTCCATGTGTATTGATATAGTTTTGGATGTAATTGTCTCCATATATCCTCTAGTTTATTTGTTTTTATTAAAGTTTTCAAACTATTTGTAATTTTTTGTTCTTTATTTTTTTTATTATTTTTTCTATCTGCACTACTCAATGTTTCATTCATATCTCCTCCTACCACTAAAATTCCAAGACTGTGCTCTTCAATTATTTTATTTACATTTTTAAAGAAGACATTTCTCTTTTTCTTCTCATTTGGTGCATATAAATTAATCAAAGAGAATATATTGTTGTTTATTTCAACATTTACCAAAATTATTCGACCTTCTTGATCAGTATAAGTATCAATTATCTTTGAATTTAATGTTTTTTTTATAAATATAGCTACACCTTTTGATTGAGTGGTGCCAAAACTATGAAAAATATCTGCAGCATATTCATTTCTAACTTTATTTTCTATTTCTACAACAAAATGAGTTTCTTGGATAAAAAGTATGTCCGTTTTTTGATATTTCAACCATGTATAAAGTCTATTTCTAAGATATTTAAGTGATTTGCTGGTTCCCCCATTCAATTCACTTAGAGGTGCTTGCCGCATGAGCTTTGACTCTGGAGGCTCAGAAATCAAAATTTATTTGCTTTCATTATATTTGCATGCTTTTTCATTTTTATTTATAGTATTTGCATGATGCTGCATGACTTTTTAATGTTACACTTTATTGTAACTGATATAATTTTCTCTGCACATTTAAATATTCAAGGTTACCGATGATAATTTAAAATAGTAGTTTTCGGTTTATACGCTCGTTTTCGTGGGCCATTTTTATTTATAGAATTATTTAATTGAAAGTAATTCAGAAATTCGATGTTACAACAAAATACTCATCTATTTATTTAAAAACTGAGCTAACGCAAAATCTTAAAAAAAATATATAACGGCGATTCAGGTATTTTGCCACCATATTCCTCCCCAAATATTTTTTTCCTGTCTCAAAACCCGCACACTTCTCTTTTGTCATTTTTTAAAATGTTTTTCACACCTGAAACGGTGAACTTTTGAGGCCAAACAACACTCTAGTGAAGATCAAAAGATTAAAATTACATAATGCTAATCTTTTAATCGGTTTATTCTGGCTATTCCTACATTTTGAATTTTATAGGTAAAATAGTAAAATTTTATGTTGGAGTTCCCAGAATTTGTATGTAAACAAAGGGATTATGTAGGATTATGTTGTAACAATACTTAACTAATGAACTAAGGTAAATCCAGGTAAATATTGTGGAAAATAAAGAAAAAGTATAGTTTCTATTACATTAAACCATTGTGGTGACGTCAGCCTATTCATTTACCGTGGATTCTTTTTCTAGAATCAACGCTTCCTACATCTGCCGCTGAAATGGACTCACCAAATTATATTCAATTGTTTCCTTTGTGTGTCTAATTTCATTAAGTTTGAATTGGCTAATTTACTGATTTCTGTTCACTAATGGAATTAATTTAAAAACTTACCTTTAATTTTTGTAACTTGTATATGCCTTCACTGGGAATCGAACCCTTCCTTGAAATCTGTTATGAATGACTGACATCAACACATCGACGAAACCTCTCGGCTACCAATGGGTTACAACTTAGATGTCTATTATATATATATAAATGAACATCGGACACACAGGGGTTGTACCTTTATATATACACAATGGACAGTCGTATAGTATAAGATGGAAGCCGCGAGGTTAGCATGCTTAAAATCAACGAGTTAAAAGATAGGGATTTGTCGGTTTAGCTTCGAATCCCTGTATTATCTCTGTTGTCCCAATTCTGTTTTTTTTTCTAATTTTGCATGTTAAAGTAGATATTTTAGTAATAATAGCGTATTTTACCGTTTATTTTTTGTATTAGATACAATACAAAGGTAACAAAGAAACAGGCCGGTAACAAGCGTTACCGGATAGTTATTCTGCACGAGTAGTCAGGTGAAGGTCCGAGGCGATAGCCGAGGACCTTGACCTGACTTCAAGTGCAGAAAAACTATACGGCAGTTTGTTTCCGGCCTGTTTTTTGTTACCTTTGTTTTGTATCTGACTTGTACGACGTTTCAAGAAAGAAGTAGTACATTTTGCATTTAGAAGAGGTAGCAAAATTAAACAGATTAGAAACTTAAATGGCCATATACAAGTTAATGTAAGTTACAGTTTAAACAAACTTTTTTTTTTCACTTTCCTTCAGCCGAGAGTTTTTTTTTTTCTCAAGAAATTCAAAAATCTAATAATTTTATAAAAAAGAACCATATCAAGTAAAAGATGAATGTCGTACACATTTGAGACTTTTTAACACGTAACTTCGCAAGTAAGTAATGTATGAAAAAGATATAAGAGGTAAGCAAGCTAACATTTGATTTTTATTTGGGAAAAACGGAAAAGGGGGGGGGGGGATTAAACATTTAAAATAACAGGCTAGAATCCTTTTTTGTTGAAAAAATGCAGGATGTGCCATTCCATTTCCCATTCCCCCTTAAAAAAAATAATAAAAATCGTCCGTTTGCTCCCAAATATATGAATTCAATATATATGATTTCAATAACAATATAAATGTATAAAAAGAACGAATTTCTTATTTCATATGTGAATGAAATGTTATGAAAAAATAGATTTTGGCTTGTTATTAGATATATATAGGCATATATTTTGGGTTTTTTTTAAATTTTCATGCTTGTAGGTATCTAATAGTATTGATCAGGATTAAACACGTGTCACAATATGATCCAATAACAGCTTCCCGTCAAAAATTGGTGACATAAGTTGAAAGATTTTCTTCAAGATTTGCTGCCTATTTGAACATGTATTACACGGACACTTTTTATTTATAGGATCAATCGTGCATTGGTGAGTTGATAGGGACTTTATCTTTTGATTAGATTTGATTTTTTTATATATATTTCCTGTCTTTTATATTGAAATATAAACGTCGGTACCAGCATTTCTTTTCTTTCAGCATTGTCCAGAATACTATTCATGTCCATATATTGAAAAAATACATTTACGGACCGACCATTTAGCTTCAAAAGGGGGTATGTTTTTTTTTCTGAGTAAGAAAATTATTTACTTTTTAAACGCTATCACCAAATATTTTTTTTTCGAAATTAGCACTATAATATACTGTATTCGGAAAATCAGGAATCAGAACATTATTTTGTCATCTGCTTGACCACACTATATTTTTTCTCATAAAATTGGGGATCAGAATATTTTTTTTTGGAAAAAACCATATCCCCCCTTTCGAAGTTAAATGGTCAATTCCGTAGTGTACTGATATGAATAGTAATATACTGGAATTGTTTAAAAAAAATATATAGTTATTTGATGCCAACGTAAATATTTTGATAAAAAAGACAGGAAATATGTCGGTGAAACAAAAAGTTCAAATCTGATTGAAATTTAAAGTGCCCATGAACTCACTGATCATGCACGAGTGATTCTATTCATAAAAAGTGTCCGTGTAACAACTAAAAAGTGTCCGTGTATCATCTATAAAGTGTCCGTGTAACACTCGTTAATATACTGTTTTTCTATAGCTCTGCTGGGGCAAAGTCGTACAAGGATTAATATTGACTATTTCACATGTTTGAAACAAAAATGATTACATTCTATTTGTCAATTTTTGTTGTATAAATATAGTATGATTTCATCTGTTTTACTACATAATTTTACAAATATTTGTTCGTAAATTCCTATGCTAGAAAATCGTGATGTGCCTAGAGTGCTAGAAATTTCGGTAACATACTTATTATATATACTTTATATATGCTCTTTGGACGGGTTGTTGTCTCTTTGACACATTCCCCATTTCCGTTCTCAATTTTATTAGAAATAAGTTCGAATATGTCTTATTTTGTAAAAACAGATAATATTCAGATGCCTGATAATATAAAGATCTTTAAAGGTAGAAGTGTTATATTAACAACACTTTTATTGTTATTTTTTGTTAACCAATTAATTGTGATCTGAGAATTATCAATGCATCGTTGGACACGATAACATGGTTATTTAAACTCACTTACAATACCTTCTAATTAAGAAAAGGCTTTAATTTTGAAAAGAAATTAACACAATAGTTTAAGTTATAGATACAATGGATAAGCGTAGATTCATGAAAAACAAACCATTCGCCCTCCGGGCTCATGGTTTCTTTTTCAAGAATCCACGCTTATCCATTGTATCTATATAACATATTTTATTTAATGATTTTATTGCACATTTTGTGTAAATAATATTCAAAAACACAAAATGAATTTATAGGCACAATGTTATTCACAAGCAAATGAAATAATTTCGGTGAAATTTCAAAACATTAATAAACACAAGTAAATGAAATCAATTGAAATATGAATATATTAAAAATGTAGTAATTTCTGTTTGAAACTAGGCACTAAATTTTGAAATACGCTACATATTCATTGAAACAAAGCACCAAAAAGTACACTAAATTGTCATTAAAACAAACCAAATAACACAGAAATTAACAACTTTAGGTCATCGTACGGCCTTCAACAATGAGCAAGCCCATACCGCAAAGTCAGCTTAAAAGGGCCCCGAAATGACAAATGTAAAACAATTCAAACGAGAAAACTAATTTATGTGCCAAATAATGAACAAAAAACAAAAATGTTACACAGCAACAAACGGCAACCACTGAATTGGGACAAGCACATGCAGAATGTGGTGGTGTAAAACTCGTTTGATCCAATCCTACCCTTACCTGGGACAGTGGTGTTACAGTACAACATAGTACAACATAAGAACAAACTATAAAAATCAGTTGAAAAAGGCTTAACTCATCAGATGGATACACATAGAAATACATCTGACAAAAACACAGAGTAGACGTGGGCGTAGACATCCCCACAACAAAATGACTCCAAGTACAGATCTGAGAGTACTCACAGTTACTGACAGCTAGTTCAAATCCAATAACAACTAATAAAAAAATTTTGCATCTTAGACTAAAATATCAATCCGTACACATCCAACATACTCATGGATTTAGTAAAGATGTTATAAAGTCTGTCATCTATTTCCCTGTATTTTCTCTTTCTTGGAACACGTTTCCCAACGGCTCTGTATTGATAAGTGCGAGAGCATGGAAGGCTTCTTCTTGTCTCAACAACTTGATCATGCTGAAGATGTTTGGGTGAGGTGCATAGACCAACCTTCTAAATGATTTGTTGTTTTAGGACTTTCTGCCAGTTTTTGTTTAAAAAATCATAATTTATTCAAATAATGAAATTTATTAAATCTTTGAAGCTAAAGTTGAAAGTGTTGGTTACTATTAAATGTTTTAACTGCCTTTTCTTTTAAACAGTTTTTTCCAGACTTTTAAATACTTTTTCTATTATATTCTTTAAAAAAAATCATTTTCCAGATAACTGATTGCTTTTACTACCCTGTCTTTTTAATGATTTTATTTTCAAGAAATTCCATATAAGAAACACTTAAATATAATATTTAATACATGTCTTAGAACAACAACAAAAAACAAATTTTTTTACATAATTTTCATATAAATAATTATTTTTATTTAATTTCCACAGGTAAAGTTACATGTGACCTAATTAGACTCTAATGACTAAAACAGCATATTTTGCAAAAACAACATCTATTGTTCATCCCAAAATCTCCCATGTAGGAATAGCCAGAATAGTAAAATACAAAATGTAGGAATAGCCAGAAGACACCCTTTTAATCATCGTGAATTTAACCACGCCTTTACCAGGTAGTGTCAGTATAAATACACATTGTATTTACACAGTACTAGCGGGAAATGTTTGCTAGACTGAAGCAAGGATTTGTATAGTAAGACAAAATCCTTGACTGAAGCTGAGACTACTATAATACAGTGCACGAACTGGTGACAAAATATTACCTCCCCTGTGAACAGTGCGCTCTTCTGACTAGAGGCGTGAGGTAAAGAAAAACGGAAGATGCTGTAATTGTTTTGCTTGTTTGAAATGAGCTAGCACAGACGAACTAAGACGTGTCAGCATAATGTGAATATGATAATGAATCAGATAAATTATTAATTGTTAAGTTTATCACCTCATCGTATCTTCATATGATAAGTAAATGCGTGAATTTTCGATTTTCAGTGTCGTCAGGGTTCAAACTTGTAATCATGCCATCCTTCCATTATTTTTTTAATACTATCCAATGGTTGGAACACCTTGATTTTCTCTCAATTTGTAAATTTGATTATGTTGCATGATATATATTTTTATCGGGGGAACAAAATGATATGCAGCAAAGATTGGCAGTTTTTTATTTGCGTTGCTACGTGAAATAAAGGGAGGTAAATTTAAAGTAAAAGAAGGCGCGCTTTTTCAAATAGTAAACAATTTAAATCAGATGCATGGTATTTTTTCAAATGATAAAGAATATCGTAGAAAATTACTAGAAATTTATCTAGTTTATGCAATTTTTATTAAAGATATACAATATGATATACTGAAAGCCGAAAAGGGGTCAAACCACCATACCTTGAACAAATTTGGGGGGGAGGGGGGTAGATGTAGGGTGAAAATATAACGAAATTTAGATTATTTTTATCTGTGGTAACAACCATTTGATTAACTAAGGGCAGGTAAATTTGGCAATCACAATACTGGAATTCTAAATACCCGTTTAAAATTTTGGTAAGAGCCAATGATCTGATCTACATTAACTTTTAACTGAAACAAAGGATAAAGGGACATGCAACTATCTAGTTTTTAAATTTCATTGTCTAGCTAAATGGCTGTTTTTTTGGGGGACATTTTTCTGTCCAAACATTGGTCTAATATGTTCAGGTTCTCTTTGGATTGCCAAATGATATTATTATCACCTAATTGACTGGTCAAATTATTTTGCAGCGATGTTCTGTATGGAAGGAAGACTGTCATAAAATCCAACAGTTCCGGAGGGGCCTTTAAACTAACTGTTTAACATAATACACTTCACATTAGGTAATTTGTCACGTATATTGATTACATTATATCGAGTTGTCCCAAAGATAAACTAATCGGTGTGCTCGATCGTACGACTTTACCGACATTCATATAGACAAAATGACCCAACTTTGGAAAATTCTTGTGGCGAAACTACATTTTGGAACACGTTAAAAATTAAATCCTCATTACGCTACATTATTAAATTTTATTATCAAAAAAACAAGAAAAATATGCAATCAAGATTGGCAGTTTTTATACACCCTATGTTGAGCAATAAATTGTTCAATTAGCAGCTTATTTGGCAACTAAAAAATCATTTATCAACAAATTCAGCTTCAAAATAAACTTTACTTATAGTGGTTGTATAAAAGTTATATTATGGTTTTGTGTTTTCAGAGATATTCATCCCTATGCATATCGAGTTTTATGTGTTAATTGTCTTTCCTTTTTTTGAAATTTTCTATCTCTTTCATAAGAAGAGTCACTTTTCTATTGTTCTAGTGTCACTGGAAATCCCACTGAATAGTCTCAGACTGAAGTAAAAGGTGCGAATACAAACATGCATTTTTATTACACTATCAGTTATAAATGTTTGTTCAACATATCCGTCGGAAAAAAATTCATAAAAATATTCTATTGTATGATTTACTTTTATTACAATAATCATATCAGAAATCCCTAAAATATAAATCGTACATTTTGATTTGAAAAGTTGCACGGCTGATCACTTTACTCACTTAATTATTAGTTGGTTAATACTGAGACTACTATAACACAGTGTTATAGTAGTCTCAGGTTAATAGATACGCAAAATAGTCGTCGATGCGCTTTAAATCGGGTTATTAGATGATTAACGAATAAGACTTAACATGAGATTAAATCCACTCCCGGCATGCAATTAGACTTAAACTGCGTCACAGAAGTCAGGAAGTTCGAATAAATAAAATTAATAATTCCTAATTTTCTTCTTTATTAGTGTTCATATCTAGATAAAACTTAGTGAATATGTTTTTATGGTATTATGAACATAATAAGATGATAATTAAAAAATCGCGAATTTTCCCTTTAAGGTATGTCTAATTTACATTATAACTTGTTAACGCTCTAGGATTATCAAAAATGACGGATTTTGTTTTACCATGTTTTTTTTCTGTTACTGAGGATGATTTTGTCCTTTACGAATCCATAGGAGAAATTTGACTCCAATAGGAAATATTTTGTCTCATAGGAAAAAAACGGTAGTTTTTATCCGATAGTTTTTTTTTTCATTTTTATCGGATATAGTAGTTATTTTGGTGAATACAAATAATTCATTGAAGTTTCGTATGCAGCTATATCAAGATAAAAAATTCTGTTCAGTAATTTGGTCTAGTAATACGCACACTATCAGTGTGTATCGCAAAACATGTTCTCTTCCTGAAAATGCAAGTCTTATTATGAATAAGGTTGAATATTGTTTGCTTGCTGAAAAGTGCTGTGTATTATTTGCAAATTCAAAACGATAATAGTCAAACTATATGTTAAATAGTCAAACTATATGTTATGCAACTAAATCACCAATGACATGAAGTACACTTTTGCCTGTTCGTGTACATTTATAACTTTGGTTTTTAAATCATTCCAATTCCTTTTCATCCGAGCTTTTATTGTGGGGAATAATACAGAATACAGTATTCGTCCATCAAATATACATGTAGTGCGTTACGTTCGACTTTCAAATAAGTTCAACTTAATAAAAGGTTAACTGTTAGGACTTGTGTGTATCCTTCCCTAAGGATCGTTTTGGCTTTATAGCTCAATACGGTATTATTTGTTTTGACTGAGCATTTGACGATTCTTTCTTCTTTATTTAATAATGAGGATAAATTCAGGAATGTGGAGTGAATTTGGAAGGATTTACATTGGTTAAATAATGAAATGTATGTTTCAGAAATTTACACATGTCTAAAATCGGGTTTGACGCCCGGGGACACTGTAAAAGTCGAAAACTGCACATGTACGTCTTTGTTTATATCTATATCATAATAAACCCCCCCCTAAATAATGCATCTAATAGTTGCCACTGGACGTTAAACGATCAACTATTAATTCATCCATCTTATCATAAGTTTTTTTAATAATTTGTATATCAACTACATGAAACAACTGCAGATTTACATTATAGTTAGGAGGTCGAAATTATTGCACACATAAACCACTCATTCACATCCCTACGTCACCACCCCTTAGCAAAACAACACTTTATAAATTTCATGCATCCGTAACGCTTTTCTGGATTTACTATTCACCAGGAACGCTCAAAGCTGACTATTTGAAAGCCAAGAATGTATAAAAAAGAAAGGAGTGTAGAGCTATATGACCAATAAAGGACCTACACATTCGCTACATTCTTTATGTTCATGTCCAAAGTCAGGAGCATGTAGTTCAGTGGTTGTCGTTACTTCAAGTCTGTTATATTTTTTTTTTTGTAAATTGCTTTGTTATAAATTAGGCCGTTAGTTTTCTCAAATAAATTGTTTCATATTTTTCATGTCGGGGCTTTTTATAGCCGACTTTACGGTATGCGTATTTTTTTCATCATTGAAGGTCGTACGATTGCCTATATATAATTGCTTACATCCTCTTCATTTGAACTTTCGCGAATAGTTGTCTCATTGGCAATCATACCACATCTCTTTATTTTTACATAAAAGCTAAATCCATCTAAGGCCTTAGGGAGCTGAAACGTTCGTTTCTTAATATTTTTTTCTAAATTTGTAAACTGATAATTTAAGAAATGTTTGTTATAAATCATGTTAGTACAGAAGTACTGACTACTGAGCTGATGATACCCTCGGGGACTGATAGTCCACCAGCAGCGGTATCGACCCAGTACTGTAACAAATGAAAACAACACCTTATAACGGTAATTTTTAAATAAATTTCATACTTTCTTTAATTAAAACACAATACTGTTTAATTTCCATTTTAATTTAATAAAGAAGAGATATCTGTTCGTGACATAAGCATAAAAAATATTTCAGCTATGAAGATATGTAAACCCGAAAATAAATCATATTTCTTTCGGGCAATACCCGCGGGAAATGCAATTATTACTATACTACAATATAAACCATTATAAGAAAATCCGTTTTAAAGAGTTTTTCAATTATTGAAATCAAGTAAAAAGAAGTGTATATGTATATGTATCATGTGTATGACTCGGAGGTGCAATGGGGAAGCTGAAGTGCGATGGTCTGCGCCGAAGTACGGTGGTCCGTTCGATGATGTGCGATGGTCTATATGACGCGTGATACCTAGTTTAAAATTTACAGATGTGCAGGTATTATGAACAGTATATTTGTTTCAAAGTTAGTATACAAATTTGCATTAACTAGTATCATTGTCTATGTATTCATTAGTTACAGTTTCATACTACTGTAAGTGAGAGATAGTCCTCTTTGATTTTCTGCAAGTGGAAATAATTCTGCGTTAACATTTACCTTTACTTTGTTCCTCTCATGAGATCCTCGTTTACTATTGTATTATAAGAAAGAGAGTCTGTGGACCCGTATGTATTTAGAGAATGCCACGCTCCATCGTACGTAAAAAAACTTTCGTATATTTCGCGTGTTAGAGTCCTACATATAAAAATAGAATTTTACTCAAAACTCATAAAGTTCATACACGCGCGGGTTATGCTTATACCTCTTAATTCTAGATTGTTCAAGTAGGGGTGCATACAATTGCACCTTTTCATTAAAAATATATTAACGTGACGTCATGACCTTAAAAGATTCGTTACTTCAATAAATTATTTTCTTTTTAGGGAAAACGAAACCTCTTCTTGCAGGTTGCACTTTGGGTAATTGTTAACCTTGTTCTCTTTGGCAAAATGTGGCCTTGAATTTCAATTTTAAGATAAATATAATTCCTAAATGAATATTTTTCAAAACCCTAAATGCTAGGTAAAACCAATCTCTTGATAATAGGCTCCAAAGTCAGCACGTTTAAGAGATTTTTTGAAAATACGATGGTTTTGTGCATTGTTCATACCCAAAATATGACTAAATATAACTGAAAAAACTAAATATAAGATAAACAAATGTATTCTTGTTGTCAGATCAAAATACCTTTAACATACCAGTGCATTGATATAGATAATATATTCTACTGAATTTACCATATCGATAATTTACACATTCGTTATTATTACGTAATATTTACAAGTCATGTGTCCAGGTAAGGAGTAACAGCGGGCGGTATGTATACAAAGTGTTTATCGTCTTCCATTATACCTGAGGGTGTGGATGGGGTTTAAAGATGATAGAGAATAATGGGTAAAAAATATAAAGAAAAAAGAATATGACCAAACAAAAAAAAGAATAGAGATAATGAGGTACTAAAATATAAAGAATAGAGAATAATGGGCAAAAAGTATAAAGAATAGAGAAAATGGCCTCTAAAAATTAAAGTATACACAAGTAAAGAACCCCCATCCAGACCCTCATACATGTACATCTGCTTTACGGCAATTTAGGACATACGATACAGTTTTGATCCCACGGTGATTTCTTTACGAAAATTTACATACAAGCTATTTTTTTTACCTTATCAATTTAAATATGTAAAAAAAATGTATCTTCATGTGCTAAATTTAGAGATAAATGGGATCGAAATTCTCGACATTTACTTAAAATTTCGGTTTCTTGGACATTTCTGTACATTGGACAGACATCCTTAACATTTTTGTTTCAAAAGATAAACCTATGCGGATTTTGGTAAAGAGATTTGGAATATTTTCGTTTCAAATTAGGCTCTTAATTTGTGTAACAATTCTTTGTTAATATAATTCATTTTTATTAAAAGAAATTGATTTTAGAAAAAAAAAAACGGCATTTGCTGCTGTATATTTATCTGATTTAAAAAAAAAATCGTCGGTGATTTCTTCATAAAAATTGGAACAAATAATCTTCATACAGTATCAAGCCAAATGTCATTTTAAAAAAGAGGGGTCCATGTGCTCGTTTTCAAGCTAATGATAAAAATCACTCGAAAAATGCATCTTTCCGATATTTCGCAGTTTCAGGTCGCGAAAAATAACATGTTACGTTAGCAATGAAGTGGAATTTTAAGATAATCATTTTACAGGTTAATATTATTAAAGTCATGAGAATAATAACATACTAATTAAATTTCATGCAATTAAATTTTAATGCTAAAAGTTTTATAAGAGAGAGTTTAATGTCTGACAATTTAGAAAACATGAAAAAAATTTCAACAACTTATTCGATGCGAAGTCAAATCAAAATTGATCATTGAAATAATCTGAAACTCAAAAACGATTCATTTATTAGTATCTAACTTTTACCAATCTTGTTGATACAACTTTAAATTACTTATTCCAAAAATAATGTTGTAGTAAGTTATGTAATGTGACACGTCTCTTACGGTTCACTGATTTTTAGCAATATCAAAGAAAAACCGACACGTGCCTAAACATTGTTCAATTACTCATTTATTTGTGATCAATTCTTTTTCTATGAAAGTTGGAATTTATGCATTAAATATCAACATCTGCCATAATATGATTTTTTAGATTTACAAAAAAATTAAAGGGAAATAATATGTCAGAAGGTGATAATAAAGTATTTTGATAGATAATAAGCATAATGAATATGATAAATAATAATAGAGGTATAGGGGGAGGGTTGAGATCTCACTAAACATGTTTAACCCCGCCACGTTTTTGCGCCTGTCCCAAGTCAGGAGCCTCTGTCCTTTGTTAGTCTCGTATGTTTTTTTAATTTTAGTTCATTTTTTATGTTTCGAAGTTTAGTGTGACGTCCATTTTCACTGAACTGGAACAGATTTGTGTTTAGGGGCCAGCTGAAGCCCGCCTCCGGGTGCGGGATTTTCGATGTGTTGAAGACCCATTGGTTGCCTTGGGCTGTTTTCTGATCTTTGGTCGGGTTGTTGTCTCTTTGACACATTCCCCATTTCCATTTTCAATTCTATGATAACAAAGCGGAATGTACATCGTCTTAACCTTTGAAAGTTATCAATGACCTAACGAATAACCAATGGAAATTGCGTGATATTGTCTCATGGTGCTGTTAAAGCCAATCAAATTTACGCAGTTTTCGTATCACTTTTTTTATCACCATAAGAGAATAAGAGAATAATAAATATAGTATACTGATTATATGTAGATGCCAAGCTATCAAATTATACAGTGAATGGCCATACGCATTCATCACGTACTATTTTTGCTATAAAAATAGATTGAAGTCATTTCTGGTAGGATTTTAACAAACTATGCATTAAAAGAAGGAGAAATGTTTAAAGATTTTTGTTTATTTGGTCATAATATTTGTCATCAGCATATTCAGTAGTTCTTGATTTATCGTGATGTGAACACGTGTAATAATTCTAAACAATTGTATTTGGTTCAATTAAATATTTAGCAAATTTTCGCGCATCCAAAAAAAATGCTTGTGCTTATATCATCAGAAAAACGAAATAGTTTCTCATTTCATTTTTGTCATTTCGGGGCCTTTTATAGCTGACTATGCGGTATGGGCTTTGTTCATTGTTGAAGGCCGTACGGTGACCTATAGTTGTTAATTTCTGTGTCATTTGGTCTATTTGTGGAGAGTTGTCTCATTGGCAATCATGCCACATCTTCTTTTTATATCTCAACAAAAATATCAACTCGTGTTACATACTTATTTGTTAATATGAGTCATTTCCTGTGTGATGTAGATATTATTTACTCATTAATCTGTAATCTTTTCTAAAAAAAGGGCAGGGCTTGTGCAGGTGCAAACCAAGTGTAGAGGACAACCATTTAATTTTCGGAAAGGGGGGGGGGGGGGGGGTAATTGAACATGATCGATGAACATGAACTGGCACGGAAAGAGCAGGGTGGTGAGGGCTGAAATTAAATAAAATTCAATAAGAAAGGATGAAAAGGATAAAAATTGATATTATGCAACACAAACAAACAGTTGTGTATATAAATGAAAATAAATAAAAAATCAATCTGCCCCTACACCGAAATTATCATATTGTCGTCCCTTTACCCTCAATTTTGCTTGACTTGAAGTCTCAGTTTCGTGAATCAGCTCCTAACATATCAAAATGATGCTCATATTTTATGTATTCCGAGCAGCAGTTTGATTTTCAGAAAGCAGTTCACTAGTATAAAGTCACATCACTGTTAAAACAACGCAACTTGCTACATTTTCCCTACTCGTCGTAACCTAAACACTGCTTAATCTCTGACGACGATCGCGACTATTAAAATGTTACAATTTATAAATAATTTATCATATTTAATATCAAGTTAAATTATGAAAATAGATGAGTTGTATAATTTGACCACACTCATTGATATTGGAAATACACTAAAAAAATATACGACAATTAATCTATTTACAACATTGAATGTTTAGTAAAATTGCCGACCAATCAACACTGAAAGCACGATATTTAAAATTTGTATACCCTAATACATTTTAATTGTCACATGTCAAGTTTAAATGCCATTCTAAATAAACTTTGATGGCTTGTCGAAACGCGTGTTAAGCGCTCATCGTTCATTCGTCAATGAATCATCCACCGTGCACACGTATCGTGGGTTCATCATTCACTATTCATTTTTCATTTATTCTCCGTGTAACACCGTGCATTCACCGTTCATTCACCGTGCATGTATCGTCCGTGCGTGTATAGTGCGTGTGGTTAGTTTGAATTTTAAAAGGTCTGTTCTTTAATGATTGTAAACAGAAAGAAAAGGTTTTGAAACTTTGAGTGGTTTATTTTCGGTGATGGCTATTTTCTTATGAAATATTCACTATAACACTGGAAAGGATAAAACTTTATCATGACAAGTATTTCTTTATTTGAAACTAAGATAAATTCTGCCTAATTCCTTTTAAAATGCCAATATAACAATAACTAATAGGGGGGAAGCAATGGTGGTATTATCCCAATGAATTGTTGTTGCATATGTTAAACGTTCACTTGTCGCCTGCTACCAAAAAGGAAGAGTTTAGACCTTATACCAAGCCATTATAACACCATTGCATTAAAATGAATGAAAAAGTAAGATGTGTTTGTCCCGTATTAAGGTTTTATTTTATTTTCTAATGAATTTGAAAATAAATGAAAAAAATCAGATATATATTCTTTTTTATTTTATTCTATTTTATTCTTTTTTTTTTCTTTTTTTTTTTTGGTAGAGTAAATTCTGTTTCTTTTATTTCTAATATATATAATTAATTTATTTTCATTTTTGTCGGCTAGAGGTGTTTGATCAAATAAATACGCTTACTCTTTTATACGGGTGCGAAGTATTGGTCATGATGTGCTGGGAAAAGTTCGTCTAAAACTCTTTCTATACTCCAGACTACATCGTGTATTTTGGTTGTTCAGTTGTGTAATTAAATTTAAAACATTCATTTTTAAAATAACTTTTTTTTAATTATAAGTAACTTTTAAATCACCAAATGTCAATTTAATGTGTATTTTGGAGGTAACATTTTCAAACAAACAGTTATTCTCCTGACAAGCTATGGTGCAAGTGTTCTACTAGGAATTGTTACCTACTTTACAAGATCTATGTTATGTAATATGCAGCTGTACACGATAATCCTTTAATCCGTTTCATATGTGATAAACCGATTTTTTTTTATTGTTATCAAGGTTAATTTGAAGGATTCAACGTGTGAAATCGGTCGACTCACTTATTAACTTAATAAATGCTCTAGATATTTGGATGATATATTGCCTCTCAATAATGACGACTTCAGTATGAACACTAAAGAGATTTATCTTGCTGATCTGATTTTAATTAAAGCTAATACTAACAATGAACACTGTCCTTTCCTGGATCTTGATATCTATATCTTTAACTGGAAGCTTAATACAAAAATTTACGATAAAAGAGATGATTTTTCATTTCCTTTTATAGTTATCCATTTTTAGATGGTGATGTTCCCTTGTTACCATCTTATTGTGTCTATATATCACAACTTATTCGATTCGCTCGTGTATCTAACAACATTTGATTTTAACGAAAGAAATCTCTGTATTATTGGAAAATTATTACACTAAGGTTTTCGATATCACAAACTTGTCAAAACATATACCCTAAATTTTATCATCGGTACAAGGACATCATTTCGCAAATATAAATCAACGTGCAGACATCTTATACGTTCCGGTATTTCACACGCAATCTTACATGGTAATATTCTATACAAATCACAAAAATGTCGTTATTCACCCCAAAAGCTAAGCAAACCTTTAAACAGACTTATTCAGAAGGGATATTGTTACGATACTGTTGTCAGGACATTAAAGATGGCATTTTTGGGAATTAATATTGATTCACTCATAGGGTCTTTGCATCGGAAGAACACACATTTATTCTAAAACCAGTTGTTGGCATGATACGGGTTATGTTCTTCTCGTATATTTTATGATGGTATGATACTAAACCCCTAATGGGATGGATTGTGCTTGATTTTCATATGATGAAGACATAATCTTATAATCCGTTTAATTGAGGTCTGGAGCTGACACATTCCCCGTTTCCATTCTCAATTTTATGTGAAAATTGTAAGCCGAATTCCCACATCTGTTTACTGAAGTATTTATAACTTGCGTAAAATCTACTGAAAATTATGTCTCGCTGAGAAATGTCATCTCACCTACAGCAATATTTCGTCTGTGTTGAAATTTATTTTCGTGATATCATGAACGGGCTTATACCTCAGAATAGATTACCTTAGCTGTATTTGGCAAAACTTTTAGGAATTTTTGGTCCTCAGTGCTCTTCAACTTCGTACTTCATTTGGCCTTTTTAACTTTTTTTGATTCGAGCGTCACTGATGAGTCTTTTGTAGACGAAATGCGCGTCTGACGCAAATACAAAATTGCAATCCCGGTATCTATGATGAGTGTATTTACATATTGTATAAACCTTTTGGTTGCCAAAAATACGCTTTAACATAAAACAACGGATTTATTATTATGTATTCCTTTGAACTTTAGCATGTATGGTTCATAAAACAACTGTTTGAATTCATACAGATTTACAACAGGTCGAATGCTAGTTAGCAGTAAATATTATCCAATTACTACCCCATCCTAATCCTCACAAAAAAAAACAAACAAAAAGTTCGACATGGTACATTGTTAATCCGTCTTCGACATCAAACTCTTCAAATGTATTACTAAACAACATTGTTGTCAATATAATGGAATTTTATGCGACTGTCATACAAGTGAGAGGTTTAGCTAGCTGTAAAATCTGGTTTAATCCACCAGTTTCTACATAAGGAAATGCCTGTGCCAAGTCAGGAATAACAGTTGTTTTCTATTCGTTTGATGTGTTTGAGCTTTTGATTTTGCCGTTTAATAAGGGACTTTCCGTTTTTGATTTTCCTTGGAGTTCGGTATTTTTCTTATTTTACTTTATACATCCACCTTTCTACACACGAGAAAAAAATATTGTTTACCAATTTAACATACTGTTAAGATCATAGTGATTTATATATATATCTATATATATTTGTATACCAAAGTGATTAACTAATTTTACTTTCGGTATATACAAACACCATACCTTTATCGCAGCGAATATCACACCACTAGGTATATTTACTGTACGCATTATATACTTAAGACATAAGGTTATCTGAAATTGTTGTACTGCTAGATTGACAAAACAGTTTTAGAACATTTTCTTCTGATTATGTTTTCCTTGATATAAAAGATTTGTAACATATATTTAGTTTTAAAATGACGACTTCGAACTTGCATAATTTCCATGCAGCTGATTATGCAGTTTTTGGCGGCATGTTACTTATTTCAATGGGAATTGGGATTTATCATGCATGTGCAGGAGGAAAACAAAAAAGCACAAAAGAATTTCTGATGGCCAATCAAAGTATGAGATCACTACCTGTTGCACTGTCTGTGCTTGCAAGTTTCTTTTCAGCATCAACTCTACTCGGAACACCAGCTGAAATTTACGAGTATGGTACGCAATACTGGATTTCTGTCTTCGGAGCTATGTTAGCTCCTGTGACTGGAGCACTTCTATTTGGACCAATGTTTTTTAAGTTGAAAGTTGTTAGTGTTTTTCAAGTAAGTTTGCACTACATTTTGTTAAAGAAATAGGAAACTTATAACATTTAATTTTGACAGTGAAAAAAGGTGAATCTGAAATATGAGCAATTCGTCTCATTTTAAAGACATATGCTATATAACTAACCGTATGTCATTTGATTTTTGTCGTTATACATTTATCTATTAAATATTGACCATGGTTACTTTGTTACAATTAATTCAGCAGAAAAATGTAACACGATTTTAGGCACACGCTTCTTATTATTCAACAAGTATATTGTGTGATTGTCTTTGAGACAAATGAACAAATCAAAAATAGCGTTGCTTTTTGGCAATGTTTTGACGCTCTGATTGGTCCATAAATCATTTATGAGGACGCTGCGACTGCGCAATGTACTGTGCATGGAAGGAAGTTGAATTTGTAATTGAGAATTTCTATTGATATTACTGCTCTATAATGACCGCGCTGAAGAACGTCCATAATTCATTTTTCTTTATTCAAAATTCACTAATGAATAATGAATTAGTACATTATTCATTATTCAACGTTTAGTAATGAATAATGAATAATGAAATAGTTTATGTTTCAGTATTCAAGTTGAAAAGTGATCATTTATTATTGACTCTGGCACTATCCCGTATTTCTGAATTTGCCATTTTTTTATGTCAATTTACATATTTTCAAATTGATATAAGAAAACAATTTCAATACACTCTTTATTTTTTTTTATCTTTTATTTATTTATTTAGTCGGTTTGCCAAACTATTCTTAACGGAAATTCCGTGTTTTAATGTTATGGAGGACCTGAATACCAAAACATATATGAAAATTAAAATACTATACGTTATATATTTGGATTTTTAAATCGACCTCTGTGACCCTTCATCCCCTGATTACAGATATAACTTGTCAATATGTGCTGCAATGCCGATTAGAGGGGTTGCGGAGGAATTAAATGCCAAAATAGGCGTGAAAATTTTGAAAAAGCCGATTTTAAATAATGGAATGGACTGCTGCTCTATAATGCTGCTTTTTTTAATTATTTGCTCTCAAAATTAATCGGCATCCAAGAAACGTAATATCGATAACAAGCACCCCGGAAGACCACTTAATAGACAAGTAGAAGAGGTTAGCCGATCGAATAGGATTCTCTGGAATGTTCATAATATACGTGTATGATAATGCCACAAAACAGATGAAATACATGGTAATAATGTTAATACTTTTACACAGCTATTACTGATGTAAGTTTCCACAGCTAATAAAATATTGAAATTTATTGATACATGTTGAACAGTTTTAATTAAAAACCCAAGTGCCACCCAATCTAATCTTGAAGTACTTGTACACAAGCACTTGGTGTGCTCGCATATTATAGCAATTGCATATGCTGACGTAATCATATACTGTCCTGTAAACAGAGAAAACTGAAATAAATTTTGAATAAAATTAAATAGTATACATGAAACCATTCATATGTATCCTCTCTGTCCATATTAATGCATGGCAAGAACGTTTCGTGGACTGTTGTTTATTAACATGACATGAATTATGAATTATTCTCTCTCTCTCTCTCTCTCTCTCTCTCTCTCTCTCTCTCTCTCTCTCTCTCTCTCTCTCTCTCTCTCTCGTGTAGAGCATAGAATAAATGCAATTACCATTTATCTCTTTCAGTATTTGGAAGAAAGATTTCAATCTAAATCTGTACGTTTATTTGGTGCCTTTATTTTCCTTGTTAGAACTGTAAGTATATCCGCATAGAATGCTTAGAATGCTTAGAATTTCTTCAATCTCTTTAGCAGTCGGGTCCTTTTCCGTGTAAAAATATGATCTTCCGAGTTAACGTGTGCATTATATTTTATATCTATAAGACCGTTAATAATATGTAATACAACCTGTACTCAATTATTATTGTTGTGACGGTTATGTCGATTGTACTATTTGGAATTTTTAATTGCCATGGGGCGATTATATCTCTCGTAATCTATAGTAATTGTTCACATAAAAACTAGATTGGGTTTCTTTATTGCCTTCCGCCTTTTTTTATTCGAGCGCCACTGATTAGTTTTATGTAGACGAAACCCCAGTCATGAGTATTAAATTATAAACATAAATTATTTGTTCGGTAAACATTTTGAATTTCAAAAAGAAAACAAAATACAAAAGATTGAAAATCCAGAGTTTAACCACCTGTATTTCAAAGGTAATAACTATCCTTGAATGATATATTGATAGCCCTACATGACAGTACAATTGTACTTTTATACCCGGAAAACACAAAGTTAATTATAAAAAGCTGTCAACCACCGCAATAAATTTGCTCTCCAGTGTTGTAAAACATTTGTAATCTTATTAAATAATACAGTTTTCAGGGCAATCCTGAAATATCTATAACTGCAGTAAAGCCTTGATAAAAGGGTTATCTCTAAGTTAAACACATAATTATATTATTGGAACACTTTATCTTTCATTTTTAGCACAAACAACTTTTAATATACACGTCATAACATTTTTGTTTCAAAATTACAATTTAAAACCAGGTAAATGGTGCTGGTCAGTCGGTTTTGTTCTTTGAAAATCAAGTTTTATAAAAGACGAATGTAAACGCAAACGTCCCTTTACCTGTAACAAAAAAAAAGATAATTATATTCTATCCCTAATTGTACTATCATAATTCTGGAAGAATAACTGATTGATAGGTAGTATACATAATTGTGCTTGTGAAAATGTTTTTCAATATTCCAAACTTTTGTTTCATACTAATTATGTTTGACTGGGCAACATGAAACCACCAAATTCAAAGTTGACGTCAGAGCTATGGAAGCGTTAACATTTCAAGCTTTACTAGTCGCATCTGTCCAGGAGCTTATACCAAGTCCAATATCCGCTGATACATCTTTTTCTGTGATAATTTAAGAATGAATGAGTTAAAGAGATGGTGGTTACAACAAATATCAGCAACTCAACAAAATGAAGGTGGAGTTTGAAGTGCTTCTCACTTCAATTTGACATTTAATTATAACAAAACCAATAACAAGCGAATATAGCTGCTACTTAATTTCAAGCCGCCACATGCTTACTTCTTAGTTTTCTTTGATAACATTGTTTTTGTTTGTCGCAGCCTCAGAATCTGTTGCCTGACAGTGATTTAGTCCAAAATCATTTCAACAGTGCAGAGTATTTTTACGATAATTTGAAGGAAGTTTTGTCCTTTGTGGTACGTTGCTGCTTTCGCGTTCTTAAATCTTTATGACTTGTTTTGTTTGTCATATCTCTTTAATGTATTTGTTTACTATTGCAGATCATTGGTATGGGCATTGTCCTTTATGGTCCATCAACCGCATTAAGTGCCGGTGAGTTTTTAAAGAGTAACAGGTTTAGAGTACTGAAGCCAAAATGTTACAATGAAAATCAAAATATTTAGACTGACAATTCAAAAAGAAAAAGACTAACACAAAATGTGTCATTCCAAAAAATACTCAGACTACCACAAACTGTGACATACCCAAAGATACTCAGACTACCACAAACTGTGACATACCAAAAGATACTCAGACTACCACAAACAGTGACATACCCAAAGATACTCAGACTACCACAAACTGTGACATACCAAAAGATACTCAGACTACCACAAACTGTGACATACCCAAAGATACTCAGACTACCACAAACTGTGACATACCCAAAGATACTCAGACTAGCACAAACTGTAACATACCCGAAGAGACTAAGACTATCACAGACTGTGACATCTATATCCGAATAGACTAAGACTAGCACAGACTGTGTCATCCCCGAAGAAACTAAGACTTGCACAGACGGTGACATCCCCAAAAAAACTAAGAATTGCACAGACTGTGATATCCCCGAAGAGACTAAGACTTGCACAGACTGTGACATCCCCAAAAAAACTAAGACTTGCACAGACTGTGAAATCCCCGAAAAGACTAAGACAAGCACAGTCTGGACATCCCCGAAGAGACTAAGACTTTTGCGCAGACTGTGACATCCCCGAAGAAACTGAGACTAGCACAGACTGTTACATCTATCTCCGAAGAGACTAAGACTAGCACACACTGTGTCATCCCCGAAGAAACTGAAACTAGCACAGACGGTGACATCCCCAAAAAAACTAAGAATTGCACAGACTGTGATATCCCCAAAAAAACTAAGACTTGCACAGACTGTGTAATCCCCGAAAAGACTAAGACAAGAACAGTCTGGACATCCCCGAAGAGACTTAGACTTTTGCGTCGACTGTGACATCCCCGACGAAACTGAGACTAGCACAGACTGTGACATCTCCGAAGAGACAAAGACTTCAACAGACTGTGACACCCCCCGAAGAAACTGAGACTAGCACAGACTGTGACATCTCCGAAGAGACTAAGACTGGCACCGACTGTGACATCCCCGAAGAAACTGAGACTAGCAAAAATTGTGTCATCCCCGAAGAGACTAAGACTTGTACAGTCTGTGACATCCCCGAAGAAACTGAGACAAGCACAGAATGTGTCATCCCCGACGAAACTGAGACTAGCACATACTGTGACATCTCCGAAGAGACTAAGACTAGCACAGACGGTGTCATCCCCGAAGAAACAGAAACTAGCACAGACTGTGTCATCCCCGAAGAAACTGAAACTAGCACAGACTGTGACGTCTCTGAAGAAACTAAGACTATCAAAGTCTGTGACATCCTCGAAGAGTCTACGACAAACACAGACAGGTACAATCCATAAAAGACAAAGACTAACACAAATCGTGATATTCCAGAAGATGCTCAGATTAGCACTAACTGTGAAAATCCATAAAAAGACCAACATATAGTGTGACTATCCAGACTGTGACAATCTATTTTACTACTAAGCCTTATCATAGACTGGGATATTCAAGATGGGACTAAAACTAGCATAGGTTGTGATAATCCACGAAAGTCACATACACTGCAACTATAGACGACTACAACTAGAGATTAGTCTAATAAGAAAAGACCAAGACTACTAGCACAAACTTAATGATACATATTTTAAAGCACGGTCATATCACCAGATTATAGTGATTATGGTTTAATATAATTGACAAATTCATATATCTGCATCACTGAGTGAACTTAATTATTCAAAATACATTTAGTACATTTAGACTTTCAATACTACTTGCACAGACTGTTTCATCCCCAAAGAAACTAAGACTTGCACAGACTGTGATATCTCTGAAGAAACTAAGAATTTCACAAACTGTGACATCGCCGAAGATACTTAGACTTGTACAGACTGTGTCATCTCCGAAGAAACCAAGACTTGCACAGACTGTGATATCTCCGAAGAAACTAAGATTTTCACAAACTGTGACATCGCCGAAGAAACTAAGACTTGTACAGACTGTGTCATCTCCGAAGAAACTAAGACTTGTACAGACTGTGTCATCTCCGAAGAAACTAAGACTTGAACATACTGTGACACCCCCAAAGAAACTGAGACTTGCACATACTGTGATATCCCCGAAGAGAACAAGACAAGCACAGACTATGTCATCCCCGAAGAAACTGATACTAGCACAGACTGTGTCATCCCGAAAAAACTGAGACTAGCACAGACTGTGACATCTCAGAAGAGACTTAGACTAGCACAGACTGTGTCATCCCCGAAGAAACTGAAACTAGCACAGACGGTGACATCCCCAAAGAAACTAAGACTTGCACAGACTGTGATATCCCCGAAGAGACTAAGACTTGCACAGGCTGTGACATCCCCAAAAAACTAAGACTTGCAAAGACTTTGACATCCTCAAAGAGACTAAGACAAGCACAGACTGTGACATCCCCGAAGAAACTGAGATTAGCACAGACTGTGACATCTACGAAGAGACAAAGACTTGAACAGACTGTAACATCTCCAAAGAAACTGAGACTAGCACAGACTGTGATATCCCCGAAGAGATTAAGACAAGCACAGACTTTGTCATCCCCGAAAAAACTGAAACTAGTACAGACTGTGACATCCCGAAGAAACTGTGACTAGCACAGACTGTGACATCTCCGAAGAGAATAAGACTAGCAAAGACTGTGTCAGCCCGGAAGAAACTGAAACTATATATATATAGCTAGCACAAACGGTGACATCCCCAAAGAAACAAAGACTTGCACAGACTGTGGCATCCCCGAAGAGACTAAGACTTGCACAAGCTGTGACATCCCCAAAAAACTAAGACTTGCACAGACTGTGACATCCCCGAAGAGACTAAGACTTTCACAGACTGTGACATCCCCGAAGAAACTGAAACTAGCACAGACGGTGACATCCCCAAAGAAACTAAGACTTGCACAGACTGTGATATCCCCGAAGAGACTAAGACTTGCACAGGCTGTGACATCCCCAAAAAACTAAGACTTGCAAAGACTTTGACATCCTCAAAGAGACTAAGACAAGCACAGACTGTGACATCCCCGAAGAAACTGAGATTAGCACAGACTGTGACATCTACGAAGAGACAAAGACTTGAACAGACTGTAACATCTCCAAAGAAACTGAGACTAGCACAGACTGTGATATCCCCGAAGAGATTAAGACAAGCACAGACTTTGTCATCCCCGAAAAAACTGAAACTAGTACAGACTGTGACATCCCGAAGAAACTGTGACTAGCACAGACTGTGACATCTCCGAAGAGAATAAGACTAGCAAAGACTGTGTCAGCCCGGAAGAAACTGAAACTATATATATATAGCTAGCACAAACGGTGACATCCCCAAAGAAACAAAGACTTGCACAGACTGTGGCATCCCCGAAGAGACTAAGACTTGCACAAGCTGTGACATCCCCAAAAAACTAAGACTTGCACAGACTGTGACATCCCCGAAGAGACTAAGACTTTCACAGACTGTGACATCCCCGAAGAAACTGAAACTAGCACAGACAGTGACATCTCCGAAGAGAAAAAGACTTCAACAGACTGTGACATCCCGAAGAAACTGTGACTAGCACAGACTAGTATAGGTTGTGATAACCAACGAAAGTCACATAGACTGCAACTATAGACGACTTTAAAATTCGTGCCTTTCCCGTATATTATTACATCACAGTAAGAACCGAATGTTCAATGACTTCATTTACGCCATCGGTCTAACTGTTCACAAAATACAACTGGAGATTAGTCTAATAAGAAAAGACTAAGACTTGCACAGACTGTTCCATCCCCGAGGAAACTAAACCTAGCACAGACTGTTCCATCCTCGAAGAAACTAAGATTTGCACAGTCTGTGACATCCCCGAAGAACTAAGACTTGCACAGACTGTGATGTCTCTGAAGAAACTAAGAATTTCAAAAACTGTGACATCGCCAAAGAAACTAAGACTTGTACAGCCTGTGTCATCTCCGAAGAAACTTAGACTTGCGCATACTGTGACATCCCCAAAGAAACTAAGACTTGCACAGACCGTGACATCCCCGAAGAGACTAAGACTAGCAAAGTCTGTGACATCCTCGAAGAGTCTACGAAAAACACAGACGGGTACAATCCATAAAAGACAACGACTAACACAAATCGTGATATTCCCGAAGATGACCAGATTAGCACTAACTGTGAAAATCCATAAAATGCAAAGACTAGCATATAGTGTATACGTAACTATCCAGACTGTGACAATTCATTTTACTACTAAGCCTATCATAGACTGGGATATTCAAGATGGGACTAAAACTAGCATAGGTTGTGATAATCCACGAAAGTCATATAGACAGCAACTATAGACGACTTTAAAATTCGTGCATTTTCCGTACATTGTCATGATATTTATATTATTACGTCACAGTAAGAACCGAATGTCCAATGACTTCATTTACGCCATCGGTCTAACTATTCACAAAGTACAATTCGAGATTAGTCAAAAAAGAAAAGACTAAGACTACTAGCACAAACTTAATTATACATATTTTAATGCACGGTCATATCACCAGATTATAGTGTTTATGGTTCAATATAATTGACATATTCATAAATCTGCATCATTGAGTTAACTTAATTATTCAAAATACATTTAGACTTTCAATACTACTTTTTTGTTCATGAAGTGCAAATGCATAGACGCCCTAAATGTTACACAATAAGGCATTTGGTAATGGTTGGAAAATTTTGATTAATAATACATTGTAATTACAAACTGTGCAACCTTAACAAGATTTGAACCTAAAGTATTGCTTATTTATTTTATTTGCCATTAAATATGAGATTTACATATAATATATAAAAATGAAGAACTTAAAGATGTTAGAATCATATTTCAGTGACATCATTTCCAGAATGGGCAGTAATCTTAGTTGTTGGTGGAGTCTGCACATTTTACACTACTATTGTAAGTACATAGAAGATAATTATGCTAACTTATATGATATGCTGATAGTTGTAGGTGTAGAGAGTTCTTGCTTTGCAGTGTACAAGGAAGATGGGATAACGGATTTCCGAATTCCAGTTTTCAATCAATTTAATAGGTGATATGCAGTATATATGTAAATATGGAAGTATTTACATATACACCTGAGGGCGTTAGTCCGATTGAGGTTTATCTTATTTACATCATGATAGTGTGGCTAATGCAAAATTATAGCTTTCAAAAATTTAGAAGAGAGACTTTCGTGACTTTAACCTAAATAAAGTATGTTAAATGCAGGATATCCAATTACATTTTTGACAACTTGGTGAAATAAAAACGTTGTTTGATGTTTAGAGGTAAATTGTGAAATAATGTTATAGATTTTTTCCGTATACCTCTAGTGCGCGCGCAACCCCAGTTATCGAGACTATCAAAAATGAAAATTCAGTAGCAAACCTATGAGGAATTGCTGCATGAAATGCCAATGATTTCCCTAATTCAAGTTTTGAAATAAAGCTATTAATTCAAACCTATTTCAAATATGAATCTATTCAATTACACATTTAGGGTGCGCTCAACTCTAGTGATTAAGGATGAGGGTTTTCCACAGGAAATCAAATGGTCGTCACCTACTATAAGTATTAGCAAGTGTGGTTTTTGTGGCAACTCGACAAGATATTAGATCAGAAAACCCATATTACAGAGATTTATTTTTCTGTTTGTCCATGTTATACTTTCGTTTATTGTTCACAGAAAATGCTTATCTAAATTTAAAATCCAAAACACCTCACGCTGAGTCACTAAAGGCATACAGTATAAGAATATTTTATTTCCAATTAAAGGGCCCTATAAAGAGCTTTGATCACATTACATACAAGTACATAAGATTAAACATAAATTTAGAGACATATAAGAAAACAACACCGTTTAACACTAATATATCTTTATTGGCTTTGTACCAAATACTCCTTTGTGAGGGTCTAATTAGAAAGGATGTGGATTTTATTTAAATTATATTTGTTTAGTATTGAAATAAAGGGCACATAATCGTTAAAAACAGAGGCGAAAGATACCAAAGTGTTAGCATAAGTCGAAAACAAACTGACAATGCCATTGCAGACAACTTGCGAATCGATATTCACGTTTTTGGTGTATTTTAGTTTCAGTTTTAGAAGTTTCCTGTATTACATTTGTTCTGTATCAAAAATCGAGTTTTAGTAGCAATTCAGAGCAACGTTTCAAACAACAATGTAGTGAACAACGTTTTTGTTCAGCGTTTGTACATTTTAAAACAACACCCATTAAAAATTGTGTTATGCCTTAAACGAAACAGTATGGTATCTGAAAGTATTAAATAGGCAATAATTCGTTCTATTCAAGGTTACCGATGATAATTCAAAATAGTACATTATACGCTCGTTTTTGTGGGCCATTTTTATTTATAGAATTATTCAATTGAAAGTAATTCAGAATTTCGATGTTACAACAAAGTACTCACCTATTTATTTAAAAACTTAGCTAACGCAAAATATTAAAAACATATATAACGGCGATTCGGGTATTTTGCTACCATATTCCTCCCCAAATAATTTTTTTTCTGTCTCAAAACCAGCACACTTCTCTTTTATCATTTATTTTATGTTTTTCACACCTGAAACGGTGAACCCTTGAGGCCAAACAACACTCTAGTGAAGATAAAAATTACATAATGCTAATCTTTTAATTATCGTGAATTTAACCACGCCTTTACCAGGTAGTGTCAGCATAATACATATTGTATTTACACAGTATTAGCGGGAAATGTTTGCTAGACTGAAGCAAGGATTTGTATAGTAAGACAAATCCTTGACTGAAGTAAAAGGTGAGAATACAAACATGCATTTTTATTCCACTATCAGCTATAAATGTTTGTTCAACATATCCGTCGGAAAAAAAAATCATAAAAATATTCTATTGTATGATTTACTTTTATTACAATAATCATATAAGAAATCCCTAAAATATAAATCGTACATTTTGATTTAAAAAGTTGCACGGCTGATCACTTTACTCACTTAATTATTAGTTGGTTAATAGATACGCAAAATAGTCGTCGATGCGCTTAAAATCGCGTTATTAGATGATTAACGAACAAGACTTAACATGAGATTAAATCCACTCCCGGCATGCAATTAGACTTAAACTGCGTCACAGAAGTCAGGAAGTTCGAATAAATAAAATTAATAATTCCTAATTTTCTTCTTTATTAGTGTTCATATCCAGATAAAACTTGGTGAAATATTTTTTTTATGGTATTATGAACATAATAAGATGATAAGTAAAAAATCGCGAATTTTCCCTTTAAGTGTCAATACGAATTTTTGTCAAAACTGATACCGACTGCTTTGATACTGCTCTTATCGAAGGTTTTTCGGCTGCAAGTATGTCATTGAACGCTTCTTACCCTGCATGAACAAGCTATTGACTAAACTTTTGAACAATAGAAACTCTCTATAGTAGAGGTATCAGGTGTTTCAGATATTGCATATTAAAACTCATTAAAGTTAACAGACTTATCATTTGGCACTCTAGACGAGCGTTTTGTCTATATAAGACTCATCAGAGGCGCTCAAATCAATACACTTGGAAGGGCAAATAAAATACGAAGAGCAAGAGCATTAAAACCGAAAACACCGAAAAAAATGTAAAGCATACATATATGATGGTAAATTGTTTATTAATTGACATCTTCTAAAATAAAAGCAACGACTTGTTAATTTCCTTATATGATCTTGTATGTAGCAAAACAAAAAACATTTTATGATTTATTTTTACACAATCTATTTTAGGGTGGGTTAAAGGCGGTTATTTGGACAGATGTATTTCAGACCTTAGTAATGTTGGCGGGAATGCTCGCAGTGATAATCAAGGTAAGTTAAGAACTAGATATAAAGGTTTGGTGGAATATGCAAGTTATGTTTTGTGGATGATTCAATTTTCTTTCATATTATTAACCCCCGTTCGTCGCATCATGGTGATATATGGCAATGTTAATGGTCTCCGTCCGTGTGTCCCTCCTAAACACACCAATTCTCAGAGACCGTTTGAAATTAACCTTTTATACTTGATTGGATTATTTTTCGTCATTATCTCTTGGCTATGCTATATCGTCAATTTGCTTCGACATTTTTTACAGGAGTTATAAAATTTTACTATTTTTTTTAGTATTATGACAATAACACCTAGTAAACGCAATTCCTCTGAGAAAATTTTTACTGGAGTTAAGTGACATTGTCCTTTTTTTCAGTATTGGGACAATAACACCTTGTAAAGTCAACTCAACTCCTCCATATATTACCACTCTTTTTTTTGTTTGGCCATTTTTACAAGAGTTGTGGGACTGTTTAATTCATCATTTATACAGCGCGAGGATATTTCGCTACGGCGTACAATCTTGTTTCATATTTTAACAGTTTTATTTGACCCTCTGCGGCTTATGAATTATGGTTGCTCCTTAAGGTGGTACATAACACTACAGGGAGATAACTCTGTGAAAATCAGCTGAACGTTTTAATCACGTTCTATTGTTAAGGAAATATTAAGCTTCTCAAAGATCAAAATTAGTGTTTTTCAAACTGCTACATGTATATATAGCCAATGACATTTTTCCGATAAAGTGTGTGGTTCAAGTTTTTTGAAATTTTCATATTTTTGTCAAAGGGTCAAAGTAAATATTTTGTCAAAATTTTATGAAAATTAAACGAGCCAAATTAATTTTAGTCAAGGTGTTTGGTACCACCTTAATGTCTTTTTACTTTGTTATCATTGTTTACCTTCGTAAGTCATCCCCTTAGAGAATAAGATGCTAATTAATATTTATCGGATATAAAACTTCCTCTTTGAAGTCTAGCATGCCTACAAGATTGTTGATACTTTATAAGTATCCATATTAAGAATGTATAGTAAAATAATTCTGACTGGTGCATGAAACTAATTAATTTTTTTGTTTAGATTTTATTCAAAAGTAATGGAAGTAATCTAGAAATTAAGAATTAAGCATTAACACTTATAGTTGAATGTACAGAAATGAGTCAAAATAATAAAACATAAACAAACAAGCCCAAGAGAGCTTTTAGTGAGGACTTAAAGTCTCATTTAGTATTCAAGATGATATTTGCGCGAACCCTCAGGGGTTCACGCATATATATTGGTTGATTTTGTAGTCTTTCGGAAAACCGGAAGTCTCCATTGTCTTTTCGGAATACATCTGTTCTTTTCTATAGCCACCTTCGTAATAGGTAATTAATTGATCTAATGAATATTCATTAGCGTTTTCAATTCTATAAAGATAAGTGTTTAGGGAGACTAATTGATATCCTACATCAGTAGTTAATTAATTAGAGATGCATATGTGAAGTTTTCTGAAATACAAATTGGAAAAAAAAATATTTTAAGGGATGGATAGGGCATTTTTATGATTTTAAAACTTAGCCATTTTAGCGAAATTAAAAAAAGAACGTGCAGTCCATTTAAGCAACTATTAAGATTCTACGTCCAGGAGAGATGTGTATAGAACAAAAGTTAATATTAATGAATACACTTCTGTAAATTAAAATTGCATGATAGGTAGAATTACTTTTTATTTTACCTAAACCTTAATCGTTTCAAGAGGAATATATTGGGAAAAACATTCTTAACCGTCATCAAAGTAGAAACAAAAACAGAATAAAGTACGGGCATGAAGGCCGTACGGTTGTCTCAAATTGCAGAAAATAAATCAGATTAAAAGTTAAAGTAGCAGGTGCACAACTTCGTGTCCCATCTATAGAAGAATCATTGCAAGTTTCTGGGAATTCCGTCAATTCATTTTCAAGGAATCGCGGCAATCTGTATTGATAAGCCAAGTTAAAGGGTCTATTTGACAGAGGCATAGAGCGTGTTTGACGAAAAATAGGACGACATGTTACTAATAACAACAAAAAATAAGCTTTGTACAAATTATTTTTCTTAAAATCAATATCTGTATTCAACGGACATTCGATTGCAAAAACAGCATTTTTTTAATTGTGTACTGAACATAAACTATACTGCATTGGCCCTGTTATTCCTGCTTCTTTCTGTCTATCACACAACCGTATAAAAACAACAAAACAACAACTTCGTTTTATTTTGGCTAATTTACAAAAGAACAAGCTAGAAATGAAAAAGTGAGATTTGTTTGAACAAACTGTTTCACTCAAAAAGCTTGGTCGGAGTATGTTGCCTCTTGAATATGATAACCAATAACCAAACCATATAAACCAGTTTGATTGGTTTTCAAAAACGGTTTCAGTTCGGGATTATCAAACAAGAATACAGCTTAGAATTTTGAACTATTTTCAAACTGGCTACAAAAACAAATAATCATGATTAATTTCATTAAATTTCTTCACATTTGCGTTTCGACTTAAGCCGGAAAACTAACTCTAATTTCAAAAACAGCACCTCAGACATGTCATAATGGAACATTCACTGGATGACTCCTATTTAGCATATTGTAATGTTATCTTTCGGGAGAGAGAGGGAACGGAGATAGAGAAATGATTCCTTTAACAAGAATATTTTGCCCCATATTGAACAGCAGTTACATTAACAATCCATGTCAGTTTCTGTATCTTATACAACAAAAATGAGGTAAAACCATACATCTTTATTTAACAATTATCTGATCTTTCATGCTAGGCATTTAGGTTCACAATTGCATTTCTTTTTTAAAGAAAGCAACTTGTATCCATATTATTTTGTCAACAGTCAAGGTCATGAACATCCATATAGAAGTGACATTATTTCTATCATATGTTGGTAATGTGGAGGAAACGAGTCCGGTGTTTCTTTTATGAATACTAAAAAAAAATTCCTGTATAAAACATGCTATTCCACCAACCAAATTTAGTTAGAGAATCTCTTGCCGAACGATTATGGTTTATTTTATCAGCAACAGATTAGCTGTAAAACAAATAGTTGATTTCTCGGTCTGCAATGCTATTAACAAATTGATTTATTATACATCCACCAACAATTTCTCATCAGAAAAAGCATTCTCCTATAAGTAGTAATACATATTTTTCTGCTTTTTTTCTGCCAGCCACTCCCTCAACTATTTTGACAATCATGAATTCGTCACTTTCCTGTGTTCTAATACAAAGTGCTTGCTAAACACAACAAATATACCCTTTGTCTATAGTACATAAGTAACAATATGTCTTTTGCATGATTTCATGTATGCTCCTAGTTCTGTATGGAGGGAGGTTGGTGACTTAATTTTCAATATTTTTTTTAGTGTTGTTGACCATCCGATTCGTTTGTCTTCCTTTTTATTTCATACACCAGGGGTAAAGGTCAATGTTATTGGCCCCTAGATATCTCTTTACATTTTTATATTTATGTACCTTCAAAATTTATCACCATAGAGAATACGATCTTACTTCAAATTGATTGGCTGTAACACTTGCTCCTTAGGGTATATTTTTTCTTATACGATTGTTGATACTTTATGAGTATAAATGTTAAGAAAAACATTGATTAAGATTGTATTGATAAAACAAATTAAAATTATCATGAAAGTCATTGACGCCTCTTCGTATTCAAGCTAAATATTCAGTTTCAGTTTTATTTTGATTCTAATCAAACAAAGCAAACTTTCGAAAGCTTTTAAAATCCAAAATCCTCATTGTAATTTCTTTGTCAAAATAATTTAAGTTCAAATTATTTGAGCAAAGTGCAGGAGCAGGGATACCCAGACTAGGGATACCCAGACTAGGGATACCCAGACTGCTTTTGATTATATTTTACATTGAAACATGCGAAAGAAATGCAAACAAGACGTGCCGTGTTTTTCTTCCTTGTTCCTAAATTGCGTTTTCCTGTGAGCAAAAATATTCAGTTAGTCAAAAGTTGAAGACACATCAAAATAACCGTAACCTTACCTTTTCTCCTTGCAATAGTATTCACACACAAGTTCTTGTACATACAAACAAAAAAAAGGAATTTGGTCTATTTATTTTTTTAATCTTTTTTTAGTTTATTTTAATGTTTCGTGGTACATGTATTTTCACAAAAAAGTGCGCTTGATAAACACGAGCAATTCCATTTATTTAACAACATATTAAATACTGTTGATTCATTATTAATCGTTGGATACACATTTTCATGGATTCCGTGTGTATATGTGAACCACGAATTCAAATGTTCAACTGAATACAAATTTTCTTTTGGCTTGTATGCAGACTTTGGGAATACCGTGAAATTAGATATCCACGAAAATGCAAGTTTTCCTCAATCCACGAAAATTAATACCCACGAAAATAAATAGATCAATAGCATTTAAATGTCTGGTGCTACATGTAAGTGAAATAATCAAACAAATATGACAAAGGAGTAGGTTCAGTAAAGTAGACACGTGAGTGTTTAAAAAGTGTCCAAAATCTTTCATCAGATGAACCTGAAATTTGGGGCCAAAATCGGCCCTTACCGGACCTACTCCTTAGAAAAGGTATTTGACGGGATCTCTGGTATTGCATCTCGTGGACATTTTACCATCTTTTCATCTGTTGTTTTGTGACAGTCGTAAATACGTGTATACATAACTCCTAACCATAGTGCGATCTTCGCATTTTAGAGCTTTCTTTCTGTGAGTGTGTTGCTACGGTCTGATGCCTTCACCACACACAAGCTAGCAACCACTTGTTATAAGCATATCTGAATAATTAGAGCTACCTTGAGTCTGATGATGCTACAAAAATGTAACGAGTCAAATGCTCCCATTTTGTTAACATGTGTGATGTATATGGGTCATTTTCAAAAAATGTCGAGTTTTGAAATTGCAAAATTGATTTAAAGTTACTTATTCAAACAACCCTCGTCATAAGCAAATCAAAACAAACAGTACTTATAGAACAACATATAAAAGGATGAAATCTTGATAATGTCAATACAAGAATATATTGAAACATTTTTTGATATGTTTTGCAATATTTTGTCACTCCTGTTATCATGTTCAAAAGAAATTTCGGGTTATTTAGAAAAGGTTTCGATAAAATTTTAAGCTTGTTTTTCGTAGCCAATAAGATGGTTTTCAAGAATAAAAACTTCTACATATATTCATTCTGTGAAATAATAGAATATTTGCCAATTTTCCACGTTGTACTGAAAAATGCCTCTAAAAATTGGTTTTCAAAGGTTATAAAAATAACCACCAGTAATGAAAGTCTAAGATAGCAATTCATAATGATCAGCATTTGTTCTCTCTTTCAAATAAACCCAACATCAAGTAAACCCCTCGCACGTTGGTTTTCTTTTGTCTTTATTTTATTGGTAACAGGAACGTACGTTAATGATTATCACTATATTAAGTTCTATCCTGTTACCTTTTTGTCTATCCTGTTACCGATAGCAGTATTACACCTTCAAATGCTAAATTGCGAAGATTAAGACGTGATAACATTTAGATGAGTTCAAACAACGAAACATTTCATTATGTGTGCAACTATATGTTATTATAAACTTTTTACAGACGTTTCTGTCTACTATTGTCTATCCTGTTACTGTAACCATAGCAACCGTAGTTACAGGATAGACAAATTTCTTCATTTTTGAATGCTGTTGTAAAATAACTACTCCCTTTGATGAAGTGATAATGTTTTTCTGTTGTGATTTTGGCTTCCAACACGTTATTGCACTTTTTGCAAGTATAATATTGGTGTAATTAATCAATATGTTGGTAACAGAATAGACATGACAAAAAAAGTACACACTATTTTTTTTCACTGAATGTCTTGAAATTTCTTGTCTCTACACTGTTATACAAAAAAACGTGCTATGTTAAATGTTTAGGTTACTTTGCGCTTTTGAAATCAACACTGACTAGTTCAATATTCATAGGGAGAAAATTTAACGGCTAATTTAAGTAGCGTTAACAGGATGGACATGATATTCATGTACGCTGATTGACTTTAGTTTGTAGAAAAAATGTTACATATAATAATAAAGAAGCTACGATTTTTCGTTAGAATTATTATTTACGTTCTAAAAAGGTCCCTTTTGCAGATATCAAGGCGATCAGAAAATAGGAAAACAAGTTGCTTTTAAAAAAAAAAAGACAATACGTGAACCTTAGAACTTTTTTATTCAAATTATTAATCCAACTGAATAGGAAATTATATATCAGTGTTATCTTGGCCATGTGTGTGGAGGATAATATTTTCTTTTTATTCTAAATCATTACAATTTTGGCATTTTGAGAGAAGTGTTAAATATAAAGCAAGGAGAGAAAAAATTAAAGATTCCCAGACGTATAAATTCTTAAAGAATAATAATAATTCAAAACATGGAGGACACATGTACCTTCTTCCAAAAATTCATAAGATTAATCTAGAAATAAGTAATGAAGCATTGCGAACTGGTCAGCTAGCAGGATACATTAATGTTCGTTACCGACCAATCATCAATAATTGTAACTCTCCCGCGAGAGATACTTACTTGATCTAATTATAAATATAAAAAAGAAAATGTTGTATGATTGCCAATGAGACAACTCTCCACAAGAGACCAAATGACACAGAAATTAACAACTATAGGTCACCGTACGGCCTTAAACAATGAGCAAAGCCCATACCGCATAGTCAGCTATAAAAGGCCCCGAAATGACAAGTGTAAAATAATTCAAACGAGAAAACTAACGGCCTAATTTATGTACAAAAAATGAACGAAAAACAAATATGTAACACATCAACACACGACAACCACTGAATTACAGGCTCCTGACTTGGGACAGGCACATACATACAGAATGTGGCGGGGTTAAACATGTTAGCGGGATCCCAACCCTCCCCCTAACCTGGGACAGTGGTGTAACAGTTCAACATAAGAACGAACTATAAAATCAGTTGAAAAAGGCTTAACTCGTCAGATGGATACAAACAGAAATACTACACAGAGTGGACGTGGCTGGGTACCTGTATATCCCAACAACAAATAGACACTTAGTACAGATCTGAGAGTACTAGCAGTTACTGACAGCTAGTTCAAAGCCACTAACAACTAATTAAAATAAATCATGCATCTAAGACTTAAATTATCAATTAGTACACATCCAACATCCAATTATTGAAGAGGCATAACTTTTACATTCAAGATACAAAAAATTTCATTAATAAAATAGAGTCACACGAGGTAAAAAAATATGCATTCTTATTGTCTATAATGTACGTCAATGTACACAAATATGATCATTGATAATTTAGAAGAAACTGTTATCAATGCATTAGAATTTATTGACACACAGGAGAATATACTTTAAAGATTCACAACAAAATAGATTTAACTGCATTTGTTAAATTAATTCTTAGAAACAATGAATTTGAGTTTAATGGACTGTTATATAAACACATTATAGGAGCGCCCATTGTCACCAACATGCACAGATCTGCATATGTCTGCCCTATTCATTAAAATCTTAGATAAGTTCCAATGGAGAGAAAACATCAAATTACACTGTCAATAGGGATGACGGTTTTATGGTCTTCACAGGCAAATTAGAGTAAATTGAAGATTTCTTTAACCTTGCAAACGAAATTGACCATTTACTTAAGTTCTGATATGAGGTGTCGACATCTAGTATGGCCTATTTAGAGGGTGGTAAAGGGTGGTGCAACGTTTTCGGCCTTTATATTTCACGTGTTTCCGTGTTTCGACGTTTTATTTCTCGTTTTCTCGTGTTTGGTTCGATGTGCGTGTTTCGTGTTTCCCTTAATTATTTTCCGTGTTTCGTGTCGGTACTCTTATTTTCTCGTGCTTGTCCCGCATTTGATTAAAAAGTAAACCGGGACTAAATCAAAGTCAGCCCAAAAATTGTTTTAAATTATAAACTAATTAACTGGTCCCAAGATATTTATTAATAGCCTATTGTATTACTATGATAAATCGGATGCAACTAACGGACGCTAAAAGGTGACCACATGCAGGGTCGCCATGTCCATTTATAATGACTGCATGATCTCCCAAGAACGGCTGAGTAATAACGTTTGGTACTTTTTTCCTTAATATTTACGATTTCATTCCTTGGCTTCGTTTTTCCAGAGTGTTTTTTTTTCGTGCAACGTTTTTGCGATTTGTTATTTCACGTGTTTCCGTGTTCATACCCTCCCTTTTACCACCCTCTATTTAGATACCGAAGTGTACAAAAGTGAACGATTCCATAATAATGGAATTCTTGATGTTAAGTCACATATATTAAAAACACAGAAACCTATCAATATTTACCAATCACTAGTGCACATCCAAAACACACATACATTTAAGAGCATTACCGTGTGTGAAGAAGGAAATAATTTGTGCTGTACATAACATTTTTACATGGTGCAAATAAAAACATGGGACTTGAAATTTAATGTGCATGCAGTAGTCGCTTGAACGAGTCGAGACTTTCTGCAGCGGTTACTGAAATAATAGTGACATCAATGAATTAAATAAACATTTAATTAACTTACAAGATAACTTAATTGATAGAGAATACTGTAAAAAGGAAACAGTAAAAGTTGTAAAAATGTATATTAACGAACAGTCTTTATTTTACTTGTTTTATTTTTATTTGAAACAGATTATTTTTATCTGATTTGTCAAAATGACAAGTGTGCATAATGATTTTATTGTTACAAATCAAATCCCAAAGCCTACTATAACTCATTATGTAGAAACCACAGCACTATTTTAAAATATCTCTCTGTGAATATCTAGACACAGATGTTTGATACCATGATAGGCCGTTATAATTAAATCTTGACCATTTAACTTTCACTTGTTTATCAAAGGGTACAACTGTCAACTTTGCACAAGTCAGTAAACCCTTGCAATGCATAAAATGTAGCTTTACAATAATATACATATTTGAAAAGGATCTATAGATTGTTTATTATCATATATCAGATAAGTGAATTAGCGATCTTCGAAAATTCTGTATTGCCATGTTTTAAATATCTTAGATACACCGTATGGAGGTGCTCTTAATTGCAGGAAGCTAATACAGATAAGATGAATAGGTGTTCCGAATGAACAATAATTTAGCTTCCGAATATTCCTCCATAGACTATATTTCGAACTAATAAATATGCCTGAACCCTCAGGGGTTCACGCAAAAATCATTTGAAATGTGTTACTTGGACACTGTACGCACATAAATTACGCTAAATTCGGACTTAAATATATTTTAATCTTATCAAAATAGATCTAAATCGTGTTTATTATATATTATCTGACTCATAAATCCTACAAACTTTCATTTAAACACTTACAACTGCATTTTTCATTAGAAATTAAAATTTTTGCATGGGTGTACTGAAAATTCGACATTTTTTTTAAATGACCCACATCTGTCGACCCAACCACTTTTTTTTTTTATCTCAAAAACAAAAGGAAGGAAGAAGTAAATAATAATTTGAACTTCGATAAATTTCTGTTGCCTGCTATCAATCCTACGACAGTGTTTTCCACATGCTTTAGTGAAATAAAAAAACAATTTCGAGCAAACTTTAAAAAAATCCGGTTAATCTTAATCTTTTGGCAAACATGGACGTGGTTATATCTCAGAACATATTCTTAGTACAGACAAACCTGTGCACTCACTAAAAAATCTATGTTTATTTAAAGTGTTATACCTAATTAGAGGCGACAAAATGCGAAAAGGGCATTAGGAGTGTTTTGGGACAATCGTAATTACCTTTTGAAACTGTAATGGGGAGCATATTTTTCTTGGATAAGATGAATATTTACTCGAAGAGAAAAATAAAAAAAAATTATTTTGTGTACTTTCAAAAGAATAATAATCTTTCCGGCATATATGCATTGGAAAATATTAATTGGAGTCGGATTATGATATGAAATTTACACACACACTCAAACACACATCCTGCTGCGCACGCACAAACAAATTAGCCCTACTACATTCCTGTTGTTAGTTACACAATGGCGTCCTTAACATTGAAGCAGTAAATTGTTCGTCAGTATGTCATATAAGCAGCTGTTGTTAAGTGTAAATCAAATAATTAATTTTCTAGGGTTCCATTGAAGTTGGAGGCGGATATGAGTTATGGAATATCGCCGACAGAGGGAACAGAATAGAGTTTTTTAGGTATAAATAAAGCCTAAGATAATTTATGATAATAAGTAATCTCTTATATTGTTGAGCACTTTTAACGAAAATGCTTTATAGATATTTGGTTGAAATATATATCATTTGTATTAGCCTTAAGATAACATTGCGACCGTTTTTATTTTTCTTTATCAGCAAATTAACGTTGGTTTTGTTCCCCTGCATCAAATTTGTAAGTTTCTAAAACATTATTTTTCATCATTATTTGAAAACAAATCTTTTGATTTGACATACTTACAACATACCAATGAGATTTAAAATGAGCGGGAGATTAAGTGCGCCTGTCAGGAACCTTGCCAATACTTGTAACCAATTATAACCAGGTGTTGTTTGACCATCAGGGATTTTAGTGTTGATGGCAGATCTTTGATTGGTTGATTGATTGATGTTTTCTTAACTTCTAGTGGCAAATATTTCATGCAACACATTAACAATGAATTCAATAGGTAGGTCCTGTAGTAGAGGCCGTCCGAGAAGAAGGTTAGGGAAATTTGGATTGCCACTGGAAAATGAGGGTATTTTGGATAGGAACAGAATTTTTGCCTTGCAACAGGCCACCTACGGACCCATCAAAGAGCTGTTTCCAGGATTCCTTACCTGCAGAGAACATGGCACTCTCTATTCAAGGCATCGGATTTAACGTCCTCATTCTGACCGGACGTGGCTGCGTACTTATACACCCCGCACAGCCAAACAGGCGCCCCAATTTGGCAAGGGTTTTATTGCGGAAGAGGACTAAAGGGACCATATTTCCATTTCCAAGTCACCCTTTGGAAAGCAGATCATTGACAGTTTCTGTTAAATCTATCAACAGCTTTTATAGATTAGGGGGTATAAAAAGAATAATTGCATATGTACAGTTTTATGTGTAAAATTCCATACAATGATGACCTCATACATGTTGGAGATTTAACTAACAATAAAACCAGGTATAACCGCACATTTTCTTCGGAAAATGCCTGTACCAAGTCAAGAATATTACAGTTGTTTTTCACTCGTTCCGTTTGGTGATAACGTTACAATTTGTCAGTTTTGATGGACTTCCCCTTTATGGATTTACCTTGGAGTTCGGTATTTTTGTTATACTTTTTGGGTGAATATTTGTAGGAGGGATGTGCAGCCCAATTGACGTATACCCGACATCTCCTTTTATTTATACTACCTAGTACGTAAAATTATTCAAACTTTAGATAAAATGTAAAACTTAGCACACTTTTTTTCAACCAATTGCAATGTCACATCCTTTTAGCTATAATGTTCATTTTCGATATAAACAAGACATGAAATGTACCTCTCATGTTTTCCTACCTATACGCCGTCTTTCAGAAAACAAACTCCTTTTGAGGGCAAGTTTTGTCTAAATAAGTTGAGTTTCCACGCAAAATTTAAACGTTTGTTAATCTAAGTCTCTAGTTTCGAATTTTGATTACCAGTTTGATATCTAATTTAATAGCAAGTAGTAAATAAACTCATCAAAGATACCTGAATTAAAATGTTGTACGCCAGACGCGTGATTGATCTACCAAAGGCTCGTCAGTGACGCTCGAATCAAACATTTAGAAAATTTACGGGCTTTATAAACAACATTAACGTGAAAAAATTAGGATGTTATATTAAAGGAATTCTACAACCTAACTTCAAAACCAAATATATCTTAATGTAAAATAGAAACAAATATTGAAATTTAACGGTTGATTAAACTTTAAATATAAATACATTCACAGGAGAATATAACCACTGATTATTCAATATATGACAACCATATAAACATATATTAAGGTGGAACCTAACACTACAGGGAGATAACTCTGTAAAAATCAGCTAAACGTTTTGATTACGTTGTATTGTTAAGGAAATATTAAGCTTCTCAATGATCAAAATTAGTGTTTGTCAAACTGCTATATAACCAATGAAATTTTTCTGATAAAGTGGTTGGTTCAATTTTTTTGAAATTTTTATATTTTTGTCAAAGGGTCAAAGTAAACATTTTGTCAAAATTTTATGAAAATTAAACGAGCCAAATTAATATTAGTCAAGGTGTTGGGTACCACCTTAACATCATTCAAAATATGAGGATTTCAGTTTTATAATACATTAATACCACACGTGGTTTAGTTTCATATATTGTAATGGTTTTTTTTTCAGATTTGATCTTGATCCACATGTAAGACACACCTTCTGGGCTTTAACCATCGGTATTTACTTTGTTTGGCTGGCACCGTACACTGTTGATCAACAAATGGTACAAAGATTTTCTTCGGCGCGGTCCTTAAAAGATGCAAAAACGTACGTATCTTCTTCATTAACTTTGAATTTCTATAGCATGGCTCTGATAGTTATATAGACGCCCCATAATGTTTTGTTCGTTCTTGGTTGACGAATGTCATATAACAAAAATTGTACTATCCTTGTAGCTCGATAAAGTAACTTCATATAGTATTTTGATTCACTTTACAAACACATACTTTTAACAGTACGTTTATTTTCTCTAACTAAGATAATCCATTGACAGTTAAAAGAAAAATATAAACAATATCATTTTAGATTAATTTCTTTCATAAAAACAATTTCATCTACAACATACTCGCCAGTGGCGCTCGAATCAAAACAGTTGGGAGTGGCAAATCAAAACAAAATGAAACATCAGACGCGCATCTCGTCTACTCGTCATGTCAAGTACGAATTTGAATAGCCTTGAAAACAAAAAAATCCGAAAAGGTTTCGCCAAATACGGCTAAAGTTTTATTTGCCTGGGGAGAAACCTAGACTTAATTGTTTGATTAAGACGATAACCCCTATTTTGAAAGGTCTTTTTTATATATCCTATTGGCTCAAGTTTAATAAGGTTTTGAATAGGGGTCAACAAAAGTATGGAAATGCAATAAATATATTTAACAGACCTGTCGAAATACTTAGTATATCCCATCACCACAACTAGATTAGATTAGCATCTCATCAAGAGTTTATAACTTTTCATGAGGTTCGTTTACATAGATCGCAAACCGAAGACCTCGAGTGTAGGCTTGTCTATTCTATCATTTTGTCAATCTTGAAGGATTTTCACTATGTCACCAGACTTTCTTTGGTCGTTCCTGTCTAAGCTTTCCACCAATTATTATCAAAATCACAGAAGACATAATTTTTGGCTGATGCGGAGATAAACACCAACTATAAATCATTTCAACGATTGGTTTTTTTTTTTGTACATTTTTCTAATGCCACTTTCAATGGTCTTGGCTTTATCACTACGGCAAGTTGTCATTGGTGGAGGATGCCGATGTAACCCAAAGAGAACAGCCATCCCTTTGCCTTGACAAGAAAACTGCCAATCTAAGTTCAATTAAGATCTAAGTCGCGACATTTTAATGAAAAGTTTACGCAAAAAAAAAAACGTGAAAAGTGAAGGATTTTGTTTAACTTTTTCTTTATTTTCAATTTTGCTTCTTGACATATAATGAATCTTTCACTTCGTGCTTATAAATTAAATTTTAGAATTACTTCAATATCGGATTATGTATCTGTTTCTATGTTGTGTTTTGTATACTATTGTTTGTCTTGTGGTCTTTTGTCGTTTTTTTTTGTCATGGTGTTGCCAGTTTATTTTCGACATATGAGTTTGAATGCCCCTTGGGTATCTTTCGCGTCTCTTTCAGTATATATCAAGAACATGATTACAAAAATTATGCAAACAGTTTTAAATGTTTTCTTTTAATTATAAAAATTAAAAATCCTATAATGTTAATTCCTAGAGGGAAATTATGTATAATTATATATATATACATTTATTTTCGATTTATTGTTCTTAACACACTCATGATCAGCCAGGTACAAAAACTACAGTCATTGAATCACGAATTCAGAGACAATGTCACATAAGGTATTTTTTTTGAATGGTTTATGATACAAATTCAGATGTTATGTAATTTGTGAAATAAGATATACAAATCCATACTACATAAGTATTAATGGTGACCTAGCTTGTTACTAACCGCATAAGGCCTGCCATCCTGTTTTCTTATAAGTTAAACTAGTCAAACAGGAATAATGATAATATATTTTTTTTAATTTGCTTTCTATAAAAGGGGACAAAGGTGCTTAGGGGAAAATCAATAGTCATATGTGGGGAAAACACACAAAGATAGTACTTTGCCAAATAAAAGAGACATATAACCAAAGAACTATCCACGAAAACCTACTCTAAACTATAAATTAAGTTATATAATCCTTACCACCATATAAGGTAAACGCAGGTACTCTTGAAGGGGAAACACTTCCTGTTCAATAAATGACACCCGTCGATGATTTACTCATGGCAAGTATAACTCGTTAATAAGCCAAATTCCTAGACTTTATAACAGAGGAACACACAGCACATACACGTGAACTCGTGCTGACCCTACAAGATCATTGACCAATAAGAAAGATGTAATCCAATCATGCACTGGTCATTAGTGAAATTTCTCTACACGTGAAAACATGTTATCTAATTTCAACAATTTATCGTTTAATTAAGTATGACAAATCTGATCCATTGACCAGTACAGAGACATCATAGATTTACAGTATAAATAGCTAGCGCTCCCTCTTATTTTAAGTCTGATCTTCCCTGCCGTCTTAAATGATTTTATTCAGCTTTTCGTTTAGCAAACAAAATTTGTTTTTATATAATAATAATTTTGGTTTTATAATTATGACCGTATGAATGATATCATATCAGATTCTAATATGCTGTTTTTCTTTCGCTTTGGAAACAAAGCCATGTTCTTATTCCATTAAAACATGGGATGCACGTGATTTGACGTCACAATTGAAATTGCAACGTCAGTTGTATTTTGAACAACGCCGGAGATCAAAACGGACATTTGTGTTGGTGTTTCTTGCTAGGAAATTAAGTAAAATCATTCTAAAAGTAAGTTTACATGTATCTATTAATTTTTATCGTGAAACGGTTGATTGTCTATAACGTTTTGGCGTCATCAAATCAAAATGTCTGCCTTTCGAAAGTGCATTAAACGTCCGGTTCGATGTACAAAAGTTTTAAATTTTCCTATTGGAATCGAAATAATTCTATCATGCCGTTCTCTATGCTCATTTTTACATGGATAGGCAATATATTTGTCAACATTTTACACCTCGCTTACGCTCGGTGTAAAGATATTGACAAATATAATGCCTACCCATGTTAAAATGAGCATAGAGCATGGCATGAAAGAATTATTTCTCAAGTAATCGCTTCAAACCACTTATACGGACGGTGGCCTATAAGTGCTTGAATGCACACTATTTGAACTCAATTGGACTGTTCTCTCATTTCCCTTTGTATATATATATATATTTACACATTTACATTTAATGATATTTCCACAATATAATTGACAAAATTAAGCAAGTTGTCCAAGTGATTTGCTAAGAATTTCGAAAAATATTACCAAACGTGATGATCTGGCATCGGCAGATCACCAATATGATGTAACCTTATTTTATTTGTGTATACAAACATCGAACTTATCCACCATTCTGTTAATGCGTGTGTGTGGTACTTTCTGTAAAAAAAATAATGACCAGTCCCTTGAGGCATTACTTTAATCGGATGAAAAGGAGAAGGTAATTTTGTGGCCTAAAAATGGCCGTGTGGGGAAAAACCAGAAAGGTATTGAAAAAGCAGAACGTTTTAGTATAGGACAAACCTTGTTAGTACAAATTGACTGTGATGTCATGTAGCAGATTTTTTATATTGTTATCAGAGATAGCCTGTTTAGGACAGTTTTAGCAAAATTTAGAAAGTGTTTGGTCACAATTTGTTTCTTCAGTCAATAAAAGCACAAAATAAATACAGTTAATATGGATATCTTTTTGGGTGATGTTTGTGCTATTAATAAAGTCAAAAAGTCAATATTTCGCCATTTTTTTTTACTTGTTTGGCCCAATAACTAGTGAAAATGGAATATTTTTTTGTTTACCAAAACTGTAATAACTTGTTAAAGTACATAAATACATCATTTGATTCTTCATATCAGAGACCATTTCAATACTTTTGTTTTTAGGGATAGTTAGACCTTACATCGCACCTTCTCCTTTATCAATTACTCAAAGATATATGATATATTCCTAACATTGAGGAATCTGTAATTCTGATTCCGTATACGGGTATTGCTGTTTATTGATCCTTTTTGTTTTTCAGCTTTTCAACGTTTGTATTAGGTTTTAGATTTTCAAATAGTTTGGCCTCGAGCATCCCTGAATTCATTGGCGGATCCAGAAATTTTCAAAAGGGGGGCCCACTGACTGCCTAAGAGGGGGCCCGCTCCAGTCATGCTTCAGTGATTTCCTATATAGTCAACCAAATTTTTCCCACAAAAAGGGGGGCCCTTGCCCCCTCAAAATCCGCCTCTGGAACTGACTAATTGCGCATCTAGTGTAGTAACATTGATGCCATTATTGTTATTGTCATTAACTTGCTTTTTTCTTTGATGCCAAACTTAGTTGAAAATACATATGTTTCGATATTAAATCAAATTAAAAATGAAACAACACAAACAAATATAACAAATCAAGTAAATGATTAATCGAGTGGTCAGCATCATAAGTATAATCAAGTGAATGATTAATCGAGTGATCAGCATGATCAGTATAATCAAGTGAATGATTAATCGAGTGATCAGCATGATCAGTATACTAGTTTTCACATAGACAACATCGATTCATGAAACAGAAGTGTTAATGATGTTCTTAGTACTCAATACATATATATAGGCTAAACATGTTTTTTTACGTTAATGCGAGTCAGATCATAATAAGGAATTGGAATGTTTTTCTAAACTTTGCTTTCTGAAACATTGGACTAAGAAGTCAAGCAGGGCATCAAAAGTCGTATATGGATAAGAAAAACTGAAAAGATGACCAAAAAGAAAATGATGTACAATATAAAAAATGGAGATGTCGTATGGTTGCCAATGAGACAAATATCCACCAGAGACCAATTGACGTAGATGTTAGCAACTATATGTCACTGCACGGCAACAAACAGCTTACCGCATAGCAAACTATTAAAGATCCAGACATAACAAAATGTAAAAAAGTTCAAACGAGAATAACAAATGGCCTGATGTTCATACAAACAAATAACGAAATATAAATATGATATACTGCAACAAACAACAACCTTTAAATTATAAACAAAGAACACTCCACAAAACACTACAAAAAGAAGACTTAGGTGAGAGTAAAACCAACCTAACCACTTTCTAAGTTAAATTTAGGTGTTCTGGAAGGGGAAGTATTTCCAGCGTCACGAGGATTTCCTATTGATTTTGTCATGGCAAGTACAAACCCGTTCATAAGTTGTATTCAAAGACTTCACAACCACGAAAAGGATGATAGGCTTGGTGCCACGACAAACGGAATGAAAATGAGAAATTCAAGACAAAATATAGATAATTGATAATAACAACTCATTAGTAAAAACAACTTAACGTTTTAAAGATAGTATCAGGCGTGAGCAAATACACGTTCTCTTTTTCTCAGAGTGTAAGCTTCCTCTTCTGGAACACCTAAATAAACCTTAGAAAGCGGTTAGGTTCGTTTTAAACCCATCCCTTAATTCCCTTCGCAAGTGTGTTAATACCTAACGCGTGTTAAGTTATAGTGATATAAAACTATTTTAATAAATTGAAGACTTTTATATGACGAAAGTGTTTACAAAAGTAGTTTTCACCCAAATCAAAAACAATAAGGAACACATATCATGTATTACACTATTTGTTTTATTGACATGAAAAAAAGAGAAAGGGTATTTGTTCACGACTGATACTGTTTTAAACTATTAATAGAAGAGAGAATGGAAACGAGGAAGGCCACCAATGGGTCTTCATTGCAGCATGAAAATCCCGCACCAGAGGCGGGCTTCAGCTGGCCACTAAACAATAATGTGTACTATTTCAGCGAAAAGGACCTGACACTTAACTACGAAAAATACAAATGAACCAAAATTTAAAAAAAAAAAACAAAGAAGACTAGGAGCCTCTGGCCTTTGTTAGTCTTATATGATTTTTAATTTAGTTTCTTTTATATATTTCGGAGATTATTATGACGTCCACTATTACTGAACTAGTACATATTTTTGTTTAGGGGCCAGCTGAAGCACGCCTCCGGTGCGGGATTTTCTCGCTGTATTGAAGACCCATTGGTGGCCTTCGGCTGTTTTCTGCTCTTTGGTCGGGTTGTTGTCTCTTTGACACATTCCCCATTTCTATTCTCAATTTTAACAAAGGCTAGAGGTTCCTGACATGGGACAGGGGCCAAAATGCGGCGGAGTTAAACATGTTTTGTGAGATCTTAATCCTCGTCTTATACCTCTAGCCAATGTGGAATAAACAAACAGTCTGTTGTGGGGAGTTGTCTCATTGGTAATCATACCACATCTTCTTATTTTTGTAAACGCACAGTATTAAGTCTTTTTTTCTAATGTGTTGTAATTATACATTTCTGTTTTGTCTTGCATTCAAATTTTCTGTGACGAAAAAGTGTAGTATGGTACTTGAACTAAAGTGTGTATTCTTGTGGTTGTGTTGTGTTGTTGGGTGTCTAAGTTTCACTCGTACAAATGCCAAGTATACTCTTTAACAGGGTTACCCTTGAAATCTACTGGTAGCGTGATTAAGGGAATCCTGGTCACATAAATTAATAAATGGATCCTGGTGCAGTCTGAACGAAGTCTTGCAAGTGAACATAAACACGAAGTCGAATAAAAGTTCAATACTGTATTATTAAAATCATAAGACTATAACAAAGTTACAAGTATAACACAATGTACATCTAACTTCAGGCTCAACAATACGGCTCTCCTCTCTACTAAAAAAACGCAACTGTCCTCTCCTCACTATAAATTCTCTCTCCTCCTTATCTCACGCTCTTTCTCTCTTTTATATGACTCCTACAAGCCCGTATACAAATATAGACTACTTGGGCAACCGGGCTCCGTGTAGTCCGTGCTCCGGAAGTCCGGGTGCTCCGGTGATTTGGGCTCCTAGTGTTCCGTGCTCCTTACATAAATTTACTAGGGCACCATATGCAAATCATTAGGGCTCACTAGTCAAACAAAGAAATCTAAATATAACTCCTAATCAATATAATCTCTGATGATCTCTAACTGTATTTAGAATATAGCAAAGTGCTCTCGACCAATGAAATCGTAGGATTTGATGTCTCTTAATTGTGAAGAATGAATGTAATTCATGTTCTTAGTAAGGGATTATCCTATTGTTAAGGCATTTTTACAGTTCAAAACAAAAGAGTTTCTATAAATGAGCAGCAACCGCCCCGGAGCACATTTATCAGAATGAAAGGATTTATCACCAGTGATTGAAACTGACTAAAAGTTCAATTGTGAAACAAACAAAAAAAAACAAAATAAGTTGAAATTTACTAGTGCAGTAAAATTGGTACCTTTAATGTTATTATGAAATTTTAATAACTTCAAATTACTCAAAAAATAAACAATAGTAATGCAATGCATTATAAAAAAAACCACACAGTTTTAAAATCAAAAATAATCTAAATCTTTAAATTTCCAAAACTCTGATTAATGAACCAGCGGTTGTGAAGAATAGTTATTCCCAATATTCCGATAAAATAAAACAACAAAAAACAGGTATTTAATTTAAGTTTGGAATATATTTAAACTTTTAAAGGCATTTTATTTTGACATTCCCCTGACATAATGAAATAGTATTTGATTTAAAAAGCCGGACCAAAATATTGGCTGTGAAATGAAATTAGTTGTAACTCAAATGTTTTATTTAAACTGTAAATTAAAAAAGGATAATTCCTCACTAAAATATTACATAATTTACATTCATACTCACAATCAGGAAACATATACAATTCCTACCTTTTCTTTGTGTCCCCTAATGTCTATAACGCATATTTTTAATATAATTCCCAAATTGTAAGAAAGTCCTTACATTACTAAAACTAATCCATAAATGAAATGCCGAAAAAGGAATTCATGCATCAATTAGAAACATTGCACTGACAATGAAGCTAATTCTTGAATAGTCAACCAATCAAGAGATTATTTGAGCCTTGAGCACTTTACAATATTCTAAGTTTGTAAGAGAATAATAATCCCTTACTTCATGACAAGTACTCGCTAACGCTCGTACTTAATCATGAAGAAAGGGATTATCATTCTCTTACATATACTAAATGGCTATGTGTGAAAATACGGATGTATTTAAACCTGATACAATCAAATAACACGCTTGACCTAACATATAAAAAATGTTACACCCCCCCCCCCCTCTTGTTTATGTACTTCCACTGTTCAGTATACAGCATTATATAAAAAAAAATCTAATTAAATACTGTTCTTGAGCACCTTATAACAAATACACACATAGCCAACAAGTAGTGCATGTATATATATATATCAAAAACATAATTATCATGGTTTGCATCAAAAGAACTTCTAAGATAAAAAAAATATATAAACAAAAATGTACATGTACCCTGAGATAGATGATAATAAAAAAAAAACCTTATCATAACTTTTTAAAATATAAAAATAGCACCCCTGACTAGTTTTGAGTATTATGCGATTCTAAATAACAAAACTTAACACAACTTACAGAGATATCATATTTTTATCATGGAATATAAAAAAAAAACATCGGAATCCAAGATTTGATTCTTTAAAATGTTTAAACGTACACTCAAAATTGGGCCAGGTAACACCAAGTAAATAACAAGGGTCACAGGGCTCCATATAAACAAAATTACTTTAAACTAATTTTGCGAACAAAATTTAAGTCTATGTAAAATAAGCACCACTTATTAAAAATAAGAAGTATAACAAATACAAAAATTATATAGTGCTGACAATGATATATTTTAAGTCTACATAACAGTTTTAGATTTAAGACTTTCAAAACAATGGAGTTTACTGGTCTTAAAAAAAATCTAGTTAATCATTGTTTAATGGGCATTGAGACACCATGATTGAAGGATTTCAAGCGACATATTGTAATTTTAAAGGGCTTCGAGACACCATAAAAATGTATTAAGGGTTTCGAGCACCAAATAAAGCTAAACTTCTACTTTATAAACAAACACAGAAAAACTTCTGTATAAAACAACATAGTTTACACAATAAATAAACAACTGTTTATCAAGTCACTTGGTTTATTCACTATCTTCTTCCGTCGTTTCATTGTGGGTTTTTTTCTTTTCATTAGACCGTCCATGCCGGATGACCGACACCTGGCCTCTGATGTCGATCTCATCTGCGTAAATCTGTCTCTCGATAATCTCTACGGTCCCCTTCTCGGTTCCGGAAATTCTGGTGGACGATTTTTAAACATCGGGGATCTGTCTCTTCCATGCCATATATCACAGTTATAGAATCGCCCTTGGGATCCTTTACCGTTATTCCGTGGGTAATTGTAAGGAATCTTACTTCTCTCGACATTTTCTCTTTTTGTTCCTTCTGTTTCTGCAGTTACATCTGCGTCACTGTCCCCGTCTTCAACTTCATATATTGGCCGCTGAACTGGTTTGAAATGCTTGGCGAGGTCCTTTTCTCCTACTCTTATGCATTCTTCCTGCATAGAATTAATTACCGCCTCTTGCAGGGTATTAGGTCTGGTTCGCTCGACAGCAAGGCGAAAATCTTCTGACTGTCCGCACTTGTCAAGGAACGCTTTAATAGAGTTCTCCTCTACAATCTCAGGATTGCCCGGATACGCTCTACGGTACAAATCCTCTATGGCTTGACCAAAATCTCTCAAAGATTCTTCCGGTTTTCTCTTTCTCAGTTTTGCCTCTGTCACATACCTTTCTTTCATCGCCGTATGTCAAAATCTCTCTTCCATCTTTTGTTTAAGACGATTATTATCTCTCTGTATTATAACTGGCATCCCGTATGCATACGTCTCCGTTTGTCCCCTAAGAGTACTAAGAAGGACCCTTCGTGACTTTTCATTGTTCCATACATTTAACTCGGATATATTCTCAAAGTATTGAATGAACTCATTCCAAACATCATTCCTTGCTCCGGAAAAGGTCCTCCGAACAGGATATTCATTAGATGGAGGAACGTTCCTTCCACGGATACACCAAGTATTCGGGTATTCCGTAGTCGTTCCGTTTATGTCAGTACATTCATTTTCTATACTATCAGACTCTGGCAATTGGATATGTCCTAGTGATAAGCCCATGTTTTCCGATGTTTGCCCGGGTGACTCAAACTCCATTTGCCTTTGTCCGTTTATAACAGGGCAATTAGGGCAAGGGCTCGAGAACGAGGGCATTTCATCTGAGTCATAGGGCGTACCAGTATCAATGATAACATTATCCGGAGTACGGCTTAGCCCATTATACATATGATTAGGGCTTCGCCTGTTCCTGGACCATGTATATGCAGTGTTTTCTGACTTATAGCCGGTAATGACGGAATCCATACTAATTTCAAAACTATCGTTGAAATAATCAGGCATATTATCGCTAATAATCCAATCACTACATATTCCTGAGACTTCTGTACTGCCCTATTGTTAGGAAAATAAATCCATGCTGTTGCAACGAGGCCGCTACTGAAAGTAAGCAAACTAGTCCATATTTGCCAAAATTTCTTCCAACCATTTCCTCCGTCTTTTCCGTATTGCTCATCTCCTGGACAGCTCTATCCTGATAGTTCCTGGGTGAACAATGCCCGATTCTCCGGCGATACCGGTTATCTGGCATATTCTCCGTGTGAACATCATGGAGAGTACCAGTGACAGGCGAACTACTTAACCCAGAAGCTGCTGGGGAAAATATCTGACTTCTTAAGCAATTCTGCCTTACCTGAGAGAGCGTTGGAGCCTGAGTTGATGTCCTTATTGTTCTTCTTGGTGTTTCCATTGTATTATTAAACAAATACAGTTATCACTAACAAGTTCGTTGAAGTCACACACAGTAAATCCCACCGCTGCCACCAATAGGCTACTAGGGCAACCGGGCTCCGTGTAGTCCGTGCTCCGGAAGTCCGGGTGCTCCGGTGAACTGTATTAAATGGCTATGTGTGAAAATACAGATGTATGTAAACCTGATACAATCAGATAACAGGCTTGACCTAACATATAAAAAATGTTACATTTCATTTCATTAGTTATTCCATGAATGTATTCAGTTTTTAATGGTCATCTTACATTTATAAATGGAAATAGTTAAACGAGTGCCTTAATTTTCTTCGCAAGTTATGTGTTATAGTAATATAAAACTATTTTAATAAATTGAAAACTTTGATATGACGAAAGTGTACAAAAAGGTAGTTGTCGACTAAATCAAGAACAATAAACGTTTTTTTACAGCTGGAACCCGGAAGTAATTCATGGTAAAAATTGATAATAGAATGATATTTTTAAAACATCCGTAGAGAGTATATTTTGGATATTATGTGTCTATTAATTGGTAAAGTTAAGACTAAAAGAAATATTATATAACTCATTACTGCAAGTTTAATATACACTAATAATCGTGTAACAAGCAGAAGTATGACAACATAGCTTTATTATTTCTAATTAATTCTTTAGCATCCTATTTCTGGGAATTTATTGTAAAACTAACAAATAATTTATATACATTTTGATCTTAACCTATAACAAAATAATTGACTTTAATAAGTAAGTTGTCCATAAGATTTGCTGATGTTTTCAAGACAATTTGCAAAAGTGATGAGTGTGCAACGTCCTTAATGATGAATATTACGCCAATATGGTGAAGCTTTGTTTTATTTTGGTATACGAGCAACGATGCTTATAAATCTTTTCATTAGTTTTCTTTGTTGTACTTTGTTGACCGCTGCTTGTCTTTCCGTTGTTTTTCTGTTGGCTTGTGTTGTATGTTGTTCTTCGACTAATGTTATTCATTACCTCATTACATTCTCTTCACTAATGTTTTTCATTACCTCATTACATTCTCTTCACTAATGTTTTTCATTACCTCATTACATTCTCTTCACTAATGTTTTTCATTACCTCATTACATTCTCTTCACTAATGTTTTTCATTACCTCATTACATTCTCTTCACTAATGTTTTTCTCCGGAGCCAACAGTATAGAGTATGGCGTTGAATCATTCAAATGAAATCAGACAGTCAAAGCAATACGCTGTTCTTTATTGACTACTTCCCTGCAATACTTCCATTATAGTATGTTTCGGGAATATTTTTAAGATAGTTGAATGTCTATTGTATTATTTGATTCAATTCAACTATATTAGAAACTACTACTACATCATAACAAAAGGTAAAAACTTATCACCGGGTTTGTACTTACATGCGCAACACGACGGGTGCCACATGTGGAGCAGGATTTGCTTGTCCTTTCGAAGTACCTGAGATCACCCACATTTTTCGTGGGGTCCGTGTTGCTCAGTCTTTATTTTTTAATGTTGTGTTTTGTGTAGTGTTGATTGTCTGTTTTTCTTTTTCTTTTTAGCCATGACGTTGTCAGTTTATTTTCGACTTATGAGTTTGAATGTCCCTTTGTTATCTGTCGCCTCTCTTTTAAAACAGATACTAAATGCATTTAAAAATTGCAAGGTGCAACCAGACAATACGATGAAATTGTAAAACCCCCGGAATCGCACGAATCTCTTAGATATGTAAATTAAAATGACAAGACCTGGCGACAATAGAACAGTACTAATTAACATTGAAAAGTTGTTATAAGAAAAACTAACTTAAAGGTTATTGCGGTATACACTAGTTATAAAACGTCGTTAAACTTTATTGAACCTAACTGTGATATTTGTTTCTGTTTGGACAAATAACGACCAAATGACATTGGAATTGTGATAGAACATTGTATTGTATAACAATTTTTCCTCCATCAATTGTTTATCGGATGTCGTTTGCAGTTGTTATTGTGCAAGCATTATTATGTACTACAGTTCAATTATACAGAAGCTATGCTTTTGAGTTACTGTATGCCAAAATGGTTTAAAGACAGTAAGCAATTTTAAAACTATAACCGATATTGTTATTTATGTTACAGGGCCTTGCTTCTCAATGTACCTTTTATGTTCATCTTGATAACACTGTGTTCATTTACTGGTTTAGTTATGTTTGCCTTCTATGCTGACTGTGATCCACTCAAGACTCACGACGCCGATAATCCTAACCAGGTATGTCGTCATATAGCTACGTATAATCTCGTTGTTCCGTTTTCCTGTTAAAAATTGAAAACACGTTATAAATTGTGCGTCCCAAAGCGCTTTATTTGGTTTACTTTCAACAGGAACGTTCAAAGCCAAACATTTGATACCAAGGATGTATACGCACAGTAACGTCATGTTGACTGGTGCAATATCCAAATTGCACCGAGTACCCAAATTGCATCCTTTTAGAAAAATGTGCATTGGAAATCTTACAAGTTTTGCTAGAGACTAAACAATTTGTATTTTTATGATTTGACATTATGTACGTCTTTCAACATAGCTAACTGTATTTAAATCCACAAAAAGTCAACTTTTAGAAATGAGCAATTAAAAAATGTTACAGGCATCCATTTCTTAAGAAATTAACAGTAAACATGGACTATTTTCAAATTGCTCTAAATATTTGGAGAAATAAAACCAAACATAAGTTATTCAATTTTACGGATTTGAATTTAAGCATGGATGCAATTTGGGTACACCTCATTACAGAATCATGGATCGCTTTGAGGTCGGTTAAACCCATTTTTCTATAATTCAATATGGATTCAAAAATTAATTTATTTGAATTATTTAGTAAATAAGGATACATCTACAAAATAATCACAGAATGGAAACTTTTGTCTTGATAAAAAATAAACGTAGGTGAAAAAACTGTCAAAATAGGTGCAATTTTGGTACCCTCACGTTAACAGTTGAGAGCCTTGTGAAAATAGGACCTACAAATAATAGCCAAATTCATCTAAGGTCAACTTTGCCTGAGGGAGTTTAAACCTTAGTTTCTTAATAATTTACAAATTTATGAACGGATGACTTTAGAAAAGTTTGTTTTAAATAATGTTATTTATATATATATATATATATCCAAGTCTAAATTGAAAACAACGTTCAAACCTATGATTGCGTTGGATAAAAACCGCAATTTTTATACGTGTGCATGCAAAACAAATTTCTTGTTAGAGGGGTCTAAATACAGCACAAACAACATTTTCCAAAAGACCAAAAAAGTGAAAAAGTATATTTTTACAAAACGTATTTGACTAACAGGTCGAACAACAAATGTTCTTAAACCCTGCTGACTGCCATTGGCGATTGCCAAATAAACGGATCACCGATGTAATAAATGGATCTTATTTATAATTTTATACTAAACAGAAAACAATAAACTTGCGGAAAAGATGGTATACCGCAAAAAGAAGGTGCAAAAGTTTTTGTACACCATATCCGGATTTCGACAATTAATGTCTCTTCAGTGATGTTAGGAATCGAAACGGTATTTGGAAAGCCATACAATTTACCTCAATTTGGGATAGACTCTTGAATTTTGAGGAGTCAAAATAGGATGAACGGATCATATAAACCCGAAGGCAAATATAATACAAGTCCAAACGAAAAAATATAAACAAGTCTAAATTGAAAACAACGTTCAAACCTATGATTGCGTTGGATAAAAACCGCAATTTTTATACGTGTGCATGCAAAACAAATTTCTTGTTAGAGGGGTCTAATTACAGCACATACAACATTTTCCAAAAGACCTAAAAAGTGAAAAAGTATATTTTAACAAAACGCATTTGACTAACAGGTCGAACAACAAATGTTCTTAAACCCTGCTGACTGCCATTGGCGATTGCCAAATAAACGGATCACCGATGTAATAAATGGATCTTATTTATAATTTTTATACTAAACAGAAAACAATAAACTTGCGGAAAAGATGGTATACCGCAAAAAGAAGGTGCAAAAGTTTTTGTACACCATATCCGGATTTCGACAATTAATGTCTCTTCAGTGATGTTAGGAATCGAAACGGTATTTGGAAAGCCATACAATTTACCTCAATTTGGGATAGACTCTTGAATTTTGAGGAGTCAAAATAGGATGAACGGATCATATAAACCCGAAGGCAAATATAATACAAGTCCAAACGAAAAAATATAAACAAGTCTAAATTGAAAACAACGTTCAAACCTATGATTGCGTTGGATAAAAACCGCAATTTTTATACGTGTGCAAGCAAAACAAATTTCTTGTTAGAGGGGTCTAAATACAGCACAAACAACATTTTCCAAAAGACCAAAAAAGTGAAAAAGTATATTTTAACAAAACGTATTTGACTAACAGGTCGAACAACAAATGTTCTTAAACCCTGCTGACTGCCATTGGCAATTGCCAAATAAACGGATCACCGATGTAATAAATGGATCTTATTTATAATTTTTATACTAAACAGAAAACAATAAACTTGCGGAAAAGATGGTATATCGCAAAAAGAAGGTGCAAAAGTTTTTGTACACCATATCCGGATTTCGACAATTAATGTCTCTTCAGTGATGTTAGGAATCGAAACGGTATTTGGAAAGCCATACAATTTACCCCAATTTGGGATAGACTCCTGAATTTTGAGGAGTCAAAATAGGATGAACGGATCATAAAAAACCGAAGGCAAATATAATACAAGTCCAAACGAAAAAATATAAACAAGTCTAAATTGAAACAACGTTCAAACCTATGATTGCGTTGGATAAAAACCGCAATTTTTATACGTGTGCATGCAAAACAAATTTCTTGTTAGAGGGGTCTAAATACAGCACAAACAACATTTTCCAAAAGACCTTAAAAGTGAAAAAGTATATTTTAACAAAACGCATTTGACTAACAGGTCGAACAACAAATGTTCTTAAACCCTGCTGACTGCCATTGGCGATTGCCAAATAAACGGATCACCGATGTAATAAATGGATCTTATTTATAATTTTTATACTAAACAGAAAACAATAAACTTGCGGAAAAGATGGTATACCGCAAAAAGAAGGTGCAAAAGTTTTTGTACACCATATCCGGATTTCGACAATTAATGTCTCTTCAGTGATGTTAGGAATCGAAACGGTATTTGGAAAGCCATACAATTTACCTCAATTTGGGATAGACTCTTGAATTTTGAGGAGTCAAAATAGGATGAACGGATCATATAAACCCGAAGGCAAATATAATACAAGTCCAAACGAAAAAATATAAACAAGTCTAAATTGAAAACAACGTTCAAACCTATGATTGCGTTGGATAAAAACCGCAATTTTTATACGTATGCATGCAAAACAAATTTCTTGTTAGAGGGGTCTAAATACAGCACAAACAACATTTTCCAAAAGACCTTAAAAGTGAAAAAGTATATTTTAACAAAACGCATTTGACTAACAGGTCGAACAACAAATGTTCTTAAACCCTGCTGACTGCCATTGGCGATTGCCAAATAAACGGATCACCGATGTAATAAATGGATCTTATTTATAATTTTTATACTAAACAGAAAACAAAAAACTTGCGGAAAAGATGGTATACCGCAAAAAGAAGGTGCAAAAGTTTTTGTACACCATATCCGGATTTCGACAATTAATGTCTCTTCAGTGATGTTAGGAATCGAAACGGTATTTGGAAAGCCATACAATTTACCTCAATTTGGGATAGACTCTTGAATTTTGAGGAGTCAAAATAGGATGAACGGATCATATAAACCCGAAGGCAAATATAATACAAGTCCAAACGAAAAAATATAAACAAGTCTAAATTGAAAACAACGTTCAAACCTATGATTGCGTTGGATAAAAACCGCAATTTTTATACGTGTGCAAGCAAAACAAATTTCTTGTTAGAGGGGTCTAAATACAGCACAAACAACATTTTCCAAAAGACCAAAAAAGTGAAAAAGTATATTTTAACAAAACGTATTTGACTAACAGGTCGAACAACAAATGTTCTTAAACCCTGCTGACTGCCATTGGCAATTGCCAAATAAACGGATCACCGATGTAATAAATGGATCTTATTTATAATTTTTATACTAAACAGAAAACAATAAACTTGCGGAAAAGATGGTATACCGCAAAAAGAAGGTGCAAAAGTTTTTGTACACCATATCCGGATTTCGACAATTAATGTCTCTTCAGTGATGTTAGGAATCGAAACGGTATTTGGAAAGCCATACAATTTACCCCAATTTGGGATAGACTCCTGAATTTTGAGGAGTCAAAATAGGATGAACGGATCATAAAAAACCGAAGGCAAATATAATACAAGTCCAAACGAAAAAATATAAACAAGTCTAAATTGAAACAACGTTCAAACCTATGATTGCGTTGGATAAAAACCGCAATTTTTATACGTGTGCATGCAAAACAAATTTCTTGTTAGAGGGGTCTAAATACAGCACAAACAACATTTTCCAAAAGACCTTAAAAGTGAAAAAGTATATTTTAACAAAACGCATTTGACTAACAGGTCGAACAACAAATGTTCTTAAACCCTGCTGACTGCCATTGGCGATTGCCAAATAAACGGATCACCGATGTAATAAATGGATCTTATTTATAATTTTTATACTAAACAGAAAACAATAAACTTGCGGAAAAGATGGTATACCGCAAAAAGAAGGTGCAAAAGTTTTTGTACACCATATCCGGATTTCGACAATTAATGTCTCTTCAGTGATGTTAGGAATCGAAACGGTATTTGGAAAGCCATACAATTTACCTCAATTTGGGATAGACTCTTGAATTTTGAGGAGTCAAAATAGGATGAACGGATCATATAAACCCGAAGGCAAATATAATACAAGTCCAAACGAAAAAATATAAACAAGTCTAAATTGAAAACAACGTTCAAACCTATGATTGCGTTGGATAAAAACCGCAATTTTTATACGTATGCATGCAAAACAAATTTCTTGTTAGAGGGGTCTAAATACAGCACAAACAACATTTTCCAAAAGACCAAAAAAGTGAAAAAGTATATTTTAACAAAACGCATTTGACTAACAGGTCGAACAACAAATGTTCTTAAACCCTGCTGACTGCCATTGGCGATTGCCAAATAACGGATCACCGATGTAATAAATGGATCTTATTTATAATTTTTATACTAAACAGAAAACAATAAACTTGCGGAAAAGATGGTATATCGCAAAAAGAAGGTGCAAAAGTTTTTGTACACCATATCCGGATTTCGACAATTAATGTCTCTTCAGCGATGTTAGGAATCGAAACGGTATTTGGAAAGCCATACAATTTACCTCAATTTGGGATAGACTCTTGAATTTTGAGGAGTCAAAATAGGATGAACGGATCATATAAACCCGAAGGCAAATATGATACAAGTCCAAACGAAAAAATATAAACAAGTCTAAATTGAAAACAACGTTCAAACCTATGATTGCGTTGGATAAAAACCGCAATTTTTATACGTGTGCATGCAAAACAAATTTCTTGTTAGAGGGGTCTAAATACAGCACAAACAACATTTTCCAAAAGACCAAAAAAGTGAAAAAGTATATTTTAACAAAACGCATTTGACTAACAGGTCGAACAACAAATGTTCTTAAACCCTGCGGACTGCCATTGGCGATTGCCAAATAAACGGATCACCGATGTAATAAATGGATCTTATTTATAATTTTTATACTAAACAGAAAACAATAAACTTGCGGAAAAGATGGTATACCGCAAAAAGAAGGTGCAAAAGTTTTTGTACACCATATCCGGATTTCGACAATTAATGTCTCTTCAGTGATGTTAGGAATCGAAACGGTATTTGGAAAGCCATACAATTTACCTCAATTTGGGATAGACTCTTGAATTTTGAGGAGTCAAAATAGGATGAACGGATCATATAAACCCGAAGGCAAATATAATACAAGTCCAAACGAAAAAATATAAACAAGTCTAAATTGAAAACAACGTTCAAACCTATGATTGCGTTGGATAAAAACCGCAATTTTTATACGTGTGCATGCAAAACAAATTTCTTGTTAGAGGGGTCTAAATACAGCACAAACAACATTTTCCAAAAGACCAAAAAAGTGAAAAAGTATATTTTAACAAAACGCATTTGACTAACAGGTCGAACAACAAATGTTCTTAAACCCTGCGGACTGCCATTGGCGATTGCCAAATAAACGGATCACCGATGTAATAAATGGATCTTATTTATAATTTTTATACTAAACAGAAAACAATAAACTTGCGGAAAAGATGGTATACCGCAAAAAGAAGGTGCAAAAGTTTTTGTACACCATATCCGGATTTCGACAATTAATGTCTCTTCAGTGATGTTAGGAATCGAAACGGTATTTGGAAAGCCATACAATTTACCTCAATTTGGGATAGACTCTTGAATTTTGAGGAGTCAAAATAGGATGAACGGATCATATAAACCCGAAGGCAAATATAATACAAGTCCAAACGAAAAAATATAAACAAGTCTAAATTGAAAACAACGTTCAAACCTATGATTGCGTTGGATAAAAACCGCAATTTTTATACGTGTGCATGCAAAACAAATTTCTTGTTAGAGGGGTCTAAATACAGCACAAACAACATTTTCCAAAAGACCAAAAAAGTGAAAAAGTATATTTTAACAAAACGCATTTGACTAACAGGTCGAACAACAAATGTTCTTAAACCCTGCTGACTGCCATTGGCGATTGCCAAATAACGGATCACCGATGTAATAAATGGATCTTATTTATAATTTTTATACTAAACAGAAAACAATAAACTTGCGGAAAAGATGGTATATCTCAAAAAGAAGGTGCAAAAGTTTTTGTACACCATATCCGGATTTCGACAATTAATGTCTCTTCAGCGATGTTAGGAATCGAAACGGTATTTGGAAAGCCATACAATTTACCTCAATTTGGGATAGACTCTTGAATTTTGAGGAGTCAAAATAGGATGAACGGATCATATAAACCCGAAGGCAAATATGATACAAGTCCAAACGAAAAAATATAAACAAGTCTAAATTGAAAACAACGTTCAAACCTATGATTGCGTTGGATAAAAACCGCAATTTTTATACGTGTGCATGCAAAACAAATTTCTTGTTAGAGGGGTCTAAATACAGCACAAACAACATTTTCCAAAAGACCAAAAAAGTGAAAAAGTATATTTTAACAAAACGCATTTGACTAACAGGTCGAACAACAAATGTTCTTAAACCCTGCGGACTGCCATTGGCGATTGCCAAATAAACGGATCACCGATGTAATAAATGGATCTTATTTATAATTTTTATACTAAACAGAAAACAATAAACTTGCGGAAAAGATGGTATACCGCAAAAAGAAGGTGCAAAAGTTTTTGTACACCATATCCGGATTTCGACAATTAATGTCTCTTCAGTGATGTTAGGAATCGAAACGGTATTTGGAAAGCCATACAATTTACCTCAATTTGGGATAGACTCTTGAATTTTGAGGAGTCAAAATAGGATGAACGGATCATATAAACCCGAAGGCAAATATGATACAAGTCCAAACGAAAAAATATAAACAAGTCTAAATTGAAAACAACGTTCAAACCTATGATTGCGTTGGATAAAAACCGCAATTTTTATACGTGTGCATGCAAAACAAATTTCTTGTTAGAGGGGTCTAAATACAGCACAAACAACATTTTCCAAAAGACCAAAAAAGTGAAAAAGTATATTTTAACAAAACGCATTTGACTAACAGTATGTATGTATACTGTATAGATATTGTATAAGTATGTCTCCATATTCTCACTTATTATTGCATTGTTTTACTTTCCTAGATATCGTTATATACATGTGTACTGTATAGATACTGTATAAGTATGTCTCCATATCGTCACGTGTTCCGATCCCATTATTTAACTTTCATTATTAATGTTATATACATGTGCATTGCATAAATATTGTAAAAGTATGGCTTCATATTGTTACATATTATGTTATTGTTCCACTTTCCTAATTATTCTTATACATACAGTATAATTGTCTAGACTACGGCTTAGCTCTTTATTTAATTAAACTCTTCCGATAATTACACTTTTGATATAATAACAATTTATATAACGAAGATGTTATTTAATCTATATAGCTGTTACTACTACAGACAGTTGAACTTCTTCTTGTCTCCGTATGAGCCTCCTTTAATTAGGAGTACCACCATGAGTTATGGCGTATAAAGAAGGACATTTGGAGTCTGTATCGGTACAGATTAATGTGAGCATTTGCCTACCCAGTTCCCCAGCCAGGCCGTGACGGGTCTTACTACCATAAAGTTAACATTCCCCAAACATAATACAATGCAATAAAATAAAACATACTAACTCACACACTCAACTTTTGAACAACCTTGACTTTTTAAAACGTTACTTTTTACTGCTCATTATAAAAGGATTATATGTTTTAAATGTTTATGAGTATTGAAAATATTAAATTATAAATTCTCTTTTAAAAACCAATGATCTTTGCCATTCCTTTATAGATATTTTATTCGTTATATATTTTATTGCTTTTAAAAAAGATTAAATTAAAAACGTAGGCGAAATGGTTCTGAGACAACATCTTATAAAGCTAAGGGCGAATGGGTTATTCCGAAATCAAAATGTCAGAACAACATATATAATCATGCTCAGCATAGCAGATGTCCCTGTAAGAAGACAATTTTGAAGCATGATTCCACAACTATTTGTAAAAGGGAATTGGGATTACATGGATACTACAGCTTAACACTGGATGGATGCCGCTACTGGTCGATTGATAGTCCGGAGGTTAATAATCAGCTCAGAAGTCAGTGATTCGGTACTGACATGATTTACAGCATTTTTTTTTAACTTCTCTACTGATATTTTTAAAATTTATAACGAAACTAAAATTCCAAGTTTAGAAATTATTAAGAAATCAAAGTTCTAACTATCTCAGGCAAAGATAAATAAAGGCAATAGTAGTACACCGCTGTTCAATAGTCATGAATAGATGAAACTGAAACAAATCCGGGTCACAAACTAAAACCGAGGGAAACACATCAACTATAAGAGGAAACAAAACGGAACAACAGAAACACCGAATTGCAACAAAAACAAACGCCAACATACATAGAAACGGACTATGTGATAACAACTGCCATATTCCTTACTTGGTACATGACATTTTAAGAAAAAATGGTGGGTTGAATCTGGTTTTATGGCTAGCCAAACCTACTTGGATGGTATTGGCTATTCATGTTAGGTTCCTTTTAGTTATAAAGCTCCTTACGTTTTCAAGTTCTTGTGCGTTCGTAGTTTTGAGTGTTAAACCGATAAATAATGTACTTCGAACGCACCAAATTAAATAAAAAATGTTATTTTCCCTTTTTTAAAAGAATAAACTTTAGAAACCCAGAGGTAAACATAACATTCGTTCATGAAGAATGCATCAATAATCATAGTTCATAAGAGTTCAATTAAATGAGTTTTTGGGGGTATACGTCAATGAGACAGGAAATCAACGGTGATAAAAAAACAATAAACATCTAGACGGCAGAACACAACAATAGACAGCTGTCTATATATTATGTCTCGCTTCAAATCGTTCTGCCAATAAAAAAATAATTATAAAATTATAATATTACAAAGTACCTGTCACCAACACCAAATTCTGCAAATGACCAAAGAGCATATAAAGATATGATATTGACGACTTCCATAAATGAGACAGGTGCGTGGAAATTTTGCGGGGTTTAAGTATTTTTTTATATCACGACCCTTCTAGCTCTTAATCTCGAGCAATGACCAGCTTATAAAACGCGTCTGCTTTCAAAAAATCTTATTGATTCTTCGATGTAACGTTTTTAAACGAAGACGGAACTTTAAAAATTCAAATATTGTAAGACAGAAGGGAAAACACAAAATAAGATATCCGTCTCTTTGTCTACAAAAGACTCATCAGTGACGCTCGAATCATAAAACCTTTAAAAAGCCCAATAAAATACGAAGTTGAAGAGCATTGAGGACCAAAAATTATGAATGATTTTGCCAAATACAGCTTATGTAATCTATTCTTTGGGTAGAAAATCCTCAGTATTTCAAAGTTGTAAACAACATGTTTCTTGAAAAACTCTGGTCAAGTATGCTCGTGACCAAACCAATTTTAGTACAATTACATAATTTTATGAACTTGGATTAGACGAACAAAATGCAATCCTTTGTATCATGCTACTATCAATACACTATAGTTATTTTGTGAATGGCGCTATCGGAGAATGATAATCCACCAGCAGCGGCAACGATCCAGAAATAAACAAATGATAAGATATGTGTTCGTTCGTTTTATAACTGTTTTAGTGAGATCATTGCAAGTATCCCTCTCAACAAATTTTACAACGTCATATTGACACAGGAACTGTAAATGATAGACCAAAGTCCGGAAGACCCCGTTTAACTACCTATTGTGATGACAGACTTTTAAGTGGTCGTGCTAAAGCCAACCCATTTACTCCTGCCCATAGCTTATACACCACTGGCCTCCAGGTGGTCGTGTTAGTGCTCGAACATTATTCCGTCGACTTCATAGAGGCTACATAAGAGCACGTCGTGTTGTCAAAAGACGTGCTCTAATAGCCAAGATCTAAGGTTGTAAAAAGAAAGACAATCAAGTAATGTTGCAAATGAAAACATTATTAATAATGAGTTTTGGTGATTCTTTTACAATCATAAATTACGCCAGGTTATTTTTCTCATTGGATTGTTTTACATTTCGTCATGCCGATACCTTTGAATCTTGTTATACACCACATACATATGTCCTTGTTAAATGCGGGTCGATGACCTAAGTCGTTGACATCCTCATCTTTTGGTCACTGTTGGATGCTTGCCACCTTAGCAACCATACCAAATATACAAATGTACTTATTTTCATATCCATTGAAAAATTTTAATTGAAACTATAGGTGAATAAATAAATTTGGTGTATTTACTGTCTTCTGATTGGTTAAAAGTATTACCTTTATTTTCAATGTTGTCAATTTTTATGGCGACACGCCCACTCTGACGTTGTGTATTCATACGCCAACATTTGTGTACGTTGTTATTGTTAATATAGATAATATAAAAAGCTCTTTGGGCCTTATTTTTGATAGAAATTTATTTATAATGAATGGCTATTATTTATTTTGAATTTATTGAACCATAAAATTAATGTTTGACTCTTCACATTAACAAAATTAATTTTATGGTTCAATTAATTCAAAATAAATAATAGCCATTCATTAAATAATTGTCATAGTCATGACTTGGTAAAGACACATATAAATGAGAAGTGCGCTGAACTATGCCTTATAGTGCCCTAAAACACAATCATATTTGATCTAAACAGACAGCTTATCGTGTCACGTGGTTAATTAGCCTTCGATACATGTAAATAACAGATTTCGGCGAACAAGTTAGCATATAGAATACCGTTAAAATTTGTGGGTTTAAATTGAAAAAGAAATAATTAAATGCAAAAAATAAAAATATATAAATAATAAAACCATTTTGACAAATTACATACATTTACTAGAAAGAATTTTTTTTTTTTACACAAGGATGAATTAAGGTGGCTGGGGTGTCTTAATTAAAACTGATAGAATTTTTTAATAATTTGTCATAATAAGTTTTTATCATGCTTTTTTCAAAAATATAATAAAAAGTATGGGTCACCGGACTTTTTTTCACACTACAGGTTGTGCAAAATTGTCATATTTTGTATAGATTATGCATGGAAAATCCAATTGTGTGTGATAAAAAGAAAACTACATAATAGAATTTTAAGATAAAATGTGAGAAGATAGCTCTTATAACATGCTTTCAGATAAGAAAAAGAAAAAATGGGGTCACCGAACTTGTTTTCTTGCTACAGATTAAAATAGGTAAATTCACAACACTTTCTATCATAAAAATTACTTTATCTGAGTTATCTCCCCTTATTTGGCAAAGTTGAAAAAAAAATAATCAAACACAAATAAGGTGTTTTTTTAGAAATTAAAGTCGTAATTATGATAAAACCCACAATTTTCTATATTTACATCAAAGTCTTACACATAAATTACATACTACTCTCAAAATTTGCACATTTCATCAAAGATCTAGACCAACGTTATCTGCTATTTCAAAATCCAAAATGGAGGAAGACTCCCGAGCCACCTTAAAGCCGATTAAAATAAGTATATTCTCAATTTTAGCTAAATCATCGAATTTGTTTCGGAAAAGATAAATACTTTTCTTATAGTTTATGAAAAATTGCTAATAAGTAGTCAATTAGTGTTGAAATAACAAATTTAATCGAAATGCCGGCGCTTTACTTGACCTTGACCGCTAAGAAAACAACGTTTATATGTTTAATAGATCATGATTAATCCTAATAAAAACAGTAATTGTGCAATTAAAAAAAAAATATGTTGGGAATTTCAGTTCATTATTTATCCCTGTAAAAACGGTAACTAGGATATCATCCAGGTTTGTTAAAACTATCTCTATAGCCCAATTGTTTTCCGAACTCCGTGTTACACCTAAATTTCTCAGAGTTAAACAGTTAAAACTAGTTAGGCTTCTCTTAAGCTTTGGTCAGAGATAATTTAAAACATTTGTATTTGTTTTATGGTTAAAGTTATTGTTTCAAAATGTGCAGTAAAACAGGCTTTTTGCATTGGGACGGGTATCGATCTAGATTTTTTTTATTTCAATGGTGATTACACTGATGTTGACGCTGGTGATTGTTCCAACGACGTGCTGTCAAAGCCATTAAAGGTTGCTATAACTGCAAATGCTGAAGCCAGCATATTCTTGCCCTATGTGTGCCAAAGAACTCAAAAGGGTCACCGTTTTCCGTGTCCATATGAGAGGTCAACACAAAGTTCACAACATCAAAGGTCTAACACAGCTCCAGCATCTGCAGCTACACTATCAACTGACCACAATTATAAGTTCAGAATGTCAACTACTGTTTTCAAGGGGTTTTTGATTCTGTCTTTACACAGATATTTGAAGGCATCATAAATTGTCCATTCCGGAATAGTTCCGTCTCTAAAAATGGTAAACACAATGTAACAATTGTAAGATATATATGAGACAACCAACCTGTCATGCAACAACTAAACTTAAATCTGCCTTATAAGACCTGTTTTGGTCCATATTTTCAAGAAGAGACTCACACCAGAACAAATTGAAAATGAAGAATATTTGCTTCATTTTTCTCAACTTGTGTAGACACAAACCTTAAGGACAACTGCATGTCTATTATTAATTCTGCAAGTTCATTTACAACAGTTTTCATTTAATTTAGTATTTTCTTTCGCGGACTTTTAGACATCATTATTCAAAACCGGGCATTTCTGCTCTCACAAAATTCTACTACAAACTCTGACTGGTTCCCAGTAATAAGCGACAGTCAGCAATCCACACTCTACTACACATCTGGGTATATCAGTTTTTTCCTCTTAGTAAGGAATTCAGAACCATTCTTTGTCAAAAGTTGGTTACATTTCAACTATATGCGTCTATTAATTCCTATACCATAAACAAACATGGGCTTAAGGTGGTACCCAACACCTTGACTAATATTAATTTGGCTTGTTTAATTTTCATAAAATTTTGACAAAATGTTTACTTTGACCCTTTGACAAAAATATAAAAATTTCAAAAAATTTGAACCAACCACTTTATCAGAAAAATTTCATTGGTTATATAGCAGTTTGACAAACACTAATTTTGATCATTGAGAAGCTTAATATTTCCTAAACAATACAACGTGATTAAAACGTTTAGCTGATTTTTACAGAGTTATCTCCCTGTAGTGTTAGGTACCACCTTAAGGAACAGATTCTGTTTGCTTTTATGGTGAAACATTATTTTAGCAAATTGTGTCTCAACCCTGTGCATACTGGATACATACTGGAACACGTACTTTCCTTGTTTTGATTAATTTGTGGACATGCAGTCACACACTAGATTAAGATTCAACATGATAAAAAATACTCTACCTCAGTCAAGCCTCTTCGCAAAGTTCTGAAGGACAAGACAAATGTGCACCCATGATTAACTTTACTTTTCAATTACTGTGAACCTCTCGCCTGAAGTGTGAACAAATGTGAACCCGTGTATGTAAATAAATAGATGGATTGCTTTAAATTATTTATTTTTGTACAATTTCATATAAACATAATGCATATGTTACAATTGATAATAAATCTGGTATTGTCACACTCATTTTCACTTTTGAATTATTTGAGTCATAGCACTGGATATATCTAATGATCCAGAAGTAGGCATGTACATAAATTCAGGATGTTTACTGTTGTCAAACTGTGCCTTCAATTTAGAGTAGAATAGTATTGTTGTATTTGTATGGTTTGTCCAAAATCACATAAAACTCGTGACCAAAAATCCGATCACTATCTGCTACTTCATCAGTTTTCTCCCTCTTTTTGCATTCAGTATCATCTTGAATATCTAACCAGGGAAGCCTCCAGAAAGGTTCTGTAATGAAAAATAAATTACAATGATACATTGAAGGGCATAACGTCTATACTAGGAACAGATAAATAATTGGACATTTGCTGATCGAGGAGATGCATCCCCTCTCTTTGAAGTATATATAGGATAAAAAGGATGGCATAAAAAATATGAAAATCTGCCCCTATTCAATATGAACGCAATAACCGTGAAAAGGGCCTTCTTTTGAATTTGAAACCTACTGTACATATTTTCATGAAGTAAGATGCTTATGTCACCTGATGACCATTACTGCAAGAAAAACATGATTTAAATACAAATATTGCGCACTGAAACAGGAGTAAGTAATTTTATAGGAACACTATAATTTCTTTAAGCCCTGCATGTGGCTTCCTGTTTCAATGAAAAAGAGATTTATATTACTCTTTTCACTCTAAAAATTACAATAAAAATAAGACAAGTACAGCCTATAACATATAAATATGATTTTACAAAAAACAGAACTTGCGTATCTCTTTTCAATCAAAAGTTTTTTAGAAATTTTATGAAGCGTCCCATTTTTCACAGCGTCTCCATGCTTTTAACATCCTGAAAATTTTGCAACCTTTAGATGTAATTTTTTACATTAAAGGCGGGTTTTGGTGATTACTTACAACTGTCAATTATCGAGATATCTTTCATCATAATAATAATCATGTTTACATGAAGGATTATCATTTCAACTAGCTATAAAAGCAACTTACAAAAATTACGCAATGAAGGCCCGCTGACACTGTCAAAACAATATGGCGAGTCGACAAATCTCGCGCAGGTAAAGTCTCGTTCTAACGACCGTGATGTTTAGTATAATTACAATGATTGGTGTAACGGCTGCCAGTCCCGTTAGTATAATAGTCCCAGATATAACTTAATACTAGAATATTACATTATGCTGAAGGCAGATTTCACGAATCACATTCTTCGTACAAACAATGACGAAAAATATAATCATTTAGACATATTAATATTGTAGCTTCTGCCTCTTTTCGTTGTGGAACTGTTTAGGGATGTTCCTGGAATACCTGGTCTGTTTGTTGCATGTCTGTTTAGTGGAGCAATGAGGTATATATATCTTTATTCTCAATAAACCATATAACGTCACAGTACCCAAATTGCACCTATTCAGCAAAAATAGCAGCGGAAAAAATCATACAAGTTTTCTTTGAGACTAAACAATATGTATTTTTATGATTCGACATTCACTTCTTTCAACATAAGTTATTATATTTAAATATACACACAGTATACATGCATATCAACAGATGAAGTATTGACTTGAAAAAGTAAAATCTACGAAAACGCCGCCATGCGACGTCCACAAACAGTCATCTTTTAAAAATGAGCAAATAAAATATGTTATAAGCATCCATTTCTCAAAAAAAGAATAGTAAACATGGACTAATATCAAATTGTTCTAAATATTTGAATAAATAAAACAGACATCTGTCATTCGATTTTTAAGGATATGAATTTAAGCATGAATGCAAGTTGGGTATTCCTCATGACAGAATCATGGATCGTTTGGAGATCAGTTCAAACCCATTTTCTATGATTCAATATGGACTCTAAATTAAATTGGTGTAACTATATAGTAAATAAGGATCTACAAAATAAACACAGAATGGAAACGTTTGTCTGGAACATAAATAAACGTAGGTGAAAAAAACTGTCAAAATAGGTGCAATTTGGGTACCCTCACGTTATACATGTAATAGTATACAGGTACAGAAAAGACATGTAAGTACAATATCTACAATGAAACAATAAAAATCCTTATGCAATTTATGAAATACAATTTTAGCCAGTCGCACGTACACCTGTGTGGGTAATCTTTATAAATTTACTAAGTTTAAATATCACTTATGATTTTATTATTTTTGGGATCTTTCTGTATTGAATAATAATTATTTGCATTTCGAGAATAATAATTTAATTTGCAAACTTCTCTGTTTCTTCGAAATATCTGGATAGTAATATACCATAAAATTCGTCGCCAATTTCAATTTTGTTGTATAGAATGAAACGTCTATTATTTCTATCTATATGTATGAGGATATTAAGGTGGTATTTATTATAAAGATGGAAAGATATATTGTTTTTTTTCTGTATAAAAATAATTTAATAAAAGATAAAATAGGCGTCATTTGTAAAATAACAGAGTCCACAGACGGCTATTTATGTATTGTAAACACTAATAACATGAGATGTGCGGTATATGTCAAAAAGACAGAAATTTATTGACAAAATTTTGCTAATAATATATAGAGGACAAAATAAAGTATTTCGCAATATATATATATATATATTAAAAAAACTCATCAAAGATACCAGGCTTAAAATTTTGTACGTTAGACGTGCAATTCGTCTACAAAAACTCATCAGTGACGCTCGAATGAAAAACGTTAAAAGACCAAATAATTTACACAGCTTAAGAGTATTGAGGGCCAAAAATTCCGAAAGCTTTTGCCAAATACAGCGAAGGTAATATTTTCTTGGGGTATAAAATCCTTGAAAATAAGTGTTACTACAATATTACAAGTCTTTTTATGAATTTTTCGTAATATGTAAATTTTAAGCATGCGTCGTTCATCTATTGGGGCTACCTGTTGACAAATGTTTACAATGTTTGATAACTTGATATGGGACTTATCATTGCATATCATATTCTCTGAGAAAAAAAATTCGTGTACAACTCTGCAGATTCAATTACTTCTTTTTATATTTTTAAACCAAAACAAGTGCATAAGAAAATATGTATTGAAATTTTATAATTTTAAAAATGGTTTGGTGACATCATGTTCTTGGATCGTTCGGCTGATAATTTAAATACACAAAAATATAATTCAGTACAACAGACCAGATGAATCACCAAAGTCCGACTCTTGAGAACAAAATGTAAAACAACAACAACAAAAAAACACACACAAAATAATCATTTGTATGTCAATAGATGTCTGGAGACAAAAATATTACAGTTACTAGTCATGCATGTATTGTTTTATTATTACTGCTAAAAAACTAACTTAATTTGTTAATTGTTACATATAATACTAAATCAGACACCATATATATTTATAGTTCAATATCATCCATGTTAAACTCATTATCTGCTGTCACATGGGAAGACTTTCTCAAGTTGAAATTCTACAAGGTGTCTGATGAGAGAGCCACGTTTGTCACTAAATGTCTTGGTATGAACTTTTGGTTGATTTTATTTTAAAACCTGAATATAATTTTAAAAGACAACAAACTTTTCAATTTAGAGCTATTTTCCTAATGCTTGTAGTTTGAAGGTTTGGTTGGCTTGCTTGCTTTGCTTGTATAAATGCGGGGCTTCAGCTTGTATACATTATCCTTTGTTTTTCTATTATACTTAAATGTTATTGGATGTTAAGTATAATGCAGAGTATAATGTATACAAGCTGAAGCCCCACCTATCTATTGATTGCAGATGTCAATCTTAATTACAATGTTTGAGCAAACATTTATACAAGCAAAGCAGCAAGCCAACCAAACTTTTAAACTACAAGCATTAGGAAAATAGCTCTAAGTAAAACCTTGAACTGTGTTTAGATATATGGAATAAACGTCAGTAAGACAATATCACTATATTACAATGCAAATCAACTTAAACTAATATGCTATATATCATCCGGTTTTCTTCAAAGTTTTCTGTAAATTATGACACATTCTATGAGGTCAAAAATATATGTAAATGAGCAATATTTGTTTTTCTTCTTTTTGTAAGCTTCTTTTAAAAATCAGAATTTGTATCTTCATCTGAATATAGGAAAACGTAAAATATATAAATCCTATATTGTAAGTTAGTTGATTAGTTACTTTTATATTCTTTGAAAGTATGATACACAACAAACAATTAAAAAAGTGTTAAAAAGTCATACAATCATAGCGTTCCATCATATTTAACGAGTTTGATTCAATACTGATACGTTGTTGTTGACGGAAGCTTCAAACTTCATAGGATTAAACGAGAATCAGGAAACATCTTCTAGAAGTTAAGCTCTATTGCACGAAACATGGCACTTATGTTTAAGATATTAAGTGTTTATTTAAATAAAACTTTCACATTTAAGTTAAGCTCTGGTAGATAGTTGTCTCATTAGCAATCATTCCATATCTTATTTATAATAACATTGACGGTACCAATTTAACTGCACCATATGCGCAGTCTGACAATTGATGTCTCCTCAGTGATGCTCGAGACCAAAATATTTGAAAATCCAAAACCCAATACAATCGTTGAAGAGCTGATAAAACCATAAAACAAATAAAAGTAAAGTCAAAGACGGACAAGGAATCAGAACTATAAATGAGTGAGATACAATGATTTCCGGATTTTTAAAAAAATTATAATTATTATGTTAAAATAATTTAAAAGTTCCTGTGTCAAGTTATTAAATTACATTGATTTTATGTTTTAATTGGTACATTTACTTTGATAAATTACAGTATTATTGTTCGGGTGCTTAGGTATAGGTATGGCATTTGCTGTTAGCCACATGGGCGGTTCTGTATTACAGGTGAGATGTTCTTTTGATAGAATCGATGGATATATTTTCATGTTTCAAAATGTCTTTTAAATCTTCTTTAAAATTCGCAGTATCGCAGCATTAGGCTGCACTTTGAGAGTTTACCAACTTTCTATAATACTTTGCAGTTGTTATATTCTATTAAATTATAAATGCTTAAAAATGTCTCAAAACAGTAATTTTTACATGTTAGATTTGAAGTATGGTATTAACAATGTTTTGAGTAGCAAAATATAGCCTTGAATGACATTTTGATATATATGGATACATGTAAAATTGTTCAAATGTATTCTATTTAGAAACATTAAAATCCAAATTTTAATATGTTTCGCCAGCTTTCCGATTTTTTTCCGTTCTACAAGTAGTGCACCAATAACAGACAGATTGGCAAGTATCCTTTGTGTTTGCTTATTCTGCAGACAATCGACGAGGGTCTAGATGGATGTGGTTTTTTTTTTCTTTCTTTATTCTTTAATTTTTAAGACCATTATTCTCTATTCTTTATATTTTAGCACCCCATTATTCTCTATTCATTATTGTTTTTATCTATTTTTGTCTATTCTTTACATTTTTTAGCCATTTATTCTGCACTTTTTGCCAAATATTCTCTTTTCTGTAAAACCCATACAGACCCTCATACACAATGTTTAATTTTTTTAAAAGATGAGATTGTTCTTAATTCTATAAGATTGGTTATTTCATCTATGTAAAGATCGCGTGGGGTAAGCTTTAATATGTTAGAAATAAAATGTTATCTGCTATTTCAAAATCCAAGATAGAGGAAGTCACCCCAGTTACCTTAAAGTAAATAAACGTTACAAGAAATTATATTCACGCTTTGATGATGGAGGTAACCAGTCAGACGCATGATTTCAAAACCCCATTTAAGAGGGTCTGTATGGGGTTTACAGAAAACATCATCTTGATCCAAAGAAAAGAGGAGAATTGCCTAAAAATTTAAAGAAAATATAACAATGGGATGGTTAAACTTAAAGAATATACTACAATTAAGGACAAGCACATTGAATACAGAAAAAGGGTCTAAACATTAAAGATTACAGAAATGTGCCCCTCTTCCCCCAATCCAGACCATCATTGAAATATTTTAACGTAAACTGATTGACATTTTACAGGCATCAATAACTCTGAACGGAGCTGCTGGTGCTCCATTGGTTGGACTGTTTATACTAGGATCATGCTTTACTTCATCGAATTGGATAGTAAGTGTGTAATGAAAAAAAGAGGCGTATATGATCGAACAACATCTATTTTCTACACAACAAACAGGATTAATTCCAACTGCGAAGTTTAAGATTATTTCATAAAGACTGCAATTCGAGACTACAAATTCTTTTTGAATTTCATTTAAAATGAGAATATAAAAATGTCAAGTCGAGACATTAAATTTTATTTGAAATTCAATACAAAGTAAAATGTTATGAAATAAAACCTCTGTTGCCCCTTTTTCAAAAATAGAAAAAGTATCATAAATCTATAAATTTACATCATTAAAAGATTTTTACTGTTTCTGTCTGAAACCATTATTAATATTGTTAAATTGTTTCTTGCATGTTTGCTTAATTCCTTCACATTTCTTGCATTTAAAGAAAACTGCAAAAGCTACAAACTTTTTTAAGATGCCTCGTTTTAAGATCTTGTCGCGTTATTATAAACTAGAGGAGTGGATTTGTATATCTGTTAACAAGACTTTATACTTTATTAAAAACGAAAACAAGGTCACTGACTCATTGGCTTTAAACAAAAGAATTTAAAAAGAATTATCGTCCCGAAGTATTCAATTGGATTGTACTGATGATTATATCTCACAAGAGTCGATAACCGGTAGTTGCTGTCAACCGAGCTTTTTTCATGATAATATTCAGATGTGAAAACGCATGTTTTAATAATACGGTGACGGAGATGTGGTATGATTGCCCATGAGACTAAAGGACGAGGATGTAAACAAGTACAGGTCACTGTACGGCCTTTAGCATTAGCAAGCTATTATAAGGCACTAAACAATTCAAAAGAAAAAACTAACGGCCTGATTTTTGATAAAACAATGTGAATTAAAAAAGGATTATGACAGACAGCAACCAACGACAACCACTAGCTTTATAAGCCTAATGTTATCAAATGTATTGGCATACAACATATTTTATTTATTAATTTTTGTTTCATTCTCAAAAATAAATTTGCATCTGTATACGATGTAATGTTAATTGATATATTCTGTATACAGTATTTGCCTTGAGTGGCTGTATCACACACCCAGGGTCCTGTGCTGATACAGCTCCTCAAAGGTTCTGATCACTCGAATTCAAATAAATTTGTATAATAAAAATCATTGATAAAGCCATGACTGGTTCGTATTATTTTATTCTATTATTGAGGGGAAGCATTATATGGGAAAAACTGAACTTACCAAATGTTTATATTGTACCATAATTTCAGAAGCGGGGCTATTTTGCTATCCCCTTGTCCATTTGTCCGTTCATCGTCCTTTCGTTCGTCCAACACATATTTTCGTTACACTTTTCTCGGAACAATTAAACAGAGTGATTTTTTTTTTTTGGAAATATGTAAAATTGTTGAAAACATATTTCAAGACTATGATATAGACTCTTTAATATTCAGAATCTAGTTTGATTAGAGTACCTTTAAATGCTAACCCTAGCCTGTTAGTTGAACAAATGCAATGGAAATTGGCCATGCCTCTATGGAGATACATGTATGCTCAGTATATGCTGTATTATATATCAAGTCAGTACAAAATAAATCAACCTACCCCGACCCCAGGAAAATAAGTATATTTATACCTTTAATCTATCGCTTTTCCCTATGATATGTATATAATTTAAGGAAGGATTTTAAACTTTGTTCTCAATTTGTTAATGATTTAGGGCGCACTAATTGGTGGAATCGTTGGTTTCGCTTTTCCTATGTGGTGTGGAATCGGAAAGTATACAAACGATCCCCAAAACTTTAAGTTATCAACATCAACTGAAGGATGCAATGTGACAGCTTTGAACGGCTCCGTCTTTGGGGTTGTAAATGATCCACTACCCAATGAATTGGAATTGTAAGTAAATGTAGTTTTACTTTTACAAAGTACAGTAACTATTATTTTAACAGCTAACTCAGTTGTTAATATTGATAAAAATATTAGCTCGAAATAATCATTAAGTTACAACTTTTATATTCTATTTAGTGAATATTAACGTCAAGAGAAGATATATACATATTACACGACACACAAATATCCATAAATTTTATGTTAGTCACGAACACATTTTGTTAGATATTTTTACGTTTTAACGATCATCATTATCATTTAAGACGAAGAAAGGATTTGGTAAATATTCCTCAATTGCAGGGAAAATATGACTTCAAGTAGTTACGTTATGATTTTGTACAACATAATACGCGTTCAATGAGTCGTATACGGCCTTTTAATTGTTCCTTGGTTTTTGCAATAATTGTTTTGTATTGATAGCTTGCTGTCTACTTGACGTATACTCCAAACCTCGTTGTATTTATATCAAAGTTGAAAAAACATTATTATCAATAGATGTAATAATCTCAACTGTGGTTGGTGGTGTCTGCAAAATCCAATGTATTCGATTTGTTTTGATTGAAATGATCGTTTGTGTATAGTGAAATCCGATTATCTCTATAAGTAATAGCATCGGGGACAAATATAATGGACTACAATTTGCAACTGCAATACACATATTTAATCATTTCAATTTGTCAAAAATAAATGTGGTATGCATATGACCGCCAATGAGACAACTATCCATAAATACCAAAGGACATAGATGTGAACAATTACAGGTCACAATACAGCATTCAACAATGAGCAAAAACCATTACCGTAAGGCAAGATAAAAACGGCCCCAGAGTGGCTATAAAAACTAAAACTTTAACAACAAACAAATAACAACCATGGCAAGCAGTAACCAACAACAACCACTGAATCACAGGCTCACGGCTTAAGGACAGGCCCAAAAATATTGCAGCGAGGGTAAACAGGTTTGTGAGCGCTAAATCCTCCTCTCAACCTGGGATACTGGTGTAACAACACAACATATTGTATATTAAATATAAGTTGGAAAGGGCTTGACTCATCAGATCGACACGCAACATGCACCAACACAAAAAACCAAACGACACAAAAGACACAAATTACCGATGTAAGCTTGAGAGTACTCACAGTTCTTGAAAGCTTGTTCAAAGCCACAATTTCAACTAATAAATAAATCATGCTCTCCCAGACACTAAAAAGATCATGTTCTTCCAGACTAATATCTTCGTATTTGTTTACAGGGACGGTCTTCAGAAATTATATGGTCTGTCCTACATTTGGTTCAGTAGTATAGGTATCTTAATTGTAGTTGTTGTTGGATTGTTAGTCAGCTTTATAACAGGTATGTTTAAGTTTCATTCTAAGATATATTTCAGACGCTATTTTTTTTTTCGTTTTACCCTTTCAAGTTTTCAAAATTTTTCCGCAATTGTCGTTTTTGTTTGGTGAGAGAAAGTAAGGAACCGAACCAAACAAACTATTTAAATGAAACCAAGGGAAGTAAATTATGATAAAAGACATGCAGTGTTCAAACTCCAGTAACGGATCCGCCGGATCATCATCGAGGGGGACGTAGAGGGCGTACGACACCTTTTGATCACCAAAATAAATTTTAAATGTCATGTTTTTCACGATCTGTATTTTTTATTTTAGTATAAAATCGTCCAATTTGTTTTTTGTTTATTCAATTATCAAGAATTACGCCCCCCTCTTTTGAACAATCCTGGATCCGCCCCTGAACCCACACATCTAAGATTGATGACATTGATCTATCTTAGGCAAAATCGTATGACAGGCTAGTGATACAGCAGTTGTACTGCTTAAACCACTCGTCCACCGAGGCCCCAGTTCCAAATTTACATTTCTTATACATTTTGATCATACGTATTTTTCTTTGATACATAGTTTCCTTGCAACACACACACACGTGATTATACATTTCAGGGCCTACGGAGCATGTAGATGAAAACTTGCAACTGCATTTCTGGCAAAAATTCGTTTACTGTCTGTGTCCAGTGATGGGATCTACTAAAAAAGAAAAACAAATGAAACAGGTAATTATGTTCTTTATGTGCCTGTCCCAAGTCAGGAACCCGTAAGTCAGATAAATATGTTCTTTATGTATCTGCCCCTATCAGGAATCTGTAATTCTGGGGTTATCATTGGTTGCTCTCTGCTTTAAGTATTTGTTTTTCGTTTGAAATGTTTTAGCAAGAAGGCGCGGATTCAGGACCCAAACAAGGCAATGTAATAAAGGTAAAATTGTGTGTTAAAAAAGGTCCTTATTTTCCTATTCCGAGAAGCGCCCCCACCCTCTAACATCAAATCTTGGATCCACGATTGGTTGGCTTTCTCGTTTGAATTGTTTCAGATTTTGTCATGCGTGGGCTCTTTATTGCGTACTATACTTAATGGGTTTTGTTCATTGTTAAAGGTCGTACGCTGAATCATGATAGTTACTTTCATCCAAGCCAAGTCAATATGTCTCTGGTGGATAGTTGTATCATTGGCAATCAGATCTTCTTATTGTTATTAACGTTTGAAAACGTTCATAGACCTTTAATTTTGAAAATATGCTAGAATTCTGTATATCAATATTTTCACTTTAAAAAGGGGCGGAAGATACTAAGGGGACATTTCAAAGAAAAAATGACGTCATGGCAAAAAAGTTCCTACTCCATATTTGGCACCCATCGTGTTCTTACATACAAGTACAATTTAGGCACAACAACTCGCTTTATTAAAAGCTATTTCAATCATGTGCAAATTTGTATATTATATTCAAAGAAGTCTTATTTATAAAATTCAAATTAGACGAATCATTTAATATTAGATTGAATTATAGTGATGAAACACTTTTTTACAGACTCGACGTCGGAACTATACTAGATTTGTAAGAACTGGTATAGACAAAAAATGTTTATTTTTTATTCTCACTTTGTGTAAATTGTTTTATTGAAAATGTGGTATTCATAATCAAAATTGATTTACCTATCTATAACAAACACTGAATTGTCTACTATAAATGTAAATAACAAGTTATAGATTCATGAGCCCGAAGCCCTTCTCAAAATTTTGTAAGATGAGGGACGCTCAAACCTACACATTTGAAATCCAGGGATGTCTAACTACGTAGCCTCGTAAGGAGCCATACGACGAAAAGGAACCTTAAAAGAAACGCCAAATTAATTTAAGCTAGGTCAGCTGTAAAAGGTTATTTTGACCTCTATGTATCCTTTATGATTTATTGTGTTGTAAGATGACAGTCGCGTTGAAATTTATCCATGTCTTTTTTTTATTCCTAAGTATTTGGAGAGAGTGATTATCGATAAGTGTTAATTTAATTGAATTGAAAAAAGAACTGTCCTAGTGTAAGAGCGAGGTTTCAACACTCATAAACATATATTACCCGGTACATTCTGATGTCTGTCCCAAGCAAAGAGTATGTAGTCAAGTGGTTGTCGTTGGTTACGGCCTTCCTTGATTGTTTCGTTAAATGCTTTTTACATAAATCAGGTTGTCAGTTGTCCCTTTTGAATTGTTTCACTTTTTGCCATTTAGGAGCAATTTATACTATTAAAAAGTGAAAACAACACTTTATAAATTGTATGTGCCCGTTTTTCTGGATTTACCTTCATCAGAAACGCTCAAAGCAGAATATTTGAAAACCTAGGAGGTATAAGAACCAAACCAGTTAATGAGCTATTTGACCAAGAAGGACCAGACCAAAAAATTATTAACAAACGTAATGGCTTTTGCTCATTATTGAAGGCCGTATGGTGACCTGACGTTGTTTACGTTCTATAATGGTTAGTTGTCTCATTATCAATTATGCTTCATCTCTCTATTTTTATATAAAACTGTTTTTGTCCATACCAGTTTACCGTTCCATAAGCTAACATCCGCAAGACAGGGTTTAAAAATGAAGCTTGAAGTATGAAATTCTTAAAGACAATCTTGAATTAGAAACAGGCCCCAAATTTGAACAATTTAGTTATTTCAATCGAAGGAAATGAAAAATATTATCAAATAGTATGCTACAATTACCCCACGATCACGCAGACGTAGAATAAACAAATAGTATGCTACAAGATTACCCCACGATCACGTAGAAGTAGAACAAATTGAGGCAGCATGAATAATTTAGCAGACATAAATTGTGAGAAAAAAATTAATAACACAGAAAATTAAAACTTTCGAAAAACGATAAATATTTTTAACAAAAAACTGATAGTGTCAGGTGTATTTTGAGAAATCTACGTGCACACAATGTATACTCATTTTAAAATATATTCGCTGTCTGGAAGTTAATTAATTAGTTTGACCTAAACACTTATCCTACATAACAAACAATTCATTCTTTTTTCAATTGAAAAAAAAACTATTTACGTCTGTTTCCTCGTAAAAGTAACAAGTCTTTAATATGTTATCATAGCCTTTCAACTGTTTCGTGTCTAATAAAAAAAGTTTATATTTTCCAGACCTAATATAATTGTTTTTTATACTACTGATAAAAATGGCTACATTTATAGTTATACAAATGTCAACACAAAAATTAAACGCATTTTCCATCCCTAAACGAAACCTTTTAAAATTTTGAAGAAAAATGACGTGTCATGAAATCGACATTGCACGAAACACCGCTGTGTTACTTTATTTGGCAGATAAAAACAACCGGAAGTGTTCTAGCTGCAGTATAGTGGTGTTGTCTGTCATTCTTAGGTGATTGATTCACCTGTTAGTGTCTTTTTTATTTTATTAGTATGCTCGTTTATGTGAAGAGCTTTGTATAACAAACAACATGTTTTTGTGATTAATGAAACTGTTAAATACTTATCGGGTGCCGGAGCAAATATATGAACTTCACATATGCTGCATGTGGAATTTTGACAAATCCGCAAAACACCATTTTTTTTCCGGTCCTGCCATTCCGTATTTTGACCATCGAATATATATGTATTTCTTCCGTAAACAATTTTCTATAATATATCGACATTAATAAGGTAGAAATAAAATTGGAGCCATTTCAGAAATAGAGATCAAGTAAATTTTATACACTCAACATGCAAATCGACGGGAGTATGAACAAAAAAGCTCAAATGAAATACATTCGTCAAACGGATTTGCAATGGTCTTGTTTTGAAAATGACCGGAACTGTTTAGAATGGATCGATTTGAAAACACATTGGTACGTTCTATCTTTTGATATCACATTAATAAAAAGATATTTGCTATTGTAAATGGTATGTCTAGAAACCACAGAACGACTATAGCGACCAAAGAAAGGCTAACGTCCAGCGAACAACGTTGTAGAAGATGCTCGGTTGACAAAAAACAATTGCACAGTCTACAAAAAACAATTGCACAGTCTCTAATAATAATAGTTATCTTGTATTGCATATAAGTAAGGAGGAGCAGCCAATTTATTTTCTGTCTCCTCCTGAAAGTGGCCGTTACAGTTCTGAATACACATTTGTATCATCTATCGTTTTCATATAACTGACTAGAATGTACGATCTTCAAATAACGAAATAATGCATTTAAATGTCCCCAACAACAACAACAACAACAACAAAACAACAACAACAGTACTATGTATATACATATTTATCAATATTTTAAAAACAAAAATGACCCAAAACGTTTCTGTCAAACAAAGCCGTGAAATCTCATGATTCTATCTCAAAAACAAGCAAAGAGAATCGTACAACAGTATCTTCCCAAAAACTAACTGTATTAATCTTTTGTGAATTTCAGGATCGAACATTTTCAACATGTTTTTTTGTATTCAAATTATGATTGATTGATTGATACGACGGTATTAGGCCTATGTCAGTACAAATATATATGCAAGATTTAACACCAAAAAACGCAATTCTTCAATTCAAACCGAATCAATCGGGGGTGGGTGACATTTCTACTAGATACTTAAGGACAAACGACATAAGGTATACTTTCTTAAAATATAGGACTTATCACATATACATATTGTAATGCTAGTATTGTCAGTTTTGAAGGCATTCATTGCAGGCCGTATGGTAACCTGACGTTGTTTATGTTTCATAAAGGTTAGTTGTCTCATTATCAATCATGTCTCATCTCTCCATTTTTATATAAAACTGTTTTTACTTGTCATTTCGTACCAGTTTATCGTTCCATTAGCGAACATCCGCAGGACAGGGTAAAATTGAAACTTGAAATACAGTATGTAATTAAATTCTCAAAAGATAGCCTTGAATTTGAGACAGACCCCAAATCCGAAAAATTTAGTAATTTCAATCGAAGGAAATGTAAAATATTTTCAAATAGTATGCTACAAGATTATCCCACGATCACGCAGACGTTGAACAACAAATAGTATGCTACAAGATTATCCCACGATCACGTAGACATAGAACAACAAATAGTATGCTACAAGATTATCCCACTATCAGGTAGATATAATATATTAGTTTTACCTAAACACTAATCCTACATAACTAACAATTCATTCTTATTTCAATAAAAACAAACTTTTTACGTCTGTTTCCTCGTAAAAGTAACAAGTCTTTAGTATGCTATCATAGCCTTTCAACTGTTTCGTGCCTAATATTTTTTTTTATATTTTTCAGACCTAATATTGTTTTTTATACTACAGTTAAAAATGGCTACATTTATAGTTATACAAATGTCAACACAAAAATTAAACGCATTTTCCATCCCTAAACGAAACCTTTTAAAATTTTGAAGAAAAATGACGTGTCATGAAATCGACATTGCACGAAACATCGCTGTATTACTATATTTGACAGATAAAAACAACCGGAAGTGTTCTAGCTGCAGTATAGTGGTGTTGTCTGTCCTTCTTAGATGATTGATTCACCTGTTAGTGTTTTTTTTATTTTTATCAGTATGCTCGTTTATGTGAAGAGCTTTGTATAACAAACAACATTTTTTTTGTGATTAATGAAACTGTTAAATACTTATCGGGTGCCGGAGCAAATATATGAACTTCACATATCCTGCATGCCATGTGGAATTTGGGTGTAACAATTTTGACAAATCCACATAACACCATTTTTTTCCGGTCCTGCCATTCCGTATTTTGACTATCGAATATATATGTATTTCTTCCGTAAACAATTTTCTATAATATATCGACATTAATAAGGTAGAAATAAAATTGGAGCCATTTCAGAAATAGAAATCAAGTAAATTTTATAAACTCAACATGCAAATCTTAAGTAATATAGACGGGAGTATGAACAAAAAAGCACAAATGAAATACATTCGTCAAACGGATTTGCAGTGGTCTTGTCTTGAAAATGACCGGAACTGTTTAGAATGGATCGATTTGAAAACGCCTTGGTACGTTCTATCTTTTGATATCACATTAATATAAAGATATTTGCTATTGTAAATGGTAGGTCTAGAAACCACAGAACGACTAGCGACCAAAGAAAGGCTAACGTCCAGCGAACAACGTTGTAAAAGATGCTCGGTTGACAAAAAACAATTGCACAGTCTCTAATGATAATAGTTATCTTGTATTGCATAAAAGTAAGGAGGAGCAGCCAATGTATTTTCTGTCTCCTCCTGAAAGTGGCCGTTACAGTTCTGAATACACATTTGTATCATCTATCGTTTTCATATCACTGACAAGAATGTACGATCCTCAAAAGTTCATCTTATTTCTAATATTTAGATACTCCTATGGCTAATAACGAAATAATGTATTTAAACAAGAAAGGAGAATCGTACAACAGTATTTTCCCAAAAAACTATCTATTAATTTTAAGTGAATTTCAGGATCGAACATTTTCAACATGTTTTTTTTTGTATTAAATTATGATTGATTGATTGATTCGTCGGTATTAGGCCTATGTCAGTACAAATATATATGCAAGATTTAATACCAAAAAACGGAATTCTTTAATTCAAACTGAGTCAATCGGGGGTGGGTGTCATTTCTACTAGACACTTAAGGACAAACGACATAAGGTATACTTTCTTAAAATATAGGACTTATCACATATACATATTGTAATGCTAGTATTGTCAGTTTTGAAGGCATTCATTGCAGGCCGTATGGTAACCTGACGTTGTTTATGTTTCATAAAGGTTAGTTGTCTCATTATCAATCATGTCTCATCTCTCCATTTTTATATAAAACTGTTTTTACTTGTAATTTCGTACCAGTTTACCGTTCCATAAGCGAACATCCGCAGGACAGGGTGAAATTGAAGCTTGAAATATAGTATGTAATTAAATTCTCAAAGATAGCCTTGAATTAGAGACAGGCCCTAAATCCGAACAATTTAGTAATTTCAATCGAAGGAAATGTAAAATATTATCAAATAGTATGCTACAAGGTTACCCCACGACCACGCAGACGTAGAACAACAAAAAATATGCTACAATTATCCCACGATCACGCAGACGTAGAACAAAAAATAGTATGTTACTAGATTATCCTACGATCACGTAGAAGTAGAACAAGTTGAGGCAGCATGAATAATTAAGCAGACATAAATTGTGAGGAAAAAATGAATAACACAGAAAAATAAAACTTTCGGAAAACGATAAATATTTTTAACAAAAAACTGATAGGTGTATTTTGAGAAATGTACACAATTTATACTCATTTTAAAATGTATTCGCTGTCTGGAAATTAATTAATTAGTTTTACCTAAACACTTATCCTACATAACTAACAATTCATTCTTATTTCAATTAAAAAAAAAACTATTTACGTGTGTTTCCTCGTAAAAGTAACAAGTCTTTAATATGTTATCATAGCCTTTCAACTGTTTCGTGCCTAATAAAAAAAGTTTATATTTTCCAGACCTAATATAATTGTTTTTTATACTACAGATAAAAATGGCTACATTTATAGTTATACAAATGTCAACACAAAAATTAAACGCATTTTCCACCCCTAAACGAAACCTTTTAAAATTTTGAAGAAAAATGACGTGTCATGAAATCGACATTGTACGAAACATCGCTGTGTTACTTTATTTGACAGATAAAAACAACCGGATGTGTTCTAGCTGCAGTATAGTGGTGTTGTCTGTCCTTCTTAGACGATTGATTCACCTGTTGGTGCCTTTTTTTATTTTTATTAGTATGCTCGTTTATGTGAAGAGCTTTGTATAACAAACAACATTTTTTTTGTGATTAATGAAACTGTTAAATACTTATCGGGTGCCGGAGCAAATATATGAACTTCACATATTCTGCATGCCATGTGGAATTTGGGTGTAACAATTTTGACAAATCCGCATAACACCATTTTTTTCCGGTCCTGCCATTCCGTATTTTGACCATCGAATATATATGTATTTCTTCCGTAAACAATTTTTTATAATATATCGACATTAATAAGGTAGAAATAAAATTGGAGCTATTTCAGAAATAGAGATCAAGTAAATTTTTAGACTCAACATGCAAATCTTTAGTAATAAAGAAGGGAGTATGAACAAAAAAGCTAAAATGAAATATATTCGTCAAACGGATTTGCAGTGGTTTTGTCTTGAAAATGGCCGAAACTGTTTAGAATGGGTCTATTTGAAAACACCTTGGTACCTTCTATCTTTTGATATCACATTAATATAAAGATATTTGCTATTGTAAATGGTAAGTCTAGAAACCGAACAACGACTAGCGACCACAGAAAGAACAACGTTGTAGAAGATGCTCGGTGAACAAAAAACAATTGCAAAGTCTCTAATGATAATAGTTATCTTGTATTGCATATAAGTAAGGAGGAGCAGCCAATGTATATTCTGTTTCCTCCTGAAAGTGGCCGTTACAGTTTTAAATACATATTTGTATCATCTATCGTTTTCATATCACTGACAAGAATATACGATCCTCAAATGTTCATTCTTATTTCTAATATTTAGATACTTCTAAAGTTTATTACGTCCCCCCCCCCTTTTCCAACAAAAAAAAATACTATGTATATACATATTTATCAATATTTAAACAACAAAAATTGACCCAAAACGTTTCTGTCAAACAAAGGCGTGAAATTTCATATTTCTATCTCAAAAACAAGCAAAGAGAATCGTTCTACAGTATTTTCCCAAAAACTAACTGTATCAATTTTATGTGAATTTAAGGATCGAACATTTTCAACATGTTTTTTTTTTTTGTTTTTTTTTTTGTATTCAAATTAATTTTATGATTGATTGATTGATTCGATGGTATTAGGCCTATGTCAGTACAAATATATATGCAAGATTTAACACCAAAAACGGAATTCTTTAATTCAAACCGAGTCAATCGGTGGTGGGTGACATTTCTACTAGACACTTAAGGACAAACGACATAAGTAGATATAAGAAGATGTGGTATGAGTGCCAATGAGACAACTCTCCATCCAAGTCGATATTTATAAAAGTAAACCAATTTAGGTCAAAGTACGGTCTTCAACACGGAGCCCTGGCTCACATCGAACAGCAAGCTATCTTTAAGGTAGCACAATACAAAGATTTTATACCTCCAACTCCCCAGTTTTAAAATGCTGTAACTTTCTTTATAATGCTTGAAAATTTATAAAAGTGGTATTTTTGGATAGCTAACGGATTACTCTTTCAAATTAATGCAATGTTAGTATTATACAACAATTATGTAGTTAATTATAATTTTAACTGTGTCTACAAAATTTTACAAGAAATTTCAACTTTCAATTGAAATTAGCTTCTTCAGGGATACCCCGAGAGGGTTGATTTTGTAATATGTTGTTCCTAGAGCCATTATCTACAAAAGGGTGTCTCAGATTTTGGATAGAATGTATAGATCAAATTTTACACCTAATCAAATAATCTCTACTTTTATGTGGTAAGGATGTTTACACTAATTACAGATGTATGAGAGAATGGAATACGATAGCGATAATTTGAGACACCCTTTTGTAGCTCCTGCTGTGTTGATTAAGATAACGTTAAAATTTCTTGTGTAGTTATAGAGATGTCAGAGCTAAATTCATTCAAGTGAACTGACCAAGATTTTGCCATTAATTGCATAATAATTGATTATTATTGAGCATTCATTTAAAAGATTAATCTTTTATCTATCTATATATACCTCTTTTATTAATTTGTATGCAATCATAAGAAAGTAACATCATTTTAAAGGTTGGAGATTGGAAGTAAACAAATCTTTGTATTGCGCTACCTTAAATATAGTTGACCTCAATACTTCTCCTACATAACTAACAATTTATCCTTATTTAAATTAAAATAAAAAACTATTTACGTCTGTTTTCTCGTAAAAGTAACAAGTCTTTAATATGTAATCGGAGCCTTCAACTGTTCTTTCCTAACAAAAAAAAAATTTCAGACTTAATATTATTTTTGTATTACAGCTAAAAATTACTATATTTATAGTTATACAATGTCAACACAAAAATGAAACGCATTGTCCATCCCTTAACAACACCTTTTAAAATTGTGAAGAAAAAATTAATGACGTGTCATGAACTCGATATAGCTCGAAATATAACTGTGTTATTCAGGCACTTGTATCTGAAAAAAACCCTATATACTTAAATATAACACATGGTACCTAACTCACTTAATTGAGAAATGTCGCCCGGTCGCTAACTTCCGTTATATTTCGTATCTGCGTTTGTCTATCCCACTGAAATTTGTTATTTTGTAAATCTACATTAAATTATCTACAAAATGGTGTATAACACGCCTATTTCTATAGTCGGAATCATTCGTAACAGGCCTTCGAAGTATGGCAACCGTAGTTATTACGTAATATAATTATTATAAGTAAAATATTTGCTTCTTAGTATTTTGAATGGTAAGGATAGAAACCGAAGAGCGACTAACAAGCAAAGAAGATGCTCGGTTGACAAAACCAATGTTGCACAGGATCTACCAATAATACTTATATTGCATATAATATACGTCAGTAGGGGCAGCAAATGTTTATTCTGTCTCCTATTGAAAGTGTCCGTTTCAGTTTTGAATACAGTCACATTTGTATCATCTATCTTTTTCATATCACTGACGAGGATGTACAATATAAAAATAAGGAGATGTGGTTTGATTTCCAATGGATCCACCATGGATGTAAGCAATTATAGGCAACCGTACGGCCTTTAACAATGAGAAAAATCCATACCGTATAGTCGACTATAAACGGCCCCGACAACAATTTACAATTCAGTTGAGAAAACGAACGACCTCACAATGCTCACATTTTCATCTTATTTCTAATATTTTGTAACTCCTATGGCTTATTACGAAGTCATGCATTTAAACCCGACCCCTGCCCCCCCCCCCCCCCCCCCCCCCCCCACCCTCCCCTCCCAAAAAAAACACTATATATATATATACATATTTATCAATATTTTAACAAAACAAAACTATGTCTTGACTTCTGACAAACAAACAAATAAGTTCGCGTGTTTCTATCTCAAAAACAAGCATAGCGTGCATATAGAACATCTTTATTTTCCCAATAACTTAATGTAATAAGCATAATCCAGTAAAAAAACTTCATTTATGAATTATTTCATTTGGAATTTCGGGATCGAACATTTCAACATGTTTTGTTTTGTTTTTAATTCAAATTGGGATTGACTGATACGACAGTATTGCGTCAATTTCAGTTTAATTATAATTGCTTGCAAGAATTACACAAAATAAAATGGAATTCTTTATAATTCAACCCGAGTCATTTGGTGGGGGGACATTCCTACTAGAAACCTATGGATAATCGACATGAGTTTTACTTTCCTTAAGTATAGGACTTATCAGATACACATATACTTTGTTTTGTAAGACTAGGATTTCTCTCCGGCTTCCTCAATTCCATCATTTTGTAATTTTGTAATGGGCGATGTAACATAGTCGTTTAACTGTTAAACGGGAGATAATCCAAAACGGGAACTACGTACAAATGCATTATGATTCAGATGCTTAAGTAGTTTTGCCGCTTCTCTGTAAGTTTCTACAATGTCATGGACTTCTACTTGTAGCATTCTATGTAGAAAGTATCATTTCAAAACATCACGCTGTTTTATTTGATCAACTTGTATTTCGCCTCTCTGATTTAATTTTTTAAAGAGCAAATTCAATGTCAGTTTCCAAAACGTATTGCACCGGAACTAATTCCTTGTACTTAGACAATTGAAGATGTTAAAATCTCATCATTTTACATTTCAGTTTCTTGAAAACTTGAAAAACGCACCATCCTTAGACATCCTGCAAACTAAGAAACCTATCTCAACAGTAATGATAGATACTAATACAAGCACTTTGGTGCTACAAAATGGTACAACCGGTACATCAATAGAAAATACTTTGTCAGCAGAAAATGAAAACGATGCAGACGATTTGGAAATAGGTCTTAGCACAAATACAAACGAACAGATCGATGACAGCAGGGATATGAATATCTCCGAAAAACAACCGAACGGCGCCACCAATAATGTATCTTCCTCCGGTAATAATGAGTATAACACAACTTATACAGAGACAGACAAACAATCAGATACAAATGAAACTGAGGAAGTCACTCATGGACATGACGAATCAGTGATAAACAATATCGTTACTACCAGTGATGTAAATGATATTATAGATGATATTGATATTGTTGTATCAGAAGCTGAAGAAACAAAAAGAGAATGAAGCGAGGATAATGTCGGTAGTGGTGACAATGAGAACAAATTATAGAGAATACATATGGTTCAGACAACTAAGTAGGATAGTTCAGAAAACTGAGTAGGATGCGCTAGCTTTAATAAAGAAAAATTAAACAACATTTGTTAGCTATAAACAGTAAAAGAAATTTTATGATATTTATCCTGCTTCTTATGACTTGAAAAGTCCGATGTAATGGGAATACATAACTGATGTATTCATAAACAACTATAAATTCAAAATATACATGTTTTATTTTGTAAATGTGACCCCCAACTTGTAACACTTTCGCAATAGTTAATAAATAAATAAATAAAGTATTGTTAGTTTGTAAGTCTACAGTTTACAAACTTTAACAGTATTTTGTGGGTATTACGGGATGTGTGTGTCACTTCGTGATAAATTATCCACTTTCAAGATTTTGTTTTAAATAAGAGTTTTAGAAGAAGAGAGACATAAGATACCGAAGGGATATATAAATTCATAAGCCGATAACAAACTTACAATTCCATGGCAAAAAAAGCTGTTTCAACCAATAGACAAGCAACAGTACACAAAACATAACAGTTAACCAAAGACTGAGCAACACGAACCCAACAAAAAACACGGGGGTGATATGTGCTCCGAGCAGATCCTGCTCTACATGTGAAACCTGTCCCATAGCGTGATAAGAACTCGTTACCACGCTTACCAATTAAATTTCAATGTGCTTGCACAAAGCTGCTAGCAAATCAAAGGCCAGGTGTTCTATCATTTCTCTACTGTAGCTTTATTGTAATTGATTTCGTTTTTTGTCTTGCTATTTGCGATTTAATATTTAACATTCGATACATTTCTTATATCAATAAATGCTTATTGTTTAGAATCTTCGATGATCAAATTCCATCAGGTTTTGACAACTTTTGGATTTTGACCCTTCTGGGGAATGAAATTTAGGTTAAATTGACCCAGCCTCTAAACCTTACTCTAGCCTTTTACTATAACCAAAAAATACTAACTTACACATTACACAGTGTTTCGAAAAAAGAATATCACGTGTTATGGATACAGCAGGAATATACATAGTCAATAAAAACTTGAATTCCATACATAAGTAGCTATACTTATACTTAATGGTTTAATTCTGGGTTGGGTTATTTATTAATACTTGATAAATTGTAAGTGATAATAAAAGGTAAAGAAATATTTTCACTTCACATATCAAAGCGCTTGTCCCAAGTCAGAACCTACATACTTTTGATTGTTTGGATATTCCTGTGAACTATTGATACTAAATGTTTTGCTATTTATATTAATCTTTTTTTCGGGGACAAGTGTTTCCGATAAAAGAATTTTGCTTCGAGAGCTTACCATACTGAAGTAGGCCCTTCTCACTGCTTTTAAATCATTGCGGACTAAAGAAACTCGATTATACATGTACTATATTGATATAAGTGGTAGCGTCACGTGATCTAAACCGAAAAAGTAAAATAACAAAAATACCGAACTCCAAGGGAAATTCAAAACGGAAAGTCCTTTATAAAAGAGCAAAATCAAAAGCTCAAACACATCTAACGAATGGAAAACAACTGCCATATCCCGACTGGTACTGTTTTATATATATAATAATAACTCATCCAGTCATTTAGCTGTAGAAATACAGGCATTAACGGTATCGTCTGCTGATATCTTGTTTCTTTACTGAACGAGAGCGGTATAGGGTGGGTAAATAACAGTTCACTTTAATGTCCTCTGTGTTGTCCTGGTTCACGAGAAATATTTTGTTGAAATCAAAGGTAAAAACTATACGGAGAACTGATATAACACATGCATAAGGGTGTGTACAACAATTTTTATTCTTCAAATTTACACTAAATAGACATTTTCCGTTCCATAAGACCAATTTTCATTGCAATGTTGAAGTTTGACTAAAGAAAAGTTTAGTTTTTCTACCAAAAAATGTATAGACGTTTTCCGTATCTCACATTTCTATGTAAAAATGGAATTTTATACAATTCCATATATGAAACTCCTTTTAAGCCTTTCTGATTATTACGACAAAACTATTACACACCTTTAAATCAACGATTTCAAATTGTATTTCACTAGTTTCAATAACCTCTATATCGCGGTTCCTTTAAGAAAATATAAATTGCTAAGAAATGTTTACATTTGGCTTCCTATTATTACCATAGTTACTCGTAAAACAATTTGGTTAGTTCATATGCATATCTATTGTAAAGAAACAAACGTAGCTTGGTACGCAAGATGGAAAGAGTAAGAGAGCTAGCTATATTCAAGGTTATACATAAACCATAGTAACGTTTTTTAATTTAATAATTCTGTTATGTACATTATGAATTTGGAAATAAAAATCCATCATTCAGTGCAAGAATATGGACGAATTTATCCCGTTGATTTAGTACAAATGTTTTATGAAACCATCCATTAGTAATCAAGTTAAAATGTGGTAATATATCTTTTAGACTTTTCCAAAATGAAAAACAATGCTCATTTTTTTTTTAATTAACTTATATGAAACAAAATATTTGTTGTTTGCATGTGAACATCAACAGAACAGAAGAAGATTAAAAATAAACAAAGATACCAAGGAATAATCTATAAAGTGTTATTTTCATATAGTACGCAGGTTTATCTACATAAGACTTATCAGTGGAGCTCAAATAGAAAAAAACTCTAAAGGAAGTTAGTGAGTTAATATATCAAATAAAATCGCACGTCAGCATAAACATACATAACCTTTACCAATATCTAACTTATAATAAACAAACAAAGTGGTAGTTCATCATTGTTATATTTTTGTTTATCTTTGAGGAAAAAAAAAACGAGTATCAGTCTTCGTCGCTATTTATCTGCTTTAGCGAGAAAGAGGTTAACAGGAGTATTTGGTCTAGAACTTTCTGACCAACTAATGGATAGATGGCTCGATTCTCTGGTATACTGTTGTGGACAAATCGTTGCAGTTGGGGCTGTTCCTTTAGATTCACTCTTGTTAGCATTCAATGTCGATTCACTACTTTCGACAAGAATTGATGGACGTCCACTAAAAGAAATAAGGTATACTTTTTTATACAAAGTTTCCTCAATCCACGAAAAATTAGTACACACGAAAATAAATTACTCAGTTTTTAGAAAATAGTATAATTTTCGACACTAAATAATTTCGTTATAGTTTTAACGATTGTTCATTGTACTTATGATAATGTTGTTTGATTTTTCCTCTTCATTGTCAAAAACAATTGTAAAGTAGAACACTTTCTTTGTGTAATGTTAATATTTCGTTTATTGATTTTTGTTTGTTTGTGTGTCTATCAATGTATATGCTTATCAGCATCGGCTAATAAAACAAAATATATTTCTCAATTTTTAGCTCACCGGGCCCGAAGGGCCCCATGTGAGCTTATGCCATCACTTGGCGTCCGTCGTCGTCCGTCGTCTGTCGTCGTCGTCTGTCGTCGTCTGTCGTCGTAAACTATTTTAAAAATCTTCCCCTCTGAAACTACTGGGCCAAATACCTTCAAACTTTAACTAAATGTTCCTTAGGGTATCTAGTTTATAAATTGTATCCAAAGTTTTGATCCATTGACAAACATGGCCGCCATGGCTAAAAATAGAACATAGGGGTCAAATGCAGTTTTTGGATTATATCTCAAAAACTAAAGCTTTTAGAGCAAAACTGACAGGGATAAAATTGTTCAATTGGTCAAGATCTATCAGCTCTGCAATTTTCAGATGAATCGAACAACCCATTGTTGGGTTGCTGCCACCGAATTGGTAGTTTTAACAAAATTTTGCAGTTTTTTGTTATTATTTTGAATATTATTATAGATATATATAAACTGTAAGCAGCAATAATGTTCAGCAAAGAACGATCTACAAAAAAGTTAATATGACCATAATTGTAAATTGACTCCTTAAGGAGTTATTGCCCTTTAAAGACAATTTTACACAATTTGTTCATCAAGTTTGCTAACATTTAAAAATCTTCTCCTCTGAAACTACTGGGCCAATTTCCTTCAAACTTTAAATAAATGTACCTTAGGGTATTTTGTTTATAAATTGTATCCGAAGTTTGTATCCATCGACAAACATGGCCGCCATGGCTAAAAATAGAACATAAGGGTCAAATGCAGTTTTTGGCTTATATCTCAAAAACTAAATCTTTTAGAGCAAATGTGACATGGGGTAAAATTGTTTAATTGGTCAAGATCTTTCGGCCTTGAAATTATCAGACGAATCGAACAACCCATTGTTGGGTTGCTGCCACCGAATTGGTAGTTTTAACAAAATTTTGCAGTTTTTTGTTATTATTTTGAATATTATTATAGATATACATAAACTGTAATCAGCAATAATGTTCAGCAAAGTAAGATCTACAAAAAAGTTAATATGACCAAAATTGTCAATTGACCCCTTAAGGAGTTATTGCCATTTAAAGACAATTTTACACAATTTGTTCTTCAAGTTTGCTAACATTTAAAAATCTTCTCTGAAATACAGGTGAGCGATTCAGGCTCTTGAGAGCCTCTTGTCTTATATGTGACATTTGTTATAACAATACTTAGGCTTTCTGAATCCACATTTGTATATCACAACAGCTGCTACAATTATCAAAAGCAAGGCTCCTCCAATTGCTCCGTATATCCCTGGTGACACTCCGGACGTTTTCGACTCTAAAATAATTTTTAAAAAAACACTCAATTGAAATACATGCATTAGGTTGTTCTTTTGTTGACCCTACTCGGATTAAAAAAGTCAACATTGGTGCGCTATTGTCATGCGTTTACTACATTTTATTTATTTTTTAGGAATAATGGCAAGACGTATATTTACAATATAACTTTTGAAACACATTAAAACTTTTTTTGAGAATTGTTCGTAAAGGTTTCGATTTTTTCATAAATGTGAAGATTACTATGGATACTATAAACAAGTGCAATATAATGATGCTCAACCCGTCATTCCACTCCAGTTTCTAAAACAGAATTGATAAGGATAAAATACTATAATAAGTAACCTTCTGTATCCTGATTTTTTTTATCAACGGATGCAAGTTCGGGATATATAAGTATTAACAATGCTACCACTGTCCCTATAGCTTATCACAGCTTATCGATAGCATTTATTTCTTTGTTCTCATGTTGTACTGTGAAACCACTGTCCCGGGTTAGGAGTCACGTCATTTTTTATCATATGTCATATCGTAATCCTTTTTTTGTTGTTGTTTGGAATTGAATGATACTAGCAGATCTTTCATTGTTTCTGTTATATCATACTACATAGTTTATAAAACTTAAGAACAAATTGAAACTTTTGATATTGTATATACATACTATTTTTTGTCTTTTCTAAATGACAAGCTGTTGATTTATTAAGGAGGTACATAATACCGCAAGGAGATAGCTCTGTAAGAATCAGCTGAACGTTTTTATTACGCTTTATTGTTAAGGAAATATCAAGCTTCCAAATGATAAAAATTAGTGGTATATATCCAATGATTTTTTGCCAAAAAAGTGTGTGGTCAAAGTAAATATTTTGTAAAAATTTTATGAAAATTAAACGAGCCAAATTAATTTTAGGCTAGGTGTTTGGTACCATCTTAATCGTTTGGAATAATTCAATCAGAAAGTACATTCATTAACACCAAATGCTTAAAGTCTCTGCCTTATCTATTTAAATCACCTTAGATTCAGATTCAGATTCAATAATTTATTAAAGTCTCACCACTTAGATTAAGTGTATTGCTTGCAGTAGTTGAGACATAGTTGTCAAAAGTAGTTGATTGTTTTGTTACAGTTGATTCAGCGTTGAATGCTGTGGTTGAAGAGCTTATATCTTTTGAAGTAGTTGTTTCATCTTGTGAAGTCAATGTGGTTTTTGAAGCTTGTGTCGTTGTTTTACTATCACTTTTATCGGTTGCTGGATTTCCTGGAGTTGTTATCGCTATGTTGTTGGCATTTGTTGCGGTTACTGCATTTCCTGATGTTGTTGATGTTAATTTGCTGGCACTTGTCCTGTCCACTGCAGTGGTAGCTCTCTCAATACTAGTTGTTATTTCATGCGTTCTAGTTTTGTCAGTTATGGTCATAATTTGTGTTATTTCTTCTGTACTTGTTTCTGAAATCGACGAACCAACATGTGCTTTTAAATAGGAAGATGGAGTCATTTAATTCAAAACTTTTCTGGCTAAAATACGTGGACGGAATAGTATTAAAAAAATCATACTATTACATGTGTAACGCGATGCGCCTTTTAAAAGTATTTTAAAATAGAAGAGCAACACGGTGTATATCATAGGTGAACCAGGAACATATTATCCTTTCGAATATCGTAATATAAACCCCGTTCCTCGTTGGTGTTTATGCAGTCTTAACTTTAATTTTCTGTATAATATATTTTTCGTATTATCTAGATATAGGAAGATGTGGTATTAATCGTCTTCTTGTGTTTTTGCCATGGTGTTCTCCGATTCTACCTGACATGATTTTGTATAACTGATTTCCTCAATTTTTTTTATCTACATTAAATTCATATACCATTTCCTGGACGCATGAGCTTTATATAGTGCTGTTTTAAATTTTTCAAAGCACTGGGCCGATAAGTCTTATATAACTGTATCCGATCAGCTAAGAAATCGGTGCCCGGGTACTGATATGATTTATAACAAACACTTTTAAAATTTCCCGTTAAAGTTTCAAATCCCTCAGGTAAAGTTGACCCTAGTTGGATTTGGCTGTTTTTAGTTATTTTTTCAACTGTTTCAATTGTTTCGATTAAAATACATCCTTTGCTTTTACATGTTCGGCTTTGAGCGTTGCTGATGAAATTAAATCAAGAAAAGCGCTTCGGAGGCATGAACCTATAACGTGTTCGATACAACATGTTTTACTTCATGTGAATACAGCATATGATCACCATGAAAACCTAACACTTGACGTAATGTGTATAAGACAGTTAGAAGATGAAGATTACGCTGTTACACAGAAAAGACTTTAATATCAAATCAAGCCACAAACGTGTATGTTATAAACCTTAGTTTCTTGTTATAATTTTGAAATACCTGTGGTTGGTTCAATCATCTCTTTTGTCGTTGTTGTGGCATGATTGCTTATTTTAGATGCAGGATGTGTTGTCGAATCGTTCTCAGTGGTTGATGTTAATGAACTAGGTACATGACTAGCATCTGTTGTAGTTGTTCTCTCAATATTGGTACTCATGTCATAGGTTTTACCTTTATCATTCGTTGTTTTAATTTCTGTTGTTTCGACAGTACTTGTATCTGAAGTAATATTTCTTAATGTACTTACAAATAGTACCAAATTAATATATAAAATTGAATTTCAATCTAACAGTTATGTTATTGCATGATAAGCAGGAGTTTTTCTTAGAATACAACATAATGACAGGTAAAATATATCATGTTCTTCCATACATTTTCAATAGAAAAAGGAAATTGTCCATGGAATGTATTTTGAAAGGTTATTTTCCGATGTCAAATTTAAAGACGAAGTTCAACAGTAAAAATGTTAAGAACACCACTTTCACATTTTCTTTTTTGTTCGCCGGCAAACACGTTTAACCCCGCGTCATTCTGTATGTGCCATGTCCTAAGTAAGAAGCCGTAGTTTAGACGTTGTCGTTTGTTTATGTGTATATTTTCTTTTTCATTTCGGGCCCTTTTGTAACTTGCCTTGCGGTGTAGTTTTGTTCAGTGTTCACTGTTAACGATTAATGTATTTTTTAAATATAATACCATCATTTTTTTAAGTGCTTACCATATTCTGTTTCTGTTGTAAAACCCAAACATGAATCCTTAAAGGAAACAAATAAACAATCATTAAATATTTCTATAAAATAGAATACGAAGTATTGTCCGTCATTTTTTTTTTACCTGACAGACTAAATGATTTACCTTCGCCGTATCTATAAATGATTTGGTATTGAAATATTATACCATAGTGCAGGTAAATTTTGAAAAACGCTTTGGACTCACGCAATTTATCAAGTATTTTCATTCACCGGCTTTAGGTCGATAGTCCTAAGGGTATCATCTGCTAGGCAAAATTTTCAACAGATTTTTCTAAAAACTCCCGGTTATAAAATTGAGAAATTTAAAATCGCGTAGGTTTTTACTTCGTCAAGTAATGTATATCCTAGCTGAATTTGGCTATTCTTTTATGTTCCTTTTATTCAACAGTTTCTACCTCTTACTTTATTTGTTTTTAGACATTGCTAGCTTTAAAATATTTGTGGTTGAGCGTTCCCGTTGAAGATACAAAAAGAAAAGCTATTTAAAATTAATTTCTTCGTGTTCATTTTAACACGGGTTGACATTATATGCGTCAACATCTTTTCAACATGAAAGGGACCAGACTCAATACTATACCCTTTATGATCCCATATAATAAACTGCTACATAATGTATTATTTAAACGAAGCAACATTGACACAGATTTCAAAATAAGGGAATACAGAATAAGAAGGAAAACTTACTAATTCAGTACAAGTAACTGACGTCGAGTTACAATTGAAACAATCGTCGTCGTATATGATGATAGAAACAGTGTCACCATAGTTAGTCTGATCAAATGACAGGGAAATGTCGTATCCCTCAGGTCTGTTGTCTGTTGACCGTCTCTTTCTGGAGTTTGGAAAATCACACGATATCAAGTTTTCATATGAGTAAACAGCTGATACAATTGCCTCGGTACCGCTCAATTGTTTGCCATTGTCGGTAACCTTTACAAAATAAATATTTTTCTTTTGAAGAAAAAATATTGATCATCATTAAATAGCACAGTTTGCACTTGATAAGTGCAACTGAAAGTTTAAATCGAGAGAACACTGTTTCTTGTCAGTTGTCAGTTTTAATCCACTATATGAATAAAGGCAACAGTAGTATACTGCTGTTCGAAAGTCATAAATCGATTGAGAGAAAACAAATCCGGGTTACAAACTAAAACTGAGGGAAAAACATCAAATATAAGAGGAAAACAACGAAACAACAGAAACACTAAAATGCAACAAAAAAACCAAACGACAATTAATGCAACACACTCAGAAACGAACTATAAGATAACAATTGCCATTTTCCTGACTTGGTACAGGACATTTTAAGAAAAAATGGTGGATTGAACCTAGTTTTGTGACTAGCCAAACCTCCAGCTTTATATATATAAGTGACCATTAAAAACAATATTTTGTAGGTTTTTTTGTTGTTCTTTATATTTGTTTCAACAACACTTTTCTTTTAGATGACCAGTATTTATTGTGGTTTTATTGTGAAATTTTCAATTCTGTAACACGACAACATTCACGACCAATTTAAGTCTTACTAGACAGCGGTGCTTGAAGTCTAATTGAAATGTTTAGGATGAAACACACTGTGAAAGCTTGGGTTCGTGTTTTTCAAACTGTTTTTGTACACTGATGCATTATGTTGATAGTTTTTATTAGTTTGTCAGTTCTTCTTCCAAAGAATTTTGAATGTCCAGTTAGTAGCTTCTGTCTCCTAGAACGGAGGAACTAACTCAGAGAAGAAGAAGACAACATAGAACACTGAAGATTAAAACATTTCTCAGTGGTTCTAGTTTACCTAGAGAAGAAAAAAACAATCTAATGATGAAAGACATTTTTCAAATTTGTTAAATTTCTTGTTTTTTTCATTTTGAGTGGTGCAAGTTTGATAAAATGATGCAAGTTGCAATAATTAGTGACAGTGTTTAAGTGGTACGAATTGGCCGTGGGACGAGTTGTCATCAATTCAAGAAAAACTAAATTATTCTCGCTTTCCGACAAAACGTAGACGGTAATGAACCTGCTACAGAACTTTGATTGGAGATTAATTAATTAATCTACGCTAATTAAAGCAATTACTATATGAAGAACATTACATACATTAACTATTTATTATTATATAATACTTCAGACGTTCGTCGGCTCGGAGACAAACTGGCTTAATCATGAATCACAAACTGGTTGAGTATTACGTTATGTGTGTCTCTCATCTTACTAACGAGATATTTTCACGGTCTTTGGATTTCAGAATGTTCGTATGATCTGTACATGGTCCATGCGAGATATCGATTTATGTCGTTCCGGTTAACTTTTGCAAGTATTTAATTCTCTGAATAAATATGAATAATGTAATATCAAGTTTTAAAAAATGTAAAACAATATTCATCAACAAATATATAAACGTATACAAAGTTTCTGTTAATGTTGTCGAAAGTTCACTTTTTATATCGTAATAGATACTTAAAGAGAAACATCTTAAAACGTTTTTGAATAACACTGTCTTGATCGATTACTATAAGGAATCATATATTAGTTAAAAAGTTAATTTTACGATGTGCAAGAAATCTACTTACTATAAAAGAGGGACGAAAGATACCAGAGGGACAGTCAAACTCATAGACCGAAAACAAACTGACAACGCCATGGCCAAAAATAAAAAGACAAACAGACAAATAATTGTACAGAGACACAACATAGAAAACTAAAGACTAAGCAACACGAACCCCACCAAAAACTGGGGGTGATCTCAGGTGCTCCGGAAGGGTAAGCAGATCCTGCTCCACATGTGGCACCCGTCGTGTTGCTTATGTTATTACAAATCCGGTAAATATTCTAATTCGGTAGGTCATATTCGTGAAAAGGGAAGGGTATTGTAGTTACGACATAAGGAACATATCCGATATCATCTGTGAAACGGTTATTCCATAACGGTCAACCAACTCGTGATGGCGTCCGTAAAATTTACGAAGGGATGATTTCAACTTCACCATTTGGAACTCTTGGTTTAATAGCTAAAATGTTCTAATTTACAATACATATTTGAAGCATGAAATATTCATATATTAGTTTAAAAATTAATATTACGATGTGCAAGAAAGCTACTTACGATAAAATGTTCTAATTTACAATACATATTTGAAGCATGAAATTCACCAAATATATTTGTCTTTTGACAGTTTCTTTGCTTGGTTCCACAAAGTCCTTCATCGGGAACAGATATTTCTTTTGGGGCGTCAGCCAGTGTCATAGAACAATCAGATCCAATGTAACCATTATTACAGACACATTCACCTAAAACATAGTGCTATATGTTTACATATTTAAAACTGTGATTTAACTCATCATAAAATTGAAGATGAAAATGGGGAATGTGTCAAAGAGACAACAACCCGACCAAATAGCACTCAAGAGCCGATCAGCTGGGCACAGCTTGATACGACCGCAGAGGTTGAACCCTGAACAGTTGGGGCAAGTATGGACTCATCAGAGACGCTGGAGACGAGTTAATCAATTAATACGCAAAGATATGCCGACTTCCATGTTTTTCATCGGGAAATCCAGAAGTGCATTAGCAGTGAAACGGTAAAAATAACATTCTCATCATTTTACTTAGATCGATAATTGCTTTTTTTAGACAAGTTAAAGAGGGCTTCAAAATACAAAGTAAAGACAAATGGAAGAACAAATAAAGATTACTAGTGATATCCTTTTCTCATTTTAAAGCAGTACTTTGAACAAATGTACGATATGGACCAAATAGTTCAATTTAAATATGCAACTTCAAGTATAAACCATATGAAACTGTATTGTTCATATATGATGTATGCTGAATTTTCCCTTACTTGAAAGCATTTGCGCAAAATGTTCCAAACATTAAACATCTTCCCCATAAGCCAAAACCGAAACCAAAGATAGTGGATCGAGTTTGAATTTAGTTTTGTTAATGTGTTATTTAATTTTTATAACATCAATCCGTATATTCATTTACATTTTTCTCAGGCTTGTATTAGCACAAGCATTACATATATAATATCATTCCATATAAAATATCATTCCATATAAAATCTATTTAAACAGTGACGATTATTATTTCAACCCTTTACTGACCACGTTTCAAGTTATGTGCAATTCAATATGTTAGTATAACTTTGTTTATCATGCACATTAATGTGTAGACGAAACAGTGCTGCAAACAGTTTTACAGTTAGTGCAAAATCGATGTTTGTTTTCTAAATTTTCGTTCTTCAAATTGGATTTCTACATTTACTCATCTGTTTAAGTCTTTTTGTTGGCGATTTTTGCGTTATCATTGCAGCGTCATAGACAGTAACTATCTTGAAGTGTATGACATAACAATGATGTGTAGCTGAATCTGGATATCCTGCATGACCTAATAGGACACTGATGGTCACCTTCGTTATTTGTTTTATTGGGGGGGGGCGGTGTCTTGTTAACCCGTTTGATTTTTTTAGTGTTTTGTTATTAATATGTATTCTTTTCTTTTTGTCCATGATTTATTCTCAGTTTATTTGTATTTTTTTTTATTCCATGTAAGAAACTTCGCCCTCTATTTTTAAAAAGAAAGCAATCCTGGAAAAGTTATCATTTGACAATACACATTTTACGCTTTTTTCAAAGTAATTAAATAAAACACAGGAAAATTCAACGTAAATATGTCTCTTTTCAACACTCACCCTTTTTATGTTTTCTTGCGTTCATCAGAAAAACCAAATTTACTTTATTGTCGTGCTAAAGATTCAATACATGAGATCTTCTCAATTCTCACTTGTTAGTCTAAGAATAGATTTGTTTCAAACAAAAATTGTCAGTATTCAACCTACTTTTATTACAGACACCATTGTTACTACATCTGTTAGGACACATGAGATCAAGAATTGTTTCCATAACAGCAACACCATTGTTTCCAGAGGAATTACTGAACAGAGATTCGTTTCGTGATATTTCAAATTTGCATGCATCTTCCATCAACCAGATCATGTATGGTATGTAATCTGAACTCCCTGAAATCTGTTTAAAATAAATCATTGATAGTTACCACTACTTCAAAGTAAAAAATGTATCACAGTTTTATCAACAAATGTATTTGAACATCACAACTTACTATTCACATGAAGCCGTTAAATTAAAAAAACAACATAATATACTTGTGTTTTAAAAATGTATTCGAGGCTGATCTTTGACTTTGAATATTCGTCACTTTTCTTTATACCATTACTAATCATACTATATTCAACACATCCTACATAAGTAAGTTATATTCGGGAAATTGTTTGAACATGATAAACAAAATTTTAAAATTTCTTAATTCTAACCTTGATATCTTCGATACATAGGCCTATGTATAAGGTCTTATCAATGTTAGCGTATTTCTGACAAAGTTCCAGAGCAGCCATTTCTGAAATACCTATTTCACATCTTTCCCTTGCAGAATCTTCGTTCCATCCATTCTTCCAATCAGGGTCCTTAAAAACAATATCATACGATAAGATGAGAACTTTCTTAAACAACATTCAACCTTAATTCTTCCATTTCTATGAAAAACGGTAACGTTTAAATTTACACATTCATAGCCAATAAACAAACAACATAAAATAAAAATAAAATCATTCTGTCTGTGGTATTATGGTCCACATGCGATCATTTCACTTGAAAAATAAACGTATTAAAGCTTTGAGTTAATACTAGATTTGATTAACTTTACTGCAAGGGCAAGGTTATCACTGGGACAATTTTTGTATAAATGTCAGAGAACAAAACATAATGTTTTCATTACCATGGTTGCATGTTTTCCAATTTACCTGTTATCCTTATACAGCTGTTCAAACACTAGGAGTTTTGTTCTTCAATATATGTTGTTTACTGACCTGTATTTGTTTTTTATGGTTGTATGGGTTAATGGAAGTGATAATAAATTTTTTTTTTTTTTAGATATTGCTATTTCTGACATCCACTTAAACCGACTGTTGATTTAGTATAGACACGTACAGAAATTTATAGGATCAAACATGTAGATACTCAACCGCATCTTCTCTTTATCTTGAATATTGGTATAAAACACTATAAGTCTAACGATAAAAATTAATCTAAAACTGCTACACTCATCAGCTCGTCAGGAAGCACAACAAAAATTGAACATAGAAAAAGACCGCAAAATACCGATCTTACACTATTCTTGAAGTTATTGAAAAATAGTTCAAAACCAATTTTAACAATAGATGAAATAGTTTTCCCAAACATAGCAAGCTTAAATTACTCGCAATCGGTTTATTAAGTCCACATAAATTACAAATCAGCTTAGGAACGCAAGTTTCTAAAATATTATAATATCTTAAAGCAAACAAGATTGAGGAAAAGTTGACTTGATTCAATCAATCTCTAAAAATGTATTTATACTCTTACAGATGGAATATAATTTGGGTCAAAAGTCTCATGGTATGTCAAAGACGTTTCATCAATCACATCATCACTATCCAATGCATTCCGTTTAACTATTTTTCGTTGATCATTCTCCATATTAGAAGTATCTCTACGCATTCTATGTGTGTGACATTCTTGGTATAACCTATTTGCAATGTTATTTTTCGCAGTTTCGCACTGCACCAATGGCTGAGTAAGATTACAGTGTATATCCGTAAATGTTGAAATATCATCGTTTTGGTCTGCTTCTGCTGCACAAAGACAGTATTCCTTTAGCTGTAAATCATTTGAGGGAAACATTGGAAAAGGAGTGAAAAGGTCTTCTTCACCATAAGCCGAATACCGACCAACCCTGCATTTAATTAAAAAATTCAATGACATCAATATACTATAATCGTTTTATTCTTTAGCTCACGAAACACATTAAAACGGTACGTTCTATCGTATTATTAATCACTGTAATTGGATTCATGCTATTTGTTGATATTGTTTTAAAATTTGGTAGTCAAAATGAAAATAGACTCAAAACAGTCTACAAAATATTGTACAGTGTACAAACGACTGAGCAACATGAGTTACATTAAAATCAGAGTCTGTTCGCAGGTGCCCCGGAAGGATAAGCGAGTGGTTTTCCACTAGAAGAACCCGTATTCCTGCCTTTGACAAGTACACATTCCATGATAAGTGGCATTCGATAATGTCATAATCGAGGAAAACAATAGGATTGTGGCTACAGCAACTAACAAAACCAAATCATGATGGCGTCTATAAATTTTCGAAGGGATGACACTTATCAATATGAACCCTTCCTTCAAAAGCTTCTAAAATATGTCGTATCAACTGAGGTGTATATACGTCATATAGAGGTAATACGCTTCATCATGAATCCATACCAATCATCACATATACCTATACAACACCTATTGCGACTATTGTGTCAAATACACAATCGTGTTGCAGGATCTCAATATTGACGACTTAACTTCAAAAATTCCTTATTGTAGCTATTTCCCAATGCATATATAATTTTGAAAGCCACGTTATTACTGGAGAACTGAGTGAATAAATCAGAGTTTGGACGTATCTATCCCATCGAACTTGAAATAAATTATACAACAGATATAAAAATAAAGTAAACCTCATATCTTCATTTGCATCTCGAAATTGACAATAAGGCTCGGTTGATTACAAAACTTTAAGAAAAAAACACCTTTTAAATTGTAAACTTTCTCGATATCGACACAGATTGACGACTTCAAACTGTAATCTATGAAAATTGTGATATTTTCTATTTTCAAATTGCCAACTTACTATTCCGAAGCAGTAACATACGATTTGTCCGTCGTGGGGTTTGTAAGGTTTCTGTCAAAGTCTGCATACAAGCCTATAGACAATTCCTTCTTTGTTGAACTTTTGAAATCCACAAAAATTTATAATAATGAATCCAATTTATCACATTTGACACATTACTCTAGTGCGTGTTCACACTATACGGTCTTCATTAGCAGGGGTATGTATGCTCTTCACACAAAACTGCTCCAACAGAGTTATAAAAAAGAAACAACTGAAGTCGACCCTGCATAAGCTTTACGGTCACCATCACGTAGTGGTTGACCGATATGATTGTGTCCTATTTCCAAATGTGACATTTGTTGTGAGTGTACTGGCATGGCGGAGGATAAATACATAGCAAGAGACGATTATCCTGTATGAGCACCCGGTCTCTCTACTTTTGCAGTTTCTGATTCCTTAAGTTGTTGTTTTTATCTGGATCTGTACGAGGAAGAGATTCATATTGTAACAGATAAGATATATTTTAGTATCCGCATATGATTCAAACCGCCCAAGAAAATGCAGTTTCTCAACTCTGACGCCCGCCTTTGTTTGCTGATAAAATAGATGTTAATGATTGGGAAAGAAATTCCATAGAGCATAATACTGGTAGGTAAAAACTGTTATTCCTTTAATTGGCATTTCGGTGACACGCGCACGATAATTTAAAATTACAAAGGTGTTTTACTTTACCTGTTGTTGACTTTTGACACATATATTGTACACTAGCAATTGACTGACGAGACAAATCTTAAAATAAAGAATCTTGAAACAGATATTTATCAAAATTATTGTTTTCTTAATTGAATGTATTTATACCTCCATGATCTAGCAAAATCATACACAGACGATGTAGCAAAACTGGAACTTCTTGGAATAAAGTCGTCTGATGTATCTTTTGTTTTACTAACAAAACCACATAGCCCTTCAGTTTGCTCAATATCTAATGTAGATGGTTTTATAGCAATTCCTGGTATCCATCCCCCAGAGACAGTAAAACTTATTTCTGTGCCGATTGGAAGCGTCACCTGTAGTAGGTTAAAACAACTGTTTAATTTTTAATATTATTTGGCATTTAATGACTAATATTTCTAACACATGGACAGCACGTGTCTACTTATAATTATTTAGGCACCAAGTTGCATTGTTAGCCATCAGTACTGCCATGTGTCCCGCCAGATCAAGAGTAAAAGAGTAACGCTAAATTGAGTCTTCTAAATATTTTTAAAAACTCAGCTTGTATTTACAGACAAGACTTTCTTAAATTAGTCAATCAGATCGAAATTGCCTCTGGTGGCCATGTTGGTTTTTTTTAAATCGAAACCAAATAAGTATTTTGTTTTGGAAAAATTACCGTGCATAAATTTTTCCTACCAAATTTATATCAAACAGGCCTTGTAGTTTCCAATCAAAATATGCAATTGTTCAGGCCTAGTAGTTTCCAATCAAAATATGCAATTGTTCTTCGGTAGAGTTCACTGAAAATTTTGGATTCTTTCATCGCTTAAAATTTTTAAGGTTTGTAAAGGGTCTCCAAATCATCAATCTTAAAACGATTCAAAATATTTCGTCTTCTAGTTATAGAAAAGACAAACTTTGCCAATCAGAATCAAAGGTATCATCGGGCGCCACTATTTTCGTTAAATCTAACATACCTGTTGAGTATTTGAAGATAATTTTTCGTATATACTTTGGTCAATTTTGATTAAAATTGACCATACGGTTCCAGAGGAAAAGATTCAAATATGTTTGTAAATGAACGGTGGTCAACGAACGACGGCCACGGACACTGACGCTGACAAACACCATACGACGGCAAAACATTATAAATGGTCTTTCTCGCAAGATGAGTTTATAATGACAAATATATATTTTCACAACTACAAAGTTCACAAAATTAGAAGATGCTCACGTAGAAATCAAGTATCATGGTTTTTAAAAGACGAAGAAAATAATGGTCAAAAGATAAAAAAAAACAATCACCGGTCCAGAAAATCCTTCACACAAAACTTAAAGACTCGGCATAAACCATACAAAGACCAACATTTTAAGATGAAATAACACGTAAAAGATAAAAAGACTAGGAAGTAAAAATCTAGTCTAAATGTTTGCATGTCAGGACAAACGCTCATGCCAAAAGATAAAATGAAATATAAAAGGCCCTGATCAATGTAATGAGAAGATTTAGGGAGAAAGCATCATAGCAAAGGACTTGATTCTTCGATACTGTTATTTTGATGTTTTAGTAGTTTGTATTTTAACAGCAAACTGATTATTAGACATAAACAATACAATGCTCCTTTGTTTATATGATGTTGTTTCCTTCTTCAGCTTTTCAACAAATCCAAACAAACCTTGTAACCTCGGTTTAATTTCTGTATGGTCATATGTTCATTGTTACATGCAGCATAGGAAATGTATGGATGATGTCTCCTGAGACTGTAGAACACAGTTGATATTATGTCACATGTTCTAACAACAAACAGGGAATCATGACTTCGTATAGCTATTCCGCAGTTACACGTTCCTCTCCACCAGCAGCGTGTTGACAATGTATGAACCTGAAGTATAATAACTAACAACTAGCTTTAATTAGATGATATGCATTGAGTTATTACGAAATAAAAAAATGAACGAATATAGTTTTCATTGAAAATTTAATAAAATAAGCTGTGATTTGCCTGTTTGTAACACGTGTTGCAAGTGGACCATACGTCCACTGAAAACCTCATATGCCAAATGGCATTTAGTTAACACTCTCATCAATAGATAATATATTAGTGATATGGGTATTTTTCCGAGTACATACATTTTGTATTAGATAAGATTCACCTACCGCATAAAGCAGAAACCAGTAAGTCTTCAGTGTCGTCATCAAAACAAAGACGTCTCCGTTTTGAGGTCAAAGATTCTTATACTGTCGTAACCTAACCTCTGGAGGAGGAATTGAAATTGTTTTTGTTGTTGTGCTTCCTAGCTGACGTTTAACAAATATTATTATCGCAAATAAACAACATTTATCTGAATAGTGATACATACCCAGTATGGATATCGCTTGTTCCTATATAGAACATGTTCTCCGCATCCATGATAGGTAAAATATTTACCATCAGCTGTCACATATCGTGGATCATTCCATGTACCGCAATACCGTCCTGTAACTTCCGAGTCTTTGTCCGAAACGATCACCTTAAACAAAAGCATATTTCGGACTTATTAGAAATATCTCCATCATAATTTTTTCAAAGTGATAAAGTGTTAGCGAAACTGTTTTCCTCGCAATTCAGTCGCGGTAATTTTTTTTTCACGAATAACATCCAAATACATTTCATGCATCAAATTACATTTTATCTAAGATATTAAATCTTTAGGTATATTAGATTTTATGTCCGTTAATCGTTAAAAGGTTGTCTCCAATCATAGACTTGGAGGTCTTGTAGACAAGAAATAATGTATAATCATTGATGATCATGACTGCAGATACACATCCAGTTCTTATTCTAAACATTTTTATTAGCAATGCATGATTCAAACTAATTCATGAGGTTCAAAGCTTAAAATAAAAAAAAAATATGTTTATTAAGAAATCAAATATAATAACAATGGTGACTACTTGGTGTTTCTGCGCTTATAATCTAATATTATTTTATTTACCTGTATTTCTGGTATATTGACTGTATCCCAAACTCCGGACAGATCGGTGGCACTTTTACTCTCTGTTATTAGCCGAATATAACTCTTCCTGTTGTCTGAATTGTAGTAATTGTCAATGTATCCTTTGACTGTCAAGTTCACAGGCAACATCCAGTTTGTAGTAGAAAATGATACCCCACAGTCTTGTGTTTCAAAAACTGTTGAACCTTTTCTAATGCTATTTACACATTTGTCTGATGGATTATCCTGATACTCTGGTTGTGCTATTTTCAAAGTTTCAACACAAAGAGATGTTATGATATCTGCTGACCCAAAGCATCCTATAGGAACAGATGATGTTAATCTGACTGATATTTCATCTCCTTCTGCCACTTCATACACAGTAAATTCAGGCTGAAAGAATATGTGCATGCTATCGGTCATTTTATTTATTTCTTATTCAAGTTAACGTTCATACTTTTAAGGATTATATCAAATCATATATTTGTCATATTTTTTTCACTTTTGATCCTGTATAAAGTCTATTTACAATTAAGTCTTTTAAAAAGTATGTTTTGTCACATTTTAGAACTGTATACCAAGTTCAGGAAAGCTAAAGACGTTAAGAGTGGAACGCTTAATTTATCGTTATGTATTTGAAACTAGCTGCAAAATTGTCGTTTTCAAATTAACCAAGTATTTGCTTTTGTCATAGTTGTTGTCTAAAGTTGTACTGCATTTTGAATTTTTAGTCAGATCTTATTAAACTATCACGAACGTCGGCAATGATTAAAGTGATTATAATGCTACAATGTGGAAAACACATTTTCACTGAAACTTTTAAAAATAACAAACATGTGAAAATAAACACATTGATAGGAGCTTAAAATAAAACCAATGTAGCTATTTATTAACAAAATACAAGTTTCAGAAAGGAAAAAAAGACTTTCCTGAAAAAAACTTAAACGCGGTTATAAAGATGCAAAAATTCGGACGGTGAGACTCGTATGCTTTTTTCTAAAAAAAAAAACCACTATGTTTTCGTTTTCGTTTAAAATAAATCGCATTTTGCGTTACAACATATCCCAAGATCAGAGTCGTTTATTATGCAGTTTTAAAATGTGAACCATAGACCTCCCTAGGTAATAACATAATATACCTTTACACCAGCTTCAAAATCTAAACTACCAAAAGTTGGCCCAGGGACAGAGTCAACATCTAACCTTACACGAAGACTGCATCTGACCTAGATAAATACATAAAACCCATTGTCAATGTTTATGTAAAGAGATACGTATCATCAAATTTTATTTCGTGTTTTACATAAATGTTTAATGTTCCTTTTGCAAAGAACGGTATATGTTTATTTTTACAAATGTTTTCAAGCTTATACACAGAGAATCTAATACTTATAAAGAAATAGTCCATGGCGTCAGTACCTTTTTGGAGTTGTTAAGACGAGCTGCATGTATTTTTTACGACGTAAAATTTTCACTTCGAGCAATAGCGAGGTATAACAATATATATAAAGAAACTAAAGTTTTTAACTCCCTCAGGCAAAGTTGACCTTAGATGGATTTGGCTATTTTTTTAGGTTTTTTTTATTTGTCATATAGCTCTTCAATTGTTTCGATTCTTGGCTTTCAAATATTCGGCTTTGGGCGTTCCTGATGAAGATAAATCCAGAAAAGCGCTTCGGACGCATGAAATTATTTAACGTGCTGTTTTCATTTTTTACAGCACTGGCCATGGGTCGATACTTCTGCTGGTGGACTATCAGTCCCCGAGGGTATCATCAGCTTAGTAGTCAGTACTTTGGTACCGACATGATTTATAACAAACCTTTCTTAAATTATCAGATTATAAATTTTGAAATTTTAAAGAAACTAAGGTTTCAACTCCCTCAGGCAAAGTTGACCTTAGATGGATTTGGCTAGTTTTAGTCATATAGCTCTTTAACTGTTTCGGTTCTTATACATTCTCGGATTTCAAGTATTCGGCTTTGAGCGTTCCTGATAAAGGTAAATCCAGAAAAGCGCTTTGGACGCATGAAATAATTTAACGTGTTGTTTTCATTTTTTAATATGGCAATTACGCATTTTCGGTGTTAAAAGTTTTTAATAACCGGTAGAAACAAACAGTGTATTGACTTCATTGCTGACAAAAGTGTATACAAGGGCAGAGTAAACAAGTATCTTCTTGATATACTGTTTAAGTTAAAACATCAACCATACTGAATAGAATAGAAAAACTGTGTGGCAAAAAAAAAACGTTTCTTGCAATGAATATGAATAAAGGGTGATTTCGTCAATAAGGCAGCAACAATATGACGAAGAATAACCAAACGTTATCTTTACGGCAACATATTGCCTTCATGAGTCTATACAATATATGTCAGGATCTAAATCGTTCCGAGTCTTAAATGTTGTTAGTAAATTAAAAAGAAACCATCCAAGATCTGCAATAAACACAGTTTCTGAAAATAACAAAAAACAATTGATCAAATAATCGAAAGGACTATAAAGTAAAAACAAACCCGGAACTAGACCTTTGCATGAGGCAGATACATTACTGAATTGAAAATGATTTCGAAATTATATAACAGTGAATCTAAATTTTAAAAAATATTCGTATTTTTATGCCAGTACAGAAGAACAGGCTCCTTTCATAAACCATTGAAACCTCAAAGTAATAAAATACCTTCGCACTTACCATCATGTTCATTTTGTAGTCATTGATCCAGTCTTTTGGACGGAGCAACGTATCATTTATGCTACTGTAGGAAATTCTTTTGTGGACAATAATTGATTGATTATTAATTAACCAATAGATGTCGTACGCGTAAGATTTTTCGAAAATTGCGTCAAATGCACATCTAAAAACAGGTTCTAGGCTTGGTCCGAATGACGTTTGATGTATTGTTACTTCGGTAAGTTCAGCTCGAACAACTGGAGAAAATATTTCTTTAGGGACATCACCTGTTTACAAAATCGAACACACATTTTAAATAGTCATTTCACTACTTTACAATACAAAATTTAAAAAAAACCCAGTATCTCAGGTTATGATAATGCGTATTGTGTCGAGATCTAATTTTTTTTTTCGGAATAAAACCGAAAGAAACATTTCATGCATTTACTTAATGAATTGCTTTTCCTTTGAACAGTATTATGAAACCTCATCACGGACATTATCAAAATTATGTAATAATATAATGATCACTAGACCTTTTTCATATTACCGACTTTTGACTCCGGAGTTTATATTTTTTCGACAGGTTACCTACTCTGTGGTAAGACATCCTGGTACTCGGTCAAGTATGAGCAACGTAAAAAAGTAAAATCAAGCTTTTAATCGATACAATTTATGGGGAAAATTAACTGCTTTATATTTTCTAAACACGATAAAATCATCAGAAAACAGAAAACTTTCCCCTCAAATTGCACGGATTATTTGTTTGATTTTTCTTCTTTAGGTTGCTCTTACTTGACCGAGTACCAGGATGTCAAACTACAGAAAAGGTAACCTGTCGAAAAATTATATAATCCGGAGTAAAAAGTCAGTAATATGAAAATAGTCTATTGGAGCATAGGACGCTGTTAATTATTAAGTAAATCTGTATTCTAAGAATATGAATAATTGTGAATTATCTTACTTTTCAAGGGCGTCATTGTGGGCTAACATTGATACCATACACTCTCAAATTGGCTATCTGTGTTGTTTTAAACACCTCTTTTGAATATTTATAAGTTAAACAGAAAACTTACTTGTACACCCAGGAGTAAATCCATTTTCGGAATATTGGCCATCTGGGCATTTTACTTCTTTCCCTATGAATGCATAAATAGTGTTTAAAAGGATGATGTATGAGAATCCGTTTTTCTTTTCAGGTTCATACATGCAACCTGTCACCGAATACAATTCATATTCTGAATTTTGACTCTGAACCACTGTAGCAGTATTGTCTGACCTTACAAGAGAAATGGACGGAGCTTATCGCCTGTTTGTCTTATTCATATTTCTTAATAAGAGTGTTTGATTTTATTATTTCATAGAATATTGTACGTCTTTTTTTTCATTTATTTTTTCTTTGTATTTTCTGTCCTTTTTCGATTATTTTTTGTGTTGCCTAGAACACACCCCTTGTTGTCTACCTATTTCTAAAGTGAATGTTGAATATATTTACCAATTAAAAATAATAATGTCGGTTATTGTAAGTTTTTAAGACCGAATTCTAACAAATAAATCATAAGCATACCCTGTGTCTGTAACGTAACTACCTTAAGGTTAGACATATTACATAAAAATGGATAACAGGACTTGCCATAAATACCTTACAGTACTACATAAGATATCAACCACAAACACCCGACTTCTCCAAATAAGCAGATACAAAGACAAATAAGTCAACAAATAATTCATTGTCCAGATAACCAGATACATAGTACAAACTTAAAATACGGCGATATAAAACCAGTTTTACGTGCGCACAAACCTCCCTTTTTCCTATCTAAATCCTATGTAGTTATAGTCAAGCACATCATTAAAAAACTTACACATCTCGGCTGTCAACAGGATGACCGCATTCTTGAACAAAGAAATAAGAAACAGCACAATTATTGGAACATAGGGCGAAAAAAATCCCTACGAAAGGATGCTAGCTTATGCGTATACAGCTGTCTATTAGATACTGCCGCTACAGGGGGGAAACAGAAAAAGCATTCCTGATTTTTCATTATATTTTGAAATTGTCAGTATTTGTGAAAGGCCAGTAGATATCTAAAATCTGACACAATTATATCATCGTGTATTTCTTACCAAAACAATATCCAGAGCTTGATATTTGACTTTCCACTAAATTGTATATTATAAAATTTCCATGACAGTGTTTGATGTCAATGGTCCAACTCGGCTGACATTCCGATGAAATTGTTTGAACACACACAGACTGCGATAATTCTGTAGTATTTGCTGTCGGGAGATCACCTGCGAAATTAATCGATATCTGATCATGATCAGTAAATATGTTCTTTTGTAGTCTCAACAACATCTGATTTGTGTGATTTTATGATTCTTTTAATCGTATCATCATAAACATTCCTTCAATAACCTAAATGTACAACTATATGCGCTTCTTACCCGCGAAAATTATAAAAGAGATATAACTTAAATTTATTGACACTTGGCCAATACCACTGCTGGTGAACTGTCCGCGACATTATCATCAGCACGGTAGTGAGTGTTTCGGTACTGTTTTAGAACCTACTATTGTTAAATATCCCGTTGACAAATTAAGAAAATAAGATTTCAACTTCCTAAGGCAAAGTTGATCTTACTTGAATTTAGTTCATTCATTTTAGGTCCCGTTTGGTTATATAACTCCTACTGTTTCTATGTATTTATACTTTGCTTTCAAATTTTTTGGTGTGGGCGTACTTGGGGATGGTAAATTAAAGAAATGAACTTCGGAAGCACGAAATTTATAAAAATACAGGCTTGGTTAACCGATCACCGAGTCATCATATGCATATCCTCTGGCAAAATGTTTTTTATCAGAATGTATTTTCTATATTCACTGAAACAGCATTTTTATTATAAAAAAATAAAAGATGTTTTGAAGACTGCAGCTCATTTTTTTTCCATTGATGTGAACAGCCTTAAACGTTGTTTAAACTGAATAATATTTATTATCAGGACTGTGTTCATTTGAATATTTTTTTAATTTTAGTTTACATTTTCGACTGTTGGTTATTACTATTTTTCTTGCTTAAACAAAATTATTAAAGTATAAAATTAAAGAACAAACCATTAAGCCATATTGGGAATAAAGTACCACAAGACATTAATCCTGGTGCCTCTGTTGGTATTTCGGTTCCACCTTCATTTACTATTTTATACCACCCTGGTTCTAATCTGTCATCGCTGATAGGTACATCACTGCCGCTGATTTTGTAACCTGTTGCTCGTTTACCTTCAGCCATAATTTTATAATTGTCGCATGGATCTAAAGATTGAATGAACATTACAATTTGATAGAAAGCACAGAGGTTAAGTCATATAAAGGCGAACATGTTTCCTTGGCAAGGTGGTTGTATGTGGCCTCTAGGTATCTATATTTACCTGTTCCCCTAATTAGTTGTTTTTTATAATTGTCTTATATTAACCGGAAGCTTTGTTTTAAACATCATCTTTATAGGAATATGTGCAGGTGATGCGCTTTTATTAAGACTGGGTCGGAAAAAAAACATGTCAGTTGGTAGATCAATTTATGAATATTTCCTCCTCTGGTGCTAGAAAGCAAACTCTTTCCAAACTTTCTTATTATAATGATAGACAGATTATAAACAAAATTTCATTATTTGTGCAAATAAAACGACATGCATGGTCGAAATGGTACCAGATAAATCACTTTTCAACCTTCTACTTTTTGTACCAATATACCGTATTCAGTAGCAATAATGTATGACTTGTATATGTTCATATTAGAGGTCTGTGTAGTAATTAGCAATTCCAAAATGGATATACGATTCTAAGGTCAACATCAGTAAAGCTAATATTGCCTTTGTTTTATTCTTTCCAAAAATGAGAATTCTTGTCTTAGGTTAAGAAAAACCTTCTTTGTGAAGAACCACAATGATTTAAACAAAATCACCATGTATGATGTCATTAAAATGCTGGGACCTTTTATCGACAATACATCTGTTGTGTTTGGTGGATTGATATTTGAGCAATCGGTATTCTAATGGGTACTAATTGTGCACACCTACTGTTCGTCTTATTTGTGTACTCGTATGAAGCAAGATTCATAAAAAAAACCTTCTCATAGACAAGAGAAAAATATCTTGCACAGTTCTTTAAGTTCGCTTTCAGATATATCCATGATATATTGTCCTTCAATAACCCACATTTCAGTGAGTACTTGCATCTCAGATATCTCAGTGAACTTGATATGATTGATAATTTCTAAACTATAAGGTTTGTTTCATATCTTGATCTTTTCTTTGATATTGACACATATCGACGACTTCAAACTAGAATCTATGACAAACGTGATGATTTCAATTTCGAATTGTCAACTTCCAGTTTCTCAGCAATAACATGACATCTGCTCTAATTTATGGCGTTAACCTAGATCAATTGATAGCTAAAGGTCACGCATGTTCATACTATACGGACTTCCTTATCAGTGGTGAGCTTCTTACACAAAACTACGGCAATAGAGTTGTGAGGAAAAAGAATTCGACACAACATGTGTTTTCGGCCTAAATCAAGAATTTGACTGGTACGAAATGTCTGTGTCTCAACTTACTAGCGACATCTTTGGTCAGTCTTCATGCGATTCCCTAAGTTTGTGTTTGTAACCATGATTTTTTTTTTTAAAAGATTTATGAGATTTGAATATTGGTAATATACTTTTATCTTAATTTGAACTAATAGAATTGGTCACTCAACCCTCCTTCTATCGCGATTAGTGAAATTATAAAATCATCTCTACATTACTTTCCTAAAAATAATTTTACGTCTTTTTTCAACAACAAAAAAGAGGCGCCATTCACTCATTTTTCTACATTTTACACGTGTTCTCTTTTAAAATGAACAAAAAAAGTTTAACATAAAATGTATGTGTGGTACCTACCATTTTGACCACCTGGTACTGTCAAATGTATGGTTAACGCACTGTTTAATTCCAGTTGCGTAGTGATTAGTAAAATCACTAGCAGCATCATAAATATTGCTGTTCCGATATTTTCTCTTTGAAGTTGTAAAGAGTTTGCGATTTTAGAATATATAAGGAGAAAAAGGACCCCTCAAAATCTGTTGTCGGCACTTGAAAGATACGAACCAATTGCCAGAAACTTCCTAGTAGAGGAATGTAATAATAATATCGTATTTTAAATGTACAGGAATAATTATGAAAATGAACTTGTATTGTTATATGACAAGCTAATTATGTTAACAGTATGGCAAAACATGTTTTTAAAATCCATAAACTCGAGTATCTGTTAAATTAGGAATAACCCGGTAAGCATTTAAAAAGTATATTTCTTATTTGTTTAAAAATATAAGAAAGGAAACTAGAGGCTCTAAAGAGCCTGTGTCGCTCACCTTGGTCTATATGCATATTCAACAAAAGACACTCTCCAACATTGTAGACGAGAATAGAATTAATGACAAAAATTTTTGTTTTTTTTTTATCTTATATTGCTGATCATTGAAGTCTGTTAAGTTTTTCTCTATCTTATTTAGCTTTTGCTCCAAACACAAAAGAGAGGGTAAAAAATAATTCCTAATTTAAGGGCAATAACTCCTATAAAGAGTAACAGTCTACTTATTATATCGGCAAATTTAGACTTGTTAGTAGGTCTTGTCTTGCTTTTCATTTTTGATTATTTAAGTTTCTATCTATCTATTATAATTTTTATCATATAAGGCAAAACACAAAAAAATGGTAAAAAACGTCATTAAAGGGTAATAACTCCAATAAGGAGTCATCGGACAATTTCCGCCAATTGCCTTAATTGTAGATCTTGTCTTGCTGATCATTTTTGTTTATTTAAGTTTCTTTCTAATTATGATAAGTTTTTAGATACAAGACAAAAACGCAAAAAAAAATTGTACAAATCGTAATCAAAGGGCAATAACTCTAATAAGGAGTCAACTGACGATTTCAAACATAATCTTATTTGTGGAACCTGTCCTTCTGATCATTTTTGCAATTTAAAGTTTCTCTCTATCTATTATAATTTTCAAGATAATAGGCAAAAATGGAAATAAAGTGGTTAAATTTGTCATTTAAGGGCAATAACTCCTACAGGAAATCTTCTGACAGTTATGACGTATATGGACTATTGGTAGAGCTCAGCATTTTGAACAATTTTACACTTTTCAGATTTCCTCTTTTATAACTCTTATCAGAATAATAGACAAAACTTGCATTATACCCCATATGTTCTATTTTTAGCCACTTCGTCCATCTTTGTTGGCAGGCGGGGTTATCGGACATATTTTTTAAGCTAAATACCCTAATAATGATTGTGGCCAAGTTTGATTCTATTTGGCCCAGTAGTTTCAGAGGAGAAGATTTTTGTAAAAGATTACAAAAATTTACGAAAAATTGTTAAAAGTTGACTATAAAGGGCAATAACTTTTGTCATGTAACTTATTTGTAGATCTTACTTTGCTGAACATTATTGCTGTTTACAGTTTATCTCTATCTATAATAATATTCAAGATAATCACCAAAAACTGCAAAAATTCCTTAAAATTACCAATTCAGGGACAGCAACCCAACAACGGATTGTCTGATTTGTCTGAAAATTTCAGGGCAGATAGATCTTGACCTGATGAACAATTTTACTTCTATGTCAGATTTGCTCTAAATGCTTTGGTTTCATAGATATAAGCCAAAATGTACATTTTACCCCTATGTTCTATTTTTAGCCATGGCGGCCATCTTGGTTGGTGGGCCGGATCATCGGACACATTTTTTTAAACTAGATACCCCAATGATGATTGTGGCCAAGTTTGGTGAAGTATGGCCAAGAAGTTTCAGAGGAGATGATTTTTGTAAAAGTTAACGACGGACGACGGACGACGGACGCCAAGTGATGAGAAAAGCTCACTTGGCCCTTTTGGGCCAGGTGATCTAAAAAAGGTTATTCAAATTTGTGGATTGCATATCATATTGAATTACCAAATACATATATTCAAATCTATACTACACGCACAGATAATCATTATTATGGATCTATATACTTTTGTGTAATGGTTATACAATTCTGTTCATTGGGTTTTTTTTTTCTTGACACAATATTTATGTTTCTCTTCGTAAGATCTTAACAAATAATATGACTAGTTTGCACAACTGTAGACTTGACAGTACCAACCTCTGTAAAAATACGTTTTATCAATACTGTAAACTACATTTTGCTAAAGTATATTTGAAATAATATTTTTGGCTATATTCCATACTAGATTGTATTATAAACGTCAAACGATCTATCATCGATCTTATTGTTTATGTATAAGATAAATTTTACTGTTTCAGACCTTTTAGATATATTTACCTGTTGAATCAGACTGAGTATCATTTTTCTCCTGGAGCGATAAAAAAGTATTATGTTTAAACTATCTAAGTGGTGCAGCATATGGGTTATTCTTAAGGTCCGGAAGAAATGATAAAATAGGCTTGCCGGTATAATTAACCGGAAAATGCCAGAATACTCAAAAATATTTAATAATAGCCTTGCAATGAACTACTTTTCCAATTTATTTAATAATGAGAAAAATGCATCATCGATAAAACATACACCGGTTTTTGTTTTGTTACAAATCTTCTTTCACTAAATAAATTCCCAGATAGCTTTTCGCATGGTTTGTGATGCATGCAAAGCAGAAGACGCGCACCCTGTCAAAATACTTGGTCTAGCTCCTTTTAGAGTTCATGCAATAGACTATTTTCATATAACCGACTTTTGACTCCAGATTATATAATTTGTCGACTGGTTACCTTGGACATCATGGTCCTCGGTCAAGTAAGAGCAACCAAAATAAGTAAAATCAAACATATAATCGGTGTAATTTGAGGGGAAAGTTTACTGTTTTCCGATGATTTTGTAGTGAAAAAAAAATATTAACCAGGTAATATTCCCCCAAAATTGTACCGATTGAAAGCTTGGTTTTACTTCTTTAGCTTGCTCTTACCTGACTTGGTACCATGATGTCCAAGGTAACCAGTCGACAAATTATATAATCCGGAGTCAAAAGTTGGTAATATGAAAAAAGTCTATTCTGCTCCGTTTTTGTTTGTTACATTGATTTGTCCCTTTCTAATCGAGATTTGAACATCGGTAAACTACTATCGATTTACTATATACCAAAAGATTAACAAAACAAGACTATAATACTTTCAAACCAATACACTAGTGGTAAAATTCTCATAGAGAACTTACCGTAAGCTTTGATCCTGTTATAAATGTAATAGTTGTTGATCCAGCAAATTCATTATGGATTCGTTCTTCTGTTCGACCGGTTATGACAGTAAGAAACGAAACGTTAGGGTTACTGTGACTTAATTTGTGTTGGTCCTTAGAGGCTTTTACTATTGCTAATTTCAAATCGCTGTTTCCATTTATATTTTGCCAACTGGTGACTAATAGGTTGTCATCAAGGAAAAGGCCACCGTTTTCGTCAGCTTTTATAACAATAGTCATAAAGCTCGTGTAGGCATATAGATGATAATATTTGTTTAAAGTTGTTGGAAAATATGTTGCGCTGTCAAAACTAGTGATAGGTGGAAGGAGTACCATAGATGCATCTCCGATAAAAGAGCTACACATATCTGTGTAAAATACAAGAGCTGTTGGCTTTGTAGTGTGTATATATAAGTTGTTATTTGCTGTAAACTCATAAAAATTCCCAGCTTTGTTTAGTGTTACCTGTTGAATACCTGCTATTTCAATTTGTGTATTAAGTTCGCAAGCGATAATTCTATATATATTTTCTGTTGTACACTGAGGTTTTCCAACTGTTACAAAGTCTGTTCCCCAGTACATAGTTGGTATCATTTGCTCATACATTATATCAATAGTATATCGTTCTTCGTGTGCACCTCCGCTAAACACTGCAATCGGTTTATCGGCAGAAATATGGGTTCCTGTGTAATCCTCTTGTGTAAATGCACTGAATGTGTCAAACTTATTCATTATTAACGAAAGAGAAGAACCATTTGAGTACAATACTCCTCTGAAGTTTATCGTTGCTTGGCTATCCGATGCTATTTGTATATTTATTGCCGTGTTGTTTTGTGTTGCAGTTATCAGAAACGACGATTCTCCACTCCAAGACGCAATATAGTAGTCTTTTCCCAAAGTATCTATAGGGTAGACTAAAAATGCATCTGAAATTGTTGTCGTGTATAACCCTGCCAGCGATAAATAATCTCTACTCACTACCAATGTTACACCATACACAGCTATTGCATTATCCGATGTAATAAGAAAATATTTCTGTTGCAATTCGGTACCCTGATGACCAATATTATTTTCAACAGTTATCATTTCTGTTCTACCCGCAGCGACGGTTATTTGTTTGTTATAATTTATCGCAGGGGCGGTAACTGCAACATTCGTAATTTGATCAGCCACCATTATAATCCTGAAGAATTGATCCCGTCGTCCTGAATCTATAAAACTTACCAAGAAAGATGTTCCCTTATTTGAACCTTCAAAAGAAAAGAGTTTCCTGGACTAATTTGTTCTCTTATCTGCATGCAATGGTTTATGAATCCACTGATTTTTTTAAAATGTGTTTAATAATGTGCTACCTGTACTAGTATACTGTTATTTGTGTTTTATCTCAAATTGATGTGAAAAAAAGAATTGGTATTTTATGATTCGGTGTTTTCTTCAAGTTATCTTGAAAAGGAATTTTCACTCAAAAAAGTAAAATAACAAAAAAACCGAACTCCTAAGGAAATCGAAAATGGAAAGTTCTTATAAAATGGCAAAATCAATAGCTAAAATACTTCTAACGAATGGAAAACAACTGTCATATTCCTGACTTGGTACGGGCATTTCCTTATGTAGAAAATGGTGGATTAAACCTGGTTTTATAGCTAGCTAAACCTCTCCCTTGTATGACAATCGCATTGAATTCCATTATATTGCCAACTATGTATGAGCAAAACAAACAGACATAATAGGTAAAAATGTCTAAAATTGGGGTACAGCAATTTCTTTCTTGAATTATATCTATTCTCTTCTCTTTTTTTCTTTTTTGTATTGGACAAAACATTATAACTTAATCCATGTAATGTATATTTGAAGCTGATGTTATCATACTAAATACTAAATGTTTGTTGAATCTTGGGCATTTTATCGGAGTTTCAAGTAAAACATACCCCTTTACAAAAAAAGGCATTCTCTTTATCTTGGCCATGTCTTTTGCATGGTCATTTGTAATGAAGGTCAGTAGTGATCAATATCTTTGTCAATATTTCATTTTTTGAATTTCCCCCTCAAAATTAAAGATATATCTACATACGAAATGTATATTTCTAACCTAGCATAATCGTTCTTGCTATATTCATACATTAAAAAAGTATGCTTCTGTAGTTGATACTTTGTGTCTTACTCTTTTTTAAATTTGTTAGTTGTTATTTGCATTTATGTGTTTGTGTTTATTTAATGAGTTGCGTCTTTTTCAACTGATCTTTTTAGTTTGTTCTAATAATGTGTTTTTACTCTACTGTCCCAGGTTAGGGTGATCGAGTGTTGATCGCTCGCACACATGTTTAACTCCGTCACATTTTATGTGTGCCTGTCTCAAATCCGGAGCCTGTAATCAATGGTTGTCGTTGGCTGGTGTATATCATATTTGAATTTCGTTAATTGTTTTGTACAAAAATAAGGCCGTTAGTTTTCTAGTTTGAATTATTTTACATTTTGTCATATCGAGTCCTTTCATAGCTTACTATTTGGCAAAGGGTTTTCGCTCATTGCTGACCTCTTCTTTACGTCGTATTCGTCTCTGGTGGATATATGTCTCATTGGCAATCATACAACATCATATCTTTGTATACTGTCAGGTCCCAACATAAAGTAAAATAACGATTATTTCTAACAGGATGTGCTTATTGATTTTTGTATTTTTTGGTGTGTAAAATAATTTTTTTTTTTTTTTTTTTGTGTTTTTTTTTAACTTCCGATTTTTATTACACCTTGTCGGTTATTTTTCTGATGCGTGCTTGTGACAAAACCATTTTTGCCGCTGTGATTAGGGAACCGCTTAACCTGTTTAACAATGTAAGTTTCAACTCTTACGTAATGTCGTCTTAGTGACAATCATACTGCTTGAACTGGCACAGTTAACTTGGGATGAGGGAATATTAAACATCAGTGGTACTTTTCAACCATTCTTACAAATATATTAGACGTCAATCTGAGAACCACAAAACAAAACTTCGATTAAATGGCCATAGAATCGGTCGTCTATTATGGTGTCAAATTGGGTTTTGATAAGACAGATACCGGGCGTCAAACATACATCTTGTATTATAATACCCTATGTTAGCTGTGTTCCATATTTGACCGAAAATACAAAAAAAAAGTACCAAGGTATCCTTCCACAGTTATGTGCAAACAGTCAAATATTAAAATTATGTTTTACATCACAATTCATTTTGGTGTCGTTGACGCGAAACGACGGAATTGTAGGGAAGAAAACATTAGATTGTGCTTAGTTATTATCAGGATAAAACTAATGTACAAACAATTATAATGTAATTATACAATTATTACGAAAAGGTGCCTTGCTTTACTGTCTGCTTTAAAGGTCGGAATTTGGTTTTATAATACTATGTTATATACTCAGTTACTTAAGTTTGTAATTTTGTGGTTTGAAAATACTTTCAACTTTAGGAACTGTAAAGTTTGATACCAGAGTCGTGTACCACTTTGATCCAAAATTAGCAATTCGTGTAAAGGAGTTACAAATGAACTAAGTCTTGCGTACGCATTAATTTGTCCCGACAAAGTTGTGCAATGAATGTGATAGATTCGTGCACCTTAATAAAAAGCAATGTCTCCGCACAAATGAAACGACGGTTCTAGAGAACAATGTAGCACATAAGTTGTTCGTTGGTACACTTTTTAGGCAAGATAATGAAGAAGTTCATAATATTCATCAAGGAAAAATAGTCACAAAAGTAACAAGTAAATCAGTTTAATGTGTTAAGCTTTATTCTGGTTATTTCATTTAATTGTGTGTCTTTGCTCAGTATTTATATAGAGAACATATATCTAAATTTCATATTCATTTTCTATTCAAATCTTATATACAATATTTCTCTATCTTTGGTTTTCTTTTATTTTTATTTTATCACGTCACTTACCAGTTTGAGTAGCAATAACATCCAACTGAATAAAACATATCAAAATAACTAAATTCATTTTCAAATCTGTCAGTTTTGATGAAGTATTTGCAATTTTTGAACTCTCCGCTAAGTTATAAACTTTACATTGTTAAACATTTTGTATGTCAGAAGACAAAAGATCTTTAGTCTACTATCGGTCAAATTAGCCTTAAAGAACAAATGACGTACTTGTTGAATCATTAAAAAAAAAATTTAAACAATACCGAAACTTGAAGGAAGTGATATATATATTGTCCTGTAATATAATTATGATAATAATGTATATTTTAAATTTTTCACATGAAGGGGGGTCAATTAAGTTTAATGAGTTTTTTTCATAGTTATTACTTGCATGATTTGTATTACAGTTATCGAATGTCTGGGGTACAAATGACCAATAAAATAATCCTTTTGTTTCAGCCACACTTTTCCTATTTTCTTGTGTATGACATCACCTAGTGCTACATGTCATTAGATGTATACTTGTCTTGGGCAATACCTCTGCTCTCCTGAACAGCCAGTGGGGGATTAAATATGTACAGGGGGCCCGGGGCCCCACATATGGAACATCATATATGATAATTGCAATCATCACTCTAAAGGTTGGCTTGCCATGGGGACCTTCTTTTTCAAAATCCTGGATTCGCACCTGACACCCAATACATTACATCGGTATAGAGTAAACCTCTGTAGCATCTGATGTGTACTTTGATTTTAATGGGATTCATGTTGTATGTTCTTCTTTGACTTAATTATGGTGTAAGTTTGTCCCCTTGGTATTGTTTTTTTTGGAAAAACTTTTTGACATTTATTTTTTTAAACGAGTTTTGTTTGCATACCTTTAAAACAGAAGGTCATTAAAAAGAATAATCCTAGTTTCATTATTAAAGTTGACACTATTACACGTATGTACTTTTCTATACTTCAAAGCTCTGGCAGAATAATGCCATTTCTTACAGCAATGTCGTTATTTCCAATTAATTTCATCTAGCCTTCGACCGTTTTAACTCGTCCTTTTTCAATACAAACTCACACTCACTCATTAATAAGGACCAGCCTTATTTTCATTAAATGCATTAGAAAGAGTGTTTCCATTGTCCTTCCGTCATAGATATGATTTATTGATTGAGTGTTGGTTGACCGGGATATGAAGGGCGTTAAACCTAGAATGCTACTGAAAAAATGAGGGAAATTTCGCTTTAACAGGACAACTATGAACACCTCAAAGCGTTGTTACAAGAGTTTTGTGACATGGCATACCACTCCCCCTACACGAGGCATTGTAATTGCAAATTTATACATCCCCCACAGCCAAATGAACCTACTACTTTGGCAAGGCTTTTACTGCAGGTCGAAAGAAAACCAAGGGATGCTCATTTATCTCTTATCAATATATGAATAAAAAGAGAAGAGCTATATGGCTATGCATTAATAATACAATAACACTAAAAGACAAGGAAACTAGTAGATATATCTTGGTGACTGAAACGATCTTATAGAGAACATACAAAAACGTCCCCTCTGAATTCACTTCACATATGGATATCAATTTTAGAAAATTTAACCTTTAATAATGATGATTTGTATCTGGCGTTTCCGTGAAACCAATAATCTTTGATTTCATAGATTGATTAAACAGTGTTGTAAATCACACTTTTGATTATTTTAACGTCTATGTTTGTAGGTAACTTTTACTTCCTTCATAAATAACAGTTTTTATTTCATTTCAAATATTGCAAACGTATTTGTTAAATGACATAAAAAAAAATAATATTTCTCAAACAATTTGTAATCTTTAGTGCGTGTTGTTTCGTTATTTCCAATGCATGGTTTTAGAAATTTTGTTTTACATAATTGAAGTATAATGGTGGAAATAGTGGATATCTTGGTGATATGAACGAAAAACTAATGCTACTTCCAGGAGCAATTTATCGTCGATGTTGATTACCCCAAACATTTATTGGGGCAAAGAGTTATGGTCATCCCTGTTTTTCTCAAATTGGCAGTGTAACCCTAAATTATAGTGTGGCGTCCGTTTGACTGTGTGTGATGTTCGATCCGATTCCCCTATTCAACACAACATGCTTTTAAGAACTTTTGTGCTGCATGTTTATATACTGATATGAACTCTTGCTTTATATGTTTAATTTATGTGTGCATGACTTGATATGTATGTTTTGTTTTATACTTGTATTTGCACATACCGACTCTAAATAAAGCTGTATGTCTCTTATGTCTATGTCTTATGTCTTAACATAAAGTCCCAAGACAGGAACCTGTGATTCAGTGGTTGACGTTGGTCGCTGTATATCATATTTGTTTTTCATGGACCCCTCTTTTTTAAAATAAAATTTTACTTGATTGTGATTTTTTTTTTTTTTTTTTTTTGATTTATAAGAAAACACTTAGACACATTTAAACGTGTAACATGAGGTCAAATATATAATACAATATATATAAATAACATGGCAGAAGAACAATTAAACATATAAAAGTCAATACACATATCTCATTAGCATCAAACAGTGTGAATGATTATGCAAAAAGATATACAACATATATGGATCGATATGACATAAATCAAAGAAATACATTAACTTTTCTGATGAACAAGGATAGCTTTTTGTATAGTTCAGTATTACAATAAAACAGTAAACCTTCAAACTTGATAATGCTCGGGTAAGCTGTGTAGTACATAGGTATGTATTTGTTTCTTAATGACACAATATTTTCATTTGTACATATAAACAAAATATGGAATTCATTTCCAATATGTATGAAGAATACGTGTACCATTTTTTATGAAAAAATCACCGATGATTTTTTTGTAATCAGATGAATATAAAGCAAAAATTGCTTTGTTTTCTAACTCGTGAAAATTTAATAGAAAATAATTATTTTCAAAGAATTATTACACAAATTCAAAGCATTCTTAGGTAAAAAAGATCCTCCAAATGTTGGTGAATATCATATCTCTTGGGTTGATAAATCATTGTATAAACGTCATCAAAAGTAAATAATTGAATGTATAATATCGGCCGCTTTACTTGCTGGTAGAATTCATAAAGCAACCCTTATCGACAATACTATAAGACACGGTCATATCTAATACCAAAATAAACTTGATTCAAACTGTAATAAGCGAAAAGGGAACATCTTATTTGTGTTTCAACCTTGAAATAAGTGAACTGATATTATAAAAAAAACTATTCTTTTTCGCACATTTGACGCCTATTAATGACAATTGCTCACACAATGTAGCCCTATTGACAAGATGGGATATGCTGATCCCCCGCCCCCATAAAAAACTTCCTATCACTTGATACACTATTTACCCACAGGTACATGTCTCTAAAAAAACCATATACCTGAATATAACACGTTATACTACGGTATTTAGGTAATTTTATTTTCAGAGAAAAGTGCCTGTGTATTTACCTCAGAAAGTTGTTTATTAGCAAATCTTTTTTTATGTCCAGTGTTGCTGGGTTGCTGCCTTATTAGAGTATACCTAAACAGTTTCTTTTTTCATGATAGATACAAAAGTTTAGCTGATTTAACTCTTAAATAAGGAGAATTATCATTTACAGTTGAAATGTTTGTACTGTCATATACATGTATCATGAATAATGTTCATATGAATGCTATTTTGGAATTTGTCAAAGTTTACTGAAAATACAAATGTTCTCACTAACATTTATTCGTTAATGATTACAAAAGTTAGTAGCTCATAAAACTATGGTAATTATTGTTATGATGATAATTATCTTTTTGTTTTTTACTCATAACAATGTTTCGCAAAAAGTACTCACTAAAATGGACTAAACCATAGGATTTACAATTTCTGGACGAATTTATTTTGAAATGGACTGAGCTCAAGTTAGGGGGAAATTTTACAACGGAACATGAATACCTATTCAGTTTAAAATTAACTTGGACAACCCTAACACCAAAAATGATACATATTGCTAGTGACATTTAAGATTCCTGCTCAATTTTTCTGCTACTTTTCTTTAAAGATTTATTAGCAATTTTCACATTAAAATACATTAATCTCTTGATTTCAAAACGCATACCACATATCTTGCTTTTGTTAAAAAAATGTATGTTTATATTGTCAATAAATTCTGGAGAATTTTTTTTATAAATTCTTGATATTTTATTTCGATTCAAATTCACGCTTAAAAATGTAGAATATGTAACTTGAAGCACAAATAATTCTGTAACTTTAACTCGTGTAGAGGCGTCCGACTTATATTTCATGGTGTGTGTAAAAAAGGGGGGAGTACATTACAATTATTCAGCTATTACAAGAAAACAAAATCAAACATAATACATCACACTTGTCATGGCCATTTGGAGTAAGGCGAAAGTCAATTAAATCATATGTGATCTGTAACAACTTGTTATAACTTGGTATATCTTAAAAAATGCATAGATTGCACACAGCGAATCAGGAACTTGTAACGTAGATTGCTGTTACAAATACGATTTATTAGAACTACAAATATATAGATCCCCAGATAAGACACTCTTTAGCATTAATTCTCTCAGCTACACAGCTGTCAAAATTTGCAATGCACTACCTCAGAATTTCATAGATGACAATATTTTTAATATCTTTTCAAAATTAAGTTTCCTGGAATTGTAGTTCGTGCTAATGCCATGTCTGTAGGTAGTCAATGCTTTAGTGTTGTTTCTGCTTTATGTGCCTTTCATTTGCGTTACTATACTTTCAATATATATAAGACAATTATTAGTCGAGCACAATATGATAAAAAAAAATCAGAATAATAGAACAATCACATCGTTTTAAAGTTGTCCATATATTTCCTACAATTTCCATCTTTCAAGAACTTGTAGTAATACATGATGGGTATGTGGCCGTGTTCTGAACTTGTTTTTATTTTTGTAATAAGATAATTAAAAAGGCCGATAGAGCTTATGTTTTCTATAATGCTTTCATCACCAATAAATAAAACTTATGATTTTTTGAAGGCCTTGTTTTGTTACTGTTTGTATTGACGATTTAAAACCACGATAGAGCTTATCTTTTCTTGTATGCTAATATCATCTAAAAACTTATGGATTCTGAAAGGTTTTCAAGAACTCATACAGTTTGTTATTGTATGTACTCATGGAACAGAAATCAAAGTGATTTAAATCACGGATTGAAAGATTTGTGTGCATAATTCAAAATCATATTTTAGTCTTTTGTTAAGGTAATGGTGGCGAGGGAAAACAACATAATGTAGCACTATCGGATGTTGTTGCATTACTGCATTATTTTGAAAGATAAGCAATTGTTCAGTTGATAAAATGAGCAAAATGTCACATTGTGTGTCTATGTCAGTATGTTAACCATTCTATTATATCAATAGAAAAGTATTATATGACACTTAATATAATATGAATGAAAGTGGTTATTTTCATTTCAAAAATCTTATTATAAAGTTTGTTTTCTATTGTCCAAAGATAGATACTTTTCATTTTTGTGGCAAATTCTTTTAATATTTCAATTTCAAAACGTGCACCGATTTTTACATTCTGTTTTCTAAACAATTGTCATTAATGATTTTGATATGGATGGAAAACTATTTTCAACATTTGTTTGTTTTTATAGTGATTAAGATGATAACACAATGTTGACTGCTGTACCCCTATTTATGACATTTTTACCTATTGTATCTGTTTGTTTTGTTCACGCATCGTTGTCAATATAATGGAATTTGATGCGACTGTCATACAAGTGAGAGGTTTAGCTAGCTATAAAACCAGGTTCAATCCACCATGTTCTACATAAGAAAAATTTAATGTCTGTAACAAGTCAGGAATATAACAGTTGTTATCCATTCGTTTGATGTGTTTGAGCTTTTGATTTTGCCATTTGATTGGGGACTTTCCTTTTTGAATTTTCCTCGGAGTTCAGTATTTTTGTGATTTTACTTTTTTCAAATGATGGTGTACTGTATTTTCCAATGAATTTTTCCATTGAATTTTGACTTTATTTTTTCAAGAAAATGCATTGAAAGTGCATGTTTTCGACAACAATAAAATAAGTGAATGCATTGAAAATGCACGTTTTCAAAAACAATTTAATTAGTAACTAAAAAAAATCGCAAAAATACATTTCCTGGTTATTTTCATTTCAACAATCTTATTATAAAGTTTATATTTTATTGTCCGAATATGAATACTTGATAATCGTTTTTGAGGCAAACACTTTTAATATTTCAATTTTAAAAGGTGCACTGTTTTTTTTTTACATCTTCTGCCTTATAAACATTTGTCATTTATGATTTTGATAGGGATGGAAAGAGAAATTTTCAAAGGATGATGTGCATCTCAGTACTTTTTATTAAATTTTGAATTCGTATTTTCAAGAAAGATGCATTAAGTGCACTTTTTGGAAGAAAAAAATATATGTTACTATTAAATTTCACATATACCTTATACTGTGAAAACCCAATAAAATGGAGAATAAACACACATAAATCAAATTTTGCTAATTATTGAACTTAATTACAGATATTAATGACATCCGATTTTACAATTTAAAAAGCCCCCACTTGTATTTGTTTTAATTCTAGGTTTTTTTCTGAAAAAAATACATCTTATTAAAACTTAATCGTTCATCTTTGAGACAACATTAAAATAATAAATTTATGTAGATATATATCAAACATCAAGGACTCTGTTACGGTCAAGAATTGTGTATTGAGTTGTATAATAAAAAGTTATAAATTGCGTACTAGAAAGTCAAAAGTTAAGTTAAATTAAGAAGATGAATTTACGCATCAAACCTCCACCTTGTCTCTAATTGTTTGGTTGTTGATCAATTAATTTTTAGTGCTTAACGCCATTTTCAGCACTCTTGGATATATCATAACGGCCAGTTTTTCTTGTTGGTGGAAACCATTGTACATGGAAAGAACCCCCAACCTTCGGCAGGGTTGTTTGTTGTTCATGACTGCTGTCAATTATATTGGTATTTTATCAGTACTTTTACTTTATAATAAAAGCGACCTCACTGGCCATCCACTGGACATAACTAATGGCATATATTATTGAATAAATTGCTCTAAAGATATAAACCATTTTTATCACAGTTCAATTATGCATATGTACATGCATAGACATCAGAAGTATTTGGAACTATATATTTCAATGTGTTTAAATTTAGTGGTTAACATGACTACATCCTGGTTGGTAAATTTGGTGTCTGATCTGATCACTAGTAGAATTTGACCTACCGAATAAGACATATCACCAAGTTTGTATTTACATGAGCAACACGACGACGGGTGCAAATTGTAGAGCAGGATCTGCTCACCCTTTCGAAGCACCTGAGATTACCCCCAGTTTTTGGTGGGGTTCGTGTTGCTCAGTCGTTGGTTTTCTATGTTGTTTTGTGTACTGTTGTTTGTCTGTTTGTCTTTTTCTTTTTTAGCCATGGCGTTGTCGGTTTATTTTTGACATACGGAGTTTGAATGTCCCTATGGTATCCTTCGCCTCTCTTCTAGTCCTAATCTTTCGAAAAAAAAAGTTAAGATATTTCATTGACCATTAAATACTGTTCTTGCCAGGGGCATACATGTGCATCTCTCATCTGTGTAAGTAAGGATGTTTCAGATTAAACCCAGTTTCAGAGCTAAAGATTTCCCATATGGGTTAAACAAGTAGCCATATGACACTGTTAGTGCTATACATGAGAAACAATCAGCACACAATCAGCAATATGTAAGGTTTTCCAATCATTACCCCTGCTACTTATATATTTAAGTTTTAAAAATGTAATAGCTTCATGAGAGATTTCCATATACTAGTAATCAGAACAAAAATTTGCATGCATAATATATTAAAATGTGTTTCCCCAATATGGAACATACATGAAATCATTACCCATTACCATGAAATGGTGGATCTTGGTTTTAAATTTGAAAACGATTTAAAAGTAATTTTATAACTGATGAAATTTGAAAATGTACAAAACAGACTTTTAGTCCCTTGCAGTTGTTTTTCAATCAAACTATATAAAATGAAGCATTTTTGTCAAGGATCCTCCATACAGTTCTAGTTTGATTAGATTTGGTACAGTAGCTATCAGAGGAAATTATGAAAAATGTAAAGAAAAATATCTTGACAGAAAGTGATGAACGACTAAGGGAAAATTCACCCAATAAAATGAATAAAATGCTTCGTTGAGCGCAGTCTGATACGACCGCAGTGGTCGAACCCTGAACAGTTGGGGCAAATTTGGACACAACATTCAAGCTTGATACTATCTGAATTTGGATTGTGATCAAATGTTTGACATAATATGGGTTTCTGACACAAAATAAATGTGGTCAAAGATCTTACAAATCTAATGCGCAATACTGTGCAATTGAAGATTTCTTCTTGAAACTTTTAAAAAATTTGAAATTTTGAAAATTTTGAAGAAAAAAAATATGAACCCTTTTAAAAAAAAATGAACCCCCCCTTCCCCCCAAACTTTTTGAATCCCCCATTTTAGCATTAACCATCAAACTCAATTGCAGTCTGTCCTTTGTAGTATGGAACCATGTAGTACAATTTTAGAGCGATAGAAAATGACATCATAGTCATGGTTAAAAATAAACAAAAAACCTTCATCAGCAACATTTTATATTGGCAAATTTCCAATGGAGTTTATTATACTAAAGTTATTGGCAAATTTCCAATGGAATTTATTAATGCTAAAGTTATTGGCAAATTTCCAATATACATAATTTAAAACCAGTGTAGCTGAGATATTCAAATGAGTTTGAATTACAACCCCAATAAATTTGCAACCATAAAAGCCCATTTAAATACACCATAAAGTTAAATACATCATACGGCTATCAAAATAGATAATGACATCATAGTCCTGGCTAAAAATAAACAAAAAACCTTCATCAGCAACATTTTATATTGGCAAATTTCCAATGAAGTTTATTATACTAAAATCATTGGCAAATTTCCAATGGAATTTATTAACAATAAAGTTTTTGGCAAATTTCCAATATACATAATTTAAAAGCAGTGTAGGTGAGATATTCAAATGAGTTTGAATTACCAACCTTACACTGCTTTTAAATTATGTTTTGTACTTAAGTAATTGTCCATTAACCTGGAAACCCTTGTTTTCCCCCTTTTTTGCCCCTTATTCATTAGCGATTTGAGCCATAACCCCCCAAAGCCAATTCTTACCATCCCTTTGTGGTATGGAAACTTGTGTAATTTCAGAGAGATCCATACACATAACCAATGTGGATAAATTTAAAAACGAGGCCCAAAATCCAAAAATCTAAATACACGGTTAGATCCAGCATATCAAAGAACCCCATATATTCATTTTTTGTTGAAATAAAAAAAAGTGTAATTTTGGACCCCGATTTGGACCAACTTGAAAACTGGGCCCACAATCAAAAATCTAAATACATGTTTAGATTCAGCATATCAAAGAACCCCAAGAATTGTTAAAATCAAAATAAGTTAAATTTTTGACCCTTTGGACCTGAATGTAGACCAATTTGAAAACAGGACCAAAAATTAAGAATCTAAATACACAGTTAGAATCAGAATATCAAAGAACCCCAATATTTCAATTTTTGATGAAATCAAACCATATTATTATTTGCTTTTGTATATAAATCAGAAATAACCAACTTAAAATGGAAAATTTTAAAGAAAAAAAAAAGGAAAACAAATTTTTTGAACCCCCTTATGATTCATCACCCCCAAACTCAATCCCAGCCTTCCCTTTGTGGGATGGTACCTTGCAGTACAATTTCAGAGAGATCCATACACTTGAACACAAGTTATTGTCTGGAAACTAGAAAAATGCGTTTTTTTGCCTCTTTTTGGCCCCAAATTCCTAAACGTTTAAGGCAATTACCCCCAAACTCAAACCCAGCTTTCCCTTTGTGATATGGAACCTAGTAGTACAATTTCAGAAAGATCCATTCACTTGAACACAAGTTATTGTCATGAAACTAGAAAAATGCTTGTTTTTTGCCCCTTTTTGGCCCTTAATTCCTAAAATTTTGAGGCAATTACCCCCAAAATCAATTCCAGCCTTCCCTTTGTGATATGGAACCTTGTAGTACAATTTCAGAAAGATCCATATACTTACACACAAGTTATTGTCTTGAAACTAGAAAAAATGCTTGTTTTTTGCCCCTTTTTTGGCCCCTAATTCCTAACCTTTTGAGGCAATTATCCCCAAAATCAATCCCAGCATTCCCTTTGTGATATGGAACCTTGTGGTACAATGTCAGAGAGATCCATACACTTTCACACAAGTTATTGTCTGGAAGTTGCAAAAATGCTTATTTTTGGCCCCTTTTTGGCCCCTAATTCCTTAACTGTTGGTACAATAACCCCCAAAATCAATCCCAACCTTCCTTTTGTGGTATTGAACCTTATGGTAAAATTTCATAGAGATCCATTCACTTAAACTAAAGTTATTGTGCGAAAACCAATGTGTCTTCGGACGACGACGACAACGACAACGACAACGACGACGCCAACGTCATACCAATATACGACCACAAAAGTTTTTTGCGGTCGTATAAAAAATGATTTCAGAAAGTTTATTTATTGCAATTTCACATTTTGTAAGTGCAATTTACTCATTTTGCTGATTATCAAACTGTAATGAAACTGATATGATATTCATGTTGTCGGTGGTTTCAGAGGATTTTTTTTTTCAAAGAAAATAGATAATAACATTATTGGTTTCCAGGCAAAGAAGCAGTTTAAGGGCATACGATACAGTTACAGGGGAGGTAATGACGTTGCTAACGTAAATTGTTATTTTTGTGACGTCAAACTGTGACTTATCGGGAAAAGATGCAGTTTTGGACTGATTTTTATCATTCAAACTGATTTAACTTGAAAACGAGTTCATGGACCCCTCTTTTTTAAAATGACATTTGGTTTGATTACGTAGGAAGATTATGTGTACCAATTTTCATGAAAAAGTCAATAGTGCAATTTTTTTTAATTTGATAAATATACAGCATAAAATGACGTTTTTTTTCTACATTCATGAACATTTGATAAATATGAGTTATTTGTAAAAATAAAATGTACAAATTTATAGAACATTTATATAAAACAGAAATTACAAATATTTAAAAAAAAAAACAGCTTGTGTTTATCTTTTAAAACAAAAAAGTTATGTATTTCTGTCGAAAGGAAAAATACGTCCACAAATCCGAATTTTGAGGAAATATCTGAAATTTCAACCTCAATTTACTCAAAAAGTAGCACATGATGGTATATTTTCAATTACATATTTGATTTAATTAGGTAAAAAATAGCCTATATGCAAATTTTCATCAAAATTTCATTATGGGATCAAAACTGTATCGTATGCCCTTAAATTTTATATTTTTAGTGTTCATCGAGGTCACAAATGTCATATTTCCACACTTAATTGTTATTATGGTAATTATTCTTTAACATTTTCATTTTTGGTTTTCCAAATTTGTCCATAAAAACTGTTGGACTTTATCAATCATCAGAAGGAATGGAAACAACTGTCATATTTCCGACTTGGTACAGGCATTTTCTAAATAAAATGGTGGGTTAAACATTGTAGCTAAACCTCCTAGTTGAAGTATGTGTAAAATATTTATTCTGTGTATTGTAGATTTATACAAATTGATTAGGATATTGTACAAATAGCATGTTGGACAAATTTTTAAATTTACAGTAATGAGGATACCCCGAATTAGTCATTCTTTCACCCTTACATTTAGAATAACCATACTTTGTTTCCAAACATAAAATTTGGCCAGAAACTATGTCAGTTGTTATACAATTCGGAGCACCTGAGATCACCCCCAGTTTTTGGTGGGGTTCATGTTTCTAATTCTATGTGTTTTTTTATACAGTTGTATGTCTTTTGGTCGTTTTTGGGGGGTTTTATTCCCATGGCATTGTTAGCATGTCCCTGACTTAAGAGTTTGAATATCACTTTGGTATCTTCCCCCTCTGTTTAAATGTTTTTCATTTACTTGTCTCTTGTTGGACACTGTATAATGACCTCAAAATGTCCTTTCTCAGTTTTAATGTATTGGTCAAGTTACTGCCTCATTGATTTATACCATAAATCTCCTTTTATTCATATATAAAACTAAAACAACACATTAAAATATACATGATTTATTTTTATACATTTCTAAAATATAAATGTACTGGCATTGCACCTTTCTATAAAATGTTGTATGGAGAAATGAAAATGCATGTAACAGTACAAATAGGCATGATCTTATGTAAAATGTTGTTTTTTTATCTTAACATTATAATTTTCATAAGAGATCACTTATGAGATAAAAAAAAATACACACTTAAAAACTGAATAAGAGTTTTTTTCAGCTAAAATAATCTTCTGGTCACCAAATATAATACCATATTTTAAAAATAATTAAAGGCGTAAGTATACTGAACTTTCATATTACTTATATCTTGTTACTTTTAATATTTGTAAAGATATGTCAAAAACATTTTTAATGAAAGAATCTGAGGTTTGGTAAAAAGGTTCATTATGTTATAAAAAAAAATTATGGAACAAAAAAATAAAGGTTTCATAATTAAAAAGGTAATGAGCCAGATTTAGTTATCAGGAATATTTTGATTAAACAGGGTATATCTGATATTATATTGTAATAGACAGGAAGACACGTATACATTTCTCTTTAACTCAAATTAGACCTCTCTAAATCAATTTGCATTTGACTGGATCGTGCAATACTTTACTCTAAATTTGTTTTCTGAATTAACAATGATGAGTAGTACAAAATATTCTGAGGAAAAGATTTATATCAATTCTATAGAGATACAACCCAGAACTATTATGTTAGAAATTCCATTTTAATGAAAAAGGAGAATTTTCTTTTTATTTAACGAGGAAATGAAAGTACTTAAGTAGAATATAATTTTTAAATTTTATTCAAGAAATTTTAAAGGCAAACATTTCCAATGAACAACAAATAATTTGGTATGACCATAGAAGTTTTGGTAAAATATGATATATAAATTGCTTACACTACACTGCCCCATCTTAAAAATGTTTGGATGTAAATGAAAACTGCACAAGTGAAACATTTATAATTGTTATAATAATTTTTCGATGTCAACCTCAGCAAAAAAAACAAAAAAAACACAAACACAAAAAGGCACATCACATCAAAGAGGTATTTTTTATGTATTCAAAGATTTCATGATCTTATAAATGTTCAATGTTAAAATTATCAAATAAAAAAATGGTATTTCAATTATACTTTACAAAAATGTGTACTTATAGAAAAGTAATTAATTCCAACTGTTGGATGGGAAAAATAAACATCCAAGTTTGAATTTCTTTACATAATATCAAAGGATAGTCGTTGTATAAATTCATCAATATGTATTACTTTCAAAACATAGCCCGAGAGGCATAAGTGGCCATTATGTTTCTACATAGTGAGACTGAGGCTTGCTAAAGTCATTCAACAAATGAAAGCTAGGTGTACTTAATCTACCTATATGTGGTTGAAGTTAATCCAGTAAACTCTTTTTTATTTTTTTCAGTCATATTGACTGCAATAAAATCATATAAATGTACAGTTAGTGGTCGCAGCATGGAACAAAAAAAGAAGATAAAAGTGATTTTTCTGTTCAATATTGTGCTTTGCCATAAAAAAATATCTTATATAATTACTTAATGAATATAATAGTATTAGCTTTTATGCAGAATAAAAATAAATAAATTAAAAAAATAAGAATTACTTCCAATTTTATGGGCAGTTTACACTGAATTCAAATAATCTTATCATTTTTTTTATATATTAATACATTTTGTATTGTAAAACAGTAAGTGCAAGTGCGAGTTCTAACTTTCTTTGGCAAGAAGGAACAAGTGAATGTTGTTTTGGCAGCTGAACTGGATGAAATACAAGCGTGCCATGTAGTGTACTGTTCTGAATTTTGGACAAAATATGTAATAATGAACATCCAAAATTAATTTTTTTTTTCATATTTTGGCAATGATTTTCTATTTTCAAAATATGCACTCCCTGGAACTTTAAAGTATGAATCTCCTATCATTGAACAAATAATCTGTTTTAACAAGTTGGACGTGATAGAATTTTTTAACTGTATTTACCGTAACAACTATTTTGTAGGTCATTCCAAAAAATTTCATTCACCTCTTATCCTATCATTATTAATTCTCTTCTCATTATTGTTTTATGGATTATTTTGTTCATGTTAGTGCTGCAGTATTATACATGACAAAAAAAACAAATATGAAAAAAAAACACTTTCAAAATCCTCATATACAACCATTTAATAGTCACAGCCATAAAGCAAATCTTACAAATTATGCAATACTTATACATGTACACATTTCTGTGGCTCAAGGATGTTTGCTTCTCTTGTTTTTGACTTTTTGTCAGATTTTTCGCAATCCTCTGGTTATATCATGTGGTGCCATTAACAATTTTGCCTGCTAACCCCTAGTTTTCTTTAACAAAATTTTATTTCATATAATTAAAAAAGCCATTTTCAAAAATCTTAAAAAATCCTTGTCTTTTTTCATAGATTTTGAAAGAAAAAAAGTTGCCAGTGTTGAATGTATGAAAGATCTAGAGAGAATCATTTCCTGCCAAATTTTCAATGGCTTATATCTCAAAAACAAGAAACACAGACCTCACATTTTTTTTTTCTACTTTAATAGTTCCATTATTATGTTAAACTATCAAATTAAAACAGTCTTTTAAAAAGCTTGTAATTTTGAAACAGAGTAGCAAACATCCTTCAATGCAATCCCTTTAAACAATAAACAGTTACAGTCAAAATATTATAAAGTTGAATAATATTAATCATTTACTGCACTTCTATGCATGTCTGTTTCAATTTGCCTACAAAAAGTAATGCACACTTTCTTTAATTTGTTCATATACTCAGAATGTCATCAAATTTTTTTCAATGTCTAATTTCCTAATTTTCTAGTTGTCCTCTACGATAAAACTAATCATCCAAGTTTTAAGTAGAAAACTTCAAAATGTGTCTCATTACAGTACATGTATGGGACGGACTTTGACATATAAAAATAGTAACATTTTGTCCACATGCAAATGAGATGAAGTAAAATGACTGAATCTTAATTTGGGCATGATTTAATTAAAAAAAATGTGATTATTGACAAACATGATAAAAAAGGGTCATTTCATGACAACCATGATGATAAAAGGATTAAAATTTACAACTGAAAATTATTCTTTAGAAAAGGTGTATACATAACAATAAAATTGTTTCATTTTAGACCAAATAAAATTAAATAGCAAATAGCCATAACAATTATCCTCTCAAAAGATCTCTTTCTAAAAATTTAAGACCTGGACTGCATGTCACAAAAGAAAATTGTGTATACTGAATTATTCATGACAAAAGATAAATTTTAATCGTAAGATTTTGTTGTGAAATGCAGGCTTAGTATCAGACAAACACATTAATATTAAAGTCACATAACTAAGGATTTTGACATAAGTCAGTGGTAACTGACAGTATATGATGTTATTTAATGAAGCTAACAGATCTGATAAGAATGACAACCATTTACATAAATCATATCCACTTAAAATCAATCCTTAAAAAGGTCAGAACTGATCAAAATATAACAGCTTAAATCATTTAAAATATAAATCTCAGATTAATAAAGTTGATACTTCAGTCACCAAAGCATTAAAAGATTTACAAACATTTAAAAGTTATCATTAATAAAACTTAGCATTTTTAGCACTAAGCTGATAAAAATGAACAAGCAAAAATTGAGAAAATGCTGATTTTTTTTTGTACATATATACAAAGTTTAATAATCTATTCACAGATTATCTGTACATATTAACTGTACAAATTAATAACAATCAACAACCATTTGTAAAAACAACCACAGTTCGCTCCCCTGAGACAGTTCCTGTTTGGCTTGGAGCATTTTGATTGGATAAAACAATAAAGTTCACAATCACACATTTGATGATGGCACATTTTCCAGGAACTTGTCACTTGAAAGCATGTTCTGAAATAAAAAAAAATAATTCTCAAATTTTGGAAATGTGTAGAAACTTGTTTATAAAGGAAATTATACTTAGTATACACACCTACATTTCATGTTTTAAACAGTAAAAATGAATGTTATCCTCCAAATTGGCAGATATAATTAGACTGTGTCCAGATTCTATACTCTTCCATAATTAAGCTATCATTTCTATCAAATTTAGTTTTGCCACAAAAAAGACTGTTTACTTACAAGGTGTGAAAGTGCTAATCAATCAAACAACAGTTAACAACAATTTTAAAGTATACAGCAAGGCTCACACTCATGAATGACAAGTCACAACTCATTTCTACAATTATGTTTCTATGCTGTCAAAAGTGAAAAAAGAAATCTGGACTTCCAACAGACCTGATCAGCATTAGCAATTTTAGTTTTAGATGTACTGGCAATTATCTGTTTCATGCAAAGAAATAATTAGACATAGATTTACTTGTTAACATAGTACACGGATGTCCCACTCGCACTATCATTTTCTATGTTCAGTGCACCGTGAAATTGGGGGTCAAAACTCTAATTTGGCATTAAGATTAGAAAGATCATATCATAGGGAACATGTGTACTAAGTTTCAAGTTGATTGGACTTCAACTTCATCAAAAACTACCTTGTTATTGTATGACACATTCAATGAAGTACAAAATCTTTTTCCCTTAAAGTTCCCCAAAGATTTTTTTCCCTCCTTGATGATTACAATTGTGTCACCCCCACCCCCATTTGTAAAAACTAAGTATCCAGATAGCAACTGACAAAGACCAGAATCTGTATTTATTTGATGATAATAGCTGCTGTTTTAAGTTCATTCTTATAGTCACAAAACAACAGGTACTGTAAACTAATTTTTTTCACTGATACTTTGTTTCCTGTAAGGCAGTTTCTAGCTGACTTCGCATCAATTTATTTTCAAAGTCCAAAGCCCTTAATTACGACATAAATCAGCGGAGTAGAACCAAATGTAACCTCGATCTGTAATTCATCATAGTAGACTCACATACTAAAACTCAGCTCAATATGTGAAGGTGTTTACAAAAAAAAAGTCTGTATAACTGTCCATTGCAGAATGACGGAATGACGGACAAGGTTAAAACTATATGTTCCTGACCTAAGTCTGCATTGCCATAAAAAAACCATTATCCTACAATTGACAGTACTACTGTATACTTTTACTTATCATACTTACTGTTAAAGAGTTGATTTCTTTTGAAAAGGCACCTATTTCTTTTGCTGCTTTTTGGTCTTTCTGAAATCAAAAAGAAATCTTTGCACATATGAAGTATTTAGATACTTACAACAACTTATATCAATCTCTTATTCTATTGAAAGCCTTAGAGTATTTTTCTACCAATTCTTTGACAGAACTTAGTATTTTTACCTTCAGAAAATAAAAGTACCAAATTAAAACCTAAACCTGGGGAAACTAGACATCACGGTTTTAGTGAACAGTCTATTCTATGTAGCTGTATTGACAAAAAAGTGTAAGCAATACATAGTTACGGTATCAATATAATAATTCTGACATTTTGTTTAAGGAACAATCTTTCAGTGAAAAAAAATAAAGAAGTTCAGGATCAAACATATCTGACATTTTATTAAATTATGTGATTAAATTTGGCAGTTCCTCTTCATATACTTTCAGGATAAAACAAAAGTTTATGCTTTCTCAGACAACATTTTCTACTGGTAACAGAAAACTCCACAGTGTTAACAGTCCTATACCAATATAACATGAATAAGGCCACAAAAATTGTAATCTTGTCATAAGGTCCAAAATATTGAACAAAAGAAAATTTATCATTAAAGTTAAATATTAGTAAAATTTCACTCATATAATTTTATATTAACTATCCAAATTATTAACGTTTTAAAAATTTAAAGTATATCAAGCATGCATCAGTAAATATACAAATATATACATATACAGGTGTTTTAAAGCAGAAGCGTTTCCTGCTCATGTCAGATGACTGCTAAGTAAAAGTTGCAGCATTTGCAGCATGAAATAACAGCGTGTCATAAAAAGCCCTTTCAGCTCTGTTTATTTTGAAAATAATCCATTTAGTGATCGACACTTATGTTTTAAATCCTTTATTTAATTCCAGCAAAATATATTAACATGCAAATGCAGGATGATGTAAACAATTGAGGGAAAAAACTTCATTGAAATCTAAATTGACATATCAATAAAGTTTAGTGCACATAGGATATGTGTTAACTGTGTGTAATTTCTATAGCAATGCAAATTTTGAAATTTCAAAGGCAATGGCAATAATTTAACCTATAACTTTGAAAAAATTTGAAAGACAATGGACAATGAATAAGAGATGGGGTCTAGAAAAAAAGAGGCAGATGGAATATTAAAATCTAGTAAGTCAAAGAGAAACTGACAAAACCATGGCAAACATGAAAGATGAAGAAAAGACAAAAATGTCCTTAAAACACTTCATAGATACTAAAGACTGTTGCACACAACTACATGGAAATGAGATGTGTCAATACTAATTATAGCCATATATAGTTCCCTGTCAAATATCCTTAACCTATTTTAAGTGGTTTCACATAGTAGACCAGTTCACAAACTTTTAACAATTGTAGATTCCTGGAATACTAGAAACAGCAGGCTTGTGTATTGCTTCTGCAACTTTGTTGAGGCGGGACAAAAAGTCAATAGAAATATGGTCAATTGTGATGAAGACACACTTATATACAATATATGTGCCTGTTGGAAAATATTTAATGGCCTGAATTACAAGGTGAAGTTTGTCAAGATTAGACAGCCCTAAAAAAAATTTAAATGATAAAATCTCATGCATTTGTAAATAGCAACCACATCCAGGTATAAATCATCAACAGATAAATGCTATTACACCAATAAAACAAAGGAATAAAGAAAAATTTAATTTTACAAATTTAAGAAATTTTTAAACTTTTCTTAAGGTCCATAGAGTTTTCTATCTCTATTTGTCTATTACGATCTGTTTTAAATTTGGGACATCTTAAAATCAATATTAAAGAATTTTTTAATATGACAATAACATTTCGTAATAGACAAATAGAAATAGAAAACTCCATGAACATATTTTTTAATATGACAATAACATTTCGGGGGCAAATTTTTTTAAATGCGACAGCTATAGTGGGTTCCGAACAGATCGTAATAGACAAATAAATAATGTGCCGTTAGAAACTGAAAAGTAAACAGAATTTTTTTTAATTCTAAAGATTTTACGATAAAATTTGGGACATCTTAAAATCAATATTAAAGAATTTTGTTATTATACCTCTTTCAAAATATACATGTAACATTAAACCTCATTATGATTATGATCATCATTATTTAGTTTCAAAAATACAAAGAAGTATGAAACACAAATACAAAAAAAAAAAATATCAAATAACAATCTATTTCAACAGTAATACAGAAATTTTTTATGATAATATCAACACACTTTATGAAGCCCAAAAGACTAAGGGCACTACAGAGAACCAATCTACATGTATTATTATCATACATAAATCTATACATGTATATATAATTACGAATCAGAATGAAAAGAAGTTTCGTTTTATTTTTTTATTCTGAATCTCCCCTTCCCTTTAACTAGCAAAAGCAATCATTTAAATTCTAAACAACTTTAAATGTTTCCTTCCTGAAATTCTTCTTTTCTTTCATCACAAAAATCACCACAAAATATGTACCTTAAAAGTTCTACATGAAATATTTTGAAACACTACTTCCACTAATAACAATAAAAAGACATAAATTCCTCCTATATGTCTTTAATTACAAATGATCAAATATCCTAAAAGATAGCTTTGTAGGACACTAAATCTATGGACATTTGGCAGATGATAACTTTGTAGGACACTAAATCTATGGACATCTGGCAGATAATTGATCTTTTGGTAAAGGTATACTAAAAGATTATACAATCCTAAAAGAATGTGGTATATAAGGTAAAAAGTCTGATTATGAAGAAATAAAATAATGATTTATTGTTAAGGCAGCTTACCTTTTTGTGCTTTTCTACGGTCAAAAGTAAATTAAAATATTGTCATTCCTGTGGTCAAAAACTAAATAAAGATTCCTAAATGTCTACCTCCAAAATTATATAAAGATACTGTTACTCTCTCCCTCTACCTTCATAAGTATATAATAAACTGTTATCACAGAGATATGTCTCGCCTTTTTATAATTTTGATAATGCAACTGTTGAAATTAAAATAGCAATACTTTAACATGTAAGTTATGCAAATATTCAAAGTTGATGAACCATGACTGAAGGTACATGGCTAAACAATCTCCATGGAATGAGATGTGCCAATGCTAAAACAACTGCATACCAAATACCATTGACTTATTATAAGTCGTTCCCTTTAAACAAACCTAAACACAAACATTAACTTGTAAACTATGTAAAAGTTTCAAAGTCAATGAACCATGATCAGGGGTGGGGCTATATAATCTCCATGGAAACGATACTTGCAAATGCCAATAAATTTGCATACCAAATATCATTGACTTAACATTAGCAGTTCATCTTAAACTGATCTAATCACAAACTAATATATGTAAACTAAGCAAAAATTTCAAAGTCAATAGACCATGACTGAGGTGGCGGGGCCAAATATTCTCCATGGAAATGAGATGTGCTAATGCTTATACAACTGAACACCAATTAACATTGGCCTACCACTAATGGTTCCCCTTGAACTGACCTAATCACAAACTAATACATGTTAACTTAGCAAAATTTTCAGTCTATAGACCATGACTAAGGGGGCAGAGCCAAATAATCTCCATGGAAATGAGATATACCAATGCTTAAACAACTGCATACCAAATATCATTGACCTAACACTAGTGGTTCCCCATAAATTGTCCTAATCACAAACTAATACATGTAAACTATGAAAAGTTTCAAAGTCAATAGACCTTGACTGAGGGGGCGGGGCCAAATAATCTGCATGGTAATGAGATGTGCCAATGCTAATACAACTGCATACCAAATATCATTGACCTACCACTAGTGGTTCACCATGAACTAGACCTAATCACAAACTAATACATTGTTGACGCCGTCGCCGACACCGGAAACAGCATAACTATGTCGCTTTTTGACTCCGTCAAGGCGAGACAAAAATATGATTTCATAAAGTTTCTACATGGAAAAGTTATTATTTTATAAAATCACAGAAATATTCTTTCTTTTTTTCAAGTACACTGTATGAATGAGTGTGTTTACTTAAATTTGAGGGAAAGGAGGCATAACTCATAGAACTAACAGCAGAAGATTAATAACTTCATTCTAAACAATTAAAGTAGCTGGTGTGTCTTCCTCCATCTTTGATTTTGAAATAGCAGATAGCAATTGGTTTAGTGTTTATTGTTACTGTGACTTGACTGTTAGTGTTGCTCTCCACCTATTGCAACTTATTCAAAATTCTGACCAAATTGCAATTTGTTTTATAAAACCAAACTGTTCAACTGGTCAGAAATTTGAACAAACTGCTGTAGAAACCCACAGTCAAGTCGTGAAAGTGCAAAGTGATAAAATAAAGCATACTTAAAATCCTATAAAACTTGTATTCCACTTCAATGTTATTATGAAAAATCAATCTAACAGTTTGTATAGAAATTTTATTGTTATTGTCATGCTAAAGGTGATGGATAGAAATTTTGAATTGCTATAAAAATGTCCAAACTAAGCTTTCATACAATTTTTCTTTCGAAAAGTCTTCTATATTCATAAGAATCAAGACTTTTCAAAAGAAAAATTGATTATCTCCCATGGAAACTTCCTGACAACGTATTGTAATTTCACACATATTTTACTGAATATAAAATGTTTTAATTCAAATGATGTCTGATTTTTATGAATATAGAAGACTTTTCAAAAGAAAAATTGTATGAAACCTTAGTTTGGACATTTTTATAGCAATTCAAAATTTCTATCTATCACCTTAAGCATGACAATAACAATAAAATTCCTATACAAATTGTTAGACTGATTTTTTATAATAACATTGAAGTGGAATTAAAGTTTTATAGGATTGTAAGTATGCTTTATTTTATCACTTTGCACTTTCACGACTTGACTGTGGTTTTCTACAGCAGTTTGTTCAAATTTCTGACCAGTTGAACAGTTTGGTTTTATAAAACAAATTGCAATTTGGCCAGAATTTTGAATAAGTTGCAATAGGTGGAGAGCAACACTAACAGTCAAGTCACAGTAACTGGATATACACAGGTAGGTTCAAATTTGTCAACACCATATTTTATATTACCTTGAAGGTTACATCATTAAGTCCTTAAAAAATTAAGAATTTTCTTATCTTTATTGATACTGGAGTAATTCTAAAATGGTGAATACACAATATACATCAACCAAGAAGGCAGGTTTGACTGAATTTTGTCTCTATTATAATTACCTCAGGATCCATCCTGCCATTTACCATTCTACCGTTACCAAAATCAATGGGACAGAGGAAATCATCTGCTTCAGCATCAGACTTACTCCTCTTGTGACCAAATATACCATGTTTCTTTACCTAAAAAGTAGTTTTATACATGCAATTAATTCCATTCTTATTCAATTTTTTATTGCCATTTATTGATTTAACAAGAATGTGTCCATAGTACACGGATACCCCACTCACACTATCATTTTCTATGTTCAGTGGACCATGAAATTGGGGTCAAAACTCTAATTTGACATTAAAATTAGAAAGATCATATCATAGGGATCATGATTGGACTTCAACTTCATCAAAAATTACCTTGACCAAAAACTTTAACCTGAAGCGGGACAGACGGACGGACGAACAGACTAATGAACGGATGCACAGACCAAAAAATATAATGCCCCTAGGTGGGACATAAAAATAACAAACAATTCATGATAGACCACATCTTTGAAATTGGTGTTAAACTTATTTCCAAAAACCTCACAATTCATCATTTATTATGTATACTCATCTGGTGTCAATTAAATCATTAAACAGTTTATTTAACTTGTCCAAAGAACAATATCATTTTTACTATTTCAGAAGACACCTTTAAAAGTAAAGCAGATATGGGTACCAATTTTTCTTGATTTAATGTGTATAGGCAAACCATGAAATCAAATGTTCAAAGAAGTATACATTTATCTGTAGTTTTGTATGTAACTTTGACAAAATCAAGTTTTCATGAAAATACAATTTTTAATCAATGAACTAATAAAATGCTCCGCTGGGGCGCAGCTTGATACGACCGCAGAGGTCGAACCCTGAACAGTTGGGGCAAGTATGGACACAACATTCAAGCTTGATACAGCACTGAATTTGGATTGTAATTAAATATTTGACACAGCATAGGTTTCTGACACAGAATGAAAGTGGTCTAAGAACTTAAAAATTTTCAATTTACCTATTCATACATGTGATGGACTGTGAAACTCAGATCAGGAGATTGGGAAATTTTGGTCAGGAGATTAGGACTCAGATCAGGAGGTTTTTAATCGACATTAATTTTGTTGTAAATGTAACCGTGTGCTGTAAAAATGGTCTTTTAAAGTGTGTTTTCTTCAACTTTCCAACCAATTTATTATGTTTATAGTACCCTTGTACTTATAAAGTTTCTCCATCTTTATATTCTACATGTTCAATCTAACATTGTTTTTTTCCAGTATGTTCTTTAAATTTTTTACTTCATATTCTATAAAACAATCATTGCAACCAGAACATTTGTTTAGCTGTCTGCAAATAGTTTTTATTTTATTTTTTTTTCTCTTGCAAGTAGTTTTTATTTGCAAACTCAGAAATTCATTCTATCTGTAAAGTTAGGGTCATAGTTATTATATAAATTTCAATTTAAGCCTTAAAAGGAAGTATAGAATCCTGAAATAATTTTCAAATTATTATTTTTTTATTTGTCCTAAGACATTTAAAATCATTCAATAACCATCCTTTTATGATTATTTGTTTAATTTATATTTTATTTATATTCTTTTAAAAATTTTCATTATTAAAAGGAAAGTAACTTAAAACAGGATAAATCAAGGGAAGTAACCCAATAAATACACAGTTTTTGTTACACAACGGCAGTTAGCCTGAGGTAAAAATCGTTTCTTACCAGTATGTTTGACACCCAAGCTGACAAGTGAAGCCATATAATTATGCATGTTAATTGATTTACAGGTAAAATATAACTTCAGGTAATGTCAGTTACACCAGATGCCTGAGATGTTATGTTGGGCAGAAATTTTTCATTCATGAAAAATTTCATACACGGGATTTTTTCAACGGGAGGGGGGAGGAGACCCCTGAAAACGGGATTATTGTACTCCCGTCGGGAGGTTCACATGTATGCCTATTCAAACCATATCATTATTATTTGCTTTTATATATAAATCAGAAATAACCAATTTAAAATGGAAAATGTTAAAGAAAAAAAAGGAAAAAAAAAATCCCCCCCCAATTTTTTGAACCCCCTTATGATTCATCGCCCCCAAACTCAATCCCAGCTTTCCCTTTGTGGTATGGTACCTTGCAGTACAATTTCAGAGAGATTCATACACTTGAACACAAGTTATTGTCTGGAAACTAGAAAAATGCTTGTTTTTTGGCCCCTTTTTGGCCCCAAATTCCTAAACGTTTAGGGCAATTACCCCCAAACTCAATTCCAGCTTTCCCTTTGTGATATGGAACCTTGCAGTACAATTTCATAAAGATCCATACACTTACACACAAGTTATTGTCCTGAAACTAGAAAAATGCATGTTTTTTTTGCCCTTTTATGGCCCCTAATTACTAAAATTTTGAGGGAAAACCCCCAAAATCAATCCCAGCCTTCCCTTTGTGATATGGAACCTTGTAGTACAATTTCATAAAGATCCATACACTTACAAACAAGTTATTGTCATGAAACTAGAAAAATGCTTGTTTTTTAACCCTTTTTGGCCCCTAATTCCTAAAATTTGGAGACAATTACCCCCAAAATCAATCCCAGCATTCCCTTTGTGATATGGAACCTTGTGGTACAATGTCAGAGAGATCCATACACTTACACACAAGTTATGTCTGGAAGTTACAAAAATGCTTATTTTTGGCCCCTTTTGGCCCCTAATTCCTTAACTGTTAGTACCATAACCCCCAAAATCAATCCCCACCTTCCTTTTGTGGTATTGAACCTTATGGTAAAATTTCAATGAGATCCATTCACTTAAACTAAAGTTAGAGTGCGAAAACTAATGTGTATTCGGACGACGACGCCGGACGACGACGACGACGATGCCAACGTCATACCAATATACGACCACAAAAATTTTTTTGCGGTCGTATAAAAATTGGCCCCCAGGAAAATAGATGAATCAATAGTATTTCGTGGGTATTAGATTTTGTGGTTTTAACAATTCTATGTACATTAGCCAAAGGAAATTTGTAATTTGATGACTTTGTGGTTCACATACAAAACCAAGAAATTCACAAATATTAGTACTCCAGGAATAACAATGAATAAACAATATACAACTTACTTTAACTTTGGCATTAGGTAACAGTGGAATATATGCAGGGTTAGATTCATGTTCTCTCTTCTTGTGCTGTGTATCGTTGCCTATTAATGCTATAAAATGTGTGTTGAGATGTCTTCGTAATAATGTCTTATTCGAAGGTATTGATAACAACTGGGCAAATAACTCAGCACAAAATCTTGGTTCCAAAACCTGAAAAATAAATCATATCTATATGTTTAACTACTAGTTAAATACAGAAATTATTGAGATATTAAATTATTTTTATAGGGTTCACATATGTTTGTTTTTTTTAAAGTTATTTATGCCTGAAATGGGCATGAAAATCAATAATGATAAATATGACAGCCTGTCTTTAGGATCAAAACATTATTTTTTATTATTGAAATTTTATTTAAGTAGCAAGTCACCAATGGAACCGTAAAGGTTTTGCTATTACCGATTCTTTAATGTGCAAAAATCATAAGGCTTACTGCATTCTATAACCAAGCTTTTTTTCACATTTTACAAGAATGTGAAAGCTTATCTATAGATGCATGTTAAAGATGAATTATTTTTTTTCAAGTAAAGTTCTCATTGTAGCAGCTGTGATTTTCAACAGTAAAAAACAAATATTATTTATTAAAATGCTTAAAAGTTACTGTTCAAATATAATACTACATACCTACAAAATCTAACTAAAAAAATTATTCTGTACAAAATGATAAACTTGATATTTACCATTAAAGCACCATGTACACCACTGCCCCTCATATTTGGAGCATATTCTGACAAATCAATGGTCCGTAACCATTCCATTACTCTATGATTTGTCCATAAGGCAACATCACCAGGGATATTCTGCAAATGACCCTAAAAATTAATAAAAACAAAATAATGGGTTATATAATGGCTTACTTCATCTTACTATTTAAGATCCCCCTTTTTGATTACTTAAAAAAACATGCTTATAGTCACTAATTTCAATTTTCTTCGTGAATTAAAACAACCAATTTTTTACCAAGAGATTACATATTAATGAAACTTTGCCAACTAATCTTGTTTGAATAGGTTTCCCCACTTATTCACTCTCTCTGCTTTGTAATTATTTTAGTATATGAGGATCAATTAACATTTTGACCATCAGTCTCCGCTATCAGATGCTTTACCTTCCTGTAAAGGGAAAGCAGTTTCAATCATTGATATGGGCCACTCCAGAAATAGCTGACAAGATAATAAAGCAATAGGAATTTTGTTTTTATGTTTAGAGAAGAAAGAGGCAAGACTACTAACTCAATACCCATCATGGAATTAAAACGGTTGAGCAGTTTAAAAGACTATTTTTTTACATGAACTCTTCTATTTAGTTCATGTTGTTTTGCTTTACTTATAGAATCTATCACTGCAGCATATGTGATACTATCTCTTATAAAGACAGTTGAACATTTACAAATATATCTGTTGAAAGAGGATATATAACATATTACACTTGTAAGGTTGAGTGATAAAATGGGTTTCTCTTATCATTTTTAGACAATATGTAGACTAATTTTATCTTTATTTTTTCAGTTATCTGCAAAAAGATATGTTCTTTTTATATGATTTCATCATGCATGGTCACCCTTTTTTTGGACGTCACAGCAACAAATTCAATAGTAAAGAAAGAAAATTTGATGTCATCCTGAAATTTTGACCTATGAAGATCATATGTACTACACATTGATTATAAAAAACTATACATTGATTATAAAAAACTAATCACCCAGATGGGGAAATACAATCGTTAATGAATTGGAGAAATAATTAACACCACCTAAGTCTGGTAACTAACCTCATCTGGTGAAGGTCTACGTCGTAGGCACTGTGGATTATAACTATGAGCACGTAAAATCTGAATTCCTCTTCTGATACTGATGTGGTGTAACTCATTGGTAACTTTTAATGCTACTAGATCATCCTGCAATGTAAACCTAGGTCATATAATAATCTCAAACATACTTTTTTCTTATGTAAGTAGCTCCTTCATGAAGACTGATTGTACCTTAGAAACAGAATCTGTATCTTTTTAATTGTATTATACTATATGTACAGGTTAACTGGATCTGCAAGTGTAAGGGTTGGTAAGTAATCTTCAAGTCTGGTTGATTGATAATTGTAGTTGTGGACACAATGTCTGGCAGATAAGACATAAAGATGGAATGACCTCTATGTTGACAGTTAATTAGGTATCTTTAGTTTGCTTTCAATTGCTTTGTTTTGTTTGTTTTTTTGTGTTTGTTCAAGAGTTGAAGGCATTTCTGAACTGATTTTTGGTTTTACATTGTTTTTGTTAAAAAAGGGGGTTTTGTTACTTATCAAAACTAGTTTAACCTCGCTACATATTTATATGCTTGTCTGTAGCCAGGAAACTTATCAGTGGTTATCTTAGGGTTGAGTTCTTTAAATTTTTGGCATTGAATGCAACTTTCGGGTAAATTCTGTTAAAGATGTATACAACTTACATGTATCTAGCTTAGTGAATTAAGAGCTTGGCATAATAATAGAAACTTGTATGATAAGCTCTAGCTGTCTTTTAGTTTTAGTGTGTTGTTAGGTCAATGTCTCCCATATATATTTACTTCTCCTTTTAATCATATGCATACCATGAATTCATTTCAAATTTCATTTCATTTTGGAGATTTGCTGATAAAATCAATATCATTGCTTCAATACTGCTAATATTTATATGATTTTTCTCGAACATTGCAATGCCTTACTTTGATTTTTTCAAATCCCTTTGATCTCATACAGTTTAATATCTTATACTGAAGAGCTATTGTTCAAGATATGAAAATCTCACATCACATTTTACATGGCTTAAAAAGATTGGTCATGAAATCATTGTAATAGAACTAAAGCCATCTCTGTCTAATTTACCAGTACTGTACTTACAATGGTAAGAAAGTGTAGCATTCTGCCATCAATTCTTGCATCATAAAAATAATCTTTATACTGTGGAAGCCCTATATCATCTAACCATCCTACAAACAATATACAATAGATAAATATAATATGTGAATGTAAACATAAGATAAGCCCTATATCATCTAACCATCCTACAAACAATATACAATGGATAAATATAATATGTGAGTGTAAACATAAGATACGATTGATTGATTGATTGCTGTTTGTTTAATGTCCAGTGGTAAATATTTCATGTTAACGATGAGAACAAATTAACAATAAATACAAAAGGTAGGTCCTTCAATAGGGGTCTATAGGAGGCATCAGACTTAACGTCCCCATTCTGACCGGACCAGACACATCCTGCACAGCCAAACTGATGCCCCACTTTGGAATAGGTTTTACTGCCAGTAGGAAGAAGACCAAAAAATACCCCAGTCATATACAATACAAGAATATATTTCCAAAGTACACCATACCCCACTCACACTATCCCTTTACCATGTTCAGTGAACCATGAAAACCATGAAAACTTGGTCAAATTCCTAATTTGGTATATGTTTGAAAAGTTCACATCACAATGAGCATTTGTACTAAATTTCACATTGATGTGACCACTAATGTATGGTTAACAGCATCAAACCAAAACTTAGATATGGGACTGATGGAGGAATAGGCAGACAGACGGGAGATGCACAAACCGAAAAACATAATGCCCTTACTATTATAAGCATAAAAATCCACATTACAGGAATAAACATCAGAATTGTAGTCTCCTTATAAACTTCTGTGACAATATTTAGAAATTAAGGGTTTTACTTCCTTTGTTTTCCTTATTGATCGGATCAAAATTGTGATGTGTTCATATGGGAAATATTTTGTTGTCTGATTGCATTATTATCCGACAATTAATTCCAATTGAAACTTATACTCAAGGAAAATTATGAATTAAAACATTATCCTATGCTGAGCTATTTTTTTTTGTCTTAATACTTGTTTATTTAATATTACAAATTTTTCTATGAAGCAATTAATTTGAAAAAATAATTGTAATACTTCATAAGTTTCAAACATACGTGTGACCCAATTGTGATCCAGGAAGTTGAATTTTTCTGCTGAGTTTGCTGATATAGACTGAAGTGCTAGTTGCAATTTTTTCCGATGCAAGTAATTCTTTATTCCTAATTCCTGAAATAAAAAATAATACAAAAATGACTCTATATCTTTGAATAGTATTGTTATTTTTTTTTATTTTTTGATCTCATAAATGATCTTTCTTTTAAATCTTATTCCATGTACAACCTGTTGGACTTCTCGGTTTAAAGTTCATCTAATGAATTTTAGAACCTGCTGAAACTGCAATCGACCACTGCATCATTAGAGACCAAATATATTTTTTGGAGACAGATATATTTTCAGATCTTAAAACACAACACTTGCAGGGCATACATTTATATAAACTGTTGAATTTTATTTTTTTTTTGGAAAGGGGGGGTGGGGGGGGCACAACTCTAGAATATAAAAAGTGACGCCACCAAAATTCAACCTTGATCTGTTTTTTGTGGTGATAAGCATTGTATATAAGATTCATAACATTTGGTTGAGGCAAACTTAAGTTAGAAAACAGAAACAAAAATTCAGCAATTTTTCCATTTGTAAAGTGGCACAACTCTAGAAAGGTAGAAGTGACGCCACCCAAATTCAAAATTGATCTGTGTTTTGTGGTAATCAGCATTGTGTATAAGTTTCATAACATTTGGTTGAGGCAAACTAAAGTTAAGAGAACATATACCAATTTCGGGACATATGGACATACAGACGGACGGATGAACGGACGGACGTACAGACAGACAAGGTAAAACTTAATGCCCCTCCTCTACAGCGGTGACATAAAAATTACATTTTTTAATAAATATGTCCGTATTGAACTCACTTTTTCTAAATCATGTGAGGTAAATTTTAACATCTGGTCGCCATTTTTGATATATTTCCGACATTCTACAAGATACATATTTAAACCAATCTCATTCATCCATGCTGTCACTCGATCACTGTCCCATCGAGCAAAAGGTGTATTACTGAAAAAGAATAAATCATATCAATGTATGAAATGTGTCTCTAAAAGTTTAATATGTACGAAATTTAAAAAGTTTTATCTTGTATCTTGTTTCATTCTACATATAATTTCAAATTTTATTATCTGACTAACTTTTTAAAATGTCTTAAGATAAGTAATAATAAATTATTTTTTCTCAAACAGATTTTTCATATGACATAAATAGTTGCAAACTTTTTAAAGACATCTTCCAAAATTTTATACATTTCTCCTATACATGTAAAACCACATTAACTTAACACTCTTCTTCAGGAAACTAATCACTTCTTAGCTAAATATGACACATAAGTTAATCTAGTCTAACCTTAATGATAAACAAGTCTCTGTCTTATTATAACCTTCACAGTACATGGTTTTTTTTTAAATTTCATATGAGAAGAATTTTTACAAGTGTTTGATGTTGTCCACTTGATCTCCAATCCTTTAAATATTTGTTTATTACTCCACTTAATAAAACAAGACTTTATGATGAAAGTTTGTGTTCAGCTTTCTCTTGTATTTTGGATTTGCCCAAAACCATTCAAATTCAAATTAAGAATTTCATAAAAAAAATATTTATATCTAGTTATTCAGTTTGACAATCTTTAAATCATATATTTGCATGAGTTATTATTTTTTAGTAAATCATTATATTTTCAATAAATATTACATTAATTTTTTTCTTTAGACATCACCTACACTTGTACATTATTTAACATTGATTGATTGATTGATTGGTGTTTGGCCACTTTCTTGGTGTCAGTTTTTATTGGTGGTGGAAGCCGGAGTGCCAAGAAAGAACCACCAACCTTCAGCAGGAAAATTGACAATCCTAGTCAATTGAGATTGCAGTCGAGTGCACCTGCCATGTGCGGGATTCGAACTCACAACCTCAGTGTTGACCGGTATTATTTCACATTTTTCTATGTAACTGTTATTGTTGTGTATAGCAACATCATACTTTAACATAACCAAAACAGTAGTGTGCAATAATATATCATATTGCACTAGTGCCAATACAGCTTCAAATAAGTGAGGTCATCAGTTACAAAAATATGTTTTAAAGTTTTTCATACTTTGCTGCACAATTAAAAGGTTATCCCATGAATATTGTTGAATATATCTCTCGTAGTTGTATTTTATACTTGCAAGCTTGAGCAATACAAAATTCAGCCCTAGACAATATTAACCAATACTCATGCCATAATCCTATATTATTCCACTTATCTTCATAATTATTGAGAGGGTTGAGTAGTAAAAACTAGTTTAGCCATGCCACATGTTATGTGCCTGTCCTAAGTCTGAATATTATACTGTAGTGGTTATTGTTTTTTATTGCTTTTTAACAATTCAGGTTGGAATGCATATCCCTGATAGTCACTGTTGAGTTTTTCACACCTATTTTTTACCAGGGATGATTTAGATCTACACATTTGTTTAAGACCCCTTGTCTATTTTAAACCATATGTTAACCTATTTTGTATTCTTAAGATGTCTTCTCCTCAGCCATTAACAACAGGCCTTAGCCATGAATCATATTGCACAGAAATTTATATAAACAATTGTGAATTAGTTCACTTGCTTTCCAGTGCCTTGGTGTAAACATAACATATATTTTCCTTAAGTTGATAAAATAAATCAAATCATCCTTGAATTTCGTTCATACTTACTCTTGAACTTTGATATCCTTGGACCAGCCAAGTCTACCAGAAGCTGTAGCACGCACACCTCCTCGTTTAAACTGCTCTGTTTTTTCTCTTTCATGGAAATCTTGAGATCCACTTCTTTTTAATCTAGACAAACAATAAAAAAATGTATACAGGTATTCTTAATTGCTCTACCAAGAGTATCAACTTTAACAATGAAAATAACACTGTATTAATTCTGTCCTGGATTTACCTTTATCAGGAACACACAATCCCAAACATTTAAAAGCCAGGGATTTATAAGACCTAAACAAGTGAAGAGCTTTGTGACAGAGACATACTAAATAGCCAAATTCATCTGAGGTCAACTTTGCCAGTGGGAATTGTAAGGTTCACAATAAATGTAATGATCAAATTAATAAATAGCTTACACAACTTTCAAACATCTTACTGTGTTTACAAAAAACATCCATTTGAAAATACCTCTGTATAAAAACTCAAATCTTCTATTATAAACTTTCAACACTCACTTCAATGAGCTCATATTTCATATAAAATTTGTAAATTGAAGATTACCTATCTAACATAAAGTAATTAAATTAAAATTTCTAGAGCACACATGTAACGAATAACAATAAAACAAAGTAATATCTAGTTTTACACATACTTTCCTAAAAATCTCCGTAATCCAGATTTTTTCTTGGCATCGATCGGCATTCCTCCAGCAATACCACTTAAATGCTGGAGGCCATCCTCATCATCAGTAACTACTTCTGTTTGAGCTGAAAAGTTTAGTTTTCAAATCATTAAATGAAAGATCATATACAAAATTTTCTCAAGTTTGTTTTAACCAGTAATTCTATCTATAAAGGTTTATTACTTATAAAGGCCTTTTAAAGTCAAGTTACAGTAAACGGGTCATGTCAAAGACTTTTGTGAAATTTTGCTTACAGCTATGGTATGATAAATTTGAGCTGAAAACCAATAACATAATGGATTAATCTCTTTTATTTTTTGAAATACTACGGAATAAAAAGATAAATTTAAGAACATTTTTCACCAATTCCGAGTGATTTCTGTACAAATGTTCATCAATTTTGAAACAATTCATGCAATAAAATTTCAGAAAATAAGAAATAAATGCATTATTTCTTCAAAACTTAGTTATAGTTCAACATGTCAACATTGTATGCAAACTTTTACAATTTCTGTGACATAACTCATTTACGGTACCTTGACCTTAATGACGAGCCACCCAATCATGAAAAGTCCAGTGACAAGTAATTTGCATATCATTTTTAACCGGATCACAAATTCAGTTTGCAAGCGACAGTCTAAAAGTTACTACTTAAGTTCAATATGTGTAGATTTTCTGATGACAATAATTATAGCCACGGCCAATGAATGAAAGTTTTAAAAAATAAAAACAAATCTTGAGACTGCATTGTATTTCAAGTTTGTAAAATGTACTTATGGTACATATATAAAAGAATTTAGTTCAGAAATATTTACAAAAACAAATCTCTAATAAATATGCTTTAATTTATAATAAACTGCTTCGCTGAGCGCAGCTAGATACGCCCGCAGAGGTCCAACCCTGAACAGTTGGGACAAAAATGGACACAATATTCAAGCTTGATTCAGGTTCGAATTTGGATTGTAATTAAATATTTGACATATTATAGGTTTCTGAATAAATGTAGTCAAAGATCTTGAAATTGGTTATATGAATTGAATTTATATTCAATTAAAGATTTCTTGCTGTTGTGCAATACTTAGTAAATCTGTTGTCAGACTATAAACAAATAAAGTTCAATTAATTCTCAATGTCATATTAGAAATTTATGAAAATAAAACAGGAGCTTACATCAATAGATATAAACAATTCACCAAAGTTTCATGAGAATTGGTGACAACATTTTTGAGTTATTGTCCGAAAACTGGAAAATCACCCCTTTTTTTAATGAATAAAACCCCATAACTCAGAAATGTAAAATGTAAAATTTATAAAATTCTAAAGGGAGCTTACATCAATACATACAAACAATTCACCAAAGTTTCATTAGAATTGCTGAAAGCATTTTTGAGTTTTTGTCCGAAAACTGGAAAATCCCCCCTTTTTTCATGAATAAAACCCTGCAACTTGGAAACGTAAAATCTAAAATTTATAAAAATTGAAAGGTAGCTCATGTCAATAGATATAAACAATTCACCACAATTTCTTGCAAGTTGGTGAAAGCATTCTTGAATTATTGTCCAAAAACTGGAAAATCCCCCTTTTTTTAATGAATAAAACCCCATAACTCTGAAACGTAAAATCTAAATTTTATAAAAAAGGAAAGGGAGCTCACTTCAATAGATATAAACAATTCACCAAAGTTTTATGCAAATTGGTTAAAGCATTTTTGAGTTAATGTCCGACATGTTGACGACGGACAGACGGACGGACAGACAGACGGACAGAGGTATACCATAATACATCCCGTAAACGGGCGTATAAAAACTGTACCATTAGCAACTCATTAAAAAGAAGCTATCAACTATGGTTTTTCATCAATATCATTTGAAAGGATTATAAACAAAAATAATCTTAACTTCTTGCCAAAGTAATAAAAGAAAAAGAAAAAGAAATTGGCAAATAACAAATGAAGAAGCAAAAAGATTCTTCAACATCAAATTGCAATGAAATGTACATTTTTCTTCTTTAAATAATAATTGTTAATTGAATAAATGCATGCAATTAAGGAGTATGTTTAAAACATGCTAAAACAGATATACTTTCAATGTAGTATATAGACATAATTATATTCTGACATTTCTAGCATTCTATGATATTGTTAAAATAGTAACATAATATGACAAGACAATACTGAATTAACAATTGTTTTTAAATACCAATCTTAATTTCTTTTTTCTTTATTTTTTTGGGGGGGGGGGGGGAGGGGAGGGGCTAATGGAGGTTTCGTTTCATAGCATAACCCTTTTCTGTCCATTCAGCAATTCAAGACAAAGCTATTTCATGAACATAAGCATGAAATTAACAAAGTAATTAGAGATGACTGAGTGGGAGATGGCAAACCTTTTTTTTTATGTTGGGAGGGTGACAAAATGAACTTCAAAAGAAGCAGAATCATGCTTTTAAATATTCATTTTCCATTTCATTTTAAAAATTTCTCATCTATTTTCTTTTTTTAAATCATTCATTTAATGTTTTATTTTTATTTTCTAATTTCCATAAGTCAGATTCAATTCATTCAAAGTGTAATAAAAAATTATCTTCTTGTCTAATAAAAACAACTAAAAAGACAAACCAAATCATCATCATTTTATATATCAATTAGAAAATGAATTATGAAAAATAAGCAAAACTACATTACCTAAATTCATATCATCCATAATTCTTATTAAAACAATACAATCAGTAACAAGAATCTCTAGTATGTCCCATTATTAAATGATTACCGACTCTTGAGTAAACCCACTTATCACCAACAGGATGTTAATAAACATATTGTTCTTATCATTTCCTCTCCAAACAACCTCTGTTAAATGGATGGGCAATTTTTATCTGTTGTTATGGAAACATAAACAAATGGTTTACTGCATCAAAAGAAAAATGAAATTCTAGATAACAGATGCACAAATCAATTTGTTTATTGTTCTTGCATGCATTTTTGTTTTTTTCATTCATAATTAACTTTGAAATACTATCTGTAGAAAATGTTGCACTTGGGAATGATTTCAAATTTGACGATTAAAATAATCAAACCCTATTAAAATGAGGATATCATTTTGAAATGTTTATCATTTAATCTAAATCACCACTTTATCGAATTTCTGTTTGATTGTAGCTATTTTAACTTCCATTAAATTTCTTATCATATAGATATAGTATTACACAAGTATCGATTTCAGGCAAAATTAAAATCTGTAGAATTTCTAAATATGCTTCACACAGGAAGGTTTGTTTAGTGCTATTATACATGTATATGTAAAATTGTCTGAATCAGATGATAAAACAAATAAACTGTTGACACAGAGATATGTCTTGCCTGTGCACATTAAATTCAGAAAAAGACAATATGATGGACAGCAACATTGCTTATTAATTCAAAGTCACTGGACCATGACCTTGTGGGCAGGGCCTAGAAATGGTCTACAAACTGATCTGTCACAAAAAATTCTTATCAAACTGATTTAAGCAGAAAATTTAACATGGAAAATTGCTAATTAATTCAAAGTAACTGGACCATGACCTAGGGGGCAGGGCCTCAAAATAGTCGTCAAACAGATATGTACTGATAGTAATGCAACTTCATACAAAATATAATTTATCTATCACAAGTAGATCCTATCAAACTAACTCAAGCAGAAAACTTAACATTGACAATTGCTAATTAATTCAAAGTCACTGGACCATGTCCTAGGGGCCAAGGATACAAAATAGTCGTCAAACTGATATGTACAACTTCATACAAAATATCATTTGATCTATTACAATGCAAGTAGATCCTATCAAACTAACTTAAGCAGAAAACTTAACATTGAAAATTGCTTATTAATTCAAAGTCACTGGACCATGACCTAGGGGGTAGGCCTCGAAATAGTTGTCAAACTGATATGTACTGATAGTAATGCAACTTCATATTAAATATCAATGATCTATCACAAGTAGTTCCTATCAAACTAACTTAAGCAGAAAATTTAACAATTGTTGACACCACCGCTGCAGACGTCACTGGAAAAGCAATCCCTATATCTTACTCAGGCGAGAAAAAAAAATCATCATTCTCAAATCCTGGGGCAAGATTTGCCCCCTCCCCCTACCCCTTAAAAACAAGAATGTGTCCATAGTACACGAATGCCCCACTCACACTATCATTTTCTATGTTCAGTGGACCGTGAAATTGGGGTCAAAACTCTAATTTGGCATTAAAATGAGAAAGATCGTATCATAGGGAACATGTGTACTAAGTTTCAAGTTGATTGGACTTCAACTTCATCAAAAACTACCTTGACCAAAAACTTTAACCTGAAAAACTTTAACCGGAAGCGGGACAGACAGAGGGACAGACGGACGAACGGACGAATGGACGGATGAATGAACGAATGGATGCACAGACCAAAAAACATAATGCCCATAAATGGGGCATAAAAAATCTCCCTAAAATTAAAAGGTTGATATTAAATCTAAAGACACTATTTTAACTATTCACAACACCAAATACATAAGTTACTTAACTAAAAAAAATCGTTGAGCACAAATGAATACTTCAATGAACCCATTTTTTAGTGTACCCTTGAAATTCATTTTATGACTATGTAGCCTTATCCATTTCTCATGGACAAAGAAGAATTGCTTACTAAATACTAATCGTCATATTACTGACACAAGAACAAGAACAAATTAACTATAAAGATAACTTAAATTCTGAAAAAAAAAAGTAAAATGACAAAAATACCCAACTCCAAGGAAAATTCAAAAAAGAAAGACCCTTATCAAATGGCAAGATCAAAAGTTCAACCACATCAAATGAAAGGAAAGCAACTGTCATATACCTGACTTGGTACAGGCATTTTCTTATTTAGAAAATGGTGGATTAAACCTGGTTTTATAGCTAGCTAAACCTCTCACTTGTATGACAGTCTCACAGTAAGTTGATTGTCATGAATTTTTGGAATGTCACAAAGAATGTTAGACAATTGTAAAATCATGCTTTGCAACAGGTCACCTAGGGTCCCCCCAATAGAGATTTTGCAAGGTTTAATTTCCCTTGAAGACAGCCTGGAACTATCTCAGTACTTTCTATTTTAAGTCATTATTGGAATTTTGCATGAGAGCTTCATGAAGCCTCTCAAATACATACAATTTTTATTATTTTTGCATACAAAAATCACAATATATATTAAATGAGGAGTTAGTCATCTTTGGCAAGCATTTGAAGAACAAAGTGTTTCGTTATTGATTATAACCATGCTGACATACTGGAATATAATTAGCTTACAACTGAGGAGTATATAAATCAGAACTGGGATATATATGTAAATCTGGACGCATGCCTTTTTATCTTTATGTAAGACAATTTTGAGCAGTGTGTTTCTAAGAATAATTAGGGACAGGATAATACATTACTCTTTGATTAAAATGCCCCACTTTGCTTAATATCTATTACAGGTAAACAAATCCTGGAAGTTTCAAACTCAAGAGAAATTTCTGTTTTCACGTGAGGTAGAGGCAATTCATTGATAAAAATTCTATAAACCCAAAACACCATAAAAACCTTATGAGAACTAAATTTAAAGTCAACTTCAAAACTTTAAGCCTGAAATGGGCTACTTATCTACATAATAGAATTTTCAAAATTTAGTTCAAAAATTAATTATTTGATAATATTTTATATGTTTAAGGATATGTATGATTAATCAAGCTTGATTGGACCAAACTAAAATTGTTCTTTTAGATAAATATATCCATAAATAATCTACTTCAAACTTTTTTTGATACAATGTGTATTACTAAAGGCTATGCATTAAAACTAAATCTAAACAAGTTCTCTTATGACAAGAAGCCAACCCTTCTAACTTTTATTTATACCTTAAGTTATATGCATAATTATCTAAGCTTGATTGGACCTAAATAATATATGTGTTTCAGATAAATACATTGATTGGTTAAAATACATGGAATTTTGTAATATTTGAAGAGGTTATCAAGAATTTGAAAAATTGGTTTCAAGTCCTATTCATATTTATATTCTATATTATTTTCAAGATTAAGATCAAGATTAATGAAAAGGGATCAATATCAAGATTATGAAATGGGACTGATAACACTAAATCACACTGCTCAAAACTGTGTCTTCTTAAAAGTTGCAAGGAACCAGGATGAACTGATACAGTATTATATGTTAGTCTGAGTACTGGACAGAAACGTGGCATGCGGAGGTATTTACACTTATCTACTGCAGACTCTATATTGGTAATCCCATCACCTAAATTAGGGGCCGAGGTACTCCTTTTGCCGCTTTTCACCCTCATCAAAGCCCTGCCTAATGCAGGAAAGCCCCGAGACCTTCGGACTTCAGTATGATCTTCCTTAACTAACGTACCATATGATTCCGGACCAGCAGAACTGTAACTTTCTGGATGATTATTGTTAGTAATTATATGTTTCTGGAATATAAATAAATTATAGTCAGTAAAAATGTATCAATTTTGGAGTCATTTATTAACTGAAGTTTGATTGTGGTATCATGGGTTTCGATTATTGATACAATTTTATGTGAATTTTTCTTTTTTTATTTGGAAATATAAAGTAAATCTAAATATATGATTAAAATTATCTTCCTTTCCAATATAATAATACTTATTAGTATGGGTATCATTAAATGCTAGAATATCTTTATACTGTCTTTTAGAAAACCTACATAGTTATCACAGAATAACTTTGTGCTTTCTGAAGTTTTCAAAAATACATGTTTTCATGTTTTGTCAGATGGTAAAATCTTATATTATGCAAGGCATTTTAATTTTGTCATTCTAAGAGGTACAGTTACCTCAAGTAAGTCTACCAAGTGTTTTAACATAATTGTGAGGCTAGACAATGACCCAAATTTTAGAGCAAAACAATTACAGTTCTAGCTGCAGGAATTGTTTTAAAAAAAAATTTTCTAAGTTAGTAAAAAATTGAATATTAGGAATGTTTTGAAAACCATCTGTAAGACATCCCTTTTTAGTAAGATATTGTAAATTTAAACTATGCATGTAGAATTTCTTATTGTTGTAAGCTTTAGAAAGTTTTAATTTCAAAAGAAATTTTGAAATTCATTCAGTGTTAGGTTCAATTTATTCTGAGCGAAATTGACTTACTTTTTTATTAGTTGGTGTGACATCTTCGGCACTATTTGATCGTTGTAAACCACCAGAGGATCTTTTTGGAGTACTGACCAATAAATTGTTTCCTTCGTAAGACTGAACTATAAATAGATATTTAAAAATGAAGTGTAAATACGTAATTCAATGAACATTCTGATAAAACTAATACATCAGTATTAATATTTCTGAATTTTTAATTTTTTTCTTTAAAAACAAGATATCACTGTATCATTATTTCTGAAAATATTTATAAGCATCAAACAAAAAGGAGGAACTCAAAATAATTGTGTGACCTTTTTCAACACCTTTAGCCACTATTCATTATAAACATTAAATTCAGAAATTATTGAAAGGTTTTTATTAATGTGAATAATGTGACTGGGTTAGTATGGCAGTAATATGAACCACACGTTTTGATATCTGATACAAATGTACGCAGCTTTTCCTGAAAATGCAATAATCAATCTCACATTTTTGTCCATTCTTTAAAAATTGAAATAATAAATGCACACAATAATTTCTGAATTTACAGTAATTGTTCGTTCGTGTAGGAAAATAAGGTGTACTTACCAGGTGTACTTGTAGCACTAGGGGAAGAGTAAGTCTTATCATCATACTGAAAAATACCAATTATATTGTTAAAATCATTTCTTTGTAGTAATCTGATTCCAATTCTTATAAATCATCTTTTAGTCTCATGTCATAATGACATTTTGGATTTGTGTTTTATTTCCAACAGTAAATTCCAACCTGACGTTCATTAACTGATTTAAAAAAAAAATTTTAAATTATGTCGGACTAAATTCAAACTACTGTTGTTTTTTTTTTTACATTTATTTAGTTTTCTTTATCCAAAATCTCTCCTTCTTTCTTTCTTTTAATATTTTATTCAAAATCAAAATCTCATGGAAACGTTTTGTACAAAACTTTGAGGCTGGTACATACCATATCTCTAGTAGGGTCTGACAATGAAGGTGTCGTAGAACTTGTTGAGCTTGTGTCGTCTTCAGCATTTATCATCATTTCATCTAACGCTAGAAAAAGATAGAAAAGAAATGCAATTTGGAACAGTTTTAGTCGACAGGCAATCCTTCTTAATATTAATATTCAACAGAATCAGCAACAACTTAGAAAAAAGATTCAATGATAAATTGTAGTGTGTACTTCGAACCACATCCTCAGAAACTAAGAACACAGTCATAATATCTGTTCATCCAAAGCTTTCTTGCTCAAACAATACAATCAACTAGATGTGTCGGATTGACACGAATGGTCCACTCGCACAAAAAACTTGATGGCAAAATTCATCATCGGAGAGGATCAAAACCTAAACTGTAATTTCAACAAAAATCAGCAGAGCTGAACTAAACATAAACTCAATCTGTCACTCGTCATAGTAGACTCGCATACTAAAAATCTGCTCAATATGTGAAGGTGTTTAGAAAAAAAGTCTGTAAAACTGTAATTTTCACTTAATTTGGAAAATTTCGGCAAAAATCTTCAGAGCGGAACCAAACATAAACATCAATCAGTAACTCATCATAGTAGGTGGGAGGCAGGAAACAGAAATATATTTCATTCTGACCATATATTTGTCTGTATGATTGATTTTCTGATTTAAACTAAAACATTTGTCAATCGTCCTGAAGGTAACACAAATAAGGATTAAACTTGTCAGCTACTGGCCTTATTTTCATTTGAATTTGGCATATTATTTTAAGCTGCAATAGCAAATACATTTATAAATATTTTGTAAAAGATATTTATACATGAGGTTAAATTTTCTATACTAATTTCTTGACTCCAGGCAGAAAAATAGGGTAGGTTGCTAGGTTAAATAGTTTTATTTTTAAAAATATTTTACATAAGACTATATAGGGCAATGTACTGTTGTTTTAACAGTGCATAACCAAAAATGTCCAAAACAATTTGCTAGGGTAGGTAGAGAGGCAGCAAACACAGGTGTATTTTTTTTTTGACTGAATGTCTAATCAATTATGAAATTTGACTGTTTAGCTTACTATTTATCATGTTTGGTGTCAGGAAAAGCTTTGGGCCAAGTCAGATAAAATTGGAACAGTATTACTTACCTTTTCTACCTTGAGCATGAATGACCATTTCTTCAATCTTTTTATACTTTCTTACTAACTTTCTCATTTCATCTATTCTTTTGTCCTAAAAATTGAAATGATTAAAGTACATGTATAAGTAGTTTGAATTAAGTATGAACTGTTCATTATTGAGATTATATTGGACACACATTTATGGGTGCTTTATGTCCAACTGCAAATATTACATGCATGATCATAACATCCTGATGATATATGAATAAAACCTGCTTCTTCTGGTTGTTAGTTTTATCGTTTCAATTATTTTTTTTTGTCATGTCTGAGCCTTTTATAGCTTGCTATGTGGTATGGGTTTCTATCATTGTTGAAGGTGGTATGGTGAACTAAAATTGATAACTTCTAAGTCATTTGGTCTGTTGTGGAATGTTGTCTTATTGGCAATCATACAACATCTTATTTTTAAATTGACACACTGAGCTAGATTTTAAACAAGCTAGCATATTAGATGGCAGTTCATAGGAAGATAAAGCAGCACAAAAAGGCCCTACTATAGGACTATAGGGGCTGGTTTTAACATAGTGAAACCTTGTACTGAGAAAACTGCAATATTACAAGAGCTTTTACAGATTTTGAGTATTAAGGAAGGGGTGGGATAGACAGTTGAAAAGACAAATTTTATGTTATTGCATATGACATAAAATTTATTTCCTTAATTTCTTTTGGAATAAAAAAAACACCATTAGTCAAATTTTCTTTGAAATTATTTTCAATCCTTTCTCTTACAAACACCATCATAGCACTTAGTTATTAACAAAAAAAAAAACTAATATTGATATACACCAAACACCACTTAATGTAAATTATTAGCTAATTCCGTATCTTGCATTTATATAAAAAAGAAGAAATTGCATTACTCAACATTGTTCCTAAATTGATTACTTTCCAAAGATTACATCATTTCATTTGAATTATCCCCCATTGTACATCTATCATGCATTATCTGCCACTGTACAACTATCATAACACCTACTGTCAGAAGGTACTACAAAAATTAAGAATTAATGACATACTTTTTCTTGATTTGATAACATCAAGGCATCTACTGCCTTCTTTAACTTTTCCACTTCATATTCTAAAATAAAGAGAATAACAAATTATACCACACCTAAATATATATATATATAGTTTAAGTACAAGTTGCATAATTTTACAAAATCAAATGATAAAACAAAATATATAGGCCACGAAGCTGCAGACATGCCTAACCAAACCAAAATGTATCGAGTGTGCAGAAAAATGCTTAAGTTTTACTGAAATGTAAAAATTCCTCATGCAAACAATCAACAACCTACCAAATTTACATAAGTATATTTATATATTATAACCTCAACATTTGTTCTTATTTCTATATATATTGACTATGGTTTTCTTAACCTAATTTTTGCTCATTGATTTAAACATAAGAAGACAATGATATGGTATGGTAATTTTATGATTTTATCACCATTTTCTTTTAAAAAGCACACAAAAAGTGCTACAAGACCATGGCTTTCATATTCACAGCACAACATTAAAACACTTTATATTAAAAGCACAGAAAGTGCAAAAAACCTACATTCTGCTAAATAAATAGAAACATTTAAAATCATAAAATTACACATTTTTAACAGAATTAGTAGAACTCAAGTTTCTATGACAAAGACAATAAAACCTCTAACACATTTTACAAGTTGTAATATCCATGCAACTCTACACAAAAATAAACCACATAAAATTTAATTCTGAAAGGTAGTATGAAAACTAGATTGTATGATACCTAAGGCAATCTATGATCCTTTATATGTGGAATTTATTACCTTATAAAGCCCATGGATACCTTAAATATGGACCTCAAACTTCAATTGTGTCACAAATGAAAATGTTCAACCCTATAAGGTATACAGACACTACAAATATAAACCTAAAGTTATAGACTAACCTGGCAGACTTAAAATCCATTCAAACATAATAAGTAGGTTACAACTGCCACTTTATTACTGGAAGTTTTGCCTATTTATTGTCTTTTTATTTTGGGGGCAAATTTTGACTATTTGTATGATTTCTAAATAGACCTATTTAGACATCCAGAAAGTGTCTTGATATAATCACACACATAAAAGTTAAATGCAGCCAATGCTTTGTCATACAATTCCTATCTACATGTATTCCATCAACATTTATTATTTGCATGTTCAATCTTTTCAAATAAGTTGGTTCATATCTCTCCTCCATCTGTAATAGACATTCTGAGAATTTGAACTGCATTTAAAAATTAACAAGTCACTAATGCATAGAATGTGCACCATAGTGACTAAATGGAATTAGAGTGGACACTTATGAATATATATTAATACACAATAAAGGATTTGAAAGAGACATGCTACAATCCAAAACTAAGGCATACCTGACAAATATGGTCACACAAACCATTGGTAAAAAAAAATATTTAAAGATGCAGTTCATTAACTGACAAAGTAAACTGTACATTTGTTAAAACCATCTCATATCTATTATGAAATAATGAACAAAACAAATCACATGATTCATTCTTTTTCCTTAGGCAAATATTAAGAAATTATTCTGAAAACAAGCTGCCTTAATTTTAAGCAATCTGATTAAATACCGATTGTCCACATATAGCTAACAAGAATATGACACTTTTTATTTTTTTACTTTCTGATATTAAGACCTAGAGAGCCTCATTTTCTGTCATGTTGATACATAATACAAACCTTCTAAAATTTTGAAGCAGAAATTTTGCTGCTTCTGAAAAAATTATCAGAACAGAGAGTATAGGAGTTTTATCAGATAAATGTAAGCGAAGCATCAAGGTATAATCTGTATTTCAACCAGACATTTTTGCGGCTACCTTGCTTTGGACATTTAAACGGCTGAAAGACAAAATAGAATGAGTATTCTAATCAAAACCAACATGAAAATGTTCTCTGACTAAATGTGATGAAGTTTGGTGAGCATGCATGATCTATGGGATTGTGTGACTGTTCTGTGATGGAATCTTGGCTATTGGGCACTTACCAATACCGCAAGGGAATTTTCTACGTCTAAGCGCTGCTTGAAATGTGAAAAGAAATAGATTTTCTGATAACATCTTGCATAAGGATTTGAATAACTATTTCTTCTGACTTTTTAGGCTCTGTTAGAAACATCTTTTGAATTATATATTATTGTAAGAGTATTGAAAATCTTACAGTATATATTAATTTATTTTCAGTGTTATCCATGAATATTCCCCTGATAAGTATTGTAAAATTTTTTAATTAAATTTTTTTTTTACAGGGTACACCAAAATAGTACCCTGGACATATCGTCAAATGTCTGTCCCTCCCTTACTTTACAGAGAACATTTTAATTCTAAATTAAATAAAAATCCAACCACCAAAGAACTAAAGAAAAAGAGAGAACTCTGAAGAAATAGATTCATTAGAGGTAGAAAATGTTAGTGGAGAATTAAAGGGGAATTAAAAAAACAACGACCATCTCTTCAGGCAATCTTTTCTTACGTTTTCGTTTTAACCTATCTAATGTACGTTCTCGTTCTAATCCTTTGGTACAGCTAATGTCACCTGGAATCGAATCAAGCTAAATAACTAGACCTGATCTGCATTGTTTTCAATATGATAACTATCTGCAAGGTACCAGTTTTGTGTTTTGTTAATTTGTAAAAGATTCAGCGGAACCCTGTGTCTCACCTGCAATAGCTGGTATCATTTATATTTACTGTCAAAAACTAAGTTCATTGATCACTAAAATACAGGGAAAAAAATATCATATTTTTTAAAAAATTCGTAAGGGTTCCGCGGAACCCAGTGTCTCGCCTACTTTTGCTGTTAATCGCAGGCTCAACAAAAATGAGGAAAAAAATTAATAAAAATATTCCTCTCTATACTATCTTTTGATTGTAAGTAGCTTCTGTCCAAGTTTGGTAAAAATCCAGGATAGTTTATGAATCTAATAAATGTTTTAAAAACTTAAACTGCAGACTGTATGTAATGTTAACTGGAAGAAAAACCAAGTCCATTTATAAGTAAAAAACGGAAAAAGTGGAACAAAATTTTAACAAATTTTCCTTCTAGATACTAGCTTTTAATCATAAACAAGCTTCAGTTCAAGTTTGGTACAAATCCAGGATAGTTTAAGAAAGTTGTTAAAATTTAAAAAAACTTTAACCACAGAGTGAATGTAATGTAAACTGGCAGAAAAACTAAGTCCATTTATAAGTTAAATAAGGAAAAAATGGATTTTTTTTACAAATTTTACTTCTGGATACTATCTTATGATCATAAACAAGCTTCTGTCCAAGTTTGGTACAAATCCAGGATAGTTTAAGAAAGTTGTTAAAATTTTAAAAACTTTAACAGAGTGAATGTAATGTTAACTGGAAGAAAAACAAAGTCCATTTATAAGTAAAAAACGGAAAAAGTGGAACAAAATTTTAAAAAATTTTCCTTCTAGATACTAGCTTTTAATCATAAACAAGCTTCAGTTCAAGTTTGGTACAAATCCAGGATAGTTTAAGAAAGTTGTTAAAATTTAAAAAAACTTTAACCACAGAGTGAATGTAATGTAAACTGGCAGAAAAACTAAGTCCATTTATAAGTTAAATAAGGAAAAAATGGATTTTTTTTACAAATTTTACTTCTGGATACTATCTTATGATCATAAACAAGCTTCTGTCCAAGTTTGGTACAAATCCAGGATAGTTTAAGAAAGTTGTTAAAATTTTAAAAACTGTAACAACAGAGTGAATGTAATGTTAACTGGCAGAAAAACTAAGTCCATTTATAAGTAAAATATGGAAAAAATGGATTTTTTTTTTTACAAAATTTACTTCTGGATACTATCTTATGATCATAAACAAGCTTCTGTCCAAGTTTGGTACAAATCCAGGATAGTTTAAGAAAGTTGTTAAAATTTTAAAAACTTTAACAACAGAGTGAATGTAATGTTAACTGGCAGAAAAACTAAGTCCATTTATAAGTAAAATACGGAAAAAATGGATTTTTTTTTTTACAAAATTTACTTCTGGATACTATCTTATGATCATAAACAAGCTTCTGTCCAAGTTTGGTAGAAATCCAGGATAGTTTAAGAAAGTTATTAAAATTTCAAAAACTTTAACCACAGAGTGAATATTTGTGGACGCCGCCGACGACAACGACGACGCCGACGGAATGTAGGATCGCTATGTCTCGCTTTTTCGACAAAAGTCGAAGGCTCAACAAAAACACTGAAAAATTAAAAATAATATTTTGTTTTTCTCAATTTTGCTCTGGATACTGTCTTTTGGATCATAAAAAGCTGATGTCCAAGTTTCATCAAATTCAATGAAGGTTTGACAATCAATTGGGCTTAATGATAATTTTCACATAGAATACAATGAATAACAGCCGTTTGAGAGTGCTTTGTTAAACCAGTTAATTTGAAATGAAAATTGGAGCAAAAAATAATCAATTACTGAATTTCAAGGGGAGTAAGAAATCAAGCAATTTCAATCTGTATTTGTATTTAGTAACACATAATCAAAGCTAGATTGATATTAAAATACATCTTATTTCTATTTGTTTCCGATTACTGTTCATCACAAACATTCTTCTTTGAAATAAAATATCTGACATCATAATGCAAAAGTGACTGTTGTATGACATCAATAGTTCAAGTGTTGCAAAATCTCGGGTCAAGTGTAACAGATTCCCAAATAGTTATAAGGTGTTTAGATATACAAGAAATACTTTTTTCATCAAACGTGTAAAAATAATGTTCTATCCTTAAAACAGATGGGTGTCACAAAAATTAAATAAAAGATGAAAAGAAAAAATTAGTGAAAGTAACTAATTTTTTTTGTAAAAGGGGGATACTCTATAGTGAATATTATTTTAACGCTGCATTTAAAAGATTTGCATCCATGTTAAAGTGAGATATATTACATGTATTATAAAGATACAGTATGGCATTAAATAAGAATAATTAGAACCACAGCAAATCATTAGATGTGAAGCAAAAAACATGGATATCACAATTTAAATGGAGGAAAAAAAGTACGAAACTGAAATTATTGTTTTCATGGTATTTTTTCGAAGTTAATTCAGTAAAAGTTAATTTTGAAAATCCATTTCTCCACAAATCTGATTGACATTTACCGTTTGAATCTGATACAACAACTGTTCCATTTCTGACAATTCTCTGTCGAAGTTCGTTGATTTCAGCATCCTTTATTGCTAATTTTGATTCGAGTTCTTTCATCTGTCGCTATAAAATCATAAAAAAAAATCTATTTTTAACAATATTCAAAACACAAAAGAAATGTGTCAGCGATTGTTTTGCAATCTACAATTTAAACCAATAAAAGCAAATATCTACCTCATTATCAAAACAATAAACCACAGACTTGAATCAATTATAGCACAATAATAGGTAAATATAATCAATAAATTGCCTTAGAAATATATGTAAATCTTGTTTTGGTATTAGCTTGGTATAGAAATTTGATTGTGGAATCAATTATAACAGTGAGTGCACCTTTTGTTCTTATACGATGTTATGAGTCTTGAGTGTTTGCTCTGTCTGAATCAGACGAAAGGCCGTGTTTGTGATAAGTGAAGTTGTTTTCTATGGTAAGTACCAAACCAGAACCAGGATATGTAAAGTATATAATAAAGCATTTGAAAATGAAAGTTGCATCATGACTTAGAAGTTTACATGGTTTTTTTATACAAACTACTTGACAAAAATCATTATAATCATTTTAAAAAAAAAAAAAATCTTTCAAGTTTCATGCCATTGAAAAAGAGTTGAAGGCACATCAAATTGGGTTGTTTTAGCTAGTTGTGGAATAGGTAAAAAGAGAGGTGTCAGAATTTTTGCCAAAAAAGCCATGTGCCTGTTTTATATTGGTGATATTCACCCTCAACAATGTAATGATCACAAAAAAACTAACCCTATAGGATACTTCATTGGCAGGTAAAGAAGACATCAGAATATATATAAAAATCATGACTTATTTGAAGCTGAAATTAATATAGATCTAGGCAAATAACTAAATTGGCCATTATATGTTTCAGGGAATGACATTTTACAAATAGCAAGGACAGATTTCTATTGTTGATGACGATGAAGGATTGCGGTTTAATGTATAGTTTTTCTTTAAGTCTTGCTGAAGACACTATGTTGACATCTAGATGTTTTTTTTTAATAAGCTCTCAGTCTCTTGTCTCATTGGTGGTTACCTAACATCTACGTTACAATTAAAACTAAGTTCTGCCTTCATTTATAACAAAGATAATTTTTTTTTTCATTACAAATAAAACAAAAACATTAAATGTCAGAAATAGATTACTACTAAGATGTGCGCCTCTCCTTTAATTGATTCTTGCTTATTTTTAACATGTTTAAGAGCAATTTATTGTAACAAATCACAACATGACAACAAAACTCTTTTAAAGCGATCATATATGACAATTTTTATTCATTTGAGGTAATCATGTAAAATCAGTTAACATCAATATATGAGTCTGATCAATTCATTGATATTAATTTTGCACTTAAAAACTTTGATACAAATCAGAACTACTAAGTATTTTGTTGTTGATGTGTAACTGCGAAAATAGGAAAATATAATCCCTATATATACTGCTATAATTGCAATAAAAAGCAATAACATGACTTGTATATTATGATATAGCTGTGATCTACAATGATATGTTATTTTTCTAGCATTACTGTCATGACTGTCAGCTTACATGATTATGCAAACTTTAAAATCTTCATGAAAATATTTCTCTGTGTTGTGAATTCTTACATTCTGAAATCTATCTGCTATATTTTGGCTTAGCTTTGTTCTCAATCTTGCTTTGCAGTTTTTTTTTATTTAAATCTCCAATCCCCTTAACTTCAGTCACCTTGAATGTGCATGAAATAATTGCCAGTGGATTTTTAGTTACAACTATAAATCAATAACTTGTGAGATTATGAGTGGCAATCCTTGCAATACAATATGAACACTTTAACATGTTTCAAACCTTTTTGTGATGCTTATATGTTAACCTGTAATGTTTCATACCTGTGAAATTCGTAACCTGTCATCTAAATCTCTTCTGTCTTTGTCTGCAGATGCCAATCTGATCTTCAGACTGGAGATTTCTGCCATTAGATCTAACTTGTGTGTTTCCAATGATGTTCTTGTAAGAAGTTCCTGTAAGGAGAAGGTACAGTTCTTAAATTACCTTTAACTCTACCAACAAATGATTTTGAATTTCCTCATTTTGCTGTACTCCTGTAACAAATTTCCTGACCTTGCTGTTTGTATGTAACCAATTATCTTATTTTGCTGTACTCCTGTATACAAATTTATTAATTTTGCTGTACTCCTGTAACAGATTGCTTGATGTTGCTGCAATATTAAAACAAATTCCCAGATATTGATGTATTCCTTAACTTTGTGTAACTTTGTGTAACAAATTTCCTGATTTTGGTTTACTCCTGTCCCTATTGTGCAGAAAGACAGCAAGCCCTATTTCAACTGGTTACTTTTAAAACAATGTATTTACAATTCGCAGATCATATAGCTAATTCAATTTTTCTTAAAGTTAATTTTTCAACACCTTTCAGATTTATATTATAAACGTCAATCTGAAATTACAATTAAGTATTGTGTGCCTTGTATGGATTTTAATGCAGTTTAAATTCAAAATCAATTGCAGATTTAGAATATTGCAGTTTTACATGCATTGTCTTTTGTTAAGCAATTTGTTGCTAATATTCAAATTGATGTTATGTTATTTCAATTATTTTACAGTTAATCATCAATTACAAAATGTTACAATGCCTCATGCATGCTTACTTGTAAAACCAATTAAAATATCAATCAACCATGAAATGAGGTCATGTCGATCTGGCATTTTTCCTTAACTAATAAACAACAACTCTTAAACAAAACATTATGAGACATTAATTGCCAATAATGGGGGTTAGAAAGTAAATAAAGAAGCTAAAAGTTACAAGAATTTGAATTTTCATTAGAAATATTCTATACAAGCTAGAATGTGATTATAGACAGATAGATACAATTTTATACAGTTTCTATGTATGTTGGCATTTGTTTTAGTTGCAGTTTAGTGTTTCTGTTGTTCCGTTGTTTTCCTTTTATTCCTTGATTTATGACTTTTGAACAGCAGTATACTACTGTTGCCTTTATTTATATGATAAAATGTTAATGTAACCTATATTCAGCTATAATAGTAAATACTTTCACTTGTATGTATTGTTCTTGGCTGAAAAGCAGCAAGAAACATGTATATTATTAGCTTTGGTCTAAACCAACTAATGATCATCCCTGTAAACCCCCACACTTCAGGGAAGGACACAACTTGTAAAAACTAAGGTGATCCAGCACTTTTGACATGAGCTACAGGAATAACAGTGCTGTTACCTTGACATATAATATAAGGAGAAGTGGTATTATTGACAATGAGGCAACTATCCACCATAGGATAAGGCATAGGACTGGCAAAGAATGTGGCAGGGTTAAATAAGTTTATGCACTCAAAACTCTCCCCTGGGGTAACAGTAAAACAACAGTATAAAGACAACAAACTGTAAATAACAATTGAAAAAAAGATAAGAATCATCAGATCATTACTAAGCATAAATAGCAACCATAAAGAACCAACATAAAGGGTACACTCAAAAATAAAAGCTAGCTAAAAGCAAAATTTCATTTAAAGTTTTCCAAGACATATCAATCAGTTCACCCCCAAACAGATTTAGCATAAAGTCTTTACTTTAGACATAAAAAGCAGTCTGGAAAAAGCATGAATTTTTACAATGGCAAAATATAAGTATTGACAGGATTTAATTTGATGATTTTTGGTGGCTTAATGACACTTTCAGCATTATTGATTATTTTGTGACGGCCAGTTTTTCATAATGGAGGGAGATGAAGTGCCCTGAGACAACCACTGCCCTTTGGCAGGAAAACTGGCAATCCTATTCAATTAAGATTGGAGTGAACACACTTGCAGGACCATAAGTGATAATCAGTGGATAGCAATATATATATGTTAAGTTATGTATTGATCTGAGGAAAATAAAATCAGTGTTAGTACCAGAAAACTCACTTTTCACAAGATCTTACTGCAATGTGAAATTGATAACCGTAAAGAACAAGTTTATTTCAAGGACCAGTAAGTTTATATGGATATTTTCAGAATTTAGGAGCTCTATAAACTGCATAACCTTAAAAAATAATGATGTATTATGACCCATTAGTAATATTGTTGCTTCCAATCTCTGTTTGAAATCTATTTTGACAAACTTAAGTTTATCTCCAATAAGAAGAAAATTGTACAATATCATGAAGAATGCAAGTTATGAACGTTAAGTCAAAAACCCCTTACCATGATTTCATGAAGCTTAGATTCCCACAGAGAACAATAAATTCCGGCACTGGCAGGGCGATGACCATTTCGACCATTGGACCCAGCTGAATGCCTGTACCTAATATTTTCATCAGACATGTTTCCGTTTCTGATCAAGTTTTTTTTTACAGCAATCAATTAATTCTAAAATTCACTTTTTTTATTAAATCACAGATGTTGTATTTTAAACAATAAATAATCCTAATGATTCAAACAGCTGGCATTCACAGAAATACGAATAATGCAGTAATCTGAAATGTACTTCTATATCAAATATCCTAGTTTTTGTATTTCTGGATAGATTATTTCCTTCCTGAATGTATAGGTATGAATATTACCTAATCATCAACCAATGAAAAAAGATAGGATTTATCTAACATAACTCACTGTGCACCTGAAATCATCTGATATTCTGAAATAATGTAAAAAAGTGAAAAACTTTTATCTTCTCATGTTTCTCCTCTGCACAGCAAGAAATTTATCTCCACTTTAGAGAAGCTTGTCTAAATAATGAATCAAAGAGTTTGACCTTCCTTGTAGTGAAATCAATCGCAGGTCGGAATTGTCAAATTTCAATAAAACTAACTTCCTTCTAATTATCAATGAAAAAAATTTCCAATTTAAAATCAATACAATAAAATTTTAATTGGAAATATTGTATCAGTTTTCCAGTTCTCATCAAGTCTACATATACTGATTTAAAAAAAAAATGTGTCTTCTAGCAAGCAGACATATTATATATATATCATTTCACAAAGTTGGTCTGAAGTTGGACAACAAGTGAAGAAATCCGTTTCATTGTCTAATCTGTCCAACTATAGAGCCGTTTGTGACTTAATTTACAGTATCTGTCAATATTTCATTGTACTTGGTAGATCAAAATGAAATTCCTCATTTGATGCTGAATAACTTTCATGAAACAGATCTTGAAATTGATGTTGATTGATCAAGAATGTCTATTTCTTATTGATAAATACCTAATCAGAGATGAATGTAATAAGCCTCAGCATAAAGAGTTCTTTTTTCCTGTCAATTTGAACGGTAATTCCTAAAATATATGTGTTAGACTACTATTCCAGTCTAAATGAAAATAGATATGTGCAAATTGGTCTATTTCCAATCCCTTGAATTTGTAAAGAATCAGGAAATAATGGCCAATATTTGCATCAAAAGTACAAAAACTGTTGAAATAAGAAACTGAACAGTCTGATATATCAATGAAAATTTTATATATAATTATAATATATACGTCCAGGAAATTACAACTATATCTAGAAGCTATGTATAATCCAGAATCAAGAATGAATTCCCAAAGCAATCATCAAAACTGGAAAAACGACCTAAGTCCAAAGCAGAAAATCACCAATGGCTAGTAAACAATTCAAAACGCACATCCAGCTATTCTTCTTTTAGAATATTATATGTTATTAGTCTATATCTATTATCAGCATCAAATCAGAGTTACACCATTAATATTTTCCAACAGTAAAATGCCTCTGGCTAACTCGACACTGACTCAGTGCGTTAATATCTGTTTAACCTTTTCTAGGTTAAGCAATCGCACATAACATATTCATTTAACTTTTGTTTTGATGATGATAAAAACAGATACAGGATGAAGCTTCTTCACCGATTCCACAGATATCTAACAGAGGTAGAAGTTATACAAATAAACTTATCGTTTAATCCGTTCACTTTCAATTAGAGGCCGAACCATAATCACCTGCTGTTTACAGGATAGAGTTGTAAATGAATCACATTTATTAATATTAAACTAATTTCCCCCATCTCCTTAGACAAAAGTAATATTACAAGATCGGCACCAATAGATAAATCTTATTTTCATCGCCTTTCTTCTTTTGATATTATGAAGATACTTGTGCATCTGGCCAACATGGCACCATTTAATAGATTGCACTTTCTGTCCTCCTCAATCAATGCTTGCACTATTATAATTTTAACTAGCAATTCTATACTTTAGCTTTGTCATAAGATATTAAAAAAAAAGTTTCTACATACATGTATGGAATAGATTTTTTTTCATGTTTACTTTCAAACCCACCTATTTACAAAATTTCAACATTAAATTGAACAAAACCTCAAAATTTACAAAAAAACGATATCAATTTGTTTCCTAATTCCACTTGAGTACTCATATTGAGTCATAACACTTAACATGATGTCTTAGATCACATAATTTGTCAAGAGAACACAGATTAATACCATCTGAAATCAAATTATTAAAATCTTCACATCCCACATGACAGCTAACATGGCTTATGTCAACAATAAACAAATAGTATAATAACGATTTTCTCAATTTCTACATGGAATGATCACTGATCTATTAACCTAGCTCAGTAAAGTTTAAAAATTCTCCATCAATTTCAACTCGAAGATCAATCAATACTTCATAAAATCAGATATCACTGAGCTTAATTTGCATATTAAAAAAAAAAAAAAAACTGATACACTGTTGCTGTATTTACATTGTGAAATAAATATCCATGCAACATATTTCTCTTTTTTTGATGCCATTAATAAGTATGTATCTCTCAGTGAAATGTTTGAAGTTTCAAAGAACTTTATAGTCCAGAATTCTATAGAAATATATGGTCCTAAATACCAGTAATTTGATTTTTAATGGGGTTTCAGTTCTTTAAATAATTACATACATACATTTTTTGTGCACTAATTATAACTTTAAAATGGCAAACCATCGATAAATTTAATAAATAGGATGCATCATGGATTCATAGGATTGTTAGTTAAAATAACATGGAAAGCAAATAATTATCCCCCAGGGTATTGATGTCATATTTTTTTTTTTAATTTGCAATTTATCTTAAAATACTTGACAGAATTGGTAAAATAAAATATTTATGACATTAATATATATAACAATTACCTATGAACTATGCGTAACACAATTTCTGTAACTAATGAGTTCTAAAGAAGATGGAAGTATGTTCCCTTATATAATCTTTATAACTCTCACATTGTTGTCAATTTTATTGAATTCTATGCAACTGTCATACAAATGAGCATGGTGAGAGGTTTAGCTAGCTATAAAACCAAGTTTAATCCACCATGTTTTACATAAGGAAATGCCTTGACCAAGTCAGGAATATGACAGTTGATTTCCATTCATTTGATGTGTTTGAGCTTTTGATTTTCCCATTTGATAAAGAACTTTCGTTTTGAATTTTCCTTGGAATTCAGTATTTTTGTTATTTTACTTTTTTTCATGCAGAAATGTTGGGACAATATTCCATCTTTTGGCTTCTGTTTGTTTAAGCTTTTATTTTATTTCAGTGTTATTTGCTTTTCAAAAGAGTTAGTTGTATCTTTGATCAGATCTTTTTGTATCTTTGCTTCCGTTGACAATGTTGAACATTTCCATACAATCAATAAACACTTGTTTGATGCTTAATTAGATCACTAATAACTTTTCCCTTGATAGATGGGAAACATGTTTATACCTTATGAAGAACATCCCCAAATGATGTTAGGATGAACTTTAAAGGTTAAATAATAATCGACCCAGTGTAAGGTGACATGTTACATGGGTAATTACAAATTATCAGTATCATGATATCCAATAACATTTAGTCATCATCATCACTAATTTCTGTGTGTAGTACATATTAATCCTAAACTGAGAACTATGTTATGAGGCCTATTTATTTCTAAGGTATCATAGAATACATATGATGTCTCTTAATCAAACTCAAGAAACATTTTATTTATCATTCCTAAAAATGTTTGTTTTCCTAAAATGAATAAAATGCTTCGATGAGCGCAGCCTGATACGACTGCAGAGGTTGAACCCTGAACAGTTGGGGCAAATTTGGACACAATATTCACGCTTGATACTGTCTGAATTTGGATTGTGATCAAATTTTTGACATAATATAGGTTTCTGACACAAAATAAATGTGGTCAAAGATCTTATAAATCCATTGCGCAATACTGTACAATTAAAGATTTCTTCTTGAAACTTTTCAAAAATTTTGAAATTCTAAAAATTTTGAAAAAAAAAATATGAATCCCTTAAAAAATTGGGAAAAAAATTCCCTCCCCCTTCCCAACTTTTTGAACCCCCCCCTTGGAGCAATAACCCCAAAACTCAATCCCAGCCTTTCCTTTGTAGTATGGAACCTTGTAATACAATTTCAGAGAGATCCATACACTTACACACAAGTTATTGTCTGGAAACTAGAAAAATGCTTGTGTTTAGCCCTTTTTTGGCCCCTAATTCCTACATGTTTGGGGCAATTAACCCCAAACTCAATCCCAGCCTTCCCTTTGTTACATGGAACCTTGTGGTACAATGTCAGAGAGATCCATACACTTACACACAAGTTATTGTCTGGAAACTAGAAAAATGCTTGTTTTTGGCCCCTTTTTGGCCCTTAATTCCTAAACTGTTGGCCCCATAACCCCTAGAATGAATCCCAACCTTCTACTTGTGGTATTAAACATTGTGGTACAATTTCAGAGCAATCGAAATACTTATAAACAAGTTAATATCCTGAATCTAGAAAAATGCTTGTTTGGGCCCCTTTCTGGGCCCCTAATTCCTAAACGGTTGGGACCATCATCCCCAAAATCAATCCCAACCTTCCTTTTGTGGTATTGAACCTTGTTAAAAAATTTCATAGAGATCCATTCACTCAAACTAAAGTTATTGTCCAGAAACCACTGTGTCTTCGGACGACGACGCAGACAACGACATCATACCATTATACGATCCCAAAAATTTTTTTGCAGTCGTATAATAAAAATTGGGCAATAACCCTGTGCAACTAAAGGAAATTGAAAACTCTTAAAACTGTCCTAGTGCATGTTTTTCTGCCTATCTACATTGATCTTATGACACTGTTTTTTTTTTGTTAAATTGAAATTTTTGGTAAATACTGCATGACCCATCCAATTCTTAAGATCAACATGAACAATAATGCCATTTTTTCCAGAACAGTCAGCTAAAAATACCTGCCAAAGTCCAATTATCTTTTGCAGATCGAAGCACATGTTGCAATAAAAAAAGGCATATGAATTAATGAACACCTTTGATCTTATCATAATAAAGCTGCTAATTGTAAACAAAGCAATAATTACAATAAGAAACTCCAATTTGGACATTTGCCCTCCTCATTTCCCAAATCATTAACTGGCCACCATCAAAAACAGAACTCATTTATAGCACAGCAGACCAGTGTTACAAAGGGATAAGAAATGCTTTTAACTGGAAGTTTATAAATAACAAATATTACAGTGCAATATCAATTTCACATACTAAGTGTTGATATGAGCTGAAACTAGAAACATGTTTCTATACACAAGCAATAAAGCTAGGACTATAATAGGAATAGCAAACTTGATTCTAAATCCAACATTTCTGATTACTGTAAATTAAGAAATGTATGCATGCATTTATCATGTTTATCATTGCAAATCACTGATTACTGGTAAAAATGTGAGATTTAATGAATGTGATTGCAAAAAATTTGTAAAGGAATAATATCGCTCTGAAATTAGGAACAAGAGTTTCAATCATGGCGAAACAAATATTGTCTTATTTTCTCATTAATAAAAACATTGCAATAATTGCTAAATTAAGAGTATCTTTTAAGATATATTCTAGAATCAGACTTATCATAAAACTTTGTTGATGTCATGGATGTACATTGTATTTAGTATCATCATAGTCACTCACTGCAGCTTTCATGTTTGAGTGTATTTTTTTATTTTGCCATTTACCAGTACTCCAACAGATGATGACTAAAGGTCTTTTGCTATAACTGGTCATAGCCTTAGTTTAATCAAGAAGAATATGTTTACCAAATAAGATTTAGATGGATTTTGATATTGTAAGGAAGCCTGTTAATGGCATTACATCTTTTAGACTTATTTTTGCAACAATACCCAGAACTTTGTTGTCCATGGTCTGTATCATAATGCTTACACACTACCACAAAAGCTCATTCACATAACATTTTGGCCATTTCTTACAATGATCAGATTCTGATTTTTTTAGTAACCAAGTTGCCAATCATACATAAAGAGAAAAATAAATTGAAACAATGAGCATGATCCACAACTGAAGCTAGGGCTTTTCATTTGTAATCATGATAAATGATGGAGTCAACTGAGATAATTTCATCAATGAACAACTGGTAATGTTATTTTTCAGGATAAACGTGACCCAGTTGGTGGCTTAACAAGATATAATATCCAATTAGCGTTAATGAAATCTATTAAAGAGGTTAATAAAGACAGTATTATGGAAGACGAGACAATGATTAGTGTACTGACTAACTGTACTCTCTACAAAGATTCGCTATAATGAAAATCCTGGCTCAAACAAGTGCATCTCTTCAATTTTTTAATTGATCAGTCATTACTGTTCTTCTTTCTCTCCTTCAATCATGTCAATATACTTTGTAAATGTTAAATTGTGCATAAAATATCTTGCAATGATTTTATCAGTAGTCACAATAACTTTTATGAAAAAAATTATTGATGTTGTAATGTTTATGCCCTTTGGGGCCCATAATTGGAAATAAAATATCTTATCTTATAACTACAGCAGCAAATTCAAGCAATAAGATTTCAGAATGAACATAAAGATAAAATGGAGAAATACTAAAAAATAATGCATATTTTTCTTATCTCTTTTGTTATGCCTCTGCATACCCTTTTCATCAAATATAAAACTTAACATTAACCTATGACTATGAAAATGAGGTCAAAGCCAGATAAACCCTGCCAGGCAGACATGTACACCTTAGAATGATTCCATAAACCAAATACAGATGACCTTTAGCTAATAGTGAAAACTTAATAGACCAAATAACCATGATAATGAGGTCAAGGTCAGATGAACCCTGTTAGACAGTCATACACAACTTGTGTTCATTCCATACACCAAAATATAGTTCACTTATTGCTTATGGCATCTGTGAATTGGACCTAACCATGAAAACTTAACATTTACATGTACCAATGAATCATGAAAATGAGGTCAAGGTCATAGTAAATTATATATTTTACTGTCTTTACTAATCTGATACTGTGTTGTACCTGATGCAGTATGATGTAAGAATTTCAATTAGTTCATAAAATCATTAAAAAATCAGCAGTTTTTGCAGAAATGCTGATTCTAATTCCTGATAAAATAAAAATGTGCTTTTAAGCTGCAATAAAAGCTTCAATGATTCACATTTATTATAATTTAATGCTTGGCAGTGATGTGCTCAGAGGTAGTGACATAAGAGTAGATAAGATCGTGACTGGAAGAAAACATCTTGATCATGTCTATGGTTATCTGTTTGAATTGAAAACACATGTTCTAATGTGTCCATGAGAGAATCTTCCCACAGATATATCAATAGTTTTTTGGCAGCTGGGGATTGCAATTTGAAAGTTGAGCTTGAAAAAACACATTGATGTGTAGTGAATGTAAACAGAACTATAAATACCTACCCAATCAACTGTTTGTCAAACTTGTTTACTTAATATATTTGTTTTTATGCTATGATGATTTTGAAGTGTGTGCTACGGTCTTTAACTGTATAGTACTGACAAAGTGAATTTAGGTGCACCCTATGCACTCGATAAAATTCACCAATTGAATATAATCCTTGAATGAATGTCTTATAGTTAGTAGGAAAATCTTCCAACCAATCTCAACAAGCAATGGCTAGATGTTTAATGTACATGAAATTATTACATAGCTCAAAAGATAACCAAAGTCTTTACTATTATTCCTAAATGCCAGTTAAGTGCAGACATATAGTTAAAACTAATTTTGAAATCCATTGTTTGATTTTGCAGGGGATTGAATTATTTTTGTAAACTTCAAATAAACAAATTCAATTTTGTGCTTAGTTACATGTATAGAACTCAAGATGAGGTACGTGTATAGGACTCAAGTTGAGGTATGTGTATAGGACTCAAGATGAGGTATGTGTATAGGACTCAAGATGAGGTATGTGTATAGGACTCTAGATGAGGTATGTGTATAGGACTCTAGATGAGGTATGTGTATACAGGGTTGGAAAAAACCTGAGTATTATGAGAACTGCCCAGCCCAGTGGGAAATACTGGGGAACCCAGGTTTTACTGGGTTTTACCGGGTAATACTGGACAATACTGGGTAATATAAAATACTGGCCTGAATTTTAAAGAGAATTCAGTGATTTGTCACAAATGCCATACATTAAAGATATTTATAAAAATAAAACACAGTACTTAGATTTATAAGTTCACTTGTTTGAGACTCTTATCATATAAAGTGTATAAATCTGAGAAAGTTCCAGCAACTCTAAGACAAGTGTACATGAAGACACATTAGACAAATATGAAAAGCTTTCCTCAATAATCATCCTAACAATCTGTTCATTTAACATTCTGTCTAGATGGGTCAAATGGTTAACATAAAGCCAAAGAATTCAATTTGATTTTTTCAAATATATATAACTATTAAGAATCAACAATTACATGTAAGGAAAATTACTTTTAAACAATCTTTGTTCATTGCTAAAAACATCATTGCTTATTGATATTAAAGTAATTTTTCAGATTATAACACAGTTTGTTTACAAAACAATAATCAGCCATTTCATTTCTATAAAATTTCATGACATGTCCCCTTTGGCTGTTTATTTAGCAATATGATAATATAACAATTAAACAAGGTATCCTAAAATGTGCTAAACTTGTATTCTGTCTGCATAGAATTATTGGAGAGGAAGAAATTGAATTTCAATCCTCTAGAAATGACTCTCAATGGTTATCTATATAAAATGTATATATTTAGCTATAATACTATGAAACTACAATAAGTTTTTATATTCTGTGTAAAAATAAGCCTTAAAAAATCATACTGCTCAGTATTACCCATTTCTGGGAGTATTGCCCAGCCTGAGAAAACCTGGGTTTTCCCACCTGGGTTTTCCCGCCCAGGTACTTATTTGCCAACCTTGCTTGTATAGGACTCTAGATAAGATGAGGTACTTGTATAGGACTCAAGATGAGGTACAGGTATAGAACTCAAGATGAGGTACAGGTAAAGGACTCAAGATGAGCTATGTGTATAGGACTCAAGATGAGGTACGTGTATAGGACTCAAGTTGAGGTATGTGTATAGGACTCAAGTTGAGGTATGTGTATAGGACTCTAGATGAGGTACATTGAACGTGCATAGGACTCTAGATGAGTTACAGGTATAGGACTCAAGATGAGGTACAGGTATAGAACTCAAGATGAGGTAAATGTATAGGACTCAAGATGAGGTACGTGTATAGGAATCAAGATGAGGTATGTGTATAGGAATCAAGATGAGGTATGTGTATAGGACTCAAGTTGAGGTATGTGTATAGGACTCAAGATGAGGTACTTGTATAGGCCTAAGATGAGGTACATGTGTAGGACTAGTACTCAAGATGAGGTACATGTATAGAACTCAAGATGAGGTACAGGTATAGGACTCAAGATGAGGTACAGGTATAAGACTCAAGATGAGGTACATGTATAGGACTCAAGATGAGGTACAGGTATAAGACTCAAGATGAGGTACATGTATAGGACTCTAGATGGGGTACAGGTATAAGACTCAAGATGAGGTACAGGTATAAGACTCAAGATGAGGTATATGTAAAAGACTCAAGATTAGGTACATGTATAAGACTCAAGATTAGGTACATGTATAAGACTCAAGATTAGGTACATGTATAAGACTCAAGATTAGGTACATGTACATGTATAGGACTCAATATTAGGTACATGTATAAGACTCAAGATGAGGTACAGGTATAAGACTCAAGATGAGGTACATGTTTTAGACTCAAGATGAGGTACATGTATAGGACTCAATATTAGGTACATGTATGAGACTCAAGATTAGGTACATGTATAGGACTCAAAATGAGGTATGTGTATAGGACTCAAGATGAGGTACGTGTATAGGACTCAAGTTGAGGTATGTGCATAGGACTCAAGATGAGGTACTTGTATAGGCCTAAGATGAGGTACATGTGTAGGACTAGTACTCAAGATGAGGTACATGTATAGGACTCAAGATGAGGTACATGTATAGGACTCTAGATGGGGTACAGGTATAAGACTCAAGATGAGGTACAGGTATAAGACTCAAGATGAGGTACAGATATAAGACTCAAGATGAGGTACATGTATAGGACTCAAGATGAGGTGCAGGTATAAGACTCAAGATGAGGTACATGTATAGGACTCAAGATGAGGTACAGGTATAAGACTCAAGATGAGGTACATGTATAGGACTCTAGATGGGGTACAGGTATAAGACTCAAGATGAGGTACAGGTATAAGACTCAAGATGAGGTACAGGTATAAGACTCAAGATGAGGTACATGTATAAGACTCAAGATTAGGTACATGTATAAGACTCAAGATTAGGAACATGTATAAGACTCAAGATTAGGTACATGTATAAGACTCAAGATTAATAAGACTCAAGATTAGGTACATGTATAAGACTCAAGATTAGGTACATGTACATGTATAGGACTCAATATCAGGTACATGTATAGGACTCAATATCAGGTACATGTATAAGACTCAAGATGAGGTACATGTATAGGACTCAAGATGAGGTACATGTTTTAGACTCAAGATGAGGTACATGTATAGGACTCAATATTAGGTACATGTATAGGACTCATTGTCTCAAAATTAATTACATGTATATGACTCAAGCTAATGGTACATGTATAGGAGTCCTATATTCTCACTTGATTAGTAAGAATGATCTCTGAAAATAGTTATGCAGTCTAATTCCACATTTTTCCTTTACAAACTTATACTTCAGAAAATACTAAATGCAACTTTGGATGGATAGATGCATGGATTGGTGATCAAGACCAGTGACAAATATAACATGCATATCATGATGAGAATATGTCGTTCTGATATGATTATAAACCCGGCTGTACATTCAACTGACAAGCTCACCAGGTCTTTTAACTGGATACTTAATAGGGTAATTTCAGTCCTCAATAAGACATGTCATCTTACCAAGACACATTATTGTCGAGCCTTCGACTTTTGTCGAAAAAGCGAGACATAGCGATCCTACATTCCGTCGGCGTCGGCGTCGTCGTCGTCGTCGTCGTCGGCGGCGTCCACAAATATTCACTCTGTGGTTAAAGTTTTTGAAATTTTAATAACTTTCTTAAACTATCCTGGATTTCTACCAAACTTGGACAGAAGCTTGTTTATGATCATAAGATAATATTCAAAAGTAAATTTTGTAAAAAAAAAATTCCGTTTTTTCTGTATTTTACTTATAAATGGACTTAGTTTTTCTGCCAGGAAACATTACATTCACTCTGTGGTTAAAGTTTTTGAAATTTTAATAACTTTCTTAAACTATCCTGGATTTCTACCAAACTTGGAAAGAACCTTGTTTATGATCAAAAGATAGTATCCAGAAGTAAATTTTGTAAAAAAGTAAAAAATAAATTCCATTTTTTCCGTATTTTACTTATAAATGGACTTAGTTTTTCTTCCAGTTAACATTACATACAGTCTGCAGTTTAAGTTTTTAAAACATTTATTAGATTCATAAACTATCCTGAATTTTTACCAAACTTGGACAGAAGCTACTTACAATCAAAAAATAGTATAGAGAGGAATATTTTTATTAGTTTTTTTTCTCATTTCTGTTGAGTCTGCGATTAACAGCAAAAGTAGGCGAGACACTGGGTTCCGCGGAACCCTTACGAATTTTTCTTATTCTGAGCTGGCGTGTTCTTGCTTCTAAAGGGAAGCAGCAAATAATTTTTTTTATTTCTTTGGTTTGACCTGGCCAGAGATCAGACCAAGAACCTCCCACTTTTTAGGCGAGTACATTACCAAGAGATCAACATAGCGACTTTTTGGAGTAAATAATAACCAAATTATACTACTGTAGTTATCCAAGTTTTGGTCATGGCTACTTCTTTTGCATCATGCCATTCGAAAGGAATACAGGCTTTAAGAAGCAGGTCAGATTTATATGCCTATCAATCTTAATCGCAATGAAAATGTTTCAAAGTAGTTACCATGGTTATGACAGAGTCTGGTTTAGTTAACTTGGAATTAAACTGGCAGATAAGTTTAAAAAGAATTTCATATTTCCCTGCCATTTATGCAAGTGTATTGGCATTGTATTACTTATACATGTACAATCAATGAAAGCACATGTATGTATCTTGATTATGGCACAACATACCCCCTACCAACAATTAGTTTTCTTATTCCTTTTATTCCTTTACTTTTTTTTTTGGGGGGGGGGGGGGGGGGGTGGGGTGGGGGGAGGGGATTGGTGGCCGAGTGGTTTAAGTAGTTTAACTGTATTACTAGCCTGTCAACTTCAACACTGAGGTTGTGAGTTTGAACCCCCAACGTGACAGGTGTGCTAGACTCCAATCTAAGTAGATTTAAGGTTTGTCAGTTTTCATGCCAAAGGTCTGTGGTTCTCTCAAGGCACTTTGGCTACCTCCAGCAATAAAACTGAATGTTTAGAAATAGCCAACAGTGCTGAAAGTGGTGTTAATGTAATGGTAAACCAATTGTTCATCAGAAAACAATTCAAGACCTCTATGTCTTGTATTCACTAGAAAAAGTCAAGAAATAGAAATGTTTAAATCATTTAAATTAACTTTTATATTCAATTTAATTATTCAGCACCAAAAATGACATTGGGCACAATAAATATTTATAAATTTTGTACCTTTTCACCTGCTTCAGTATGCTGTTCTCATTTACATCAGAAATGAACATTTTAAATGCACATTTCACCTGCTTCATCAATCTTTCTGAATATACATATTGAAATTGATCATAAATGCATAATTGATAGAAAAAAATATACAAGGACGAAATCTGGGTTAACGAGGGGGTAATTTCTCATCTATTTCATGACAAAAGCAATAGATTACTGCACTCAGGTAAAAATATAATTTGTTTGTTCTCGAAATATCATATTAAGTGGTTTTTGGCAGCTATAGTTGATAACTGTAAGATATTTGTATATGAAATGGTATTTCCAGATGAGAAGAAATAAATGATCAACAAAAAATTCTATACTAATCTGTTTCAGTGGAAAGAAAGAAAACACACCAGCTTCAGGGGAGGTTTGGCACAGTTCTTTGCATCAAAGTCATGAAGAAATATATCATGAACATTATATACCAGTACTTTACATTTCTAAACCGAAATAATCATTGACAGATTATGTATTTCAACAATGTTTTGTACATCTGTAGAATATCCTCCAAAGTCAAAATTTCAAAACGTTTTTCAGGGATACACCATGTTTTGGTTGGAGAGACCTGAAATCCATTTTAAAATTTCAATGAGTCTGTTTTTCTGACTCAGTCAGTATAATTTTCAGTTTGTGACCATTTAAAAAGGACGCTTCACTATTGAAACGGCATGCATGATGTCACAAATCTTTTTTTTCTGAATGGACGAAATAAAGGAATTGAACAAACACCAAAAAAAAAAAGATATACAACTGTATGCTACAATAAAAGGAGAGCATTAAGGACATAAAATCAAAATTAATAAACAGCTTCACCATAAGCACATGATACGCCCGTCGCATTTTTTACAAATAAAGTTCAATAACTTCTCAATGTCATATCAGAAATTTGTGAAAAACTAAAGGGAGGTTATCTTACTTAATATAAACCAGTCACCAAAGTTTAATGAAAACTGCTCAAAGCACTTTAAAGGTATTGTCTGAAAACTAGAAAATCACCCCTTTCTTATGAATAAAATCCCATAACTCGGAAGTGTAAAATCTAAAATTTATAAAAACTGATGGGGAGCTTACACATCAATAGATTCTCCAAAGTTTCATGAGAACTGCTGAAAGCATTTTTGTGTTATTGTCCAAAAACTGGAAAATCCCCCCTTTTTAATGAATAAAACCCCATAACTCAGAAATGTAAAATCTAAATTTTTATAAAAAACGAAAGGGAGCTCACATCAATAGATATGAACAATTCACTAAAGTTTTATACAAATTGGTTGAAGCGTTTTTGAGTTAATGTCCGACATTGACGTCATGTTGACAACAGACAGACAGACGAACGGACACGGTATTCCATAATACGTCCTGTAAACGGACCTATAAAAATGATATTATCCAGATACATTTTGTGAATAAAAATAATTCAGGTAAAGAAGGAGTCATTATCACCACTGTAAAATTGTTTGGATTTTGTAATCTTACCCTTTAATACACGAGTAGGTAAATATCACTGGCCAATTCATTAGATCTACCAGGTCAATATTAGGCTATTAAAAGGTTGAGTGCTATAAATATATCTTATCGACTAAAGCTTCCAATGCGTAATAATAATCTCAAAGAGTACAAAATATTATACTTGAAATAGATTGTCAAAATACATATATCGCAAATTTAATTACTTGTCAAAAGGTGTATTATATACTTGTTTAATATTATAGATCATAATTTAAGAAGTGGTGTTTCCTAGATGAAATGAAGAGTCCATGGATTCTAGATCTCATCTAAGCTAGATGCAAGTAGTCTTGGACAAACAAGGTATATTTTGTGGTAAATGGACAGAAAGTCACAGGACAAAAAGTTACAGGACATAAAGTCACAGGACATAAAGTCACAAATTTGATAGGAAAAAAAGTCACAGGACAAAAAGTCACAAATAGTTTGTTGACAATTGTTTGAATATGTAAGAGAAAGATCCTGAAATATATTTTTTTTATTACATATATTCATTTTTAAGTTTAGGAAATCGTTCATAAGCCTTGATAAATGAAAATTTATAAAATTTTAATCATGCAAAGGATATATTTCTTGGCACCAAGAAGCCATTTAAGGATCAAGCCTCTTTGACATTTTGTTTTCATAGCAATTATTTGATCATTATTAATATTTGTACGACTTTGCCCCCAGCAGAGCTATAGAAAAACAGTACATTAACGGGTGTTACACAGACACTTTTTAGATGATACACGGACACTTTTTAGTTGTTACACGGACACTTTTTATGAATAGAATCACTCGTGCATGATCAGTGAGTTCAAGGGCACTTTAAATTTCAATAAGATTTGAAGTTTTTGTTTCACCGACATATTTCCTGTCTTTTTTATTAAAATATTTACATTAGCATCAATATTTTTTTTTCAAACAATTCCAGTAAATTACTTTTCATATCAGTACACTAAGGGGTTGACCATTTAACTTCAAAAGGGGGGTTATGGTTTTTTCTTAAAAAAGATATTTTGATCCCCAATTTTATGAGAAAAAATTCGTAAGGGTTCCGCGGAACCCAGTGTCTCGCCTACTTTTGCTGTTAATCGCAGGCTCAACAAAAATGAGGAAAAAAATTAATAAAAATATTCCTCTCTATACTATCTTTTGATTGTAAGTAGCTTCTGTCCAAGTTTGGTAAAAATCCAGGATAGTTTATCAATCTAATAAATGTTTTAAAAACTTAAAGTGCAGACTGTATGTAATGTTAACTGGAAGAAAAACTAAGTCCATTTACAAGTAAAATACGGAAAAAATGGAATTTATTTTTTACTTTTTTATAAAATTTACTTCTGGATACTATCTTTTGATCATAAACAAGGTTCTTTCCAAGTTTGGTAGAAATCCAGGATAGTTTAAGAAAGTTATTAAAATTTCAAAAACTTTAACCACAGAGTGAATGTAATGTTTCATGGCAGAAAAACTAAGTCCATTTATAAGTAAAATACAGAAAAAATGGAATTTTTTTTTTACAAAATTTACTTCTGGATACTATCTTTTGATCATAAACAAGCTTCTTTCCAAGTTTGGTAGAAATCCAGGATAGTTTAAGAAAGTTATTAAAATTTCAAAAACTTTAACCACAGAGTGAATGTAATGTTTCTTGGCAGAAAAACTAAGTCCATTTATAAGTAAAATACAGAAAAAATGGAATTTTTTTTTTTACAAAATTTACTTTTGAATATTATCTTATGATCATAAACAAGCTTCTGTCCAAGTTTGGTAGAAATCCAGGATAGTTTAAGAAAGTTATTAAAATTTCAAAAACTTTAACCACAGAGTGAATGTTATGTTTCTTGGCAGAAAAACTAAGTCCATTTATAAGTAAAATACGGAAAAATTGGAATTTTTTTTTTACAAAATTTACTTTTGAATATTATCTTATGATCATAAACAAGCTTCTGTCCAAGTTTGGTAGAAATCCAGGATAGTTTAAGAAAGTTATTAAAATTTCAAAAACTTTAACCACAGAGTGAATATTTGTGGACGCCGCCGACGACGACGCCGACGGAATGTAGGATCGCTATGTCTCGCTTTTTCGACAAAAGTCGAAGGCTCGACAAAAATGTATTGTGGTCAAGCAGATGACAAAATAATGTTTTGATTCCTGATTTTCCGAATACCGTATATAATAGTGCTAATTTCGAAAAAAAAAATATTTGGGTGATAGCGTTGAAAAACTAAATAATTTTCTTACTCAGAAAAGAACATATCCCCCTTTTGAAGCTAAATGGTCGGTCCGTAAATGTATTTGTTTTCACTATATGGACATGAATAGTATTCTGGACAATGCTGAAAGTAAAGAAATGATGATACCGACGTTTATATTTCAATAAAAAAGACAGGAAATATATATATAAAAATCAAATCTTATCAAAAGATAAAATCCTTATCAACTCATCAATGCACGATTGATCCTATAGATAAAAAGTGTCCGTGTAATACATGTTCAAATAGGCAGCAAATCTTGAAAAAAAATCATTCAACTTATGTCATAAATTTTGGACGGTGAGCTGCGATTGGATCATATAGTAACACGTGTTTAATCCTGATCAACACTATTAGAGACATATAAAAACCTATAAGCATGAAATTTTAAAAAAAAATCCAAAATATATGCCTACATATATCTAATAACAAGACTCTATCCATTTTTTCATAACATTTCATTCACTAAATATAATGAAATAGGAAATTCATTCTTTTGATACATTTATATTGTTATTGAATTCATATATAAGTTGAATTCGTATGTATTGAATTCATATATTTGGCAGCAAACGTACGATTTTTACGATTTTTTAAAGGGGGGATGGGGGGATGGAATGGGACATCCTGCATTTTTTCAATAAAAAAAGGATCAAGCCTGTTTATTCTAAATTTATTTTAACCCCCCCCCCCTTTTCCGTTTTTTCCCCAATAAAAATCAAATGTTAGCTTGTTTACCTCTGAAATCTTATTAATACATTACTTACTTGCGAAGTTGCATTTTAAAAAGTCTCAAAATTTATTAATGTGTACAACATTCATCTTTTACTTGAAATGGTTCTTTTTTATAAAATTATTAGATTCTTGAATTTTTTGAGAAAAAAACTCTCGGCAGAAGGGAAGTGAAAAAAAAATGTGTTTAAACTGTAACTTACATTAACTGGTATATGGCTGTTTAAGTTTCTAAAATGTTTAGTTTTGATACCTCTTCTAAATGCAAAATGTACTGCTTCTTTCTTGAAACGTCGTACAAATCAGATACAAAACAAAGATAACAAAGAAACAGGCCGGAAACAACCTGCCATATAGTTTTTCTGCACTTGTAGTCAGGTCAAGGTCCTCGGCTATCGCCTCGGACCTTGACCTGACTACTCGTGCAGAAAAACTATCTGGCAACGGTTGTTACCGGCCTGTTTCTTTGTTACCTTTGTATTGTATCTAATACTTATTGCATACATTTTAATTACAGAGTTGCTTTATAAATAATAGTTTAAGAAAAAAAACCAAAATATTTCTTTTTAAATTAGTTTTTTCTTGTTGAAAGAAAAATAATCTCAAAACTGAACTGTGACTTTTTGTCCTGTGACTTTCTGTCCTACATTCTATTTTGTGACCATATAGTTTGCTGGGCAGAACAGGAGGCTTTTAAAATATTCATATATATGTAAGACAAAGCATAGCTTTCTACAGTAAAGCATGCATCAGTGAGTTTACTTTAAAAAAATCAATTAAATGTACTAATACACAATTTTGAATTAAAAAATAACAATAATTTCCATAAATAAAATAGCAACTTGACTGGCTTGAGCAAAATTATTTACCCCAAGATGCCGTCCAATGTAATTGGATATATTGCATTTATTATGTTTTTCCTAAAAATAAGGTCAAATAGATGAAAGAACTCCTCCTTTAGCAGGTGTTAAAAATAGAAATCTATCATTTTGTATTTACCATAATATTGTGTTATCAATAGTGGTAACACCCTCATCAACATAGGGGTATCTTATACAGGTTAACAATTCTAATTTATTCCCTTCTTTCATCTTTACTAAAATTGTGCATCAATTTAGCCTTGCCATGTGCTTACTAATTTATTTCATGCACATGAGATTATTTATATGATTAATATCATTTTCTTACTAATAAATTGAAAACTTACTCTTTCTTTTATACCCACTTTCACTGGCATAATGGAAAAATTCACTTTAAAAATCACTTAAAATTTTACAAAAATCCTAAAATTATAAATTGTCTTTCAGTGACACTTTAAGGTTAACCTATTCCTCAAACATGTCATATCTTAATTACTTTATTATACAAGTAAATACTGAAGTTACATTCTACCTCAGGGGACCAGGTAAAAATTCCTGTCAAAGGGGAGATAATAACTGACAGCTTCCTTGTCAACTTAATTAAATCCCAGGTGTTAAAATTAAGTAATGTCTTTGATGTTGAGGAAACTTTAAAATTGTGATTTATTGCCAATTGCCTTCAAAGGGAGGCTACCTGTGAAACCATACAAAGATAAGATGGATCATTTTTTTTTTTTAATAAAAACACAATATTTGTATAAAAGCTTTTATATTTTAGCAATTGATTATTTTAAAAAGTTCTTTTATTTTTTAAAAGTTAAGTATAAAGGAAGCATCTGAGAAACACATGTGCGTTTAATAGTAATAGAAATGACACAGGTGTCATAAGTCTTTATTCACTTCTTCTTTAGATAAACAATATACCATCGACATCTGATGATTACATAACTTATTTGCACGATAATTGAATATATATTGGTTGAAAGTATTTTTTACAAATATGGAATTCTGTCATGTCCTTGAAATTGATCTTTTGCATATATGCACATATGCACATTTACCTATTATATTAACCTTTTCAAAAGTTGTTTTTACTTTTGATGGTACTAAAAATAAGAGAATTTTTCAAACAAATAATTTGCATATTTACTTATATTCTCACAAAAATATATTTGATATTTTACAATATAAAAAATTTATAAATGACACAAATACAAGATCTAATAGTTTTAATCGGTAAGAGGACAGAAAGTTTTTTTTTAGAATATATTTTGTTAACAAAATTGCTTTAAATTATAAATACAAAAGTTCTTTAAAATTTAAAAATGTTTTTTTAGATAAGTATTTTCTTATTCAAAGAAAAATTATCTTAAAACTGAATTGTGACTTTTTGTCCTGTAACTTTTTGTCCTTGACTTTTTGTCTGTGACTTTTTTGCCCTATGACTTTCTGTCCTACAATCGAATAAACCATATAGCCACACAAATTTCAGGAAACTCTGATACGTATTACTGAGTAAAATGTGATGAATTTCATACATGGTCATTATGTGCAAGAATACATTAATGGATATTCAGTAAACAGAAAGTTGAGGATCAATCGATATAAAAAGAGAACACCACATTCTTTATGTTCATGTCCCAAGTCAGGAGCATGATTTTGCCTGTCCCAAGTCAGGAGTATGATTTTGAGTGGTTGTCGTTTTTGCCCACTAACATGTTTGACCCCGCCACACTCTGTATGTGTCTGTCCCAAGTCAGGAGCATGCAATTCAGTGGTTTTTGTTTGTTACTGTATATATATTATATTTGTTTTTCATTTATTGTTTTGTACATAAATCAAGCTGTTAGTTTTCTCTTTTGAACTTTTTTACATTTGTCATTTTTGGGCGTTTTATAGCTTGCTATGCAGTATGGGTTTTGTTCATTGTGAAGGAGGTATCCGGTGGAGAGTTATCTCATTTGCATCATACCAGATCTGCTTGTATTTATAGAGTACAACATGCTAATATGTAGCTTGATATATAGCTTCCTATACATTTCTCCTTTGCAATCAGGCTAAATTTCCTGATTTTTAAATCATTTATTTCTTTCGGTTTAAAAGTGTTTTTGTACATTTAAACTTCTTGCAAACAATTAACTGAAACCGGACCGGGTGTAAATATATATATTATCTTCAATCATGTCACTACAACATAATTAATGTAAATGTATTATTACTATAGCAAAAAAAAAATGTATACACTAATGAGGGCATCTTTCCTAAACATGTTAAAATATTGGTTTTCTTTTCACCAATCACTTATTTTTTTTTTTTTTTGGGAGGGGGGGGGGGGAGGGGGCTTTCTTCTATTTTAAGAATCATATCTTATTTTTTATATCCTGAAATACCTTCATAATCATGCAGCCATTCTCACAACTAGGAAGTTTATTGTTCCCAGAGGCATCAACTATTTCCTGACGAGAAGCGGAGGTAAATAGTTGCTGTCGTGGGGGACAATAAACTTGCTATTGTTCGACTAGCCAGTAAATAAGTGTTTTATTATACAGAAAGAAACTGGTATACAATGTATACTAGTAGTTATTCTCTTAGTACTGTTACTCTTACAACTGTTCCAAGTGAAATGTTGAGTAACCCATAATTTTTTTAATTAAAGTGCACTACGTAAATAATTCCACGAAATTATATTCTGTATTGACGTCATAATATTTTGACTGAGCAAATAGCACAGTTGCATTATACACAATCATTCCTAAGTTTTGGGAGTTGAGTCCATTCAAAGGATGCAAAAAATACGGGAAAATTTCCTATAAAAAGCCTATTAACCAGTTAATAGTTTTTGAACGGTTAATAGTCTTTTTCAGACAATTTCAGAAAAATAGTGAATATATTCGTCTAAAATTTTATAAAGAAAATACATACTGAGGTATGATAATAACTGACTAATATTAATCCTAATTCAAACCTAATAAACAAACTGTATGCTATCGAAAGTATTGAGGTTCCTGTAAGACTGGGTAGGTAATTTACATTGACAACATATTTGCCAAAGCAATTAAGGAAGAATGCAAACATAATTTTGATGGTCCAATATATTTTTTTAAATGATAAATTTAATATATAGCTTTGCATGAAAACTTTTTAATTTGGGGAATTAAAATAAACATTGTTTTTTTTTTTATCAAAAAGGGTAATTTCAAGATAGTGACTGTTTCAACAACATGGAGGTTGCATACATGTGCTGCATTATGGAGGACAATTAAGCAAATGGAATTGATTTTAAGAAGATTTTAATTTCACTCTGATTTAGTTTAAATCACCTGTAATATTAATTTCAGTGGAAATTGCATACACTAGTCAACTGTATTGCAAATTGATACTTATTACACTATAAACCAAACATTATTCTATCCATCATGTAATTTTTCAATCACTTTGTTTAAATAGTAAATGTATATATATATATACCATTTAATCAATAAAATCTTTGAACTGAATAGAATGAGAATTATAATAACAGATTTTCACCTAAAATATTCTACCACTATTCTGTTTTGACCCGGCATCCTGTTGCAATTTTAAGGTGTAGTGACACATTGAATGTATGTTGATAACGCATGCAGACAATGCTTTGTTAATCTCGTCTACCCTTATTTTGACTAATTGTGTGACTGTTGGAAGAAAATTGAGATCAGATCCCTATAACGATCATTTGGAAGTACTGTACAGATTCACTTATTTCACAGGATCATTCACATGATTACGACTAAGAATCTATGTGTATAGCTTTAAAATCCATGTCTTACTTGCCTCAAGGTATTCAGCAAATGGATCCCATCAAATCAATATCCTGTATGTGTTAGTTTTAATAAATAGAATAAACTCAAGATTTCTTATTATTAGCACAACAATATCACTCATTTAAGGGACAATTATAAATTTGAGGAACTTAATTAACCATTTGACAGGTTGACATGTCTGACAAAAAAAGTTGTAGTTGTACAAAATAATACGAATGTTTTCACCAATATGAAATCTAGAAGTATGTGTGTACATGGAGAATTTCTCTTTACACAAGATGAAACATGATATATTTTATTCTGAATGGAAATGTATATATAAACGAGCACGGAGTGGCAGAGGTTCAGAGAGTTCGGTTAGATTTTCTTACAAAATCTGTTTATCCATTGATTTAACACAAATTTTCAGCTCATCATACATACCAACTGACTTTTTGAATATTTAGAAATCTGACTTACTCAAGGGGTCATGCAATTCTATGATTTCTTTGTTTCTTTAACTTTTTAAATCTTGATAACTTTGCAGCTCAAATGGTTTCCCCGAATCAATGTCAAGGTTGACTTGCAAAGGGAGACAACTGTAATGTTTACATCACAGTAACCTCCCTTTTCCCACAAAAATTTTAACCCAAATAAAGGGATCATAGTATTAAAATGTTTAAACCCTCGATTGGACACAGAAGATAAATAAAATAAATAACAATAACTTTTGGAATTTTTAAGCTACAGTCAGAAGTCAAAAGTGTTTCACCACATAAAAATTCCTTATGCAATATATTTTTAATTGTTAAAGACTTATTGGAGGTCCAATTTTGAAGATTTTTTTCCTGTTAAACCATTTTGTATATACACTCATAAATGTACAGGTTTTTTATGGTTATCATCATATATTTTTATGACACCTCATTACTGAGAAAAAAAATCATTTTCAAATACTAATACACATGTATTGATATGAAGTGTTGAACATTGTTTCCTCTTTATTTAAACATAGTATATATATAACTTTTTCCTGCAAAATTCTGTACACATATATAAATCATGCAAATATTTCAATACTGTATTTAAGGGTTAAAATTTCATTCAAATCAGACAAGAAATTATATTTTAGAATAATAAAAAAAGTGTTTCAATAAGAAATATACATAGTAAACTTTTTGAGTGATGAAACACTTTTAAGCTCTGGCTGCAAATACAAGTTCATTTCGAACTCAAAGGAATATATGGATGGGAACCAAATTAATCCAAATAAGATCAATGCAATTTGATCATAACTGATGGGCAGATATTTTATTCCCTTAATTTGACTGCCACATTTCCATTACTTTCTCATACTTGTAGCCCCCTTTCAGGGAGAATTCTTGAAGGGTGGATTAAAATTTTTTTTTACACAATTATTTCCTGCAAATGACTGCTTATTAATTGTGTTGTAGAATATTATACAATTACTGTCTTTTGATGAGGTAAATGTGTGGTTTTATTGACTTTTGAAAAACTGATATTCACTGAGGCCAACGGCCGAAGTGAATGTCACTAGGTTTTTCAAAAGTCAATTAAACCACATATTTACCGAAACAAAAGACAGTAATTGTTTTATTCCATGTTCCGAGCGAGAAAAATATGTATAAAATAACAGTTATTTACCAAAACCAACTAAACGTCAAACATTGTATCGTTATTATACACGTAAAAGCATGCGATGTTTGGCGCGGTGAATATACTTTTTCCGCAGGTGAATATGCTTATTTATTCAAAATCCCATTCATATAGAAAAACCTACTAAAGTTCTATCAATATGGAATAATTATACTCATCCTGTCTTGGGAAAGGTTATTGATTTTCATTTGGTACAAGGTCAGAATATAATATCTATATTAGTATTTGATAGTCTTGCATGTTTGTCCTATGACAAAAAAAATCACAATAATATATGCATACAGTAATTTGTATAATTGATTGATTGATTGTTGGTGTTCTAACGCCACTTCAGCACTTGTTGCTAAATCTTGGTGGCTAGATTTATTAGTGGAGGAGGCCAGAGCACCTAAAGAGAACCCCCTACCTTTGACAGAAAAACTGGAAATCCTAGTCAACTGTTATCTATGAATTTATAGTATTAATAACTATTAATTAAGATCTATAACATGAGTGTCAATTTAACTTTACTTACTGACTGCAACATATCTTCTGTGTTGATGATCTTGTCACGTCTCTCTGCCAGAGAATATTCCAAATCTCTAATCTTTTCAGCCTGGGCATCAATTTGGTCAGTCAAGACACTAACATGTAGAGACAAACTATCCTTTTCTGACTCTATTTTTCGTAACCTTTCTTCAGCACTGTCTTGTAAGAATCCCTAAAATATATAAATTATTATAATCCTTAATGCACATCACACTTTAGGAACAATTGCATTGATGAATAGAGAGATATTCATTGAGTATATTTTTATACTTTATTCATGTAGTCTTTACTCTTTCTCCTAAGTTTGCTGTGTGTGGTAGAGGAAAGGAAATAACAACTGTAAAGTCATTTGTTTCATCTGGTGGAGGATCAATCTAACACTCAACTTTCTGCACTTGAGCAATTCAAATTTCACCGATCGTAACTAAGACAGCTGAATTGATTGGTTACACTTTAATGTCTAGTGGCAAATATTACATGGATCCACGATAAAGTGTTAATGTAATATGAAGATACTCTGCTACTCTGCTATAATTGCATAGAAAAACAAAGGATATGGGGTATCCATCCATGACACAAAATCAGTAAATACACAGCCCCTGCCCTAAACAATGAGCTGAATTGTAAACACAGTATAATAAAAAAAAAACTCAAAGATTATTAAAATATCTAATGTGAAAGTGTAAGTATATGACCCATAAGTACTTTTCCTTTAATTTTATGATGATCTAAGCCAAGAAAATAAAAACCCAAATTAAGAAAGACTAAATTATTAAAAATATATCGATTTGGAAATTGTAAGGTGAAATTATTGCTCTATGATTCCAATCAAAGCAAACAATTATATGAAAATTTACACCTAAGAGATATGATGGTAGAACATTAATAACCTTAAAACTAATGAAGAAATATTCTTTATCAACCTTTTCTTATTGGAGCCATGATCTATATGAGCCTTAGTTCTCTAGCTCCAGAGCAGTAAACATACTAGTAAATCAACCAGGAAGTGCAGTTTTCCAACCTGAAAATCACTTGCACTGTATAACTCAACATTATGAAGTTCCTAACCAAATATCAAATCATTCTAATACAGAAGATGAGAATTTATATTTGATGGAAATTAGAGAAGGACGACCCGACAGAAAAACAGACAGAAGGACTCCCTTAAACAATATCATATACATCAAGCTCTTAAATTATCCTGAATTTAAATTTCATAGTGAGGTCAAATGAAACTTTGAACAAATGTATTCTAGATCTACAAGTAATACTCTAGAACAACTTCAGTCCAATGAAAGGGAATGCTGTTTCATATTATTAATTTATTATATAATGAATCTGGAATGTTCGTCAATTTATAAACTCAAGATAACTTGCCAATATTCTAATGTCTATTACTAGCTTATTGTCAGTCTTGCTTTTCATCAAATTATTCCAAATCACAAACATAACATTCACATATCTGTATAAACAATGGCATGAATTAGTGCAATAATGTATACTCAATGTCAATATTTTTATACGGAACACACATTTTTAGTGAAAATTTGTCATCATCTTACTGAAGTTAAAGTTAATTTCAAGAATAAAACTTAAACCTATGTTTTTTCTTTTTAGGAATCTAATCCTGAAAGGTAAATTAACTTTTTAATGGCTGCTGCATGCTTACCTTTTTGTTCATTTACAAATCAGTTGTTGGTGATTCTCTTCTGAGTTCATAAACACCTTGACTTATAAGGCAGGACAAGTCTTAACAGTGCTTGCCATATATAAGTATATAAATAAAAGTATTGATTGATTGTTTAGGTTTAAAGTTACTTTCAGCACTTTTGGCTACATTGTGAGGCCAGTTTTTATTGGTGGAGGAAGCCAGAGTGACAGAGAACCACATACCTTTTGGCAGGAAAACAAGCAATCCTAGTCAACTTAGAGTTGAAAGCACTTGCATAACCTCAATGTATACAGGCTAGTGATATCGTAGATGAACTACATAGACCACATGGCCATTGATGCCCCAGAATTAAAGGATATGTGAGATATACTTTAAAGCATCAGCAACCCAACAACCCAAAATTTAGAAGACATCTAGATGACAATATGCGGTGTTCCACAGTAGGAAAGTGTTTATACGATATGTGGTGTTCCACAGAAGACAAGTGTTTATACAATATGTGGTGTTCCACAGTAGGCAAGTGTTTATACAATATGTGGTGTTCCAGTCACATAGGCAACTGTTTATATAATATGCTATTAGCTCTAAATAGCTAAAGTTTAAAAACTTGTCCATACTAGTAGATTAAATAGAGGATACAAAAAAAATGAAAATAACACCACCTAAATGATTAAAAACATTACTGTGCATATTTGAGGGATTGGATGTGGGTCCTTCATTTCTGAATTCTTTAATTTTTTAGGCCATTTTTCTCTATTCTTTATTTTATTTGCTAATTATTCTCTATTCCTTATAATTTAGCACCTCATTATTCTCTATTCTTTATATTTTTAATCCATTTTCTCTATTCTTTATATTTTTTTACCATTATTCTCTATTCTGTAAACCCCCAACAACACCCTCATATTTGAACAGGAATAGGACATAAAAATATCATTCACTACACTGCACTTGCTACTAACAATATTATCTTTCTTTCACTAGAAATAGGCTGAAACCTTTTACAAGTCGATCAGTTTGAAGAGATAATTCAAACTGTAATATGACTTCAATAAGAGAAATATTTTAGCCAATTGGTATTTTAATGAATGGACAAGGCCGCTTTCGAATATAGCTGTAAGATGTGACTGAAGACAACCGCTGGCCATAATGAAAACATGAAAACATGAACTGATTAAACTCATATTTGGTACAATGTAATGAAAAAAAAGCTATTAAATATGAAAAAAATTTGAATGTTTCATCAAATTCCCTATAAAAATATTAGTAAAAAGCTTATAAAGAAAGCTATTTTTGTAGCACCATCAACATGATCAAGAATGAAAAGTTTTCCCGACTTTCCCCTTACAAGTGTAAAATGATGACAGACATCCTCTATCCCTACAGGATGAACAAATCTTTTAAAAAGAATCTTTCCGATCCACTCACTAGTATGATCAAGGAGCAGGACCAAATTTCCCACTAGCATGAAACACCTGGTGCACCAAATTGTGTTATCATAATATACAGAGTACCGGTATATATTTTTTTCAAGGATTTGTTTAATAGCCTAATAATAGAACAAAATTTCTTCCTTCAACCCTAAATTGAGTTAATTTGCCTTTTCAGTCATGATAAAAAGCGTAGAAAAGGATACTTATTTTTTCCAATGTCAAAATAAACATATAACTGGTTTAAAATGGTTTGGAAAAAGAGGTACTTATTAACCAAAACAAATGTATTATTATTTAGCAAAAAAATAATCTTAAATCATGGGTCATGACCCAACATAGTTTTTCTACATGTTAGAAAGTATGTAAGTAATTTTAACAATGTACTAGTTGAACTCTTATGCAAAGGATGTACATTATTACTAACAAGAGCTTTGCACGCACATACATATACACTGTATGCATACATCCATGTCCCTTAGATAGCTGTCTGATTGACAATCACACAAACAAGTTTATTTTCATATGTCTAAAACTCAATTTATTGGGCTTAATAATTACATTCTAAACACATCAATCTTATCTTTATGTGGCTTATTTCAAAACATTAACTTTTAACAAATTTAATAAAATGTAATTAATAAGAATGAGTAAACAAACAAAATTCAGCATACCCCTTCAGCTCCTTGAATAGTATTAATATCCTGAGTTATTTCCCTTGATCCTCCGATATAATCCATATTTTGGGTTTCTGATAAGGTATCTAAATCAGACTGAACTTCATTTAGGTTTATGACATCGGCATCAGGTTGAAATGAGCAGAAAATTGTGAAAGTTATGTAACCACCACGATAGTGTTCCATTATTGAGTCGCAGCCAAATTTTCCACTTTCATGCTTGTCTTATCTTTTAAAATTTTACCTCTAATTAAAGCACACATACAGTGAAAAGCACATAAAATCACTGAATCTTTTTATCAACATGACAAAAAGTGTAAAAAAAAGAATAAACATAAAAATGTAGAAAATTAGATATCTGTATATCTTAATGTTATCATAAGATTCATATCTTTCAAGATGCTGATAAATATTTGAAATCTAGATATGAAAAAAATGTTTTATCCTTGTTAATAATTTCACAGCAGTCCTGTAGTAATTCTTTGATTCACAGTTGTTTGTAGTAATGAATTCTTAACACTTCACATAGTTTACTTCACACTTTACATCAGGTTTCTATAGATATATATGTAACCAAATGAAGCTTTCATTAGATAACTTATTACAGTGACACATTGGGTTAAAGGTGCAGAAATATAAGGCAAAACAGCTTTGCATAAATGGTGTTTTGCAATTCCATTGACAATATATTTTAAAATGACAATTTTTCAAATAAAAAATCCAGACTAAAATTCTAATATCCTCTATAAGCAACTTAGATATAATACTTTCACAAGAAAAAACAAGATTTATAAATCCAACAGATTATTGCTGAATTTTGCTGACTAAAATCCAGATCTATGAAATGACTTAATATCACCAAATAGTGCACATAACACACAGCACATATGTAAGTCAGAACTGAAAACTTTCCAAATCCTTAATCCACAAAAATACTGCTTAATATGCAGAATGCATGTCTGCTTTTGATAGACCTGGATTAGCGAACCATTTAGAATTAATCAGTTGAAACAATTAAACAGATTAAATGTTTTCCTTTTTATCAAAGAGTCTTAAACTACAGCCAAAATTTCTAAAGAAAAGACTTGGCAAGGCTTCATCAACTGCATGTTAAGTATTTTTTCCTTAAAATGTAAATTTTCAGAATTGCATTGAATTGTTTGTATTGGAAGCAATTTCTGAAGTACCGGTATTTGTGCAGAGAATGAGCAGTTTCATTATCTTAATCAAAATCTGATGAAAGGCAGAGAAAACAAACAGATGGTTATAAAATGAGATTAATCTGTGATAACTTACGATATTACTGTTGTGTCTTATTAATTCCATGTTATAAGTAATTGTAAAAATATTTAATCAATTATCAGATAAAAAATAATATGGTATAGATATCTCCCCAATTCCCTATATAATCATCGTTTAATTTTGGAAATGTTGGGTCTTAGAGATAAAATGTTATACTAACTGTTTTCTGGCAAAAACTGCAAGCCATTTTTTGCCTTTTATTATTTTCCAAAAAAAGTTTTAATAAACTGTTCTCGCCGAGCGCAGCTGGATACGAACACAGAGGTCCAACCCTGAACAGTTGGGGCAAAAATGGACACAATATTCAAGCTTGATACAGGTCTATATTTGGATTGTAATTAAATATTTGACACATTTTAGGTTTCTTACACAGAATAAATGTAGTCAAAGAACTTGAAATTGGTTATATGATTTGAATTTATATTCAATTGAAGATTTCTTGCTTTTGTACAATACACTGCGCTGTTGCGCAATACTTTGTATATAGTAAGAATTAGCAAAATAAATTGTGACCTCAAATATTTATTTGGAAAATTGACAATTTCTTAAATCTTGAAAAAAAATTCACCCCTCCCCCTAAAAAAATTTTTTGTACCCCCCTTTCCAAAAAAAAATAACATTTGAAGAAATTTTCTTCTTGTAAAATGTGGTACAATTTAAGAGACATCAATACACTTAAACACAAGTTATTGTCTGAAAACTAGAAAAATGCTTGTTTTAGACCTTTTATGGCTCTCAATTCCTGAATGGTTTGGGCAATTACCCCCAAAATGAATCCCAACCTTCTACTTGTGGTATTGAATCTTGTGGTACAATTTCAGAGCAATCAAAATACTTATACACAAGTTATTGTCCTGAAACTAGAAAAATGCTTGTTTTGGGCCCCTTTTTGGCCCCTTATTCCTAAACGGTCGGGACCATCACCCCCAAAAACAATCCCAACCTTCCTTTTGTGGTATTAATTAAACCTTTTGCTTAAATTTCATAGAGATCCATACACTTAACCTAAAGTTATTGTCCTGAAACCACATGTCTTCAAACGATGACGCCGACGACGACGTGATAGCAATATACGACCCCAAAATCTTTTTGCGGTCGTATAAAAAAAATCTTCTAATAATCAACCATTTGAGTAGTCAAAATTTGATAGGCCCATAAATGATAGGCAGCACCAAAATACTCTTCTGAACTTAAAGTTTGGTTGCAGCTAGCTTTGAAAAAAAGTGCCACAATAACACTAGTGCTATTCATTTGCTTTGGTCACAGTCAAACAAGTGTAGGGATTTTGAATCATGAAATATTGTATACCATATCCCTTTTTTCCATTATTTAATATCTCATCGTCATTCATTGAACTTCTTGAGAACAATTTCAAATTACATTTGAAGTTACATGACCTTATAAAAATAAGGAAATGTTGTGTGATTGGCAATGAGACAACTTAATCCATCCGAGTTCAAATGACATGAGTATTACTGTGGATTCATTTATTTTCGTGGGTACCAATGTTCGTGGATTACGAGAAATTGCATGTTCGTGGATATGTAATTTCGTGGTTTTGCCAAAGTCTGCATATAAGCCTATAGAAAATTTGTCATTCATTGAATATTTAATTTCGTGGTTCACCTGTATGAATCCACAGTATAAGCAATTACACTATTTGTAATCAACCAAAAAATAAACTTTAAGCTGAATAAGTTGATAATATTTCTTGTATATTGATTGATTGATTGTTGTATGCTTAATGTCCAATGGCAAATATTTCATGCATATTCAGGATAAATAGGTAAGTTTTGAAAAGTGAGTCAACTGGATATTTGAGTAGAAATTTGGTCTTCCACTGGAAAGGGTATGTTGATAATGACAAACACTTTGAATTACTGGTTGACTGTTGATTCCAAAGGATATCTCTGAACCAAGTTAGTAATCCTTTGGTACTAGCAATGATTCATATGTAAACAAAAAAGTCAGGTTCCAATTGCCTTAAAGCAAAACTGACCTCAGAGAGTTTTTAATATTTTTCTTAGCACTTTTTCTTTTATGGATATATTGATCTCCATATTTTTGTACATCCTTTAACTTTTCAAAATTATGACTATGAGCATTTGCATGAAGGTTTCAGTTGGAAATAGCTTCAAAGTAATAAGATCGTTATATAGGCTTTGGTCTAAAGATAAAAACAAAGAACAGATGTAGATGTTTATTGTTATTGTTTCTGCCTGTTTTGATATCACAACTAAAACACCTGTTTCATCTACTTTTACATATTGCGTCAGAACATGTAAAATATATGTTAGTAGGATACCATGGCCAGCCCTATATAACTGCTGATACTACTGCTTGTAGAAAAATTAGTCCTCAAGGTCATCTTCAATGATAATGGACAGTCAGTGCTTTTATCAATTTTATTACTTTCAATGCTTTTTTTTTTCTTTTCTTTTTTTAAAGGAGCAACAAGAAATAGATACACCTTGAGGGGGTTAGCCTGAATGGGTGTATCTAATTTACACCAAGATATTATTGTCAATGCAGAATGATAGTTTTCAATAATTTAGGAGATTTTTTAGCGATTTGACCATATGTTAATGATAAGCATGTTAATTATGCAGGGTATTCAATTTCATTTAACGACTTCTTTGTGTAAATATGGTAATAAGATTTTCTTCTTAACTTCTTTCTTTATGATTATGAGAAATTGAGAGCTTCATAATATTTGAAATGTTCAAGAAATTAAGATGCAATATTGACAAGATTGCTGATTTAATCATAAGTATCTAAAACTAATCAGATGTTGATGTTCTTCAAGATGCTATTTAAACAGTGACACTGTCAAAAACACATCAGATATTTTTCAAATCTATTTATCCCTAGCTGAAATAACTATAGGATAATAATATTTTTTGTCAAAAAATTCATGATATAGTGGGGTATTTCAATGGATGTCTCAGCTTCTTACCCTTACCACAAAGGGACTGAAATTTGAAGAGTCGTATCATATGTTACAAGATGAAAGATCCAATTACATCATTATGGTATTTTGACTTTTATTTAGTGTTACCTTCAACCCAATTTTGATTACTGACGTATATAATATCCAAGTTCATTTTTTAGATTTCTGAGTTGTATGTATAACTTACAATTCTATGACCTTATAATAATTAATATGGTCAGTTTCTAATGGGAAGCCAGTCTAATACTTTCTTATGAAAAGCAGTCACTGTCTTCTTACTCTTTAAACTTAAATGATGAGCATGGTTATGTTTTCAATTTTAGTCTAAAGCCTAAATGACCTATAATCATGCAATTTAGGTACAGTGACAGACATTTAAGGAAATCTGATTGAAAGTGAACATAAATAAGGTAAATGTCAGTTTAAATTCGTCAATGGTAGTCACTTCATCAACAAATGTAGTCATTTAATCAAAAGATATATTCAACATTTCAAGTCTTTCCTCACTGGTTAAGTTTTACTGATGATTTCTGGTAAAACTATTGACAAGAAGCACATTTTCAGATAATTTTTAACAGCTAAAGGATAATTTTGATAATAATAGGACTCAACTGGTGTAACCAGGGTGAGTCCATGGACCCAAGGATTCATGATATGGCACATCCAGACAGAAAATCGTGCATCCAGGAGGCATGTAGGCTTCTTAACGAGAACAATGTATAAAAAATTTTTGAGCATAGTGGCAACTTTGACAGAGAGATAAATTCCTAAAAGAAATAAAAATAAGACAACAACTTCGATCATACTGACAAAACCTTCATTGTATAAATTCCCTCTCTATAAAAGTACAATGATAAAACATGCCCTAAAAAGCAGGCTTTTTAATCATTTTTCATGCAAGAAATTTCTCTATTCAAGATTGAAAATTATTTTTCATTCTTCTTGAAGTTCTCTCATGCATTCAATGACTCATTTTCTTTATTTTCTATCTATAAAACTGAAAATACATTTTGAGTTATCTCCCCTCATCTGGTAATTTCTACAAAATGAACTAGACCTCAAGTAACAGTTTACTGTTATTAAATATCAGGACCATTGTTGTCTGTCTGTCAATTGGTTCATTGTTCATTGTCTTTTACTTTTATTTGAAATATTGGTAATTAACTCATGAATCACATTTGTTAACGGAATACAGACGACAAATCATGAGAAGACTTCTAAGTTGTCTAACTTCAGATTTGTCTACAAACTTACAAACTAATTGTTGTTATTTCCTCAGCGGTCTTGAACTAGTACTTATCTTGCCAGAATGATTCAGTGTCCAGACATCAATTACACAAATCAGATGATATATCCTAAGAATTCATTTATTCAGGCTAATAATTTGGGTGTGATAATAGATTTGTCAAATTCTGGACAATAGTATCAGCCATACAAATCTCTCAAGTCCATTAAACACTCATAGATCAATTATCAACACCACTGATCTAGTTAAATGTCTGTATATAAAGTGGTGTTACCATATCAATAAGAGGCCCCAAGTAAGCTGAGGTGTTGATTTATCTCCCCTGCTCAATTTGTTAAATTTATAAGTGTGTAATCTTTGGTATGTTTTAACAAATTCCAACATATTTACAAACCATGTTACAAAATTGTACAATAATATCTGAACTTGTTTATAATATTATTATTATTGTAACCCACTCTAGGAGTGGGCTATATAGCATTAGCCTTGACTCTTTGTTTATCCTACAACTATGTCCTATAAACTCTTTTCAAGTACTGCTAAACAGAATGACTTCATATTTATTCATCAGCTTGTTAGTGATGAGTGTAAAGTGTGTGCACTTTTCAATTCTGTTAGACACCTTCTTCCTTTGAATTTTTCAATATGTTGAATGAATTTAAAGTTTATCTTCACACATTTCACTTGTACTAGTACACAGAAGGACTGCATATTTTATCAGCAGCTTGACAGTGATGAGTTGTTATGTGTGAGCAATTTTCATATCTCATGTATCTGTCAGACACCTACTTCCTGTTTGCTGATACTTTTTTCAATATGTTGAATGAACTTTAAATTTTCTGTCACACTTTCCTCAAAAAGTACTGAACAGAATGACTTTTGGCAGTGATGAGTTTTAATGTGGAAGCGGTTTTCAGATCTGTCTGTCAGATACTTACTTCATATGTTTTCTTATACTTTGATATATGAATGAGGGTAATGCTTTGCAAGATTTTAAGATTTCAAGATTTTATTCATAACCCCAGACACATACACGTGTACAAGAGGACAATACATAATTACAACTTCTTGTTAGGGTTTCTTTTTAGAAATAATTTATTTAATTGTGAATGTCTGATTTCCTTGAAGTGGTTCACACAATTTTATCTAAGTATCTTTCTATGTTGTAATGTTACACTACTATTTCAGGTTAGGGTGGAGGTTGGCACCTGTTAAAGCGTTTAAACCCACTGCATTTGTTTGCATCTGTCCTAAGTCAGGAACCTGTTGTTCAGTGGTTGTCGTTTGTTGATGTGGTTCATAAGTGTTTATCGTTTCTCGTTTTTTATATAGATTAGACCCTTGGTTTTCCTGTTTGAATTGTTTTACACTAGTCATTTTGGGGCCCTTTATAGCTTGCTGTTCGGTGTGAGCCAAGGCTATGTGTTGAAGGCCGTACTTTGACCTATAACTGTTTACTTTTTACACATTGTGAGTTGTCTCATTGGCACTCATACCACATCTTCTTATTTCTATTAGAATTAAGTTGTGGATCAATCAAATTGAATATAGAAATAATAAAGAAGAAAATAAGGAGTTATGATAGAAAGATAGAAACTTTTATTTAGTCTCTTTTGTTACAAAAAAATCTACTTTAGAGGCAATTTGGGGAAAGCATCATTTTTTGACAATCCAAATACAAGCTTACCAAAATAAGCATTAAAGGTATTAGGGTGCCATTTTGCTGCTTTCAAAATAATGTTTTTCCATCTTTTACATAGTTATACTAAACCATAATATAAATTTGTTTTGCTCTATTTGAAAAATGTCAATTGTGATATTATATCAACATCAAATTTTGCAAATTTAACACACAAAAAAAGTGATTTTATTTTATAGCATTTAAGGCAAATTATAAAAAAACAGGCAACAGCTTTACCAAAAAGATACTTGATTATTATTGAAAGATTCAGTTAAAACAGGTCTCAATTCACAAAAAAAAGATGAAATGCACATTTTACTTTTTAGTATTACCTTATAGTATAATTTTCTCGACACTTGAATTATTTTTTTATAATTTTAATATTAGTTATATGTATATATTGATTGCCAATGAGACAACTCTCCACCAGAAACCAACAACATAGAAGTAAACAACTTAAAGGTCACCATGCAGCCTTCAACAATGAGCAAAACCCATACCACATAGTATATATAGGTTGTATACAAGTGCATACATATTATGCCTGCAGAAGTGCTTTCACTGCAAAATGCATCAAATGCAAACATAACTTAATCAGCAGCTATAAATCATGTTCTAATTAGACAAAGATAAATAAACTATGATGACAGATTAAATGTGTTTTATAAATAATTGAGGACCATTTGATTCATAAATTAAAAGATGGATTAACTTATTCTACAGTTTTTCTCTAAAATAAAACTAAATAAAATTTTAGGACAATTAAAACAAGAACAAATAAACAAAAAACAGAAAATAACAAGAAAAAGTGTCAATAGGATGCCATGTCCTGTTAATATTACAAAATGTATCATATATTTCATCTTAATTAAAGACAGTCTTAATTGTCTCAACCAGTACGCTTTTAACTTTTAAACTCACAATGAGAAATCAGACTGCCTTCAAATGAAACATTTGGTCTAAACTTGACCACAGATGTAGATAAATAAAAATGATAAAAAAAGGGATTGTGGGGTAAACCTCAATGCAACAGCAACCCAAGGATACAAACAACCAAAAGATATATAGATTTCAACAAACATTAGAAAAGTGTCTATACAATATGTCAATCTTTGTACCGCATTGAGTAAATTTTTACTTCAGACATAAATGTATATCAAGATTATTATAAGTAATGGAAATTTTGGTTCTTTTCAGTATCCAAGGTCATGAAAGCAGCCACAATAACTGTAATGAATTAATGCAAAAACTCAGAAAACATGACACCTCTAATTATTTAATAAAGTGATCCAAAATACTTTGGGAGCAGAGGGTGAGGGGAGTTAGGGTCATAATGCTCTGACTATAATAGTCTGAATCTCAACTTTAATTGTCTTTGATCATAGTAGTTATGGTCTAATAAGACAGGGTTTGGTGTTGCAGATAGCAGAACTTTGTGATAGTTTCTGTGTAATTTATTCACAACTTTTCTATATTCTATACTCTATACTACAGCTCAGCCTAGACAGTAGTTGTCTTTGTTTTTATCTTAGTAAATTAAGTAAGAGACAGAGTTAGAGGGGTGCCCCCCCCCCCCTTTTGGAGCAAAAAATATGGTTAATGCATACACTTTTGACAAGTCCTATTCCTAATATTGCTTTGGTGTCCCCCTTATTGATCAACATATATGGATATATTTGGTTAATTCATACACTTTTTACAAGTCCCACTCCTAAAGATGCTTTGGTACCCCCCCCCTTTTCAATATCCTGGATCTGCATCTGTAAGTCTTGAAAGAATTGTTGATGGGAGATTTTCAGAAGTCAAAGAAGTTCCGATTTTTGACATTTTTTAAACACTTAAGTGCCTATTTCAGTAGATTCAATTAGTTCATGTTGAAAAGGTCATTAAAGACGCTCAAATTCAAGCTTAAATATGGAAAAATCTATCAACTATGCCATGAAACTTATCTAAAATGGAAGTGGCTGCATTCATGTTCAGTCTGAACATTTATATATATTATGTATTATCATTAAATACAACTTATGTTTAAATATTAAGACTGAACACAAGTGCGGCCACTTCCATTTTAGACAAAATCATCTTAAAATTAGTACAAATGCTAAAGTTGTGAAGATTTCAGTAATTTTGCATGCAATAATGATGCTAGTACTTTATGCATGTCCATTGTATTGTCCAAAAACAGCCCATATTTATGTAAAAAAAGTATTCTACTTTCCAATAAATAGCTAAAAGTTTACATTTCAATAACTTTGTAAAAACTATATATTATGGGGGCCAAAAAGGGGTCTTACGAGGCCTACTCCTTTAATGTTCAATACTTGAATCAGTGACATTTACATATGATATAAATTTGAACAGACACAATTTGTCTCTTGTTAAGATATCATGATGACATTTTAATGTTTTTCTTAACTTTTGCTGTTTGGCTGCTGTTTCACTGATTATTACCCCCACATGTCCATGATGCTGAAGTCCTTCATTTTATACTAAACTTACATATCTACTCCTCCTCCTGGGACCTGGTAAAGTTTGATAATACACACGTCGCACAAAGTCATCATAGTCTGCTGCTGAATTCCTTCTATCCATAGTTAATTCAAGTATGCAATAATATTTTAATCCATTTTAAATGCCACTAGAAGTTAAAGCATTTTCATAGTATAAAATTTAGTTTTTCCTTTTAATTCCTCGTTTTATGAAGTCACAACACTGACTGTCAAACTGATACAAAAATACATTCAAACTGCTATTAAGAATTCTTTGTTTTGTACTTAATCATAAAATTCCCCTTTGGTTAAATTTATCCATGTTTTCCCCCCTTTGATGTTTTAAGAAATATGTTACAAGCTTTTAAAAAAAAGACATCTGAGTTTTAAACTCCTGTGTAATTTAATTAATTAAAAAAACATTTATATAATTAAAAATCACAGCCCATTTTCTCTTTAATTTAACTTAGCTGTTCGAAAATAAAGATGACACTTTCGTAATCAATAAAAGCGTTTTTCCTCTTTGTGAAATATTGTATACATCTTCTATTTGTCTCGACTTTCAATGCAATCTTTGAAGAATATTTATATATATCTATATCTAGCCTTTCCTTGGTTTTCAATATCAGACTACATAGTGCTTACATCCCATTTATTATCTGCAAGGCTTCATATACCACTGCATTTTTCTCCTTATTCTTTCTGTTAAAAGCTTTTTAAAACAAATATAAGTAAACTACTGTCTACAATTTTTTTGTCGAATTCATTAAATTCATTTTTACGAGATCAATATTTCATTAGTCTACATCTATAGCTGCTATACCACAACTTTGGTCTCATTTTCCATGTTTTCACAAATTACTTTTTTTTCAAAATCATCAATATTAATTCCACTATTCTTAAATAAGCCTATTTTTCAGGCTTAGGTTAAATGAATATCAAGAATCTCTTACATCAGATGGACATTTGTAACAATTTTCATTTGGCAATTTGACCTGTTCATTCCTCTTAAAAAATCACATTAATTATTGGAAACTAGGCATAAGGCCATCACTCATGTGTTCTAAACATCGTAGAGTAACAAACCTCCAAAGATGAAAGATATATTTCATTAAAATTCAATGTTCCTGTTTGAGGTCAGTGACCATTAAAATCCTAAATGATCGACTAATCAATGTTCACTTCTAATTATCATGATTAAACACAAAATCATCATTAATCGCAGTAACTTAAAAAAAAAATATATTCAATTTATATTGAAAATTTTTAAATTATTCAATAATACTTTCCATTTTTTTCTGCAAATTCTTCTAATCACTTTGTTCAAATATATTGAATAATTTGGACATTTTTCACAGTTTAACCAATAGGTGTTAACACAAAGTCAATCTGAAAAACCTCTAAGATTTAGAATCAAGTAAACTAATCAATCATGATAATGATCACAATAATCAAGTCAAATAAAACACATGTAAAATCAAAACACAATGATTATTCCATACAATCACGAAGGCGATACTTCCGATTGAATTTATTTACTATAAACAGTGAACTATCAGATTGTATAATCACTGAGGTCTAAGATGACATTCTTTCTGTACATCAGGTGTTTACATTATAATAAACCCCTATCATAAAATATCCATTTATTATTCATGAAGACTCTCCATATAAATTTGACTTTTAAATAACTTCATTCCATTCAAGTTCAAAAAGTTCACCATCCTTTCAAATTTGTATCCCATTTAAGAATATAACAGTGTGATTTTTTAGATGGGCGATTTTCTTTCTCAGTCCAAATCACCAAAGAAATAATTTCTGAAATATTCTGCCGAAATTCACATTCTCTTTGGTATTTTATCATGAGATACAATGCAAGTATAATCTGTTTTACTAATATATCACTGACAGGTTGGTAGGTAGTAAGTAATCATGGTTAATTAGCTATTAAGACACTACAGCTAATTAACGACAATGAAGAAAGACAATCTTGTCACATATTACAGCATCTTCAGACTGTAAAGAAGCTATTTATACATTTTGTACTTTAGAAAGTAATTTCTTATGACAGAAATATATTTTAATTTCCTAATAATGACCTTGGCTATGTTACAGCCATAATTTCATGAATTCTTCATAGATTTTTCTAATCTTCACATCTTAATTTCAATAACAATAGCATATTTTTATACCATTGAAAGTTCCAAAGTCTAATTACACTTTTCCTTGCTTTAAACAGTTTATTTATAAATAAAAGGCACAGAAGTCAATAAAAGCATCTTTCTCATATAAATGTTTATATTAGTTGCTCATTAATAGGTATGGTAAAGATAACAAAGGATTTTATTTGTTTATTATCACTTCCTGTCTCCTGCAGTAGCATCCTGACCATGACAAGATATAGACACAAGGCAGATGTAAATCAATACTACTGTCATAAATATAATTACTGATATTAGCTGCCTTATCATAAGCTACATTGACCTTGACATATATATAGTAATGTCTCATCCATTTGTCCTTGACCTGGGAGATATGACCTCTGGTGAATGTTCATTCTTTAAAACATTACATTTTGTAAGTGATTAGTTGTTTTTGAGATAAGGTCCATTTGCCAAGGGAAATAACTCTTGAAATATGTTTCACATGCATAATTGTCTGTTAATTACAATTAGACAGATGTAAAAACAATACTACTGTCATAGATAAAATTACTGATACTATACCTTATCATAAGTTACATGGACCTTGAAATATATATACAGTATGGTCTCATCCATTCAACCTTGACCTGGGAGCATGATATGACCTTCATTCTTTAAAACATTATATTTTGTCAGTGATCAGAAGTTTTTGAGATAAGGTCCCTATGCCAAGGGAAATAACTCTTAAAAACAAGGAATTATTTGAATCTGGAAGAAAATTTTGAATTCTGGAAATTGATAAGAAATGTATGATGAAAACTAACCCAATTTAGGAGGGTTAGACATACAGGCATGGCTAAGAGGGTTAAGTTAGTTCATACTGATATATAAGTGAAAGTAAAATTAACCTGAGCCATGCATGCATGCATGGCTAACTCTCTTTAGTTTGGTTAGTTTTCATCATACATTTCTTATCAATTTTAAAAAATTCAAAATTATTCCAGATTCAAATAATTCTTTGTTTAAAATATGTTTCTCATGCGTAATTGTCTGTTAATTACAATTAGCCAGATGTAAAACAATACTACTGTCATGAATAAAATTACTGATACTATACCTTATCATAAGTTACATTGACCTTGAAATATATACAGTATGGTCTCATCCATATGACCTTGACCTGGGAGATATGACCTTGACCTGGGAGAAATGGCCTTTGTTGAATATCTATAGACAGACATTCATTTTTTAAAAAACTATATCAGTGATCAGTTGTTTAGGAGATAAGGTCCCTATGTCAAGGGAAATAACTCATAAAATCAGTTTTACATGCATAATTGACTGTTACAAACACATTATCAATCTAAAGAGTTATCTCCCCTTGCCAAGGTCTACCCAATACAATTTTGAATGACAACTTTCAAATTTTCAGCCAATAATTTCCATTGTTCTATCTCTAGTTGAAAGATATATCTACAAGAATGTAGTTTCTCCTTCTGATGAAATTCTATACAGTTTATGTTATTGAAAAGTTGTTCATACAAATATATAAGAGATAACCAGTTATATAACACCATCTACTGTGAAAAGGTAGCTGCGCTTCACACAGATATGACCACAAACCACAAAACCTAATCCTAGCTGCAAAAACCATCAAAGATCATACAACTTAATGAATTTTACATTAAGAATAAATATGTTTTATTAATCCATTTATCCGAACCATTAATCTAACTTTGCTTTATTATTTTTGGCTTCCTACTCCCACTAATAATCAGATTAATGTCAGAATGTCAAAAAGATTTACACAACATCAAAAGGTATCTTATACAAATGTTTGCAATCTGTCGAAACAATTGCACTTTCAGTACATTTTAAGTATGTAAGTACATTCGTAATTGAGTCTATGGCGACTGTCAAGATTGAAGGGAAATGTAAAGGTTTCAAATAATTTTTAAGACACACAGGGTCTTCGTTTCTATGATAAATGCCAAGAATTACTTCGAATAAAACCTCTAGGATCTATGTGCATTTTCAACAATGGCTACTGTCCAAGATTAGAGACTAGAATTTAATTAGATCTTGTTCTGCTGATTATTTTTTCTGTTTTCAGTTTCTCTCAATCTTCTGTGTGACAACAAATAATGATGACATACTATGTATGGCAACTGTTGAAAAAAACATATTCCACTGTATTTTGGTGCTGTGAACTAAATATATAAACTGCCAAAACTGCACTTACTGATTGATTATTGATTACTTATAATGTTCACTGGCAAATGTTTCATGCATATTCATGATGAGAACAATGTAAATGTAAATGTTTGACCAATTGGTGTTTGACATTCAGCAGCAAATAAGTCATGGGACAAGGACATGTTGAATAGTACAGCTAGACAGACTGTTTTATTTGAATGTTTTATTTGCTCAAAAGTGACCTGGTGACCTGAGGTGGTTTTTAAGCATGACCTTGTGACCTAGGAGGGTACCATACTGGAGCCCAAATTTGAATTCAAAGATGAGAATTCTCTGTTTCTACTCCTACAGCTGGCATTTTTACAAGAGAAACAGTCAATTCATGTCTCTGGTTTGAGATAGCCTTGGATAAAACACCCACCTCTAACATTCTGGTTAGTAAAGGTTAGAATGCAACAAGGCAGTTTTACTAGACTAACATATCATCTTTGACTTTTCAATAACAATATTGTATACTGTAAATTCAGAAAATGGCAATTTTTGTAAATGAACAAAAATATGAGATTGTTATTTGAGATTCCAATAAGGACTTCATTTATAATTTACGATGCAAGTTTTATTTTGGTGATACCTATTTCTTCACAATTTTAGCAATAGTAAAAACATTGCAAAATTTCCTAATTTACATTTGTTCGAAATGTCAGAAAAACCTTTTCTCAAATTCTAACCTGATTTACACTTGCCCTGACCTGTTGTTTTTTATACAATTAATTTGTGGTTTGTTTGATCTTGAGTTCTTCATTGGTCAAAATTCAATTATGATATCAAATATATTTTCTTGCTGTCCTCTCAAAATCCTATTAAGGCAACGATTATAAAAATAACGTGCTGTGGTATGATTGCTAATGAGACAACTATCCACCATAGTTCAATTGAAGTGGATGTAAGCAATTATATGGCAAGTGTACGGCCTTCAACAATGACAAATATGACAGACATGAACCAATGACAACCACTAAATTACAGGCTCCTGACTTGGGACAGGCACGACTGTTTACATCACATACAAAGAACACATATTTTTGCAGATCAGTGAAAAAGTTTGTCTACATATTGTCAAAAATCATAGAGTGACTGATTCCACCACCAAATCTTGTGCATTTGACAGTGGAGAAATATCAAATATCATGCTTGGTGCAATGGTAAAAATCTATATTCATATACTCACTGGGGACATATTCTCGTCCACACCAATCATCCATTTTCTAATATAGGATGTAACTTCATTGGGAACCATGGTGATGACCTTGCTTTTTTCATCACATGTCTCCAAGTAATTCTTTAAATCCTCCATCAGTCTAACAATTCTGGCTTGATGTGAATGACGTCTTGGGGTCTTTCTTCTACTGAGCTCTGCTTTACCATTGTGTGGTTCAAATTTGGTGGCTATTATGTAAATGAAAAGCAAAAGCTCAGTTTGTTGACATGACACTTAACATACATTTCATCAATCCCCTTAACAAATCTCAATATAAAAATCTTTTTTAGAAATAGATTCTTCATAGCTGTATGCAATTTAATATAACATTTTTCCATCTTCAATAAATGATATGTACCATTCTCTGTAACTTTGTATTTAGTTTATGAGAATAAAAGATTCATTCAATAGCTACATGTATTGAGTTTTAAAATTTGAAAATACTAAAGACTTATATGACGTAAAATGTGAAAATTTTGTCTATTACCAACAAATAGAGAATTGTACTATGACCTTATCTATATTAATATATGCACTGTAGACAGGAAGCTTTCAGCTAATTATAAAAATTGAATATTTTTGTTAACTTTTGTAAGTTATTCTTATTTATAAGATAAGGCAGATTGTAGGGGAGGGTTGAAAAGAGGGGGGATTGAAAAGGCCTTATCCTTACATTATATCTTTAGAAACAATCTATTTTGAGAATAGGTTCAAGACTGTATCAATAGAACTGAAAGTAGACTGAAAATCTGTCTGTTTCATGAAATAAGGTCAACTGGGTTCAGAGAGTTATCTCCCATGGCAGTTGAGGTGTGACTGAGACTCTGTTTTATGAATTGGAAGTTGTAAAACTTATATCTACCATTGATTTGATTTAAATAGAACACATTGAAGAAAAAAAATTGTTATGAAATATTAGTTTACAAATAAATTGTTTTCTTTAAAAAAAAAACCAGAATATTTATAAGAAACTAAAAAAAATGCAAAGACCAGCTTTTTTCTATCTTTGTTTTATGTAATTGATTGTATATTTGCTGTAAGTAATACAAAGCTTACTTGCTAAAACATTGTCCAGTTGCTTTAATGCTTCTGCAAGCATGTCACTTGCCTCAATTCCACTGTTTGAGTCCATAATGTTTCAGTCTGAAATGTAAAATATATTATATAATCAATTGGTCAAAGTGAAGCTTCAAAGAATATTTTACAAGGAACACTCTCAAGGACAAATTAGTTCATTATCTCACATTTAATTGGTATGAAGACTCTTTTAAGAGTTCTTTTCATAAATAATTGTGAAACCTTATGGCAACAGTACATGTTTTTTTCCCCAATTGATTACATATAAATTTAAAAATCCATCCAAAATATAAACATCACTTGGATGTTGGATGTGTATTATTTGATATTTTAGTCTTTAAGATACATGATTTTTTTTATTAGTTGTTATTGGCTTTGAACTAGCTGTCAGTAACTGTGAGTACTTTCAGATCTGTACTTAGTGTCTTTTTTGTTGTTAGGGATGAGGATGGATAAATACCCTGCCATGTCCAGTCTGTGTTTTTGTTTGATGTTTTTCTGCTTTATATCAATGTGATGAGTTCAGCCTTTTTCAATTGATTTTTATAGTTTATTCTTATGTTGTGCTGTTTCACCACTGTCCCAGGTTAGGAGAGGGTTGAGCGCTCACAAACATATTTAACCCCTCCACATTCTTTATGTGCCTGTCCCAAGTCAGGAGCCTGTAGTTCTGTGGTTGTCATTGGTTCATGTCTGTCATATTTGTTTCTTTCGTAAATTGTTTTGTTATAATTCATGCTGTTAGTTTTTTCAACTGAATTGTTTCATATTGTTCATGTCGGGGACTTTTATAGCCGACTATATGGTATGGGTTTTTTCCATTGTTAAAGGCTGTACGGTTGCCTATAATTGCTTTAACCCACTTCATTTGAACTTGGGTGGATAGTTGTCTCATTGGCAATCATACCACATCTCCTTATTTTTATATTAAAACTGTTTCAATTATTTTTAATTAACTATTTATTGGCTTAAAGTTGTATTTTCATGCTTATTTTTCCAATCGTAGTAAATTAAATACATGCATTTTGATTTCAGGATTTTTCATTCTAAAGGGAGATAATTGCATTGCAGCATTCACTTAACACTGGTAAAATGAAACTAATGAAGGCTCAGGTTACTTGACTTTCAAAAATATTTTATTGATCAAAGAAATTGTATGTTAGTATTTTGAAGGGCCTTATATGTATATTGTTTTCAAAATTGAATCTTAAAAGGGGTAACTGCAGAAAATCATGTCAGACTCAACAAAATATTAGCATAAAAAAATATCTGTAGGGTGGTATTTTATACAAGTAATATAATTTCATTCAAATTTTCAATATCCAAATTTTGCTACAACAAAAGTATCCATACATTAGATATAAATAGGAGTCCAAAAATGATTTAAAGTATTTGGAAATATCCCTCTAAAAACCTTCTGACACGGAAGTCAAATCTCCCTTTCCTTGGAGAAAACCCTCAAAATTTTCACTCTTGCACTGTAGATATTTCTTAACATACTAGTATGCCCTGTTAGAGCTATTTTCCTAATGCTTGTAGTTAAAAGGTTTGGTTGGCTTGCTTGCTTTGTATGTATAAATGTTTACTCAAGCATTGTAATTATGATTGACATCTGCAATCAATAGATAGGCAGCTGGGCTTCAGTTTGTTTACATTATAAACTTAAATGTTCTTGGATCTTAAGCATAATGCAGAGTATAATGTATACAGGCTGAAGCCCCGCCTATCTGTTGATTGCAGATGTCAATAATAATTACAATGCTTGAGCAAACATTCATACAAACAAAGCTAGTAAGCCAACCAAAACTTTAAACTACAAGCATTAGGAAAATAGCTCTAAAATTAAAACAAATGTTGTCAAGACACTGTTTGTTGACATAATACAGAGTGTCAAGCTTCTTCACAGGTTGTTTTAGCTAATTTTGGGTTCATGGTTTGACTGATTTGAAAGTTGATTATGATAAGTTTTATAACATTATCAATTCACTTGCATGAAGTTACAGATAAAATGAAATAAGATCTGATACTAGCACATTTTCTTCAGGGGTAGACCCCCCTTATGTAGGTATGAAAAGTCTAAACCTTTATGCTACCAATATTTTTTGTTTCTTTTTACTATGCTCTCACCCATGCTTATATGGAATAACCACCCCCCCCCCCCCAACCCCCAACCCCCAACCCCCAACCCCACTTTTGGATGATACATGTACATGGTATCTTATAATTTAGAACTTTAATTAATCTGTACCTGTATTTATGAAATAAATAAATTCCAATTTTCAATGTTTCAACATCACATTTTTCTCATGGGGACTTCAGAACATCACTCTGAAAATAAAATGAATGATCCTTATAAACTTACAAATGTACAGTCATATTAAAAATAAATTGAAATTTGATTTAATTCATGAAAACACATTAGTCCATATTTCATTCAAGGTTTACCTTGAAAGGTCAAATCACTAAATGTTTAATGCATTTCTATATTCTCCTATACAGAACATGACTTATTTATTGAAAATCTGTCAATGAGAAAAAAAATCCATCAAACTGCAAATTAAGTATATATTTGGCATATATTACAAGAGATTTTGTTTTACATTTAAGAAATTGTACAATTCAACAATATGTTTGGCTTACATATATAATGCACAGGATCTTAAAAGCTTTTTTTAGATACAAATTAGTATCAAAGAAAGAATATGATATACTTTGATTATCTTTGAGATAAATATATAAATATAATATCTATCTTACCCATCCTAACTGATAAAAATAATTCTCATATTTTTATATTACAGGAAATTAGCACAGTTGGTAAATAGGATAAGAAATGTACTGTGTTTTTGTGAAAAAAATATTCTTTATGTTCTTTGCTGATATTAAATATCAATTTTTTAAATAAGCAACTTTTTCAATCAATCAAGGATCATAAATCCTGAATGCAAAAGTGAAAATCTTCAATATTGAAAATGGCTTCTATTTTGTCATCAGAATTTACTTATCTAAATTTTCTTCTCACCATTCTCAAGTTTTTGAACATAAATGGTAGGCTCCCATTCTGCCTTGCTCATGTGGCACATAAATGGTTGATTCCCCACCAGCCTGTCCCCCACTTGCCTCTGTGCCCATCAGCCCACTCCTTACTGAGGGGGTGGACAGCTTTTGAGGGAGGTGGGAGGTGGGGGGGGGGGGGGGGGAGGTGGGAGACAAAAAATAGGTGGGAGAGAAAAAAGATTCTAAAAGTGGGAGGTGGGAGATAGGGGGGAGGTGGCAGAAGGGTACCCCCTGTCCACCCCCTCCTTACTAACCCAAATTAATAATAGGATAAATGTGACAAATTTGTTAACAATATAAATTCTATTCATTAGTTCCTCTCAGCCAAGAACATTTTAATATGTTTAAAGTACCAAGACAATGAAGCATAAAATTCTAAGAAATCAATTACTCTTGAGAGAAAGGAAATTACAATGTTATCAGTTAATAATCATTATCATTGAAAATTCATGAAACTTAAAGGAACAATTATAAGGAGGTGGTTTATAGGAGCTTAAGATTGTCTTTTTCTATTGATGTACAGGCATATATACACAAAAATGTACTTACATGGATTCAAACTCATATGAAAAAGGGGTCCTAAGACTTAAGTATATCTGGGCTTCCATGGCAGTTCCAAAACTTTACTCATGCAGTATTCAGAGTACAAAATTTGTGTTCCAAATACCAAATCTAGTAATATGATTGGTTGATTTCTGAGTCTGAGGACAATAATCATGCGCAAAATTTAGATGACTGAAAGGCATTGGCTCTCAGTCATAAAACTTTACTCAGTACTTGGAGTACAAAATTTGTGATCGAAAAACCAACTCAAGTAATTTGGTTCATTGATTTCTTAGTTTGAGTATGATGATTGTATTTGAAATTTTTATGACTGGAAGCCGCCAAGATGTTCAGAAAAAAGTTTTGATGACTTTTAATGAAGTCCACAAAATCAAGCCAGTGATTTATATCTGTATCAAATCACTCAGTCACACAGACATTTTTCTTTGCCAAATATTTTATTTTTCTATCAAAATTTATTTGGCAAACCAATTCTTCAGTTTATTAACACTATCAAACCATGGAAAAGTGTTTTAACTCATATGACTGAGACTAGCACTATTTGGCACTTTTTCAATGACTTTCATCTTACCTTGGAACATATAAATAACAGTAAGACTCAGTGCTTCACTGTTTATTAATATCATAATAATTATTAAGTAAAAAACAAAGATAAAGAAGTTTTTTTTCCATGCATGAGTGTCGGTTAATGTGTGTGGGTGGTAGTGTTGGCAGATGTGTGTGAGTGTGTTATGTGTAGTTGTTGTTGTGAAAAAGGCTGAAGTGAACTTATGCTTAAAGTTATAACTTTTCAACCAAATACCAAAGACTTAAAGGCCAAGGATGTGAACAACTAAAAGTCATTAAAAAGCCTAGACAATTAGCAAAACTCCTTTAAAAGGCCGTCCAGTGACAAAATGTGAAACAGTTCAAAAGAAAACCATGCAATGACCTGATTCATACTAATTTACTATACTTTTTGAAATTTGCTATCTTAAGTGGTATAATTTTGGTAGAATTAATCAACCATAATTTTTACAGGAATTACAAAATGTATAATTTTCCCCCCTTTTTTAGTAACAACTTGGCTTTGAATTAATGTTTGAAAGTTGAATTGATCATAATCGAAAAGTCTAATTAACGGTAGGTCTGTATACAATTTTGATAGTACAATGTAAATGTTGAAATTTAATTGGCAAATCTTTAACATGTAAACTATGCAAAATATACAGGGCCAAATAATTACCATGGAATTGAGATGTGCCTATGCTAATACAACCGCATGAAATCGACTCACTCAAACTGATCTTATAACAAACTTTAACATGTAAACTATGCAAAAGTCAATTAACTACAACTGAGGGATGGGGCCAAATATAATTGACTTACCATAAGTAGTTCCCTTGAAACTGTCACCTATAATCACAAACTTTAATGTAGCCGAATAATTTCACTGGTAATGCTAATACAACCATGTACTTAATATTATTGACTTACCATGAGTGATTTTCCTTAAACTGACCTAACATATGTTTATTTAAGGCATACATTTATGTTTAAATTCTCATTCGCCCTTAATTTTGCCACAAAATTGATTCTAAAACAATGTTTAAATTTCTTTCAAATGCAAATGTATTACATTACTGAGGCCTGAATTTGAATTATGACACTGGGTTAGACCACCATAAATTCATAGATTGAAAACCTGTAATACTGGTCACTGGACATTATAATTGGAACAGTAAGTTTGCCTCTGTTACTGGTATTTTTTAATGAATTAATTAGGTGTAAAATATTTTAATTTCTTATCAAATTTCTGTATTATTTGTTCATATCTTAACTGACTCATACTCAAAATTTGACTATTTGTTTAATATATTATATTAAAGTACAAACAAATGCTTACCAGTAGAATGAACTTATTCCTTGTATCAGATTTTAATCTGCCATAATCTCCAGAATATTTTGTATAATTTAAATTTATTCCTAATTTTTATGTATCAGATTTACTCTGCAATATTTTCCAAGTATGGATATATAATTCCATTTAACATAAACACTATATAAAAACTACTACAACAACAGGAAGAACCACTGCATAACATTCATTTAGTAATGGTAGGTTTAATTAACCTTAATGTTTAAGATAGCAATTATTTGGACTATAAATGCGTAATGAAAATCAATGTTTCTGTCATTTACAGGTATAAATACTTGACAATTGGAAAGTTATATTTACACTTTCAAACCAGAAGTCAATTGCTAATGCATCACAAAGAGTGATAATAGAATATGATTTATTAATCCTTTTGTGACGATTTATTACCACTATTAATTTTTCCTGGCCTACAGCTTTTTTTTACCTTTTTGTACAAAAATGAATTATTATATAATACAGAAATGTCAAAATAAACTGTTTATGTGTAAATTAAGACACCCATTTTACGTCATAATTGCTTTTTTTCAAAATTTGGTATTTTTTCACAGTTGCAGAATTTCTATAGCAAAACTTTAATAATATTACTGTGGATTCATTATTATTCATTGGATACCAACTTTTCGTGGATTTCGTGGGGACAGGTGAACCACGAAATTAAATGTTCAACGAATGTCAAATTTTCTATAGGCTTGTATATGCAGACTTTGGCAAAACAACAAAATTACTTATCCACGAACATGCAAGTTAGCCTTAATCCACGAAAATTGGTACCCACGAACATAAATGGATCCACTGTATCATTAACATCGTTAGAATGGAACTTTGAAGAGACTCTATAAGGTACCAGTAGTGTTTTTAGGCCAATCTATTTTTAGAAAGAAGTGTCTATAATGATTTTTAGAAAGAAGTGTCTATAATGATTTGAAACAAACTAAAATTTGTACTTTGTGTCTTTTGTCTATATGTTTGATTATTTTTTAGCTTTATGCTAATCTGTCGATTTGAACTATTTCCAACTGATTTTTATAGTGAATTATGTTCTGCTGATACACCACTGTCCCAGGTTTGGGGAGGGTCTAGCAGTCACAAACATGTTTAATATCAACACTCTTTATGAGCCTGTTCCAAATCAAGAGCCTGTAATTCAGTGGATGTGGTAGGTTGCTGTCTGTCAAATTTGTTTTTCATTTATTGTTTTGTCATAAAGCAGACTGTTGGATTTCTGGTTTGAATTGTTTCACATTCTGTCGTGTCATAACCTTTTAAAGCTAACTATATGGTATACATTGGACACCCATTCATGTCAGCTTATGTCCATGTCATTTGGTCTCTGGTGAATAGTTATCTTTTTGAAAATCATACCACATCACCATCTTTTTGAGTCAGTAATACATTATTTACAATTAGTAGTTGTAAGTATGCTTTGCTCACATTTTTCCACTAAGATTCTATATAAAATCATATTAAACAAGAATGTGTCTTATAGTACACGGATGCCCCACTCGCACCATCATTTTCTATGTCCAGTGGACCGTGAAATTGGGGTCAAAACTCTAATTTGGCATTAAAAGTAGAAAGATCATATCATAAGGAACATGTGTACTAAGTTTCAAGTTGATTGGACTTCAACTTCATCAAAAACTACCTTGACCAAAAACTTTAACCTGAAACGGGACAGACGGACGAATGGACGGACAAATGAACGGTTGCACTGACTGAAAAACATAAAGCCCCTAGGTGGGGCATAAAAAGAATAACAGGTAATTTCTTGTCAGGTTTTCTGAAAATTGGCAGTCATGAATTTCAAAACTGTCAACACTTTGTTTGGTTCTATGGTTATAATTTTATTTTTCTTAACAATATTTTAATCAGTATCATTTAAACTGTTACAATCTATTAGTAGCAACCAAATTAAAACCTTATAAAAATAAGTTTTGTGTTATAAATCATTAAAAGATGAAGGTTAGAAAAAAATGACAAAATACCCAAAGAAACTGAAAAAAATTCTAATTTAACTCCATCTAGATTTGACATCATTTTTTTTTCAAATTCTGATTTAATATGAAATGAAAAAATACATAATTCATATTTTATATATGATCTCTGTCTATACTTCTAACTCCCCAGCCACAGAACCATTTAAAGGTTTTAGAGCTACATGATATTCTTTCTTTTTGTCTAAATTATTCTTGAGATATTGGAAGTTTCTATTTTTGGGTAACATCTATATACATGCCTTAAAAATCGCTTCAGACAATTTTCTGAGTTTTTTTCCAAGGATATTCAAAATGAAAAATCCTGAGATATGGGATAATGTCACATACATTCTCTCTTCTCTACCATAAAAAAGACTCTTAATGAGTCTTCTGAGTTTTTAGTTTGAACATTTTATGATGATTGAGTCTTTTGTCAGGCAATAAATGATATAGTATGAAGGATAATATATCATCAGTTCCATGTGCATTTCTTAATTTCGTCTTCATCTATTCCACTAATAATAAATGTAGTTATTGTATCAAAGAGAACTACTTATCGGACATCTTGCCCTTATTGTTAGAGGTAAGGTAACAGTTCAAAGCCTTCCAGCAACTGTCTAGATGAAGAACAGTGATGAAAGTGCTGTTTTTTTATTTTTTTATATGTGGGTTTCCCTTAATAGTACACTCAACAACATTTCCTCGATCACTTATCTTAAATGACATTTACACTTCATAATTACACTTCATAATTTTAAAATCTGCATATATGTTTGCAAAAGGCAATTTTACCATGATATGAGAATGCAGTGTGTAATTTATTTGACAATTATGACAATAGTATTAAATTAAGCTTTTAGTTGGTAAGGTATATCAACACCTGTATGCTGTGGAATCGTTTTAATAGAAAAAACATATTTGAAATTTCAATTGAGTTGTCTCCTCATTTGTTATAATTATATTCAACTCACTTCCTTTCTGTTTACACTATACAGTCAAGCTTTGAAAACACATCATATTTGTCTGAAAAAATACAGAAGAATGAAATTTGAATTATGTAAAGTACTGTTTTTTATCATTAAATGCCATATCTTGATCACCTTACAAGATTAGAAAAGAAAGGAAATAAAACAGAAAAAAGCCTCAGAAAAAAGCATATGGAATTTTATATAAAAGTAAAAATTAGTTACATTAAAATCATTTACTTACCTCTGTGTGTATTGAAATAAAAATCAAACTAAAACTTTATTGGAGAAAAAAGAATTGCTTCTAGATCTCACAGACTAAAATTGTATTTAATGTAATTGAAATACCTCACATTTTAAATGAGGATTTAATGATGAAAGTCACTTTATGTAAAAAATAAAAATGAATTATTCTGGCTTGTTGCTTCCTTTACTAAACGATTTTAAACAATGTTTCAGTTTTTAACATGGAACAATCAAAATGATTTTATACACTTGATCTAAATGATAAAAGTATTGATTTAAGCTGATAATGAACAATTATTACACACCAATGACCGATGATAAAAACTGAAACAGTAATTTAGAGCTGAATTTAAAATAGTTTACATCAAATACTGCTTTAAATTTTTATCTAAATCTAACTGAACTGTACACTTATATTTCATTTTCAAGTCTCCAAGTCTGCGTTATAATGCCCGAATATCTAGAATTCAATACTTCTCAAACTATTTTTTTTACCCGTTTTTTCATCCCTGTTTAACTTTTAATCATGATTAATCTCTGAGAATCTGCTAACACAATCAAGAAATTTTTCCCCAATTAAAATGCAAAACTTTTTTTTTCATGTAATTAACCAATTTCCTGTTATACCATTACTATAAACTTAAGGCCAAATTTTATTAATTACTGACTACCCTCTTCTCAAGCTTTAAATATTTCATTTAAAGTACCGCCAATTAAAATATTGAACATTAATCACTTACCAGTTCTGAGAGGATTTCAGCCAGTAGATTCACCAGTATCAATAAGAACAATCTGTAAAAAAGTTTGAAAAAAATTGTATCAGTTCAAGCATTAAATCAGAATTAGGCTCAGCTAAAGAAATTTTGTGTTTTGCCAATGCTTTGAATCAGTGTTTCTGGAGTACAGACGATAAAAATTTACAAATATATATATTCAGGTACCAAAATTAAAGTTGATACTTTCGAAATAATTTTTTTCATGAAATCATTGCAACAAAAGAAGACAATTTATAACTTATTGCTAGCATTATAGATTTGTTTATCAGAGGGCTGATTTCAATATTGATTATACCCTTTAGTTCATTCATATAAAATAACAAAAACATTTTTATTAATATATCAAATATCATCTTCCATATGCACTTCAGTTAACATAGAAAAAAAAAAAAATTTCATTAATGCAATTATAACAATGAAAATTCAGAATCTAAGATTTTCTAATATTCTGGTTTAAAAGGTACAGGAACTGCATTTATCAACTTCATAATATTTACAGCTGTCGATCGGGGATTTACCGCTTATAAATACCTCATTATAATATGATTCTAAAATATAACCATTACCATTTTTTTTTTAAAAATCTGATATCTTTAAAGTTAAAAAAAACCTCTGAACATCATTAAAAGTGACATACTTATAGAGTCAAGACCAGTTGTTTTGTCATATGAGTAACTAAGGGTACACAGTTTGCACATTTTGTTGACAGAACTTAATTAACCTAAAGTCTTAATTGTCAATCTTGAGTTCAACTGCTTTTCTGAAATAATTATACATTTAAGTATAACCAAATGCAATATCATCCCTTTCTCAAGATTTGATTACTATTATTAACCTAAATTTGTGGATTAATATCTGGCTTTGTCAGTATTTACGTCAAACTTTACTGAAAGATACCAATTAGGAGTAGTGCAAATAAGTGTAAAAGTAATAACTGGTCAAGAATTTGTACAAGTTAAATAAAGTACCGGTAATGTAAATTCAGAAATTTCTGTGTGTGTATATGTGGACAGAAATGTGAAATCAATTATAAGAATTTCAGGAAATGCTGTAAACAATTAATAGTATCAAAATTTAGAATGCGAGTTTCTTTTTTTGAGACACCTTTTCTTCTTCTTTCACCTTACTAAAAAGTTTACAAAAAGTTTTGAATTTACCGTACGATCAAGAATTTACAACTACGTTTTTTTTTTATATTTGTAAATTACAGGATTTCACATATGTTATTGAAAATTTTGACATTGTAAGAGAAATTGATATGTCACAGAATTCAGAATAGCGATAAGGTTATCATCTAAGATAGTAAATTGGAGATATATATAAATGACAGACTTTTTTCCTACTTTGTCAAAATGGAGTTTATATCATACCCTTTATGAAAAATACTATATAAACTATAAGTTATTGTATATGAGCTTATTTTTAAGCTACAGGGTGTGAAATCTTGATACATCTTGTAATGATTATACTAGGGAAAATTATAATTAAGTAAAAAAGAAAGAAAATTAATTAACAGAATTAAAAAAAATAAATATGAGAAAATAGCTCTTATAAAAACATTGTAGAAAATTCAAAGAAATGATGTGATCACCACACTTTTTTCCTTCTTCATTATGATAAGAATAGAAAATTTACTGTACATAGCTTTATAAAATTATGTTATCCGAGTTATATCCCCATAATAGGTTATGTTTTTTTATATAAATTCAATCATAATATCTTCTGTATTTGTAAAATAAATAATTGTGAAAATAAGACAAAATCACATACTTGTATGCCATTAAAATTGTATTTCTACCTCAGAATATGCTTATGAAATAAAAAAAGCTAGACTGGTTGTGTTCTGCTATTTTACAATCCAAGATGACAGAAGACCCATATACTACCTTAAGTGTGCAGCTTTTCATGGTTTTTGTGGAACATTTATAAAAGCTTCATGTAATTCATGAAACCAAAAATTTCAATACTTCATTAGTTCAATTAACAGAAATTATCCAGAAACTGCCTATTCACAAATTCTTTAAATGACAATAAAACATTAAGAAACATGACACACAAAGTTCCTGACTTAGGACAGGTACATGCTCCTGATTAGCACAAGCACATGTTCCTGACTTAGCACAGACACATGTTCCTGACTAAGCACAGGCACATGTACTTCAGTTAGCACATGCATATTTTCATGACTTTGCACAGGCACATGTTCCTGACATAGGACATGCACATTACCTGGTTTAATAGCACATGTACATATTCCTAACCTAGCACAGACACATGTTCTTGACGCAGCACACACACATGATCCTAACTTAAAACACACAAATGTTCCTGACATAGGACATGCACATTACCTGATTTAGCACACGCATGTTTCAGGCTTAACACACACACACAAATGTTTGTGACTTATTAAATGTATATGTTCCTGACTTAGCAGAGACAAATGTTCCTTACTCAGCACACACACGTGATCATGACTTAGCACACACACACATATTCCTGACTTAGCACACACCCATATGTTCCTGACTTAGCACAAGCCAATGTTCCCGACTTAGCACAAGCACATGTTCCTGATCTAATTACCACTGGCAGATGTTACTGACATAGCACAAGCACATGTTCCTGATCTAATTACCACTGGCAGATGTTACTGACTTAGCACAAGCCAATGTTCCTGACTTAGCACAAGCACATGTTCCTGATCTAATTACCACTGGCAGATGTTACTGACTTAGTACAAGCCAAATATCTTTAAAATGTCTGTTGAGATCACTCACAATTAGTCTAGTTTCAGGTTGAATTTAAAACAGCTTTAGATACTACTGCACTAATGCTGGACTTTTGTGTATTGTTGAAAGCAGTATAGTGGCCTTGAAAGTTTTATTTTGGTTGTTTGTTTGTTGTCTTACAGACAGTTACATCACATTACCTTTTATTCAGAGCTCCTCAAATGGTTGCCATTCTGCGTAATTGCTTTTTACTCCTCAGAAAAAACAAATCATAATCAGAGATCTAAGTTATGCTGACCTCTAGATGGCTTGTTTTTGTCATAGGGTTGCTGTCTCGTTGATGCTAAATAAACCAAGTATCCTTTGTTATCACATTCAGTATAAGAATAAGAATATGATTATCAAGGAGACAACTATCCATCTGAGACCAAATGATGTAGAAGTTAACAACTATGGATCACTGTACGGCCTTCAACAAAGCAAAAATCATGATCTTTTTAACAGACAATCCTTATTAGACTTTTAGCATATAAAAATGATCATATAACATACAATATAAGGATCTGATACTGTTTGGCTAAATCATTTTTCAAAGTGTGTTTACGTCTTTGAAGTGCCCAGTTGAAGTTTTTCCTATTCAGTGCTTAAGTGCTGTTCTTAAAATGAACACCCTGCCCTTTTCAAATCCCTGCTTGAAAACTGTGACCTCAATATGTTTTTGGTTGTTAAATGTGTCATTTGGTTGGAGCTTTATTGATGTATACCTCAAATTTCCTTTTATTCATATTATCAACTTATTAACAAATTAAACATTCCATTTTAGATTTTGGAATTTATTATTTAAAAATGGAAAACAATTAAACCAATATTCAATAATAATAATAATAATAATAATAATAATAATAATAATAATAATAATAATAATAATAATATTTATTTCAAGTGGGTATGGTCAATTAGTACAAACACTTTTCTCCCTTGAGGCCCTCACACTCCACTCACAATGCATCACACAATTTCTTCATAACAAAGATAAACATAAGAAAACATAATCAAAATTGATACATAATCATTTAAATAATTCCTGGATTTTCAAGTAAAAACTTAAAGCAGTTTGTTTTAAAAGTATTAATGTTTGACATGTTTCTTAGTGATTCTGGTAGTTTATTCCATAAAGTTGGGCCAGAATATGAAAAAGATCTTCTAAATGTGTTTGTTCTTGCCTTTGGTATATTAAGTAATTGGGTAGTATTTGATCTAAGTTGCATTCCATTTTTATTTGTAACATAGGAGATTTTGTTAGACAAATATTCTGGGACAGATCCATATAAACATTTATGAACATATAAGGCCTTGTGGTAAATTACACGATCAGTAAATCGAAGCCATGATAACTTTTTAAACATTGTATTAGATGGGGTATCATAAGGAAGTTCAAGATTAATTCTAGCTGCTCGTTTTTGAAGTTTATCTAATCTATTTGTATTTTGGTCACTGGTGTTTCCCCAAATTGTACAACAGTTATCCAAAATAGGGAGAATATAACCATTAAAGTATAACTTTCGTGTTTCCAGGGGGAGGGATTTCTTTATCCTAGACAAAAGATTTAGCCTGGTACTGATTTTTGTGCACAAAGTGTCAATTTGGGCTGTCCACTCAAGATTTTCATCAATAAAAACCCCTAGGAGCTTTTCGCCATTAACATCTCTAATGTGTGAGTTACCAACAGTCAAATTAAGAACATGGTCTGTTTTTGCTAGTTTCTGTCTAGAACCAATAACCATAGATGTAGTTTTTGTTGGATTTATATACATCTTATTTCCCTTGCACCATTCTTCAATTCTGTCTAAATCATTTGTAATGCTGTCCTGGATGGTATTGAGACTAAGACCTGTGCAGTGAATGGTAGTATCATCTGCATAGAGGTCAATCATTAAAATATGTTAACCATACAGAGGTTATAAGCGACATTAGAAAAGAACATTACTTTTATTTTAAGTAAAATAAGAATAAAAATACAATCATAAAATTATTGATTTTAAGAATAATATAATTATACTACAATGCTATACCTGAGTTATCATTCTAGTCTAGAGTATAATTTAAGGATGGATTTGAGCACAATTATACCACATTATAAGTTATTGCAATTAAAAATTTAAAAATATAAATTTTGCAAGATAATGATTTTGGATATGCATGTATGATAATTCAAATGTTTTGTAAGTTACCCTTTATAATCATAATTTTAATCCTTAAGGAAGAAGGAGAAGAGTTTTTTTTTTTCATTTGATTTATCCTTTAAGGTGGTACCTAACACGACAGGGAGATAACTCTGTAAAAATCAGCCAAACGTTTTAATTACGATGTATTGTTAAGGAAATATTAAGCTTCTCGATGATCAAAATTAGTGTTTGTCAAACTGCTATATAACCAATGAAATTTTTCTGATCAAGTGGTTGGTTCAAATTTTTTGAAATTTTTATATTTTTGTCAAAGGGTCAAAGTAAACATTTTGTCAAAATTTTATGAAAATTAAACGAGCCAAATTAATATTAGTCAAGGTGTTGGGTACCACCTTAACTGTAATTTTATTTACATATAAGAGATATATATATGTAAATACAAAAAGCATTAAAATTTTACAAAAAGATAACCTCAGAATAAAACATGGAAATTGAACTTCAGATAAACAACTATGAACATAAAATGAAGAATTTAAAAAGACACATATTTGAATTTATGTGGCCTCAGGAGTATGTTAGTAAATAAAGTAAGATATTTTCCTGTTTGCATTGATAACAGGTTGATCCCCTGCAGGGATCTATCTTGTCTTTTCAATTATAAAGTAAAGTATAGGTCAAAATAGCATATATAAACAGGAAACTATATAATCTAGTGCACAGAACTTTACTTTGATATCTACAAAATCATCTTGATTAACATCAGTATAAAGTTCAACGATGAAGCTACAAGCGGGGAAAACTGTATTATAACTACATTGTATTATTAAGTTTTAATGTTAGAAATTTTGAAAGATGTCAGTGTACCATTTCAAATTTATAATTTAATACTGGTTTTTTATGAGAGAAAAAATGTTAAGTTATATATATTTTTCCTTGTAATGAAGTAATCAATTATGCAACAACAGTTCTAGTAATATTTTTGATATCCTTATTTTATAAAGGGTGGTTATACAAATTTAGTTGACAACTAGTAATTTCCCTATGATAAAGTTGCATCAAATATTATAAAAAACAATTTCCTGGTTGATGTTGTTCTGGCCATGGCTAATAAAACCTATCTGAAGTGATATTGGATCCCATTTGGATCTCTGTTTAAAGGTGGTCTTCATTTGTGCTTTCTTTCATTTTTTAGGCCATTTTTCTCTATTCTTTACTTGTTAGACCATTATTCTCTTCTCTTCATATTTAAGCACCCAATAAGTAATTCTATTCTCTATTCTTTCTTTTATTAGCATACTTTTTAAGGTCTTTCCACTACTGTGGAAAGACCTTATTGTTTTTCTAATTTCTATTTTTTATTTGTTTGGGCCCATTATCTGTAGTTTTGGCCCATTAATCTCTATTCTGTCTTAGAATAAAAAATATGGTTCAAGAAAACCCATTAGAGCAGATTATCAAATGTTAAACAACATCAGATATATATTTTTAACTTATAAGATATCATCCAGATGCTTATCTTGCAAAAACAGGTGTTTTATATGATCTAAATAATAAATATTTATAATTAATCATTTTCATAGATAATTTTATGGTTTTATATCATGCCTGTTCTAAAGAGGTTGAATGACAGAGGGACGCATCACATAATCTGATCTGTCAGATTCAACGTAACTCTGATGAAAATTACAAGCTTGATTCCTATTTATACTTGCTTTTAAGCTTCCACAGTTGTACAAGTAAAGACATTAAGATATATACCTAAGCTGGATAGTAAAACATGTTTTTTTAATATGGATTGTCAGTAATCTGTTAGAGAAAGTTGTCTTGGTCCTTCCTTTTATCGAAAAAAATCAGAATCTCAGAATGGAGATTTTTGAACCCCAAGTGATTGATAAATGTTTGCTTTATGTCCAGTGACAAATATTCCATTGATACATGTATAACCATGTGGGCTGCAGCCATCACTTTCTGTATACTGTCTTTAAACTGGAAATCAATGTTCAAACAGGCCATTATTAATGTTATAGTGGAACTTGAAGGCTTGAAAAGTAGTAACACAACAGACATTAAGAGGTATGTGACAGCAGAAATAGTACGAATAGACATATTGCAGGTCTATGGACCATATAAGTAAGCTAGATGAGAAACAGAGAGTTGATAATAAATTGAATAAAAGAGTTCAACCTTCAATTAAATATCCTTTCATACCATATAAAGTACATGTGTAATATTGAAATTAGGAAAAGTGGTATGATTGCCAATGAGATGTAAACAGTCACAGGTCACAGTACAGCTTTTGACAAAGGTCAAAACTAATGCCTATAGTTGGCTGTTAAAGAGGCTAACTATAATACATTTAAAACTGGAGTACCAATTTTTGTGGTACATCTTTTTGCGGTAAATATAAAAACCACAATTTCATAACACAACACATTGCAAATTTTTAGATGATTTGTCTGCCGAGTCTGACAAATTGATTTTTTAGTATTCAGATTGAATCTTTTTAAATTATTGTCCAACAACATGTTCAAATTTATGTCTAATCAAGGGAGATAATAAAACTGTTCAAATTTATGTCTAATCAAGGGAGATAATAAAACTGTTCAAATTTATGTCTAATCAAGGGAGATAATAAAACTATATTTTACTATAAATTACAACTGTTCATACTTTTATGAGAAATAAAAAAGTAATCTAACATATATTAATAGTTGTGTCTATTTACCTACATCCATGTATCGAAAATGAAACTGCATGTACAATGAATTTCAGAATCCACAAATAAGAAAACTTTCACACTACTCAATATTTTAGATTTGGAATTTGATATTTAGACATAACTTCATTTTGCCTAATAACATAAATATCTACATAGGAATTTATTTATAAACTGAAAACTAATTTAAATTTTTTTTTTTTTTTAATTAACCCACACAAAATATTCATGATAAAAATAAGGAGATAAGATAAAATTGAGAATGGAAATGGGGAATGTGTCAAAGAGACAACAACCCGACCATAGAACAGACAACAACAGAAGGTCACCAACAGGTCTTCAATGCAGCGAGAAATTCCCGCATCCGGAGGCGTCCTTCAGCTGGCCCCTAAACAAATATATATACTAGTTCAGTGATAATGAACGCCATACTAAACTCCAAATTGTACACAAGAAACTACAATTAAAAATAATACAAGACTGACAAAGGCTTGAGGCTCCTGACTTGGGACAGGCGCAAAAATGCGGCGGGGTTAAACATGTTTATGAGATCTCAACCCTCCCCCTATACCTCTAGCCAATGTAGAAAAGTAAACGCATAACAATACGCACATTAAAATTCAGTTCAAGAGACAAGGTATGATTGCCAATGAGACAACTATCCACCAAAGTTCAAATAAAGTGGATGTAAGCAATTATAGGCAACCGTACGGCCTTCAACAATGAGAAAACCCCATACTGTATAGTCGGTTATAAAAGGCCCCGACATGAAAAATATGAAACAATTCAATTGGGAAAACTAACGGCCTAATTTATAACAAAACAATTAACGAAAAACAAGTATGACAGACATGAACCAACGACAACCACTAAACTACAGGCTCCTGACTTGGGACAGGCGCATAAAGAATGTGGCAGGGTTAACTATGCTTGTGAGCGCTCAACCCTCCCCCTAATCTGGGACAGTGGTGTAATAGCACAACATAAGAACAAACTATAAAAATCAGTTGAAAAAGGCTTAACTCATCAGATCGATATAAAGCAGAAAAACATCAAACATAAACACAGACAGTATGTGTCAACTTTACATATATTTTTTGTATACAATGAAAGATTCATTTGTTTTTGTCATTAAATATCATTATCAGAATTGGAATTTATTATTTCCAACTTTGTAAACAAAACAAAGTACAATCTACATCATAGATACATGTATATCATGAACTAACCTGTAAAATTGTAAACTTCCTACAAATGATCGTATTCACATCAATCAATGCTTTAAGAAAATTTATGTAAATTTAATGTCAACATAACATTTGTTTAAGTTATACAAGGTTGTAGATAAAATGTGTAATTAGTTTGACAGTGTATACATCTTTGTCAAATTAATGGAAAATAAATTCTGAAGGCTATTCCATAATAATACCTTGTTTAATATTCTTTTTTGAAATAGGAAATCTTTTGCACGATAAATAACTGATCAAAATTTAAGTATTTTCACACAAACATTTCAAAGTTGAACTCGAAAAAATTTCTCTGTGAAAATGCAACATCTTCATATTTATTTTTATTTTCATTAAAACGACATCCTGAGATATTTTACTTGGCCTACTTTTCTATCGAAATTTGTACTTTAGATTTCGGATTTCCATTTATGTGAGTATCAAATCTGATGTAGTACTACCAAACGACAAAAATTTCAGGAGCCATGTCAGGTCACAATAAATGCAGAACTTTTTTTGACATTTTTACCTATTATGTCTGTTTGTTTTGTTCACACATTGTTGTCAATATAATGGAATTTTCCTTGGAGTTCAGTATTTTTGTTATTTTACTTTTTATGTTGTAATAAAAATGGAATTTTCAAAGATCTTCAAATGCTTTTGTGAAAAAAACATGAATTCTGACAAACTTTTAAAACAGTTTTCAGATTTACAATTATAGAGCACCTGAGCCAACCAATAATGAATTACTGCAGTATTTATCTAAATGATTGATTGATTGATTATTTGGTGTTTTATGCCACTTTCAGCACTGTTTGCTATTTCATGGCAGCCCATTTTTATTGGTGGAGGAAGCCAGAGTTCCGAGAGAGAACCACAGACCATATACATTATCTAAGGAACAAAACCTTTCTCTAAATTATTTACACAGTTCTTGCTATTGTGCTTGATATTTCAAACTTACAATTATATGCCTAAACAAAGCAATTTCGTCTTTACATGAAGGAAAAATTCAACAGAAGGCCATATTTCAAGAGACATGATACACTATCAAGCAGCTATCATTCAAAGGCCCTTATAGAACAAATCACATAGATAATTTGTCTATTAAGGTCTGTGAAAGAATAAATCATCTAGACCCCTCATCTACCAATATCAGTATTAGAAACAAAAACCAAACTCCTTTCAAATTAGAAATTTAAATGCAAATAGAGATTATTAAATGAAGCATAGTCTACATGTACAGATGTTCATCAACTGTCATACAAGGTTTGATTTTGACTATACATAGTGTACAAAGTGCAAAAGATAAAATTATTCTTTGCAAACGAGAAACATACCTGAGATTATGGTAGATAAATCTGTTTTCCCTCTCATCGGCAGGTGTTTTAGTCAAAGCATCACCTGTATTGACAAATTAAAGAATTAGTTATGCAAATTTTACAGCCAATGTATATTGACCATCAAACATTTTTTGGTTCAATGATTTCATACTAAAATCCCAAGTAATTAAAAAATGTTAAAGTAACTGTAAAAGATACTGGATTCTTTTTTTTTTCTCAAAATAAATTGGAATTCAATCAATTTTTGCTCACAAATATACAAACTTCAAAGGAACTGTTTAAATATTAACTTAATAAAACTCACAGTGTTAAACTTTAAATTTAATAATAAAGCTCTGTATTAGACATCTAGGGTCCAAAATTAATGAATAGATTATCACTTAAAGATACACCTATGAAATTTAAAATTTAAAGTGAACATATTGCTGTAAATTAAAGGTGCAGAATTACTATTCTGTAAATATTTAGTTTATGTTATTGTAAAAAAATGTTTTCAATTTTATTTACATAGAATGTACTTAAGAAATTAAAGCAGTCTGTTTGTATTATTTACTTTCAACATTTTATTTAAATATATTAAAAATATATTTCTTATACTATACAAATGTTTTATGTTTTTTTATGATCTGTCATTTTGTAAAAAATAAACTAACCACCCCAAACAAAATGAAAAATAAAACACACAAAAAAAAACAATAACAAAAAACAAATTGTCTCAAGAAAATGTCAGACCATGGTTGCCTTACAAAGCATACTAAAACAAATGTGCATATCTAAATGAAATATGTATTATAAGTAACTCTGTACCGGTACTATGAAGTAAGACTTTCATTTACCATATACAAAAAGCATCATATATCTTAATCATTAGGTTTAAAACAGCCATTTCACCATGCAGTTAACTTCTAAATATAATATAAAATTTATCTTAATACTATTACATGTATCAAACTTTTCCTTTTTCTTAATATACCTTTGTAATATGTAAAACTTTCAACTTACCTACAAATACATCAAAGTAATTAGACAATCTCAGTTTTTGATGTACAACAATCCAGGTTTAATGAGGCATAGTTTATACCTGATTGTCTGTCAATCCTTTTATGTCTGGACCACTGATCAAAATGATTATACCCTTAAATAGTTTATCTGTGTTTATGTACTAGTGTAGTTGTCCAGTTTCCCTCTAAGTCATTAACTGACAAGATTTATCTAATAAGGACCTATCAATTTGCGATATTAAAAGTTCGTCTTTTAAAAATTATAGCTCCCAATAATATTTCTATTTCTGAAAGGAGTGTGGGAAATTTTTGTAAGTCTAATTTTTTCATGCATATATTTGTATTAAAATTAGAAGCTATGATTGATTGATTGTTGGTTAATTTTGCTTAACTAGCTAATGAGCTAGGTCCTTTTCCAATTCAATGGGAGCTAGATTAAAATTTTTAACCTTCAAAATACATGACAAGACATCCCAAACCCTTTAAGCATAGACATAGTGTACAACTTAATATTTGATTGATTGATTGATTGATTGATTGATTGGTGTTTACCGCCCATTTCAGTAATATTGTGCTATCTCGTGGCAGTCAGTTGTAATTGCTGGAGGAAGCCGGATTGCCGGGGAGAAAAACCCTCCTTCGATAGGAAAACTGACAATTCTTGTCAATTAAGATTGGAGACAAGCACACCTGCCATGTGCAGTATTCGAAATCACAACCTCAGTGTTGACAGGCTAGTGATACATTAGTTCAACTATTTACACCACTCGGCCCCTGTTAATATTTGAGTGCTTGCAACTAATTTCATTTACAGTGATTTTTTATTCTATCAACACTTCGGTGTAAGTTTGAAACCCTGGGTTGGCAAGTTGTGTTCAACTCCATCTTAATTAACTTATTATATAGATTGCCAGTTTCCTGCAGAAGGTTGGTAGATTGCTCTAGAAATTGCAGACTTCCTCCACCAATAAAAAATGGCCTGCTATGATATAACCAAGTGTGCTGAAAATGGGTGTTTTACACCAGTAGTTTTTAGGGCCCTTCATAGCTTGCTGTTCAGTGTGAGCCAAGGCTTCGTGTTGAAGACCGTACTTTGACCTATAATGGTTTACTTTTATAAATTTTGACTTGGATGAAGAGTTTCATTGGCACTCATACCACATCTTCTTATATCTATTAACCACCAACAATCAATCAATTAATACCACTTAATATAATGATAAATTCTAACACTAATCTGACAAAATATCAAAAAAATATGAAAATGGTACAATGTAATGCTAATTCATATTGTAACAGTTCCACCAACAGTTCCACCAAATTCCCATCTTTAATATTATTTTTCAGAAAATACATGTGATTCATCTTAATTTTGAAGTCTTGCAATGCTTCAATAATGTTCTCAGTCAACTGCATATTTAGAAGTTTGGTGTGTCAAAAATTAGTAGTATGAAACAGACAAACCTTTTATTGAAATATGTATGGTGTATTTTTCAAATAGTAGATTTTTGAATCTATATGGTATACATTCAAAACATGGTCCAGTGGTCAAGCAGACTATCAGTATCTAATGGATTTATCCACATTTGTTTACTGTATGGAATCTCAACTGTCACCTATAACCATTGATGATGAAAGCTTTGTTTGTTTTCTCTCCTTTTAAAGTTTTCTTTGACATTACCTTTTAGTGTAAAGTCATCAAAATTCAATTGTTTTTACTTCAAAAGTGACACAATAATCTATGTATACTCTGAAGGAAATAGCATTGAGATAGGATTGTTTTAGGGGCAAGTCAAGAGGATTAGATAGAATGGTTTTAGGGGCAAGAAAAGGACTACCGGTAGATTGAATGGTTTTAGGGGCAAGCAGAGGATTATATAGAATGGTTTTAGGGACAAGCAGAGGATTAGATAAAATGATTTTAGGGGCAAGCAGAGGATTAGATAGAATGGTTTTAGGGGCAAGCAGAGGATAAGATAAGATGGTTTTAGGGGCAAGCAGAGGATTATATAGAATGGTTTTAGGGGCAAGCAGAGAATTAGATAAAATGGTTTTAGGGGCAAGCAGAGGATTAGATAGAATAGTTTTAGGGGCGAGCAGAGGATAGATAGAATGGTTTTAGGGGCAAGAAGAGGATTAGATAGAATGGTTTAAGGGGCAAGCAGAGGATTAGATAAAATGATTTTAGGGGCAAGCAGAGAATTGGATTGGTTTTAGGGGCAAGACGAGGATTACATAGAATGGTTTTAGGGGCAAGCAGAGGATAAGATAGAATGATTTTACAGACAAGCAGAGGATTAGATAGAATGGTTTTAGGGACAAGAAGAGGATTAGATAGAAAGGTTTTACGGGCAAGCAGAGGATTAGATAGAATGGTTTTAGGGGCAAGCAGAGGATTAGATAGAATGGTTTTAGGGGCAAGAAGAGGACTCGATAGAATGGTTTTAGGGGCAAGAAGAGGATTACATAGAATGGTGCCCAAAACTTTTTTTAATTTGGTTTACCTTGCAATCATATACCAGTCTACAGATAAATAAAATTCCTGTAGGTCGATAAGGTGGGACCTAACACCAACAAACAATGACACTCAGTAACCAAAGGAGACACTAAGAGTGCACAGGCTGAAATGTCTCACCTTCTTTAATGATCATGATTCCACTTTATGTTGAAAGTCTTCAATGAGTTCAAGATTTTTCTATAGGTATCACATGCATTTAACATTATCAATAATTCATGAGGTAAGGTGGACATGTACACCTTGCAATATATGATTCTATATACCTTGTTACTCATAATGAGAGAGAAATCAATAATAATATAAATTATACATTTTTTTATGCATTGGCTGAATCATGAAAATGAGGACAAGGAAATGGTCATTTTGGGGCTCTTTATCAGTGTTTATAGCTTGCTGTTTGGTGTGAGCCAAGGCTCCATGTTGAAGCCGTACTTTGACCTATAATTGTTTACTTTTTATACATTGTGACTTGGATGGAGAGTTGTCTCATTAGCACTCATACCAAATCTTCTTATTTATATATGCAGCCAGAAACTTCAGAAATTATCTAGGTCCACTACCTTCTGAAATATAAATATAAAGCTTTATACAAATTGAATATGTTATAACATCTGCCTTAGCATCACTATGTCTCACGTTTTGCAGTATTCATCTTAAGCGAGACAAAACAAAATAAGACAATAGTTATCAAAGGTACCAGGCTTATAATTTTATACGCCAGACGCATGTTTCATCTACATAAGACTAATCAGTGACGCTCAGATCAAAAAAGTTTGAAAGCCAAAACAAGTACAAATTTGCAGAGCATTGAGAACCAAAAATTCCAAAAAGTTGTGCCAAATACGGCTAAGGTAATCTATGCCTGGGATAAGAAAATCCTTAGTATTTCGAATAGTTCATACTTTTGCAAACAGTAAATAGTCTTATTTGCTTAAATGAATACAGCTGCTCTTTTTACAAAAAATCTTAAGAGTAAAAATACTTTTAAGTCATACACATTTCAGTATAACTTACGACAATTTTGATCGTAAGATTTTTTTGTGAAAAGAGTCGCAGGATCAATATTATCGTTGTAATAAAGGATACAGAGAGTATTACAAGAAATTATACCAAATAAAAGTGCTCATAATCTACATATAGCATTTAATGCTTTCCCACTAATAATAGCCATCTAGTGACCGAACAGTCTTGGTCACTTGGGCTTGTTATGACAAAATTGGCCCCAGTAAAGGGTAATATATTCAACAATCACTAAAACTTCAGTGGACTAGGTGAGCATGTAGAAGTCTACCTACATTATGAATTTACTACAAAATACTGTTAAACTATCATGAATAAAATCTCCATACTTAAATCTGACCACTTGAGTGTGTAAATGAGGTCAAAGCCAATTGCAACTGTTGTTAAAAAGATTTCTTACAGCAATGTTTCCAAATATTATTGACCTGCATGCATAATTACCAAGCAAAAACTTCTAATTAAATTAAGTACTCAAGCAAGAAAATGAAATCAAGACCAGGTCACAAAGTCTCATAAACAAGCTCCATACAAATTTTTGTTGACCTAGGTGCATCTAGATGCAAGTTAAGGTTAAGAAATACAAAGGTAATTTCAGTTACATTTACTATCATTATGACAGGAAAAACTTAAAGTTAACTCTCATCATATACATTATGCATCTTCATGGCAATTTGGAGAAAAAAAAAGGCAAAAACAAAAATCAAAATCCATATATACAATATAAATATCATCTAATGTTACAAAAACAAACAAAAACATTGAAATATAAACTAATCTTACCTTGAAAGACATACAACAAAACTAATTCTTTTCAACCATTTCATCTGATGCTGTTTGATGTTCACCTGTTACTTATATAGGTATATTTAATTAATGTATACATAATTCAATATATAAAATATCTAAGACTTTGATAAACATAATAAAATATCCTCCAGGAAAATAGTGTCATAAACAAAAAGACATCAGGTGTTTGTATTGTTATTTATTACAAAAATGATGTTGCAGTTTTTGTTTATCAGTATATCATGACTAAGGGGAAATAACTGCAGATAAACTTTATTATCATCAAATAAAAAAGATATATATATATAATGTTATTGATTAAAGGATAATTTAGCTACGATTGTATGAAATCTGATTTTTTTGTAGATAAATCCTCCTAGCTCTCCTAAATGGTTCGTCCCCTCAACTCATGAACAAGAGACATGATACAATATTGTATTACATGTCTCTGCTAGAACTAAGTTTATGATCTTAACCTTTGCTCTTTGTATCACTAATAATAATAATAATTATCATAATTAAAATTCCTATAGGGAACATATATTACATTATTGTAGTAAATAAACCATTTTTTGAGACCTTTCGGCAACTGGCCTTCTGCAAGGCATTAAAATCTTGTGAACAGGACACTACTAGCACAAACAGACAGATTCCTATATATGTCACAGAGAGTACCCAATTCGCAGAGGGCTCTGCAGAGCCTTGTGTCTCACAAGTAATTGTTGCTGTCAGTGTAAAAGTATTTTGTTAAATGCCAAAAACTTAGTCTATGTATCAGTAAAATACAGAAAAATTTTACTTTTTTTTCCGATGCTATTTTTTTAATTTTGAAGAAGCTATCCAGGTGCTATCCCATGATCTTTACCATAGTAATTGATTTCTACAAAAATATAATCCCAGACTGTATGTTAATGTTAATTGCAAAGAACTTAGTCCATCTATCAGTAAAATACTGTAAAATGAAGAAGAAAAAAATTTGGTCAGACATTATCTCTTAATTCTAAACAAGAGTGCACATGCTAAAATGTCTCACCTGCTTTATTTACCATTGTTGTTATGTTGATAGTCCTAAATATAAAGTTTTACTACAAGTATCACATAAACTTAACATGATCCAAGAAAATGAGGTCAAGGTCAGAAAATTAACCAAACCAGAAATACATTTACATCTTAAAATCATTCATACACCAAATATAGTTGACCTATTGTTTACAATATACAAGAAACAGACCAAACCATGAAAACTTTAATGAACCATGGACATGAGGTTAAGGTAGGATGAACCCTGCCAGACAGACATGTACAACTAACTATCATTCCATGCATCAAATATAGTTGACCTATTGCTTTAATAATATCAAAGAAACTTAACCATGAAAACTTAACATTGACCAATGAACCATGAAAATGAGGTCAATGTCGGATAAATCCTGCCAGACAGACATGTACACCTGCAAATATTTCCAGTCACCAAATATAGTTGACCTATTGCTTATAATATCTTAAAAGATAACATTACCACTAAAACTTAATATTAATCAATAAATCATGAAAATGAGGTCAAGGACAGATTATACCTGCCAGACTGACATAAACGCCTTACAATCATTCTTTAAACCAAATATAGTTGACATATTGCTTATAGTATTTGAAATGCAGACCAAAACACAAAAACTTAACATTGACCAATGAACTAAAAAATGAGGTAAAGTCAGATGAAACATGCCCGACTGACATATAAACCTTACAATAATTCCATACATCAAATATAGTTGACATTTACTTACAGTTTCTGAGAAGCTATAACTTTTCAATTACCTTGATCACTCATACATTAAATGAGGTCGAGGTCAGGTAAAACCTGTCTGACGGACATGTAAACGGTTTTACCTGGCAAGAATCCTGTATACTAAATATAGTTATCCTATTACTAATAATGAGTGAGAAATTCACATTACAAAAAACTATACAAACTTCAATCAGTCACTGAACTATAAAAATGAGGTCAAAGATATTGGACATATGACAGACGGAAACTGCATAACATAAGGCATCTGTATACAAAGTAGGTCTTCTATCCTCTGAAATATAAAGCTTTTCTGGATTTATCATCAGGAACGATCAAAACCGAATATTTGAAAGCCAAGGTTGTGTAAAAACCGAAACAGTTGAAGAGCTATATATAACCAAAAGGACCTAAAAATATAGCCAAATCCCTCCAAGGTCAACTTTGCCTGAGTGAGTTGAAACCTGTTTTGTTTATAATTTCAGAATTTATAAACGGACAATTTTAGAAAGGTTTTTATAAAAATCATGTCAATACCGTAGTACTGACTACTGAGCCTGATGATACCTTCAGGGACTGATAGTCCATCATCAGCAATATCGACCCAGTGCTGTAAAAAATGATAACAACACAATACAAATTTCATGCGCCCGAAGCGCTTTTCTGGATTATAACCTTCACCAGGAACGCTCAAAGACGAATATTTGAAAGCCAAGGATGACAACCGAAACAATTGAAGAGCTATAGATATAGAAAATCTTTAAAAAGTAAAAAAAATGTTTATCAAAACAGTTTCTTTAAATAAGTCAAATGACCTGGGACTATTATACTAACATATAAATTTATTATGTCCCAGAAATGACTAACTTGAAGATCATCAATTTACCCCTTGTAATATGTTTTGCCTTGAAAGATGATGGTTACCCAATTTTTGCTTATTTTTCACCCAAAGCAGGTAGAGAGAATCGTATCTTTGAGAAGTAAAATGATCAGCAAAATAAAAAAATAAAAATAAAATTAGGGCCTTGATTTTTTTTACCATTTTTAGTGTTTATTGCAGAAACTATATTAGAAAGAGAGAAATTGAGACAAAACGTTCCGCAAATGAATATCAACTAATATACCAAACATTATAGGAGATAGAAGCCCTTTGTCTATTATCTCGAAAACTAGAATAGATATATTTGAAAGAGTAAACAACAAAATTGATCAGCAAAACAAGATCTACAAAAATGCCAACAAAGACGAACATCATTGGATGACTTCCATTAGAAATAATTTACCTTGAATGACGATTCTTTACTTATTTCCTGTCTAATATCTCGAAAACTATAACAGATAGGTAAAAACTATACACTCTTGACATGTGAGCGAACTAGGCTCTTTGTGGATACCTTTTGTTTTTCATCTGCTCTCTCGTTAATACGTACATTATTTGTTTTTTTTTTCAATAAAAAAACTATCCTAACAGAAGCCACACTGACTCTCAAATTATGACGACAAATGCACAGGTTAAATGGATTTGATATGTGGAAGTAACATTGAAACATTTCTACCTATATTTTATTTTACTTGAGTAAATAGGTTCCTAAAGCCAATGTTATTTTTGACCCAGAAACTTTGAAAAGAAGCGACAAACATCTTATTTAAAAATTATTGCATTGGCTGAATATACTTTTGAACCCTCGGTTTCAAAAGAAAGAAAGATACAAAAGCTCTTCTTCGTAGGTTTTTATGTTAAAATTAAGCAAATGCTGTAACTATTACCGCAAATGCTACATTAATTACCGCAAATGCACCAAATGAATTTTTTACCCTAATGGTATGTCAGTCGATCGGATTTGCTACATAATATTACTTAAAAAGCACAAAACCTACAATTAAATGGCATTTGCAATATTGAAATGAGCATTTGAAAATTTTAATATAGCATTTGCAATAATTTTGTGCTTGTGGCAAGATAAATTACTTTTGACCCTTATGATACGCCTTATATTAGCTCAATGATTTATCCTTATAGTCTGACAGATGTAATAACTGCATCAAAGAGTCTTTACAAAAGTGAAAAAAAACCTTTAAAGTAAGGTCACGGTCAGTTGATATATACTTCATTTCTTCGTAATTCTTATCCTGTCATACAGATATGCATATCTAAATTGATTTTAAAGAACAAATAAAGCTGACCAAATACACATAGCATCTGAGAAAAAAGAACATGACACTGATCTATGAACCATGAAATAAGGCAAAGGTCAGATAATCCATCTAAGACGTGTCGGAACCTTTAATAGCCGACTATACGCTATGGTTTTTTCTCATTGTTGAAGGCCGTACAGTTACCATGAACATTTCAGTATAACTTACGATCAATTTTAGTCGTAAGATTCGTTGTGAAAATCGTTCTTCTGGTAAATATGCAACATTTGAATCATTAGCAGCCGTGGCAGCCATCATACTCCAAGTAAAATTCAGATCCACATGGAAAATGTATAATAATGAATAATATTGATGAGGAGTAAATTGATGATTTACAGACCTACATTTTTCAAGCTCGTCTTGCTAACCATCTTTGCTGTAAGCAGGCTCTTTATATCTATTATAGTTTGTAAGACAATTGGAGGGGGCTCAAAAGTTGCTATTTAGGAACAGTAACTCGAAACCAGTGAAAGTTAATAAATTTATTATTGGCACCAGATGTATACTATATAACGCAATAAACGCCCCATAATTATGGATTTTAGGCTCAGTGACAAATCATACTTGTGCGTCAAGGATGTGCATTCACTGATATTTTAAACTATAACAATCACATGTCTTTGGACAAATCTTCAATACAAAAAGACTATCCAACCCCGTCAACTTTCAGCAGCGAACTACTAAATAACTATATTTAGAAATAGTAAAAAACGCAAAATATTAATAAAAATTCGTAAGGGTTCCGCGGAACCCAGTGTCTCGCCTACTTTTGCTGTTAGTCGCAGGCTCAACAAAAATTGGGGAAATAATTATTAAAAATTTTCCTCTAGATACTATCTTTTGAATGTAAGAAGCTTCTGTTTAAGTTTGGTAAGAATCCAGGATGGTTAATGAATCTAATAAATGTTTTAAAAACTTTAACTGCAGACTGTATGTAATGTTAACTGGAAGAAAAACTAAGTCCATTTATAAGTAATATACGGAAAAACAGGATTTTTTTTACAAAATTTCCTTCTAGATACTAGCTTTTGATCATAAAAAAGCTTCTATCCAAGTTTGGTACAAATCCAGGATAGTTTAAGAAAGTTATTAAAATTTTGAAAAACTTTAACCACAGAGTGAATGTAATGTTAACTGGCAGAAAAACTAAGTCCAATTATAAGTAAAATTCGGATAAACAGGATTTTTTTTAACAAAATTTACTTTTGAATACTATCTTATGATCATAAACAAGCTTCTGTCCAAGTTTGGTAGAAATCCAGGATAGTTTAAGAAAGTTATTAAAATTTGAAAAACTTTAACCACAGAGTGAATATTTGTGGACGCCGACGACAATGACGACGACGACGACGCCGACGACGGAATGTAGGATCGCTATGTCTCGCTTTTGCGACAAAAGTCGCGGGCTCGACAAAAATCGGAATTGAATGAGGAATTAACTGGCGATTTAGCATCAAGTTATTTGTAGATCTTATCTAGCTAATCTTTTTTTGTGGTTTGAGGTCTCTCTCTATTGTAGTTTTCAAGATTTGAGCAAAGACCGCAAAAATTGGAAAGTATCACCATTCAAGACCTTTTAAGGTCAAATTATAGCATCTTTAAGAGTTGATTTACGATTGCCGTCATTTTGATTCATGTGTAAGGTTGTCTTGCTAAACATTTTTGTCCATTAATTTTTTCCCCTAAATTATATGTAGAAAATAGTCAAAACCCTGCGACATTCGCTAAAAGTGGACATTAAAGGTCGATAACTCCAAAATGGTTGTCCGATTTTTCTGAAAATTAATTATTTTTACCCATATAAGATCATGTATGTTTTGCTCTATCTGCTTTAGTTTTTCAGGTATGATTTCTTGATTGTTTAAATAACACTTTTGTATTTTTTCCCGCTTTATTTGCTAACAAATTTCAAAACTGCATACATGAACTCATGGAAAACATACATCACCGTCGATTACTTATTCCATATACAAAACGTTCTTTCCGTCTCGAAGTAAGGAGGAAATTAGTGACGATTTCGATTGACGTCGGACGTCATAATATCCTCAGTAGTAACGTTGTTGTCGAGCGAAGCAGTTTATACTTATTTATGCACAGAGGATCACGTAGAAAAATAGAATTTCGTATAATCTAGAAGATAAATCAGGAAATTAAAGAGTTGAGTAAGTATATCGTGTTATTAATTCTTATTTTAGAAGTTTTATTATTGCATATCTGTTGCGTCTTTTTGAGATATATCTTTTTCGACATATGCAATCGAAACTTGTATAATTATTGGGAATGATTTCGTTCAACATCTTACTAGCGTTCGTAATTAAGACACAATTATTTCAGTATAAAGATTGATTTCAAATGTAATATTTGTTTGTGTGACCTGCAGCAATGCGTATACGGTGTAGGAGGAGATGCAGGGTAAAATATGTTTTTGTTCATATGGCTGAACAACATTTTTCCGTTTTCCCTCGGCCGTCTACGCGTCTTTTAACTTATCAATAACACGATACTTCTATATATGATAAAAGTGAGAATATATAGTTTTGAATTAAATGTGTTATGTATGAGATGCATGGATATTGAAGACCTGTACAATTATAATAATATATATAATATGGGACAATAACTAAGAGTTAAGCTCAACTTATTTCCTTTATTGACGTTCACAGGGAAAACATATAAAAAAAAATACGGAAATCAGCGGTAGTTTGGATGTTACAAAATTCCTGTTCGGTAGCACTGAGCAAATACACTTTAGAAATTAGAAACTTCGGTAACTAAGAAGAAATGAATTAGAAAATTTTCTATCATACTATTTAGGAAATGCTGAAAGAAAAATGAAATATAAGATTTAACTGAAATAAAAACTTTGTTTGAATTAGCCGACTTGAATGAGTAGAAGCTCTACACCTCATGATAAAACTTTCTGCAAGGAAAAATGTATAGGAAATACTGAGAAATGCCCATTAAAAGAAACATTTTATCACCAGAATGGTAAATCGAAAGGACAAATTGATTACTTCCTTTTCAAAAGTAACTCGGAAATAATAAATAAAATCAGACAAATTGATGTCCTTGACACTGACCCAGTGAATAATCGGACCATGTACCTGTTATTCTGACACTGAATAGCCAACTGAAAAAAGTAAGGGAAAAATCAACAACTATCATAGCAAAACCTAAATGGACTGACTGTGACCATCAAATTTATAAGGAAATCATCAATAAAGATCTACCAAACCTCATGCAAAAATCAAAAGGAATCATTGAGCAAGATATAAGAAATCTAGAAAAATTGCTACATAAAGCCGGAGAAGCGGCAATCCCAAAGTATAGAAGAAAAATCAAAATCAAATCAAAGGGAAAGGCGATATGGAATGAACAAATAGAAAAGGCATCAAAGCAATCAAAAATGCATATAAAGTATGGAGGCAACATGGAGCACCTCAAGAAAGAAGTAACGAGCTCAAAATCAAAATGACAGCTGCAAAAAGAATACTTCGAAAAGCACAAAGACAAGCTTATGCCTCTCAGAGAGAATCAACAGCGGGAAAAATTATGAAAGCTTCAAATGCAAAACTTTTTTACAAGCTTATTAACATGCAAAGAAAAACACCACTTACTAACACCAAGATACTGAAACTGAATGAAAAGACTGCAGAAGATGGACCAAGCATAATGAACATTTGGCAAGAACATTTCCAACAACTAGCTACGCCAACATTAGAAGAAAATTTTGACACTGAAAAGCTAGAGCTTGTAGAAATACAAAACAATATAATAGAATCCATAGAACGGGAAAAAGGTCAAGGCATTGATCATGTCAATGTAAAGGAGGTTGATAAAGCTATAGAAAAACTTAAAGCAGGAAAAGCACCAGATGAGGATGGAATTTCGGCAGAACACTACAAATATGGGATGGATGAGTTAACTCCCTTTATAGTACATTTGCTAAATTTAATTTTAACATATCTGGATGTACCAATCTTCCTAAAGACAGGGATTCTTACACCAATCCTAAAGAAAGAAAAAGACAAAACATTACCATCTAGCTATAGAGGAATAACTGTGACTAAAACCTTTGCAAAAATATTACAAAGTATACTGAAGGATAGAGTTGACTCTGTATTTAATAACATACAAAACTCCTTGCAAAGAGGCTTTACAGAAGGAGTATCATCACTATGCGCAGCTTTCCTCACATCAGAAGCAATCGAAGAAAGTAAGAAATTAAAGATACTGATGATTTTAATAACTCTTGATGCAGAAAAAGCATTTGACAAACTAAACCATGAAATACTATTCAACAAGTTGTACCATTATGGAATAAAAGGAAAACTCTGGATACTACTGAGAAACATGTATAAAGGCATGAGCATTAAGGTCAAATGGGAAGGTCAATGTACAGAAGATGTAATGGTGTTACAAGGAATTCAACAAGGTGCAAAACTATCTACAACGCTATATAAATGCTACAACAACGTCATACTGGATAGCATTTTAAAAAGTGGACTTGGAGCATGTATTGGTAATATACAAGTCCCTGCACCCACATGTGCCGATGACATTGCTGTCCTGGCAAATAGTACTGCAGACGCACAAGGAATATTAGACATAGTACAGCACCATACAAGCAGAGATCTAGTTAAAATCAATCCAACTAAATCTGAAGCAGTTTTATATAATGCAAAAGGCTCAAACATAACAACACTGCAATTCGAAGACGATGACATCAATATAACCAATGAAACAAAACATCTAGGTATCAAAAGAAACGAGCAAAACCGGGCAAATATCTCTGAAAGAATAAGAACCGGCAGGGCAACAATATACAGCCTTCTCGGAGCCGGTTTACATGTCAGAAGGGGATTCTCACCCATGGTCGCATACAAGCTATGGAGAACATATGCAGTACCAAGAAGCATCTACGGACTTGAGGTGATGAACTTACTTGCAAAAGAAAAGGATATGCTAGAACTGGCAGAGAGAAAAATCCTCCGACAAATTCAAGGGCTTCCAAATAATACAGCAAATATGGCTGTCTATACCCTGGTAGGAGCAGAACCTATTGCCATCACATTAGACAAAAATCTACTTACCTTCTTCATGAATATTGTTCGAAATTCAGGAACCATAGAATGTGAAATTCTGCGTCGACAAATAGCATTCTCAGACCAAAGAGGAAAAGACTTTATCAACAGAGTGGAAAAAACTCTACCAAAATACAATTTGAAATCTAGTAGTTACTACATAGAAAAACCACTTAAGAAAATCGAATGGAAAAGACTAGTAGGAATAAAGATCAAGGAATACTGGAAAAATGAATGTCACTATGAAAAAATGGAAAAAACATCACTTAAATACATAGAGATACAGAACAATCCATTAAATGAAGCACACAATATATGGAAAAGCGTAAAAAACAATAGTAAAGATGTAAAGGCAGGAGAAATAAAAGCAAGAATAAGTACTCAAACGTACATATTACAAGCCAAAAGAGCTAAGTTCGATCCGAAAGTTAACCCGATATGTACAATCTGTGAACAGGAAAATGAAGATCTGGAACATTTTATTCTACGCTGCAAAGAATTGGAGCAAATAAGATCTAAATATTGCTCAAAAATAGAACAGACAATGGATGAAATAGATACCTCAACATACAAGAAGATCATACAAGAAGGGAATTTACTGCAGCTCATAATGGACTGTACTAGCAAGGACATAAACTGTTACTCAACTGTGTATGAAAGCATTGAAACTCTGGCTAGAAATATGTGCTACGAGATGCACATGCTGCGCACAAAAAGGATTAAAAACTTGAACACAAGTACAGTATAAGTAAACTTTTTTAAAATAAAATCATCTTACTATTTTATGACGTATTAGGACCTAAATTAAATAAAAAAATTTTGCAAAGTTTTAAGATATCCAGTTACCTTTATAGAATAATGATAAGATCCGAAATAAGGTAACTTTAAACTGTGAAGGTAAACTTATGTATATATGATGAATTGTTCTAAACCCCAACCCTTTTACATAAGTCCTATAAAATAACCTTCTCATTATAAATTCTGATGTACGTATAGCACCTTTAACTAACAATTATAAGAAAGTTTAATTTAAGACCACTTAAATTCTAAATTCTTATTTGTAAATATATCCAGTTCTTACTTAACTTATTCTTACACTTCAGCACATTATGAATATTATTTTTAAAATTTTATGATGACAATCCTATGAATTAGTTATAATATTAATTTTTAGTAATTAGTATTGCCTAAATTCAGCCATCTGTACATAATTAAATGCTTCCTTATGTTCTAAGGTGTATATAGTTGCTACAATTATACCCTATGGGTAGTGCTCCACAATTAATGGAGGAATATACAAGAAACTGACTGTCTAGTCAAATTGATATCGGCTTAACAAACCCTTAGTTAAAGTTGTGTTGTATAATGGTTATTTTCGCCACATGGTCTTTAACGTATTTTTGTGCCATTTTCAGGTATGGATGAAGATAATGCGAACTTCGACCGAAATCTGAGCGGGTTTATACTGTCTGTATTGTACGCTGCCTGCAGCGAATCGGAGGCCGATACATTGTCCGATCGACAAATCAAGACGGATGACACAAACAGGACAACAATGGAGACAAATAAAGAAAGAGGAGAAACAGCAAGAAAAGAGGAGAGAGCTGTTGTCTTTGGAAGTCTCAGAAATACAGAACTTGACAGACTTGCTAAAGCAATAAACAAAACCAGTAATGAACAAAAAGCATGTAATGGGGATGTCGAAAAAATGACTACAAGGGAGGAAGAAGATACAGCAAGTGAAGAGGAGAGAGCTGCTTTCTTTAGAAATGTTCGAAGCAAAGAGCTTGACAGGCTTACCGCAAACAAAGAAGCTGTCAAAGAAATAGACACAGAGATGGACATAGAAACAGCAAGTGAAGAGGAAAGAGCTACTTTCTTTAGGAATGTTAGAAGCAAAGAGCTTGACAGGCTTACTGCAGGCAAAGGATCTTCCGAAAAAATTAACACAGACATGGACATAGAAACAGCAAGTGAAGAGGAGAGAGCTGCTTTCTTTAGAAATGTTAGAAGCAAAGAGCTTGACAGGCTTACTACAACACTGAACAACCAAGACGACGAAGCAGGAAATCAGGACGTCCAAACGAAACCAACGATTATGAACACAGAGGGTTTGCAAAACCAGGGTGAAGCAGGGGCGCTAGATACAGAAGAAACATCTAGTGAAGAAGAACGTTTAGACTTCTTTCAGTCTGTTAGAGACGCTGAACGAAAAAAGCTTGTTGAAGCTTTTGAAAGGGAGAAAATTTGGAAAGAAGAAAGTGAGAAGAGACGAATGAAAAAAAGACAGGAACAGATAAAGAAAATGTTTGAGGAGTTTCACAAACCAGCTGTTAGTGCATTATCGGCGTCGTATTCTTCACCTGAGCAAGAACGAGGTCCATACGATGAACATTACCATCAGGTAGATAATGATATAATATTTTGTTTCTTTTTAAACAAGCAATGATATAATTCAGTATGTAGTGGTACCAAGCCTAAATGAGATTCACAATACAATTGTTCCATATGAACGCGAGTCGTAATTAATATTGATAATGTTGACTTTATGGATGTGTAATAAATTGTAAGAAGGTAATTCATGACTGCGTGTATATCATGTAGTCACTTGATAAAAGTAAAACAACAAAAATACAGAACTCCAAGGAAAATTCAAAACGGAAAGTCGGCAAAATCAAAAGCTCAAACACTCAAACGAATGGAAAACAACGGTCATATTCCTGACTTGGTACAGGCATTTCCTTATGTAGAAAATGGTGGATTAAACCTGGTTTTATAGCTAGCTAAACCTCCCACTTGTATGGCAGTCGCATATAATTTCATTATATTGACAACAATGTGTGAACAAAACAAACAGACATAAAAATGATAAAATGTGAAATATAGGGGTACAGCAGTCAACATTGTGTTATATTCTTATTATTTATTGAATGTTTGTTGTTTGTCTAAAGTACCGTGGAACCTTCACTTTATATTTTTTTCTTTAAAGGAAATGACTAGTGTGTTAATAACTTAACAATTTATCGGTTTATTTATTATACAGTACCCAAGCAACAGTAATACTGAATACAATATTATGCTGAAAGCCTCAGTTTCCAGACTACACGAGAGGGTGCAAGCTTTCGTCGAAGAACAAAAAGAGCTCCAGCAAAAACTTGAAGAAACACATGCTAAAAAACCCACAGCTGGTCTAGAAGAAAATAAAGAAAATAGTAAGTTTATTATTGGAATTCTTTTCAAATATGCCGGAATACTGAAAGTAAGACATGCATTCGGAAACAAAGACTAAAGAGGCTTTGCATCCTTTTTTTTTAGTTCGGCCAGTAATTATGATGGGCATACGCTAAATATATCAGTAAGTTCGAAGACCAATTAATTCTTTCAGCTGAGATGAAATTCTAGGATTCTAAGTATTATAATATGGAAACCGGAGTAGGAACTAATTAAAGCAATGGCTAATTTGTAAGCTTAACTGACTATAAATATAGACGAGGCGAAATTTTAATATTATCAGAACATACGATTGTGACAAAGTTTTAACTGATTTACAAAAGTTCTATACAATACAGATGACCCAAAAAGTTAGTAACTGATATTGTTCATGCATTTAAGATTAAAACTGTATAAGGTAAAGTATGGAATGGTGATAAACTTGAAAATATTTTATGGTGGTGGGTCTTTTTTGTTGTTGTTTGTCTCAATACGGTATTGTTCTTTTTGTTTCCATCCATTGTTGATGGGCTGATTTTCTTTATTTTCGTTGTTTGGTGTCGTTATCTGTATGCTACGCATGTTGCATGTCCCTTTCCTTGCTTTTACTCGCATATTAACATCGTTAAGTATTCTAAATGATAAACACATGTTCGTACATAGAGGGTTGTTGTCGGTTTGATCACAGGCGTTGGTCAGTAAGCATCGTTATCTTTAGAACTTGGAATATATCTAATTATGCTGCTGGAGAAAGAAATTTCAGAGTTTAGTGCTGAAATGTACTTAGAACTTATAATGAAGTTTAACAATGATTTTCATTATGATGAATCCAATAGATTTAAAGAGGAGGAAGATTTAAGAACTTTAAGTGTTTCACATCGTTCTAACTGTGCAAACACAGTATACGATTGTCTCTATTCCCTTTTAAGAAATTCACCCATTGGTGGCCTTCGTCTGTTTTCTGCTCTTTGGTCGGGTTGTTGTCCCTTTGACACATTCCCCATTTCCATTCTCAATTCTATGATATATATTAAACTTGTATTAATCTTATCTCACTAATTTTAATCAGTTCAAAAGTTTTATTACAATTATCAAAATTATACATACAACTAATACCGTATATGAAACATATCAATAAATCTCATAACAATCTTTGTAACTATAATTTACCCACCAAATCAAACTTCTACCACTGTTATCGGATAAAGACAGTATAAACTATTAACAGTACGGCATAAGATGATGATGATAATGGATGGCTGCTTAACGTCCAGCGGCAAATTAATATGCATATTCAGGACGAGAACATGTTAATATAATATGAATATTTACTCTGCTTTGTACTAGACTGACACGCTGAGCCGAATTGTTAACGTGCTAGTTCACAAGGTAACAGTTCGCAGGAAGACATGTCACCTTACCCAGACACATTATTCTGACTCCGAGCCGACCAGTCTTTGCAGACTCTTTGCAGATGACACGTCGTTCAGCTGTGCGGATCATGATGCATTGCAGATAGAAACTGTGATAAACTATGATCTGGAAAAGCTGAACGAATGGTCCAAAAATGGTTAATGTCTTTTAATCCAGATAAAACAGAAATTATGTTATTTTCTAATGTTGAAATCCCAGAAATGAACTTTATATTCAATGATAAAAATATACCTATTACAAATATTCATAAACATTTAGGGGTTACATATAGTTGAAATATAAACTGAGCAGAAAAAATTTAGAAAAACTCTATTTAGTTTTTATAAGACCTTTATTTGAGTATGCCAGTGAAGTTTGGGATAACATTGGGGTAGGTTATATCAATAAACTGGAGCAATTACAGCTCCAAGCTGCTAGAATAGTTACGGGGTTACCTATATTCACAAGCTCAAGTGTTATTTATGAAGAACTTGGATGGCAAAACATTAGCTGAAAGAAGAGAGAGAAGAAAAATTCAAATGTTTTATAATATTCAAAAACATAATGTTCCAGAATATTTGACAAATTTAATTCCCCCAAAATTCCAAAGTATGACGGTCTATCCTCTACGCAATGGAAATGACATCATTATTCCATTCTGCAGACTAGCATTGACTAATGATTCATTTATTCCATCAACCATACGTCTTTGGAATAATCTTGATGATTCAACTCGTGATGCGGAATCAATAAATAAATTTAAAACTGAACTAAAAAAACTTTACCCGCAGAGTAACATATTTGTACCGAAGCAATATGAGTTTGAAATTCGAAAACTGAATATTATTCTAACCCAACTTCGATGTTTTGCATCATCCTTAAACTATGATCTATATAGGGTCAATATTATTTCTGACCCTTCTTGCCGCTTTGGTGTTAATCGTGAAGATTCCTATCATTTCTTTTTTAAATGTATATTATATTCAGACATACGAAATAAAATGTTTGAAAGTCTGCGCTGGCTTCCAAAAGATTGTAAAATTAACATAGAACTACTAACCTCGGGTAGTTGTCTTCTTTCTCTAAGCAAAACCAAACCATTTTCTTCGAGTTTATTAAAAGTTCGGAAAGATTTCTAATTGTCTAGATAGCAAACCATGATCGCACACACATCATCATCTAAGTAAAAGTCTTCCTTTTTTTTTTGTATTTTTGTTTGTTTAATTTGTATTTTATTTTTTGTTTTTGTTTTCTAAATATTCATTTATTTATTTTATATATTTATTTTTTCTGTATTATTGTTTTCTTTCTGTCTTCACTTTTCTGTCTTTTGACATAAATCCAAAGATGTATATATTAAATATATATACCATTCTATACATGCATGCTCATACATATATTTTATATTATGTTGCTATAAATGTTGAATGGAGAAGACTTCCTAAGTCTGTTTGACTTGTGTCTTATCCAATTTGTACTTGAACAAATAAAATATGTTTAAACTAAACCGGTCTTTGTTCTGACTGCTTAGCGGAGAAGCAGCAAATACCAATTTAAAAGTCTTTGGTTTGACACGGCCGGGGTTCGAACCCACGACCTCCCGCACTCGAGGCGAACACGCTACCACGAAACCACCGAGGCGGTTAGTAAGGCATAAGAAGTACTAATAACTACTGCAATATATTTAATAGGACACATCAGCATAAGAGCAAGTAGTGACGCAGAAATACTTATGGTAGACAGAACCAATGAAGTAAAGAGAACAGGCTCCGTCAGGCGTTTTGTAAACAGACTTTTCAAGGTAAAAATATGTTTACGAGAGAACATCGATTGATAAAGTTTATTTATTTTAAGGTTCTCTTTTAAGAAGGAAGAAACCTAAATTTGAGTGCAAACTAGTATTTTTGTCCACGTTAAGAAGAAGAAAAAAAAAACCAACAAGTTCAAAATGGTAACATGTTGATGTACATTTAAAAGGAGAGAGCTTGAGAAGAGAAAACTTGATTTTAGCGTCTAGGGCACAGAAAATGTTTGAGAATTGCTGATGGGTACTTTAAAAATATTTCTTTATAAAAAATTAAAAAATGGTAAGCATTGATAGATTCAAATATCAATGGAGGGTCTGACATGTTAAATTCTGGCACTAAATGATATGTCTCGGGATACCAACATCTGATACTATTTCTACCACATACACAAAATACATAGAGGAACACACGTTTGAAGCTCAAGCTCCAGACCAATATGACTTGAAGAACTTATATTTCTTGTTAAATTCTGTTGTTTGGTAGCTACTTTATTGACCTATATGTCCCGTATCTCATTTCATGGCTGTTATATCTCCCGTATCTCATTTAATTGTCGTATGTATCCCGTATCTCATTGTATTGCCGTTTTATATCCCGTATCTCATTGTATTGCCGTTTTATATACCGTATCTCATTTGATTGCTGTTTATATTCCGTATCTCTTTCATTGCCGTAAATATCCCATATCTCATTGTATTGTCGTTATATATCCCGTAATTCAAAATGAATTTCAAAGCCGTTAGGGGGGCCTCGGTGGCCAATTGGTCTACGTAGTCGAACTACTGTATCACTAGCCTATCAACACTTATGTTGTGAGTTCAAATCCCGCACGGGGCTGCAGGTGCGTTCGACTCCAATCTTAATTGACTAGTATTGTCAGTTTACCGAAGGTCGTTGGTTCTCTCCGGTTTCCTTCACTAATAAAAAATGACCGCCACGAAATGGCTTAATAGTGCTGAAAGTGGCGTTAAACACCAATCAATCAAATAAAATCAAGTCATAGCCGTTATTTACCCTGTATCTCATTTCATACTGTTTATATCCCATATTTCATTTCATTGCCGTATATATCCCGTACGTACCCGATATATCCCGTATCTCATTTTATTGTCGTATATATACTGTATCTAATTTCACTGCTGTAAATATCCTGTATGTATACCGTATCTCATTCCATTGCCGGTATATATCCCGTATCACATTTCTTGTTGTATATATCCCGTATTTCATTTCATTGCCTCATATATCCCGAATCTCATTTTATTGCCGTATATATCCCGTATCTCATTTCATTCATTTGAATTCTGTCTCGTTATCTTGGCATAGACCACTTACAATTAAAAATTAAAACACAATTGATATTTCATTTTCATGAAAAATAGTATTTAAATTTAAGTTTTTATTTCTAGAGAAGCAAATCCACGACAACTGATTTGAGGACTGAGCAGTTAGAACCAGAATTACTGAAGCTAGATTTGGGCGATAACAAAGATGACGACCGTGAAAAAGAAGGTAATAACCTCCTTAATGCTACAAGCATCCATCTTTGTTGTTGTTTCGATTGTTGTTTTTTTATTATTATAATCTTATAATGATATATGGGCATTTGAACAGTTTGAAAAGACAGATATATATAATTGTGCTATATGTCTGTGAACAAATCAGTCTTTTGCACAGATATCAACACTGAAACATCGAACGAAGAAAGTACTCTTTAATATTGATTGATCATATTGATTGATTGTTGGTTGCTTAACGTCCAGTGGCAAATATTTCATGCATGTTCAGGACGAGAATAAATTAACAATAACTACAATAGGTAGGTCCTGTAATAGAGGCCGTCCGGGATGAAGGTCGGGGAAATTTAGACTGCCACGGGAAAATGAGGGTAATTTAGATAGGATCAGAAATTTCTGATCGGACGTGGCTGCGTACTTGTACATCCCGCACAGCCAAACGGACGCCGCACTTTGGAAAGGGTTTTACTGCCGGTCGGAAGAAGACCTGTAGTGACCATATTTCTATTCCCCAGTCACCCTTGGTGGTGACTCTTTAATGTTTTGAAAAGATATTCCAAATATCATATTTTGGTTTTTGAAAACACATGTCTCTAACCAATTTAACGTGTCTGTTTCATTTTAAAAAATATAATGAAATCATGTATTTATCACTTCTTAATGAGTGAATGCACTTCAAAATAAAATTCATATACATTTGTTGTACTAGCAATAGTACTAGAAGCAACATCATGACAAGTGAAAAATAAAAAAGGTTGTCCAGTACCAACTGTAATTAGGTGCGCAAATTGAATAGATAAAGAAGGAAAAACATACTGATTTATTATTTGTCTTCCAAGAATAAAAGATGGAGTTTTATCAACAACAACAGTGGTATTACTATAACCTTTCCCAATCAGTTTATAAGGCAAAATAGAAAGATAAAAAAGGGAAATTCTTAATTGGCAATCATTCAACTCAGGACTTCACAAGACCTAGTCATTGGACAGTTGATGCCGAATGGACTCCTCATTCTTACGGCGTCAAGTGCATCTGATGAAGCTTATTCTTGAAAAGTGTTGTGCATGCACTGATAACGTACTGTCAGTACCTAAGAAAAAGAATGATTGAAGTTTATAAATTATGCGTTGTAATAAAATCATGTTTACAACTCCCTACATTAAAAATCTGACATTAGACAATGTTGCCCATCTTTTTGGATTTGATAATCTGAATTTGTTTATTTCGCCTGTCAAACTTTTGGTCTTAAGCGTACCTGATCGATTTTTCCAGAAACATTTACCACGTGTTCTAGGATCGGTACCATAATTTTGTATTGATTGAAATAAATCAAACTGGAGGCAATCTTTTATTCTCATATTTTTTTCCTTTCGTTTAGACTATCAAGATACCGCAAGAACATCAAACAGCGAATGGTACACATTCAGTGATATTGAAGACCCACCTAGACCAAGACTAAAGCGATTTGTTAGTCCATTACAAGAAAGACACGAGACAACCAGCAACAGTTCAACTGTCAAATCACGTACACATGAACCCGTCAGAAGACTGTCAACTGATAAAAATGAACCAACCATATCAGTTCCGATTGAAATACCAGATCGCAATCACATTGATTCTACCATTGAATACACTCTTAATTGTGTAGGAAGATTTCAGCGTTTTAGAAAATGGTTCAAACGACTGTGCTGCTGCTGTAGCCAGAAAAGTTAATATAGTGGACAAGTTTGTTCTTGATTTATTGATTTTTTTGATTTTTTTTGATTTTTTACAAAATTGTTTCTTTTGTTCACTTAATTAATGGTTTATTTTTTCTTTTGTTCACCTAATTAATTGTTTATTTTTTCTTTTGTTAACTTAATTAATTGGTTTTTATTTTCTATTAAAATTTTGTTATGTTTTCACCCGGTGTTGTTTTATAGTGTTTATGCATATCTATAAAAAATAGTTTCTATATTTGAAAACAAAACACAATCCAAAATAGAAAAAAAAACTAAGGACATACATCAGCTTGCGAATATTAGTAGATGGTCGCACCGTGCAGAAAAATCAAGCATTTCGGAACTTAAAAAAAGATCATTAGTTCCATTTGTCTATTTTTTTTTTCTTTTTTGTGTGCATTTGAACAGTTGTAAGCAATAATGCACACATTGTCGTGCTAAGCATATCCCCACTCATAATTCAAAATATATCGACTAACAGGAAGCAGGTGTCCGACAGACACGAAAAATGCCCACAGTTAACTGTGATGCGGATGAATAGAAAAATAATATTTACTACATGCACCTTTTAAAAAATTATGATACCTTTTACATACATATATATACTTTATCTTTCAAATTAACGCATTGACATCCGTGCACGGGCTGAAATGTATCGCCTACTTTACTGGTAGTGATTGAATTTTATGCTGAATATTTCTCAATAATTACATTACATGTATGTTTCATTATAATACGTTATTTTGATTGGCTAACAGCAATCCCGCGTCATTCTGAAATTAACCTTCATTTCTTTCAAATTGAAATGTAACATTCGTGATGACACGAGCTTCCACAATAAAGTGCTCATGCAGGTAAATAAAAGATCCTAACAAGAAAATGTAATTATAAGTATTGAATTCTTTTTTTAGTAATTCTATGGGGTTGTAAAAGCGTTGACCGTGCTCACATTTTTAGAATAAAGCGCGGAAGCGCTTCATTCAAAATGTACTTCGGTCAACACTTTTACACCCCAATAAATTTACAAAAAGAAGCATTCAGTTCTTAATTAAGATCAAGGTGTCACTACAGATATCACACCAACTCAATATTACCAATGATCTATGAAAATGAGGTCAAGGTCTGATAAACCCTGCCAGACAGACACGTACACCTTAAAACTATTTTCTCTAGTTGACATACACTACAGGTTGTGTTGGTTTATCCCTTTCTACTCGTCCATGGTGAGCAGCCGATCCAATACTATTCTAGTTTATATTCTTTTTTGTGGCAATGTTGAACACAATGTTATTTCTTTATGTTAATAAGTTAAGTCTTTAAATGAAGCAAAAGAAATAGCCATTTCACTTCATAAAGATGGGTAAAAGAAACCATATTGATTTTTTTTCTGATTTCAGCTAAAGCCATCAAGGATAGGTGCATGGAAATTACAAAATTCATTTGATTTATAGTGTATAAGTAACAGTTTACTAAAAAAAAAGAAAATGGATTAATCATACAAACTTAAAACTGACCTTATGAACCATGAAAATGACTGGTCAATACCAATTGTGCCCTGCCTGACAAACATTTACACGTGCACCTTATGATTTTTTAATACAGTAAATATATATTATATAGTTGACTTATTGCTTATATTATATATGAATTCATCATAGATGAGAAACAAAACCAAAGATGATCAGTGATCAGCGGGCGCATTACATTTGCTCGCATTTGGGGATAACATTTTTTCACAATTGCGCGCAATATTTCAATTACATTTGCGCGTATTCTTTTTACAGGTAAGACAGGTAAATATAAAGATAAGTCTACGTTGATAAATATATCGAACATTTTTTCATTTGAATATTGAACAAAATGTGTTCAATATTTTTTTATGTTGAGGTCATAAATTACGATCATTTAAATAATTATATTAAGAATTCCGTAAATTTTACCTTTCCATAATTAGATGGACTCATCCTGCTCGAAACTCCACTTCAATCTCCTCTTTGGTGAACCGGGGACTTAACTGAAAATTTGTCAGTTTCGGAAGACATTGTAGCTTGAAAAACAGCACGGTGATATATACTTTTGATATTTTTTTAAAAAGCATGGTAAATCTCCATTTTGGCAAAGTATAAGAAAATATTTGACGAAATATTTAGTGATGATACACCTTAATAGTAAATGAGAAAATAAACTTTTTGTAAAAACTTAGCACTATTCATAGAAGCCTAAAAAGAAGCAAAATTTCAGAATACCCCTATCAGAAAGATATAGATATAGGAAGATGTGGTATGAGTGCCAATGAGACAACTCTCCGTCCAAGTTACAATTTATAAAAGTAAACCATTATAGGTCAAGGTACGGCCTTCAACACGGAGCATTGGCTCACACCGAACAGCAAGCTACAAAGGGCCCCAAAAAATTACTAGTGTAAAACCATTCAAAAGGAAAAACCAACGGTCTAATCTATATAAAAACGAGAAACGAGAAACACGTATGAACTAAATAAACAGACGACAACTACTGTAATCAGATTTCTGACTTAGGACAGGTGCAAACATTTTGCACATCTCTCTACAGTCCTTCAGAACAATAAAATTGAACTATTACTAGATAGTCCATGAGAAACTCACCCAACTGCAAAAAACTTATCCTTGATCATTAACTGATTCGACCCCAAAATCAAGCATTTCCAAAACGCAAATATGCAAATTATTGATACTTAAACTGATGCTGATCTATAAATCTATGTATTGAGATTTGGTAGCGGATGGTATGGAAGGCAGTGGGTGAGGGAGTGATCGAACCCAAAGGTCTATTTTTCAATTTCAATATGACCTTGAGAGATGAACATTGGCCAAACTGTGTTTCTTTGTCAATTATTACCTTGTAGTTACAGCAACCCATCCATGCTGACTGGAAGTAAATGTGATTTGATTATCCTGCTAAGGAATTATAAATGTCAAGCCATGTCTGCCAAAATGTCCGTTTTTACAGATAACTGACAAAACAGTGGCCTAGATTTTACAGACCAGATTTTTTTTGGCCATATAATACCTCCTTGTGTCCTGAACTACCTATGCATGCATTTAGGATAATAGTGAATACCTACAGTCTATATATACCATTAACGTAGTGTCCATCAAATGACTCCCACCCCACATAAGTTTGGCTACTTTTCACAGTTTTCCGATTTTTAACTCCAAGAAGGGTTTTTCCATGGGGGTAACTTCCTATTATTGGGTATACGGAGATGTGCCCAAGATATGGGTCATAATTTTGCGAGATTTTATATAAAAATGACCCTCCTTTTTAATGACATCCTATATTGAAATGCATTTACGTTTGATAACTGTATATTGATTTGGGGTATGATCTACATATCATATATAAATATGCTATTGAGAATCTTACATTATCAATGTCAATTATTATATTAAATTAAATTAATTTATTTGAAAGTTCACCTTTCAAATAAGTTCCCAAATGAACCCCGGAAATTCGTCTCCTGATTTGATCTTCAGTAACGTTTTGACGTCATTGAATCTATGATGATATAGATTTAGTGCTTATATAAGCATGGGTCATATTTTAAATATTGTATATAAGTATATAGGTCATTCTTTCTTAAATATTTATATATAACTATAGGTACTGATTTTCAGTGAATGTTATATTAAAATGGGTACGTTTTTTTGAGACAAAAATGGCACACCCCTACCAAAAAAATATCGAAGTTACCCCCACCCCCCTGGGTTTTTCGTTAGTAACAACACATCTAGAAATGGGTTTATGGGTCATGAATTGCAAGATTGAACTCCCTGCTGTTGACACAGTTCAGCTGGGGCAGTTCTAAAAAAGTATGGAGGGTCGTATGTGCCATACAAGAACGGGCAAAGGGGTTTTAACCATAAAAATAAATAAAGTTTGTAAAATAAACCTTAGAATAATCATAAAGGCATCATTGATCCCCGGTACAAACTAACATTAATTTATCTTTTATTATATCATTTCAGTGGATATCTAATAACTAATTAACTGGGAAACTTAGGCCGTTTTCACACCAAACGCTGTGTACTGTTAACCTGTTTACAATATAGTTTCATGTAGTGAACACTGGTTTCACATTAAATTTGTTCTCATCTGTACATCGGTTTTAATTACATGTTGTTTACATGTACATTAAATAGATTTGAATTAAGAATTTCTCAGTTAACTTTTGTATCAGTTAGGCGTAGACCAATTCATATCTTTTTTATTTTTCTAAAATTTATTTTTTGGGAGGGGGGAGGGTTAGATAAATTGTTTAAATTAATTTTTTTAAAGAAAAAAATGTATTTGTTCCAGGAGGGGTGAGAAAAATTGTTTGAATTCTTGAAAATGAAGTGCGTGGGATTTAACATGGATTTTTAAAAATGTTCCTGTACGTTACTGAACACAAAATGTTTTGTTTTTTTATTAAAGTAATAAAAAGAATGGTTTGTACCAAGAAGATGAATGGACGGTACCTTAAGATTTTGATTTTTTTGGTGTTTTAACGCCACTTTTAAGCACAGCTTTTTTGGTCTATTTCGTGGCGGCCAGTTTTTATTGGTGGAGGAAGCCGGAGTGCCCGGAGAAAACCACCGACCTTCGATAGGAAAACTGACAATCCTAGTCAATTAAGATTGGAGTCGAGTGCACCCGCACGAGCGGGGTTCGAACTCACAACCTCAGTGTTGACTGGCTAGTGATTACAGTAGTAACTACTTAAACCACTCGGCCACCGAGGACCCGGGTACCTTAAGAAAATCGTTCTATTGATTTGGAGAACTTTGAGAGTTCTAAAGATTACGTTGCTAAAACAGCGTAAAAATAAGCAAAAAAAGGAATTTGAAAATGATTGATTAATTGTTGGTTGATAAACGTCCAGTGGCAAATATTTCATACATTTTCAGAATGAGAACAGATTCACAATAAATACAATTGGTAGGTCCTTTAATAGAGGCCGTCCGAGACGGAGCCAACCGGACGCTCTACTTTGGAAGAGTTTTACGGCCGATCGGAAGAAGATCTGAGTTACCATATTACTATTCCCCAGTCACACATATGGTGATTATGGAAATGAATACTCTAGACTTGTACTAACTGTAAAAATAACCCTGTCCACGACATAATGAAACTGAATATTTTGTCCTACAGAATGCAGGACTTTGCAAGAAAAAGTTGAAAAAAAGTGAAAATAATTTTCGCGCTAAATAAATGAAAAGTGTTATCAACGGGTGTAAAATGAATATTCTATCAGAAAAAAAAACTTCTCCCACTGATAATCAAATGGCCCACTAAGGCTATCAAACTTAATCATGTTTTTAACGGAGCAATTTTTGAGTTTTTGTCAGAAAAAAATAGGAAAACAACTTAATTCATAGAATTATTATAATAAAATTTATTCAATAGATGTAACTTCCTTAACTATTCGCAATAAAATCCACGCTCTTGGTATCTTGTTTTATGAACACTTAACTCACACAAGGCCTACATTGACTATATCGACTGTATGTAGTCAAAACCTGTTTCAAACTACATGTTAACATTGATTTTTATCAATGGGAACGTTAGTAAGTTTATAGTTTAAGTGTAGAGTACACATACACCACACCGAGTTTAGCTCAATGTGAACACGGCCTTAGCCAAATACATTAAGCTAAGTAAATTGTTACAAATCATAAAGTGCAATATACATGATAAAGATTCTTTGTGATAAAAAAAACCCTGGAAAAATAGATTAATGTCAGATCTGATATACACATACAATCATTCTATAGAACAAATCCTCAAAGTTTAAATTGAAAAAAATTAACTCTTGACTATAGCAGGTCATTGAACCTTGAACATGAAGTTCATATCGACTGCCATGTCAGACTGGCACTCCATCCAGACCATAAGCAATCTATATATAAATATTGCTTGTCTAGCTTTATTAACCTCTGAAATAGAGGTCGGTCAATTTAAAACGTATCCAATCGTATCAGGTGCGTTGACGTGTACGTTTCTGAGGACATACTAAAATAATATGTCTTACTATCTTTGAGTGAAATATCGTTGAATATGTGTACGAGCTGCGCTGACGAGGTACCCGGCACTATGTTTGAAAGTGTGTAACAAATATAAATGTCCAAGTTTAATTATCTTGCGTCTGGAACATAACCGAATCGAGTGCACCTTATTTTGAGCCACACAGAATGTAGAAGAAGTTTAAGTCATTAAACTTAAAATTTCCAAATGGTACGTTTCTGAATATAAAGTAATGCAAGATTAAGAAATGAAGCACACTCAGCTCCTTACCGGAAACGGTAAAAACCATAAAACAGACATGAAATAACAAAAAGGGGGAACTCGCAAAAGGTAGGCATGGTAATTGATTTATTTGGCCCGCAATATCAAGTCCATTATGCTAAAACGAATAAGTACTTCAAGTTAATGAATAAAATTGTTAGAAAGTAAAATAGAACGATTTGTAGAACTTTGCTATTGAATCGCAACGGCCAGGCATGCATATGATCATAATGTCTATTTTCTGTTGCATTTGGTATTTTTTACTGTCTTCGTGCCATTGCCCCGTAACGGTTATTTTTCACATGCCTACGTTAGCTAAGGATAGTGCCCCCTTTTTCGCAAAAACCCACCATTGACAATCTAGTAAAATTGTATATCTGATTTAGCTATAGGTTTACATGAACAGAAGAGAATAAATAGTTTTGATACGCAACACAGACGTAAACTCGGGATCAAATATTGTGTTTTGTTATATCTCCAGATACGTTAACGTCAACGTATCGGATACGAATGGATACGTTTTAAAATGACCGACCTCTATTAGTAAACTTCAAACCATTAATTCACACTGTTACAGTCAAGATTGTCTCACTTGGCGTTACAAAAATTGGAAATCAAGACTTAATATTAAGATCTTTACATGTATGGGTGTTCAAAATTAATAGAGATCAGCTCAATGGATTAAGTTTTCGCAGTGATAAATTAATATTAATGTAATAGAATATTGCACTGGATTCATTAGCTTGCCACTGTTATAATTTTGTGAACAGTCTTCAAACATAACCAACAGTTACCAAGTACATTTTAGGAGTAATTAGTCTGTAATAAACCAGTTTTCTGGATTGTACAGTAACTAATGCTTTTCCTTTGCAGAAATAAATATTTTTACTTTTCCTTTGGTGGACTGGATTGCATGGCTCTTTGATTGGAGAACTAGAGTTTTTTCCTTTTTCCTTTGAAGAAACATTTTGCTTTTCTTTTCCTTTGTAGAACTCGATTTTTTTAAAACTTTTCTACTATAAGCCTGAGAGAAATTTTATTTTACTTTTCCTTTTTAGAACTAGTTTTCGTTTACTTTTCCTTTTCCTTTGTGGAACAAAGAATTCTTTTATCTTTCCTTTGAAAAACAATTTTTCTTCAGAAAAGAGTGCGCACGCTGAAATGTCTTGCCTGTTTTACTGACCATTGATTTTATGTTGATAATCTTAAAGATTAAGGTTTTACTACCAGTATCACATAAATTTAACATTTTTAAAGATCCATGACAATGAGGTCAAGGCCACGTAAATCCTACCAGACAGATATATTCACCTTACAATTCCATACACCAAATATAGTTGACCTATTGCTTATGATAATTGAAAATCAGACCAAAACACAAAAACTTAATATTGACCAATAAACCATGAAATTGAGGTCAAGATCGGACGATTCCTGTCAGACAGACATGTACACCTAACAATAATTTCATACACCAAATATATTTGACCAATTGCTGATTGTACTTGAAAAACAGACCAAAACACAAAAACTTAACATTGACCAATAAACCATGAAAATGAGGTCAAGGTCGGATGATACCTGCCAGACAGACATGTACACCTAACAATACACCAAATATATTTGACCTATTGCTTATAGTACTTAAAATGCACTCTGCCTGAAGCAGCTGGATACGACCGCAGAGGTCGTACTCTGAACAGTTGGGGGCAAGTATGGACACAATATTCAAGCTTGATACAGCTGTGAATTTGGATAGTGATAAATATTTGACACATTATAGATTTCTGACACAGAATAAATGTGGTCATATAACTTAAAATTTTGAAATCGGACATTTAATCTACTTAATGGTCCAATATCCAAAATATAATGCCATGGTTAGATTCAGCATATAAAAAAACCCATGAATCCAAACAAAGTTTAATTTTGGACCCTTTGGACCTTATATAATATAAACTAATTTGAAAACGGGGCCAAAATTAAAAATCTGAACGCACAGTTAGATTCAGCATATCATAGAACAACAAGAATTCAGTTTTTGATGAAATCAAACAAAGTCTAATTTTGGACCCTTTGGACCTCAATGTAGACCTATTTAAAAATGTCCAAATATCCAATATAGTAATACATGGTAAAAGCCTCAAATAATTCAAGACTTTAAATTAATCCTCATTGAAATTGGTTAAAAGATTTGTATTTATTTTCAACTGAAGATTTCTTGCTGTTGTGCAATACTTAGTAAATCTGTTTACAAACTAAATATAATAATTTACACACCCTGTTTGGTGTGTATCTCCTGTCATATCAGTATTTGTTGTTTCTTTATACAGATCAGAAATAATTTAAGTTAGAACCAGCTTAGCCAGTATAAGAAAAGTCTTGTTTTTGGCCTCTAGTTTCTTAACGATTAAAGCCACAACCCACAAAATCGACCTCAACCTTCTGTGTGTGGTATGGAACCTTGTGGTACAATTTCATAGAGATCCATTGACTTATACTTAAGTATTTGTCCAGAAACCAAAACAAATTGTTCCTCCCCCTCCCCCTTTTGGCCCCTTATTCCTGAATGGTTTGAGCCATAACCCCCAAAGTCAAACCCAACCTTCCCTTTGTGAAATGGAACCTTGTGGTACAATTTCATAGAGATCCATTAAGTAATTGTCCATTAACCAGAAAAACCTTTTTCCCCCCTTTTTTTCCCCCATTTCCTGAACAGTTAGGGCCATAACCCCAAAAGTCAATCCCAACCTTCCTTTTGTGGTATGGAACCTTGTGGTATAATTTCATAGAGATCCATACACTTATACACAAGTTGTTGTCCGGAAACTAGAAAATGCCTTTTTTGGCCCCTAATTCCAAAAATTTGGCCCATAACTGCCAAAATCAATCTTCCTTTTGTGCTATTGAACCTTGTGGTTAAATTTCATAGAGATCCATTCACTTATACTAAAGTAATTGTCTGGAAACCAAATGTCTTCGGACGACGACGACATGATAGCAATATACGAACGCAATTTTTATTCTGTCCTATAAAAATCAGACCAAAATACAATAAACTGTTATCACAGAGATATGTCTCGCCTTTTTGTAATTTTGATAATGCAAATGTTGAAATTAAAATAGCAATACTTTAACATGCAAGTTATGCAAATATTCAGTCGATAAACCATGACTGAAGGTACATGGCTAAACAATCTCCATGGAATGAGATGTGCCAATGCTAATACAACTGCATACCAAATACCATTGACTTATTATAAGTCGTTCCCTTTAAACAAACCTAAACACAAACATTAAATTGTAAACTATGTAAAAGTTTCAAAGTCAATGAACCATTATCAGGGGTGGGGCTATATAATCTCCATGGAAATGATACTTGCAAATGCCAATAAATTTGCAAACCAAATATCATTGACTTAACATTAGCAGTTCATCTTAAACTGATCTAATCACAAACTAATATATGTAAACTAAGCAAAAGTTTCAAAGTAAATAGACCATGACTGAGGGGGCGGGGCCAAATATTCTCCATGGAAATGAGATGTGCTAATGCTTATACAACTGAACACCAATTAACATTGGCCTACCACTAATGGTTCCCCTTGAACTGACCTAATCACAAGCTAATACATGTTAACTTAGCAAAATTTTCAAAGTCTATAGACCATGACTAAGGGGGTGGAGCCAAACAATCTCCATGGAAATGAGATATGCCAATGCTAATACAACTGCATACCAAATATCATTGACCTACCACTAGTAGTTCCCCATAAATTGACCTAATCAACAACTAATACATTGTTGACGCCGCTGCCACAGACGCCGGAAACAGCATACCTATGTGTCGCTTTTTGACTCCGTCAAGGCGAGACAAAAACTTAACATTGACCAATGAACCATGAAAATGAGGTCAAGGTCAGATGACATGTAGCCCTTACAGTCATTCTATACACCACATATAGTTGACCTACTGCTTATAGTATCTGAGAAACAGACCTAATCACATAACTTATCCATACAATGAGGTCATGGTCAGGTGAACTCTGAGGGACATGTTGACGTTGCAAGGAATCCACACACCAATTATAGTTATCCTGTTTCTCATAATAAGTGAGAAATTCACGACAAAAAAACTATCTTTTTTTCAAGCAGTCGCTGAACCATGAAAATGAGGTCAAAACAAGGAATTATTTGAATCTGGAATAATTTTGAATTCTGGAAAATTGATTAGAAATGTATGATGAAAACTAACCCAACTAAATAGGGTTAGCCATGCACGCATGGCTAAGGGGGGTTAGTTAGTTCATACTGAAATGATAGTGAAAGTAAAATTAACCGTTAGCCATGCACGCATGGCTAACCCTATTTAGATGGGTTAGTTTTCATCATATATTTCTCATCAATTTTCCAGAATTCAAAATTATTCCAGATTCAAATAATTCCTTGTTTCAAGGACAATGGACATATGACTGACAGAAACTTCGTAAAATTAGGTATCTACATACAAGGTATAAATCATCCAGGTATTCTACCTTCTGAAATATAAAGCTTTATACAAAAAGTTTACATCACGGCTGCCGCATAGTAATCCCTATGTCTCACATACTGCGACAAAAAAATGTCGCAGGCAATACAAAAACTGAGAGAACTTTTATTTTACTTTTAGAATGAGGTTTTGTTTTTAGTTTTCCTTTGTGGAACTGAGTTTTGTTTTACATTTCGTTTGGAGAGTTGTTTTCTTTCCCTTTGTAGATCTTGTTTTGATTCCTGGCTTGGGACAAGTATATAAAAGCTGGCTTGTGGATATACAAGGAAAGTCATATTTTTATACAAGTTTTCAACAGTACAATCTCACACTTAAAAACTGGGACTGATACTGGGTGCTCTGGAAGGGTATGAATATCCAGCTTCACATGTGACATCCATTTGTAAATCAAAGTACTTGTGAGCATTGAGAGAGTAAAGATTGCATTGCATTCTCATTGTGAACTTAAAATTCTTCATTACATTGAATTAAGCATAGAAACATATTTTGGCAATATTAATTGATTGTTTCCTTTTATTTGTCCATAATCATAATTTTTAATAAAATGATTTTCCTTAAAAATATGGTAATAAGTACATATCCTTTTGAAATGTGGATATTGGAGCATATATTATCAATAAATATATTTGGCCATAGTTGGAATCTAAAGAATGTACACACCATTGCACTATATTGTGTGTACTCATAAATAGAGTTTCAAGTAATGCCAACCAGTCAGTGTATATAGGGATATAATCAACTACACAGATGATGCCCCCGCTTGCATATAACGCTATGAAGGGGCCTAAACTCCAGAACGAATTCAGCAATTTTTTCATTTGTAAAGGGGCATATCTCTAGAACAGTAAAAGTGACACTTTTTAGTGCGTACTAACGGACGGACGTATAGACAGTCAAGGGCAACACTTAGTGCCCCCTCTACTGCAGCAGGGGCATAAAAATCCATGCTAAACATTACTGTAACAAGTGCAACAAAATTCGCAGTATTCATTTATTATTTCTTTTCAAAGAATGCAAATAGTGAGATTTTTTTCCATGAAAATATGAATTTATAAGATTTTGAAATGCTACATCATTCATTTACAATATTATTATATGTACATCAACAACAGAAGCTGATAATATATATGTTAACAATCTCAAAATGTACAACATAACAAACAATAAATATCTGTATCAGATCACATGATAACAATTACAAAGTCACATGATATAATGGATGAACAAATCATATTGTGTTTCATACATGATCAACATTTTTATTTACATTGCGGTAGATAATTTGGAGAATTTACAGCACTTGAATGATCTCCCTTGACACGATCAACCTATTTTCCCTATATATATATGAATGATGGTTATGTTCTATGTATTTGTGATAATTTTACAATAAATGTATGTGAAACAATGAATAAAAATCATAATTGAACACATTTTTGATATACGACCCTTAAAAGTTATATTTTCTTTATTCAAGATTTCAAAACCGTTAAGATTTAAAAATTATTAACAGGAAGTGAATTTTGTTAACTTCACAATATTTTTGTACCAGAAAATTTTTTCTTGTTAACAAAACTAGAGGCTCTAAAGAGCCTGTGTCGCTCACCTTGGTCTATGTGAATATTAAACAAAGGACGCAGATTGATTCATGACAAAATTGTGTTTTGGTGATGGTGATGTGTTTGTACATCTTAATTTACTGAACATTTTTCCTGCTTACAATTATCTCTATCTATAATTAACTTGGCCCAGTAGTTTCAGAGGAGAAGATTTTTGTAAAAGATTACTAAGATTTACGAAAAATGGTTAAAAATTGACTATAAAGGGCAATTACTCCTAAAGGGGTCAACTGACCATTTCGGTTATATTGACTTATTTGTAAATCTTACTTTGCTGAACATTATTGCTGTTTACAGTTTATCTCTATCTATAATAATATTCAAGATAATAACCAAAAACAGCAAAATTTCCTTAAAATTACCAATTCAGGGGCAGCAACCCAATAACGGGTTGTCCGATTCATCTGAAAATTTCAGGGCAGATAGATCTTGACCTGATAAACAATTTTACTTCATGTCAGATTTGCTTTAAATGCTTTGGTTTTTGAGTTAAAAGCCAAAAAATGAATTTTACCCCTATGTTCTATTTTTAGCCGTGGCGGCCATCTTGGTTGGTTGACCAGGTCACGCCACACATTTTTAAAACTAGATAACCAAATGATGATTGTGGCCAAGTTTGGTTTAATTTGGCCACGGAGTTTCAGAGGAGAAGATTTTTGTAAAAGATTACTAAGATTTACGAAAAATTGTTAAAAATTGACTATAAAGGGCAATAACTCCTAAAGGGGTCAACTGACCATTTCAGTCATGTTGACTTATTTGTTAATCTTACTTTGCTGAACATTATTGCTGTTTACAGTTTATCTCTATCTATAATAATATTCAAGATAATAACCAAAAACAGCAAAATTTCCTTAAAATTACCAATTCAGGGGCAGCAACCCAACAACAGGTTGTTCGATTCATCTGAAAATTTCAGGGCAGATAGATCTTGACCTGATAAACAATTTTACTTCATGTCAGATTTGCTCTAAATGCTTTGGTTTTTGAGATATAAGCCAAAAACTGCATTTTACCCCTATGTTTTATTTTTAGCTGTGGCGGCCATCTTGGTTGGTTGGCCGGGTCACGCCACACATTTTTTAAACTAGATACCCCAATGATGATTGTGGCCAAGTTTGGTTTAATTTGGCCCAGTTGTTTCAGAGGAGAAGATTTTTGTAAAAGATTACTAAGATTTACGAAAAATGGTTAAAAATTGACTATAAAGGGCAATTACTCCTAAAGGGGTCAACTGACCATTTCGGTTATATTGACTTATTTGTAAATCTTACTTTGCTGAACATTATTGCTGTTTACAGTTTATCTCTATCTATAATAATATTCAAGATAATAACCAAAAACAGCAAAATTTCCTTAAAATTACCAATTCAGGGGCAGCAACCCAATAACGGGTTGTCCGATTCATCTGAAAATTTCAGGGCAGATAGATCTTGACCTGATGAACAATTTTACCCCATGTCAGATTTGCTCTTAATGCTTTGGTTTTTGAGTTATAAGCTAAAAACTGCATTTTACCCCTATGTTCTATTTTTAGCCGTGGCGGCCATCTTGGTTGGTTGACCGGGTCACGCCACACATTTTTAAAACTAGATACCCCAATGATGATTGTGGCCAAGTTTGGTTAAATTTGGCCCAGTAGTTTCAGAGGAGAAGATTTTTGTAAAAGTTTACGGACGACGGACGACGGACGCAGGACGACGGACGACGGACGCAAAGTGATGAGAAAAGCTCACTTGACCTTTCAGGTCAGGTGAGCTAAAAATTGGTTGTTCGTGGCATCCAATAAAATGTTCAATAGAATCAAAATTATCCTTCTTTTCTTTAAACAACAATAAAAAAACTTCCATCATTAGAAAACTGACAGTATTTTGACTTTTTTTATTGTGGTATTTGATGAGCTTCTGTAACAGCTATGAACAATTCCATTCAAATAAATAATTTTTTCACATAATCGATAACATATAAAATTTTCAATTGTTTTTCATACAAAGTAAATAACTAGATCTATAACACTAAATTTGACACATTACAAACTGAACTATTTCACAGTATTTTCAACAGTATCATTTAAATGGCTTTTTTCAATTATTGTGCACCAAGAGTCAACTCAGACCTAGATCTATAACTTACATGCAAAAGTTGAGGTTTTCAAAAATGGTTTACAGCTAGCTAGATTCAAAGTATAAAACATTATCTTGGTTTTACAACTCTGTAGTTTTCCTGAAATCTATTTGCATAAATCTGTTTATCATCAAATTCTTTTTTGCTCAAATATGTTAATAAATATGCTTATCCTATGTACACAGGAGTTACACCTTATCACATTTAGTTTTGTTGTAGTTATTTCCCTTTGGACAGGAGACAACTCTTAGTAGGCTATGAGCCCAGGCAAGTGAAGAGCTATCTTAATAGGTATAAATATGCCCATATCCTTTTTGAAATTTCTTGACATATATCAAATACATAATTATTAGTCAGCAGCACAGAAACCTATATTAACAAGGATATTTTTTCAAATAAAAAATACTTTTAGGGGTTGCGGAATGGTACCATGGATTCATGTTAAAGGGAGCAGAAAATTACATCATCTTTGCCAAAAAAGTGGGTGCAAATAAATAAGATAATAATATCTTTCATCTTTATATAGGAAAACAAAAGGGTTGTACACATTTTGGCCAACTTCAGGGGATGTTGTACCCCTCCCCCAATAAACCCTTAAATAATCTTAAAAGTTGCATAAGTCTTTTAGTTAAAATAAAATAGTGTTTTTTTCATTCCCCTACATTTGAATTACCAAAATACAAAAATATTTCAAATCTAATATCTGTCCAACATCACTAGCTATATATATATTTAATATCTATTTTTTATCTTAAGTTTTATAACCATTGATATATTATCACAATAAATGAACAGATTATTAACTTTTATGATAAATTACAGTTAACCTATACTAAAGTCAACTCAAGTACTCATGTACTTATACAGATGCTGTAAATGCATGTCAATAAAAAAATTCTGGAAAAAAAAACAAAGACTTTTAGTTTGACATACATTCTGATTTCTTATAAATTATATATAGTAAAATGAAGGTCTTTTGGTACATTTTACAACTGACAAAAACATTTAAAAATAACAGGTAACTAATCAATTTGTTAACATCTGTCACTCAAGAGACTACACATCTATTTATACATTTAGATTTACCATATTAAAATATTATAGATTTTATAATGGGCAAATATGTACTAAAGGAACAACCATTTAACTTCAAGGGTTATGGTTTTTTCTTAAAAAAATATTCTGATCCCTAAACATATATTTGTTCACATCAGTTGTACCAGTGAAGAATTATTTAGATTTCAATATGAAACAAACAAAAAAACGGTCTTTCTCTGGAATTTTGAAAGGACACCAAACTGCAGTCGGTCAAAACAATTTAGTTGTTTTAACTTCAAGACTATTCTATATAATAGAAATTAATATCATATGACTTAAGGATGTTTGCTTCTCTTGTTTCAAAATAAAAACTTTATAAAAGACTGTTATAAATCGAAAGTATATGTATATCGGACCTAAAAAAGCAGAAAAAATACAAAGTCTGTGTCCTTGCTTTTGAGATATAAGCTATTGAAAATTTGGTGGGAAATGATTTTCTCTAGATTTTTCATACATCTAACATTGGCTCCTTTTCTCTTTCAAAAACTATGAAAAATTAACAAGATAAGATTTTCAAATAAAATGCTCCGCAGGGCACAGCTTGATACGACCGCAGAGGTCGAACCCTGAACAGTTGGGGCAAGTATGGACACAACATTCAAGCTTGATACAGCTTTGCATTTGGATTGTGATTAAATATTTGACACAGCATAGGTTTCTGACACAGAATGAATGTGGTCTAAGAACTTAAAAATTTTAAATTGGACATTCACCTATTATGGTCCAATATCCAAAATCTAAATACATGGTTAGATTCAGCATATCAAAGAACCCCAAGAATTCAATTTTTGATGAAATCAAACAAAGTTTAATTTTGGACCCTTTTGACCTCAATGTGGACAAAGTTGATAACGGGGCCCAAAAATCAAGTCTAAATACATGGTTAGATTCAGCATATCAAAGAACCCCATATATTCAATTTTTGTTGAAATCAAACAAAGTTTAATTTTGGACCCCGATTTGGACCAACTTGAAAACTGGGCCCATAATCAAAAATCTAAATACATGTTTAGATTCAGCATATCAAAGAACCCCAAGAATTCAATTTCTGTTAAAATCAAACTAAGTTTAATTTTGGACCCTTTGGACCTTAATGTAGACCAATTTGAAAACGGAACCAAAAATTAAGAATCTAAATACACGGTTAGATTCGGCATATCAAAGAACCCCAATAATTCAATTTTTGATGAAATCAAACAAAGTTTAATTTTGGACCCTTTGGACCTCAATGTGGACCAATTTAAAAACGGGGCCCAAAATCCAAAAACTAAATACACGGTTAGATTCAGCATATTAAAGAACCCCAAGAATTCAAGAATAAAACCCCATTGAAATTGGTCAAGAAATAAGCAATTTATACGAAGTATCTTCTTTTGCACAATACTGTGCAATTAAATATTTCTTGCTATTGCGCAATACTGTACAATTGACAATTTCTTGCTATTGCGCAATATTGTGCTAATAGATATTTCTTGCTATTGTGCAATACTGTGCAATTGAAGATTGCTTGCTATTGCGCAATACTGTGCAATTGAAGATTTCTTGCTATTGTGCAATACTGTGCAATTGAAAATTTCTTGCTATTGCACAATACTTATTATATAATAATTTACACATCCTGTTTGGTGTGTATCTCCTACCATATCATTATTATTTGCTTTTAAATATAAATCAGAAATAACCAACTTAAAATGGAAAATTTTAAAAGAAAAAAAAAAGGAAAAAAAGAAAAAAAAAGAAAAAAAAAGAAAAAAAAAAAAAATCCCCCCCCCCAAATTTTTTGAACCCCCTTATGATTCATCACCCCCAAACTCAATCCCAGCCTTCCCTTTGTGGTATGGTACCTTGCAGTACAATTTCAGAGAGATCCATACACTTGAACACAAGTTATTGTCTGGAAACTAGAAAAATGTGTTTTTTGGCCCCAAATTCCTAAACATTTAGGGCAATTACCCCCAAACTCAAACCCAGCTTTCCCTTTGTGATATGGAACCTTGTAGTACAATATCAGAAAGATCCATACACTTACACACAAGTTATTGTCCTGAAACTAGAAAAATGCTTGTTTTTTGCCCCTTTTTGGCCCCTAATTCCTAAAATATTGGGGCAATTACCCCCATCATCAATCCCAGCCTTCCCTTTGTGGTATGGTACCTTGCAGTACAATTTCAGAGAGATCCATACACTTGAACACAAGTTATTGTCTGGAAACTAGAAAAATGTGTTTTTTGGCCCCTTTTTGGCCCCCAATTCCTAAACGTTTCAGCAATTACCCCCAAACTCAATTCCAGCTTTTCCTTTGTGATATGGAACCTTGTAGTACAATTTCAGAAAGATCCATGCACTTACACACAAGTTATTGTCATGAAACTAGAAAAATGCTTGTTTTTTTGCCCCTTTTTTGGCCCCTAATTCCTAATATTTTGAGGCAATTACCCCCAAAATCAATCCCAGCATTCCTTTTGTGATATGGAACCTTGTGGTACAATGTCAGAGAGATCCATACACTAACACACAAGTTATGTCTGGAAGTAACAAAAATGCTAATTTTTGGCCCCTTTTTGGCCCCTAATTCCTTTACTGTTGGTACCATAACCCCCAAAATCAATCCCAACCTTCCTTTTGTGGTATTGAACCTTGTGGTAAAATTTCATGGAGATCCATTCACTTAAACTAAAGTTAGAGTGCGAAAACCAATGTGTCTTCGGACGACGCCGGACGACGACGACGCCAACGTCATACCAATATACGACCACAAAATTTTTTTTGCGGTCGTATAAAAATATCCATATACCATAAAGGGTTCTAGGAAAAGGTGTGCATGATTGTCCTCTATGGAAGAAATAGTGTAAGGTGTAGAGAGGCTAATCTTATTTTGAAGATTTTATACCAAAAAATGATTTTGTTTTATCAATGGTGGGAATACAACCTCTTCTCTTTGAGTTACTATTCAAAGTTGTTTAACATCTTTTAGTAACACTGGAAGGTTCCATACAATGTATTCTGCTTAAATGGGAAGCTGTAGGCATGGAGCTAATTTGATTTAAGCATACACATGGTGATATCAATTACTCAGACATAAGGGTTTTTGCCATTATTAAATTCTTCAGTATAATTGTCCCTAAGAAATGCAACCTTTGAAACCATGAGAACAAGGTCAAACTAATAGAGATTTGCTTCCATTGGCTATAAGCATCTTTCAAGTTTCTGCATAACAGAGGAAACTGAAATTGGACTAAGAAATAGCTGTACATAAAAATATAATACCCATATCAAGATACATGTATTATCAGTTACACAGTGTGCTAGTGACCTAATACGATATATACAGGGTCATTAAATTTCCTATGGGGTGAGAGCGAAGCTCAAACCTGATATGAAATTTACTGACACCTATATATCATTTTAGGTCACAAGCACACTGTGTAAAGAATTTATCTTACTATCTTAACGTCTGGAATTCAGACTAGTGGCCTATTAAAGTGATCAAGTCTTCAATATTAAGAATCTAATGTCATTGGTCTCTACAAAACCAAATACCAACAATAACAATTTGTTTGCGTTTAATGTTTTTTCTGCATTCATTTTCATTCATTTATCATCAATTTTTTCATCTGTTGTTTGCGCGAAATGTTTCAGATTTTTTTTTAACGTCATGTTGTTTTTATAAAGAGACATAATAATGCTACTAACTGTGTATTCAAATCAAACAGGCCCACTAACCTAATATCATATATACAGGGTCTCCACATATTCACTTTTAACCAATGATATTCCTAGAAATGTATAGGAGGTAAGATAAATATAAATATCAATTCACACAGAATATACCACAAAGTTTCAAAACGCAAATCTTTGGTGGATAGTTGTCTCATTGGCTATCATATCAAATCTTTGGTGGATAGTTGTCTCATTGGCTATCAACTCTCCTTCAGGTTCTCTGATGTTTTTAATGTGTAAATTACAGTCAGGTTTATTCCAGGGAAAAGTTGAAAACATCTTAGCATCTCAACTCAAATTTGACAACAGCTACTTTACAGCATAGAGTGTGTCAGCCCTTTGATTGAAAAAAAAACATCATTACCGGTATATCATATAAAATTTCAAACAAATTCACCTTGCCATCATTTTTACCATTACGGGCATTTGAACCCCTCTTTCCGTAAACCCTGAATCCACCCTGCTGTCTGTCTTTAAGCGACTTAAGGTTTTTGATTGCCCATTGGTATCTCTAAATGAATTACTGTGAAATGTTACACCCGTTTTGACTTTAACTGTAGAAGGTCCTTGCAAAATGTATTTTTAACTTCAAATAATATCTTAAATCATTTCAAATCACTCACTACATTTATACATAAAATTAGTGTTGATATTGTATACATCAAATATATACAAACTATGTACAAAAACACCAAAAAAAAAACTATAATTATGTTAAATAAACAATTCTGAAACACAACATTTCAACTTCTCTAAAAATGTGAGATTTGAATACGAGACATCAATTGATGGGATACTGGCACATATAAACTACTCAAAACTTAACAACAAAATTTTAAAATTTAAAAAATTTTGTCAAAGCACTGTAAAAACAACAATGCACAAAAATATAGCACTATGTTAAAATACAACCAAAAAATTATCATGAAAATGTCATCTCTTACAAATTTACATACACTTCATACATAAGAACCTTCCATTTATTATAATAGGTTTACTCTGAGAAAAGGTATTACAAAAAAATATTGCCTGAAAACTAGATTGCCATTTATATATATAGCATGTATAGTAAAAGTAGAAAATTAGTTGAGGTTCAATTATAACTTTTACAAAAATATTTTGGCTGCAAAATAGAACAGTCTTCAGGGCCTTCATAATTTGTAAATTTTATAAATTTTGGAAAAATTTATCAGTCTATCCTCAATAATAAAATTTATAAAAGAAGAAAAAAGTATTTTTGGATCATTCCAGATTCTGATTTTACAATTAATTTCCTGCTAAAAATGAAATAAAAAAACGACACAGCTTAAACTTAGATGATGTAAATTGGTCTAAAATGCTGTATGTATAATAATAATTATTGTAATTGAAGCCTTATGTGTTTTTTGTTCAAATATAAAAATAAACTCATCATAGATACCAGGATTAAATTTTGTATTTACGCCAGACGCGTGTTTCATCTACAAAAGACTCATCAGTGACGCTCAAATCGAAACAAGTTAAAAAGGCCAAATAAAGCACGAAGTTGAAGAGCATTGAGGACCAAAATTCCTAAAAGTTTTGCCAAATACAGCTAAGGTAATCTATTCCTGAGGTAGAAAAGCCTTAGTATTTCAAAAATTCTAAAGTTTTGTAAACAGTTAATTTATAAATATGACCATATCAATAAACCGTCATATTTCTAACAAGCATGAAGGCATGAGGAGAAATTTTTTTCATAAACAGGACTTAGGAAAATGTATTTATACACCAATCCCAAGTAAGTCTGCCATTTAAAAAAATATTACGTTTTTCTGTTATTCTTCAGCGTCGAAACAGAAAATGTTTGATGAAGTCAACGAAAAGGGATTGTTTTACAAATGTCATTGGGTCAACTGGGAAAAATTGCTGAACTCAAGATTAGTGTATTAATACACAAACTATTTTCATTCTATGTAAATATATTATCAAATGTTGTCTAAAATTGAATCTGATATATCCCCTGTTGTACCAAATTCAAACTGCACAGATGGGTCAAACACATCACTTGGTTTATGAACAAGCCGTTGAGGAAGATAAAAGTTTGGTGGCAGTCGCCTTTGTTCATGAAACACCCTGTTCCCTGAATCAACAACATTTCTTTGTCCTACATATTGCACTCTAGGATTAAGACTAGATTTAAAGTCAAAATTATCAGGAATATTTACTCTTGAACTTTGACCTTTGTCACCAGAATGTATTGATATTGTTTCATTTTCTAGTTGATAAGGAGGCAGTAATTTCTGAGGTAATTCCTTTTTCTGAGGCGTGGTTGGATAAACTTCAACTTCCTCCGGGGAGGACACATCTTCATAGTCTGTGTTAGGCACAACATTTGACGAGACTTTGGGTTTGTTTGTTAAATTACAGGGAGCACTCATTTGACGATGTACTTGTGAACTACTGAATCTATCCCTATTCATTGGACCTGTATATTCTAAACCCTGATTTGAACTTGACAAAAGTCCTTGGTTACTAATCTGTCTAACAGAATGTATTGAATTTTGGAAGTCAAACACGCTTCCTTTAGAAGAGGCAACATAGTTTCCTGATGAACTAGGTATAGGTGAACAAATGGCAGACTTTTCTGAACAAGGAGGAGCGTTTTGATAGCCTAGGTGACTTTTTACATGCGACTGATCAAACGACTGACTTCTATGCATATTTGACAAGCTTGACTGATGATGTGCATGTTCAGTCCGCAATCTAGTGCTTAAGGACAAAGGTTCTGATTGTTGTAATACTTGTTGAAATTTATCACTTCTTCCTTTGCTGACGATTTGTTCATTTTGGAGCAAAGAATGTGTTGACATTTCTTGATGAGGTATTCTTGATGCATTTTGAAATTTCGATTTTCCATGAGAATGGTCATGATATTTCCTTTGACCATGAGATAAGGTCTCATGCTGTGGTACATGATGTAATCTTGAATAGGGATCCACTTTTGAACTAGATTTAGGACCCTCTACAGATGAGTTGTCAGAATTTTTCATGTGTGATTGCCTGTGATGTGCAGCCATTTTTGGATGCTTTCGTTGATACTGAAAACTGGGACTTACATTTGACGTTGGGCTGGATGTTAAATGATCTTGAATTTGATCCTTATTTTTGTTCAAAAAGTGATCCTGAACTTTATCACTTTTATGAGACATCAAATGCTCCTGAATTTTATTCATTTTACTCGGAATAAAATGATCCTGCAATTTTTCCATCCTATTTTGAACACAAGAATCTTGAACATTTTTTCTACTTGCAGAAAACTGCTCTTGAATTTTATCCATTGCATTTGAATTCATTTGAACTTTATCATTCTTATTAGGCACAAAATGATTCTGAAATTTATTTGATTTATCAATCATATCTAATATAGCATCCTGAGGTTCTGTTGAAGAAGTTATATAATTGTTTGATTTTGTAATCACATTACGAGTTTTCTCAGATACAGCACATTCTGGTGGCATTGCTAAAGACTGTTGTTGATTTGAATTAAAAAAATTAGTTTTTCCTGTTAGACTTTGTCGTCTTTCTTGCGGTTTATTGTAATTTCTTAAAATGTTAACATTATGGCGTTGCTTCTGCTTACTAAAATCCTGTCCATTTTCAGTATTTTTAGGTCTATTCTGATTGAAGGATGGAGAAACAATCACATTTTGTCTTTTGTCCCATCCTTCAGCATCAGGTGACTGAGCAGCAGTCTGTTGTCTATTTTGAGAAAAGACTTTAGGGGAAGGAATAGAACTTGGTTTGTATGTGTTTAAATGTACATCAATTAACTGTACAGGAGTGAAACTAGTATCAAAATGAGTATGATGGTTAGATAGGATGGAACTATCTTGAGAATTGCCTCGCTGAACAATAGGAGGGTATTCCTGTATGCTCTTTTGCTGGTCAACATTTCCTAATGGACTGAAGTTTGAAGGTGAGACATATATCTGAGGACTTTTCTGTTGTAGTAATGTTATATTAGGTGAAGGCATAGTCCTATTAGAAAGCTGTAATAAACCATGCCCAAATCCTTGACTTTTTAAAATCAGTTCGTTGGTCATTTTTGCAGAAGCCACTTTGGCCAAATCAATGGGTGAAATATTCTGTGTAGGTCCTTCAAGAGGTGGAGATATATCACAAATATAACTTTCATCCTCTTTGCTCTGGTTGCAATCAATAGCTAAAGGCTTCAGAAATGATTCTGACTTCTGGACAGTTTTAGCATTATTAGGTGAATGAATTAAATTAAGTGGAGCTACATTATGTGTAATCACTGCAGCATTTCCTTTCTTTGAATAATTAAATGGTCCAGGTGATTTCCTATAAAGAATATCTGATAAAGGTTGCTCACTTGGAGGTATTATAGAAACTGGCCGAATCGGAGATAATGAATCTGTAGTAAAAAATGTTTCTTCTTTCAGATGCTCTGCATAATCTTCAAAGTCAAAGTTTGTTACTAATGTAGGAGATTCCGGATCACTTGTATCATCTTTGTTTCCATTGTTTAAAGCATCCATTTGAACCTGATTATTTGTTATGATGTTTGGAGGTCGAGGTGACCTTCGTCTACTGGCTAAAGAATCAGATTTGACATGAAAATTTGAACCACTATAGCAACTTGGTGGTGTCAGTAATAGATTGTTCCTGCTGTTTTCAGATACAGATGTCGGAGTTGGCTTACAGGTCATTTTGCTGTTTTGAGAAATTGGTGTCCGAGATTGCTTGCAAATACTTTTGCTGTCATTAAATCCAGAAAAAGGTTTAAAAGTATTGTTGGTTTCCGTAAAGTTTATCATTGACCTTGAACTTGTTTCTGTTTTGGTATCATCTAATTTATTAGCTGAACTGCAAAATAGGAAAAACTGTTCGGATGAGTCAATTTTTGGAATGCATGTTTCACTTTTTTTGTTTATTTCATCTATCCAAGAGTGTGTGACAGTTTTATTTGAGAAATTGTTCTCTTTACTTTGTTTAAAATCTAAAAAGTTTGACTGTTGTGATGAAGAATCCCTTACTGATTTATTCTCTGATTCATTATCTAACTTCGAAACAGTACAGAAATTTGAAGGCCTAATCACACGGTCGTTACAAATCCTTCTTGCTATATGGTCATTGCTCATCATGCTCATAGGTTCATCATTTACAACTGTTATATCAGAAGAAAACTGACCAGAATCGGCTGTATTATTCATAATAATAACCTGACCTTCCTTTGACCTTTTTGACTTAGCAGATGCCCCTCCTGCCATTGTGTCCATAGGTGAAGTAGCATTGGTAAGTAAAGACATAACTGACTTTTCAAATTTTTGTTTAGCTTCTTCAGGAATAGTACCCATTGTCTTAGCTATTAATTCTAACAAGTTGTTCGAGCTATTCTTGTTTAGTTCTTCATCAACTTTAGAAGGCTGAGCCCTTTTGACTGACACTGAATCAATTTCAGTAGACATAATTGGTTTATTTGGATAAACATAAACCTCCTCAGGTTTTGACCTATCTTTAAGAGATTTCTGACTTTCACTAAAAACAATGCTTGGAGTAGAACTAACAAATATATCACATACATGCTTACTCTCACAAAAGTTAGGAATGGCCTTATTCATAAATGATAAATCCGTTACTGAGCTACTTGTAACTTTTTGTCCAATATCAAAACTAAAATCTTTCCTTGAAAAGGATGATCCTGATATACCACTGTCTATTCTGTTGACATTATCTTTTTGTTGAATAGGAGCAGATTTCACTGGACGAAGATCGGCAGATTCCAGCCAATCAATATCAGTACAGAGTTGAGCAATTTTTGAACCTTTTGGTAAGACGATTTCCACTTCCGTAATGCTTTGCCTATCTGACATATCTTCAGTTTTCTCATAATTATGCTTTTCTTTGTTTGCGTTTCCTATTTCTAATATATCATCAAATGTGACCTTGGGTGATGGGAGAATAGAATCGAAAAGAGCGTCCTGTGCACTTAACCCTTTCTTTTCAACTGGTGCAGATATAAGATCTGCAATAGAATGAAAAAGATTTCTCTCCTCCTGTTTTTCCTTCAAATTTTCAGTACTTTTAAGACCTGATAAGTTGTGATTACTTTTGTTCCTATTCACTTTGTCATATGTCAGTGATTCTTTACTTTTAGCGTTGCTCTTCTCTAAAGACGACAATTCTTTGTTTTTCATTTTTTCTTTTTCTGGAATTAAGTTCTCCTTACACTTGGCATTATCGTTTGCCACACATAGAGATTCTTTAGACTTAGAGCTATCTTTTTCTGTAGTTTTCAAAGGTTTTGATTTCGTTTTCAAAAAACTTCTTTCAGTCTGAATGCCAAGAGTTACTGTATAAGTTAACTTCCTGTTTGTACCAGATTTTGTATCAGCAACACAATGTGACGATCTAGTTTGTGAACTTATCTCAGCATCCTTACTTACTCTTTCCAATAGTGATTTTTCCCTCGGTTTTATCAACTTCAAACCAACACTGAAACCATCAAAGTATTTACAGTTCTCCATCTCTTTCAAAATGTCATCCCCATCACATGATACACCAACATCCCTTTTTATTATGACAGGCATTACAATATTATCTCCCCTGTTTTCCTTATCATTTTCAATTTCCGTTATTTTCTTACAACCTTTTTCTTCCTGACTAGAATTAATAGGAGCAATACTAGAATAAGCACCATTTGTGATTGTCGGTGATTTTACAATTTCAACTAAAAGTCCTCCAGCACCATCTGGTGGTGGTGTTTGACAAGGCTGTCCATTGTAAGGTGAGGTAACTGATAAAATATTTGATACAGGTGGTGTGACACTTGGAGAACTAGTCCTTATCAACTGGTCTTGACATGACAAAGATGTCTCCACATTGTCACGGCCATTCCTTTTTACATCCGTAGCACCAAGAATATTTACTAAGTCAGGAGGATCCAGACCATCCTGACTTATGATTACTTTTGCTGAATTACTTTCATTTTGCACATCACTATTTTTAGAAATTTCTGACACTTTTTCAAGAATCGGTGGCGATATTTCTGACCTTGTAGAAGTAATCGATGGGAGAGATTGAACATCCGTATTAGAATCAATTGTTATCTCACATGGTTTAATTTCTTCACTCACTACTGCTTTGTCAATTTCAGTGTTTTCAACTTTTTCCTCATTTGCTTTTCTTAGCGAAACAGAAAACATTCCCAATTTATAAAAATATTTATCCTTTTCTGACAACGTTTCACAATCTAAGGGTTCAAATACTTGACTTTTATCTTTTGGAGTAATACAAAATGTAAAGTAAGGTGATATTAGGCGTTTCCGACTTTTAGATGATTTCTTCGGTTTCTCATGTTTTTCAGATTGCCTTTCTGACTGTACAGTACCTTCCTTCTTTGCTGAATTGTCCAAAATACTTAATTTTCCAGCTATCTGCTTCCGTCTTTTAGCTGCATTTATCTGTCTCTGTGTTAGAGGCAAGGTGTGTACTACACTTTTTTTCGGTCGTAATATTATCTGTGTCATTGTTCTTGTGTTTCGCATTCTACAAGGAATCTGATTATGTTTGATCAACATATCCCTTGTTTTGAATGTCCTTTCACAAGCTTTACATTTTACAGGCTTTTCGTTTTTCAATTTTTGAGCAGTATTCTTTTTACTGTCTGGTACTTTTGTTTTTGTGGCTGGTTTTTGTTTACTTTGTGGTTTTGTTTTTGAACTATTTAACACAGCTGATTTAGACTTTTCAATTTTCTTGTCAACAGTTTTATTACTTTCTCTAATGTTACTTTTCTTTTCCTTTGCCTTATTTGAATTCACTACTGCTCTTTCTTTCGCACCAACTTTCCCATTTTTCTGTTTTTCAGGAACTTTTGCCTTAAGTAGTGGTTTCTGTTTTCCATTAACAGCTTTTTTAACACTTTTTGCAGCCCTTGTTTGCTTTTTAGAATTGGATGCATTTTTCTCATTTGATAAGCAGTCAGTCAAAAGAACAACCAAATTTTTCTTCCCATCATTTCTCGTCTTTAAAGTTTTAGCATTTTTTGCCTCTTTTGTCTTCGTTTTTAAATCACTTTTCCTTTTTGCTTTGTTATTATTTTCTTCTTTTTTATTTTCACTTGCATTATCACCTTCCAGTGGACTTTCTTTTTCTGTCTCTACCTCTTTCACATCTGTTATTAATTGTTCCTTTTTGTTTATTTTTAATTTTATTCTATTGTCAACCTTTTGTTTCACTTTGTTTTTTAACAATTTATCCTGCATTTCTTTAAGAGTCATTTCCTTTTTTTTAACTTTTGTTGGAAAATCGTCAAAAAAGTCTTTGCTTTTTCTTTTCCTAATTCGTTTGGGAAGAGCAGCTCCTATTCCCCACACTTCAGATTTAGGTTTTTCTCCTGTGACTAATTTCAAAGTTATTTTCGGTATTTTGTTACTATCAGATGTCTGCGGTTGATGACTTGAAACAATGTATGTTTTATTAAGAGATTCTGTCGATATTTGGTTGCCATCAGTTTCAAGATCTGGATTACATGGCAATGCATCAGGTTTGACAATGGATGTTTCTAGATCACATGATAACACCTCCTGACCACACGGAGACTGAACCTGTTGGCATGGTGAATGCTCAACATGCAGTGGAGATTCTTCTGGTTTTGAGGCACTGGTTTCCAGAGGATGCGGTGAAGGTTCTGGTGTATCAGAAATAAAATCATAGATTTTCAGGGCTTCATCCAACTTATCTGCATTGCTCATCACCTGTAAGCAGATATAATGTCATCTATTAAATCAAAATTACAAAATGGTTTGACGTTTAAACTACATGTAGTTATCAGAGCACATGTTGTATTGACTGACACAAGACATAATTATTATTCGTGTTAACTAAATCAATGCTTTTGCATAAATTTGATAACAATACGAAAGGAGATCAGGATTCTCACTAAGTTAGTCCATGACTCATGAAAATCTGTCTGAACTCATCATTTTCAAAACCATGAAGTCCAGAGATGCACTAAGATTGTAAAATGCTGTATCAACTGAGCACATGTATCATCATTTTATATCAAAAGTTTTAAAATAATCTAAATTAGTTGTCGTTTCCTTGCTTTTTTTGTCATAGAGACTGAAATGATAAAGTATATAGCAATAAAATTTCATCTTCTCAATGTTGGGACTCGCCATGGCTAAAAATGACAAGTACCTTTATTTGCTATCAAAAATCCATAATGAGAACCCTGGAGCTTTGAACAAAATATAATATAATAAAAAGAGTTCCAATGTCCCCCACGTTGTACATATTTTATCTATCCAAGGTACAAGGGCAATAACTAAAAAAAAGCATTTTTTTTCTTAAAACTTTTTATTAATATCTTAGAGAAATGAAGGCTTCAGAGCAAATGCAATGTGATTTCCATTATATTTAATATTTCCAAGGGGCATAACTCATTAAAAATATTTGATCAGCACTTATTTTCGACAGTGTCACAGACATTGCTGATACAAACCTATGACATAAGTTTCATAAAATTCTGGTAGTAATTGTACACATCAGAACACAATTTTCCATATAATCAATATTTCCAAGGGGCCTAGCTCTTTAAAAAATAATTGATCGGCACTGATTTTTAAACTTGTCAAAGACATTGATGATATAAACCTATAATATAAATTCATAAAAATCTGGCAAGAATTGTACACAGAGCGCTCATAAGGCAATTGTCCATATAAATCAATATTTCCAAGGGCATAACTCTTTTAGAAATTATTGATCGTCACTGATTTTCGAACTCTTCCAAGAGATTGCTGATATAAACCAATGATATAAGTTTCATAAAATTCTGGCAAGAATTGTACAAATGAAAGCGCTAACAATGCAATTTTCCATATAATTAATGTTTCCAAGGGGCATAACTCTTTAAAAAATAAATGATCAGCACTGATTTTCGAAATTGTCCAAGACATTGCTGATATAAACCTATGATATAAGTATTATAAAAATCTGGCAAGAATTGTACACGTGAGAGCGTGAACAAGACCGGACGGACGCCCAGTGTTTCTATGTCCTCAACACGTTACGCAGTGGACAATATATAATAACCAGAAAATGCCTAAATGAAATAGTTGAGCCTGTCTACTGCTATGTTGAAGATATAACTATATAAGATGTATAATACATTGACACATTTTGAGTCTCATCAACGAGTTACACGCAGATCAACTCTTGTTGCTTTACAGCTGAGAGAAAATAGCTACCTACCTATTTTTTGTAAGTTGTACTAACAAAAACTTTAGTCTTGGTGCATGTGACATGATGTCAATGTTACATACACATTTTGAGGTCAATCTAAATTTGTATCATATTATAATATAAATCAATATTATGTCAGATTTTTAAAATTTTTCAATCATTCACAAATATGATAAGAACTTAAAATATTCTTTAACTGAAGTTTTTCATCGTACATCTAAGTCTATTGGGTGCTGCAATATGTATTTTTTTCTTTAATAATGATGTATGTAACACCGTTTGTTGTAAAAATGTTACATGAACATGTCAATTTCTACTTTATGGCTAAAAATATTTCAAGAATTGACACTGAATTGTTTTTTGTAGGAAACGTTGATACCTTTAAGCACTAAAATCAAGTAAACATACATATCATAGGACATGCACAAAATGCCACACTTTTTGTTACATAAAAACCTTGATATATGATAACAAATTCATTCCTTTTTACACAAGGTTGAGTAAGCTTGTATTCATGAATAAATATAATACGTTTGTTTAAAAAATTTACATCTTAAATTAATTCTTGGAAGTGTTTTAATATTCATGAATGACAATGGTTCTACTCTTGTAATTTGGCATAACCCCCCCCCCCCCCCAATCTATTTATTGATTTACATGAAAATCCCTACCCATCCATATCTTTCATAGGAAAATCACAAACCATTTATATATATATATATTTCCCATATTTCCCAGCTATCATGATATCTTATTTAGATGTTAAACCACATGGGATCATTCATATCATAAGATAAAAAGATCAGAACACAGTTTTTACAGACATATTTATAGTAAATGCACATTTATGACCCATTGACATGTAAATTTCTACCCTTTTATTAATATCTCCGTAAATTTGTACCCCATTGATATTTGACATTCCAAAAAAGGGACCCATACCAGCTGCACGTCTATGTATACCTTTACATAGGAAGAGATCCCTGTGTGGAATTATTGCATATTTTATGATTAAGTGTCTTAACTTGTAATTGTTAAAAAAGGGGGACACTTATGATTATGTATATATATTGTATATTTTATGAAATTCTTGGGAAAAGATCTTTTTTTGTCTTAACAACACTGAATAAAAGTTTTTATTCCATAATATAAATTATCGCTTGTCTTTGCTAATTACAGTTATCAAATAGTGAAGTAAACTGACTAAACTTGATCAATATATTCTCCTGTCAGTTGTCAACACAGGTAAAAATTGATAAGTGATCATTAACCTAATACCCTGGAGTAAACAAAATCTTAGGGGACCTAAAGATTACAATACCAGTGGCAGTTTTATATCAGGAAAAGTATCGAAATGAAAATTAAGTTACTGAATAAATTTCTAACAAAACTGTTTTGAAAATGTCCAATCTTGCTAAATTTTCAAAATTCATTTTAATAATAAATTTGGAATTTTATATCAAGTCTTCAAAATATGTCATTACTGGCAAATATGACCATTTCTGAACTCTTAAATGTGAGACCTGTTACAGAATATCAGTGTTACAGATGACCACAGATATGTCCAACTTGTAATAGCCACAATCCTGTATGCATTTCATCCTTTGTGATATCAACAAATGTAAAGTATCACCAATTTTTGCAGGCAATGACTGTGTATAACAATGAGTGCCACTCATTGGGCAGTAGCTGCTTATCCTTCCAGAGCACCTGAGATCACACATAGTTTTGGATGGGATTCGTGTTACTCAGTCTTAGATTTCTATGTTGTGTTTTGTAAACTTGTTATTTGTTCTTTGGTCTTTTTTTGTTTTTCTTGTTTTGCAATGCCATTGCCAGTTTGTCATTGACATATGAGTTTGACTATCACTTTGGTATCATCTGCCTCTCTTTCACCAGCAAGTTCCTCCACTTTTTTGGTAGGAATAAACAATGTAGCTCAATTTGAAACTTTCTATGCAATGTTTTGAATTGTTTGTGGACTTGTATTTTTGTTTAGTTTGCTCACTTGGTATCGTAGCCATCTCATTACAATATGAAATCTTGTAATAGGAAAATAACTTAATATAATAATAACTTCTATTTCATTTGGTCTCTCTTTGAAAGTTGTCTCATTGGCAATCATTCCACATCTTCTTATCTTTATATGGGAATAAACTTGATAGTCAGGAGCCTGTAATACAGTGGTTGTTGTTTGTTGCTATATATATCAAATCTGTTTTTTCGTTTATTGTTTTGTATATAAATCAGGCTGCTCGTTTTCTCGTTTGAATTGTTTTACATTTGTTATTTCAGGGCCTTTTATAGCTTACTATGCAGTATGGGTTTTGCTTATAGTTGAAGGCCATATAGCAACCTTTAGTTGTTAACTTCTATGTCATTGGTCTCTGGTGGAGAGTTTCTCATTCATTTGTCATTGGCAATCATATCACATCTTCTTACTTTTATATTGACACATTGACTGTTATAATTAATGTACATTACCTGACTACTATTGGCATTTTCTGAATTTTCATCTAGCTTCTTATGAGAACCATTCTAAAAAAAAGATTTTAATTGAACATTACTGTCAAGTATTAAAAGGATAATTAAAAAACATTTATTTTTCTAATTTATACATTCGTATAAGCTATAAATTAGCTACCCAACCAAGAATGATACCATTTCTCTAATTCTTAGTCAATTTATCCTTTCCCCGACTTTTCTTACATTCCTCAGATTTTGCAATTGTAACGTCACAAAACAAACCAAGAATATTACCTTTTAAAGTCTTAGTCTTGCTCTCATATATATAAATACATATACATGACTACTTTTAATATTTCTCACAAATAATCATGATAATTCAAATGTACTAATTTCTGTTAATTTCAAAATCCTATATATCCATTAAGAAAACAAACTTAAACAAGGAAATTTAGTTTTGAATTAATTAACTGATATCTCATTATATACATGTACTTCAATTAACTTCACTACTACCTTTAAAATGAACAATTTGGGTTGCTGTCTCATTGACATACATTATATATATCCTTCTATTCAAAATCCAAAAAAATCAATGAAATCTGAACACTTAAACATGTGTTCACACAATCTCACTTGATCATATCTATCAAACGGAAATAAAAATAAAGTTTTTTCCATGTCGTAATATTGATCAATCAATAAATAGCTTAAGAAGTCAGTCAAGAATTGTTTTTCATGTACGTCACTAAAAACTTTTAAAACATCAATGTAGATATTTACACTATTAGTTTTTTTAATACAAATCCCAATGTACAATAGTTCCTTTTTTATTTTTGGATGTCATAAAAAAGCATGTGATAGAAATGGAAGAACATATTAAAATTCTCCGTTACTAGATATAGGTTAATCATGATTATAGTTTATGAAAACTGGTTCATCTGGTCTCCTCAAGGCGTTTAGTATTCTACTTTCAGTCTTCACATGTACAATGTATCCCTTAAGCTTATAACAGAGACCTCTCACTTTCAGTATTAAATATCAGGTTAATTACTATTTCTACGATCTTTTATAACTGAGCATTCCCTGTTGTGTAGGTCTAACCTTTTGACTCCAGACAGCCAGAGCTAAGACATTTAAACAAGTTTTTGTTTTTAATAAATATAAAAATTAGGTGATGAAGTATGATTGCCGATGAGACATCTATCCACCAGAGACCTTTAGGATGAGGATGTAAACAACAATAGAACATTCTATGGCCTTTAACAATGAGCAAAATCCATACCCCATAGAAAGCTGTATGGAGGATTGTTATGAAAAAATGTGAAATACTTTCATCAAGAAAACCAACAGACTGTTCTTAATGCTTAAGGTGGTACCTAACACTACAGGGAGATAACTCTGTAAAAATCAGCTAAACGTTTTAACTACGTTGTATTGTTAAGGAAATATTAAGCTTCTCAATGATCAAAATTAGTGTTTGTCAAACTGGTTGGTTTTTTTTTTTGAAATTTTTATATTTTTGTCAAAGGGTCAAAGTAAACATTTTGTCAAAATTTTATGAAAATTAAACGAGCCAAATTAATATTAGTCAAGGTGTTGGGTACCACCTTAAACAATAAACAAAAAAAACAAATATATGACAGACAGCATGAAAAAACCCACTGAGATACCAGCTCATATTTTTAGGAAAGGCACATAAATTAAAGAATGTGGCGTGTTAAACATGTTTGTCAAAGTCCAAGTATTTTTATTGTGCTGGAAAAACTGTTGATCCCCTTACAAAGGCTGCTTTTTAACACTGGATTAACCAATTGAGCCCAAAACTACTGGTACATTACAAACGACCACTAAAATGTGTGTATGATTGAAGGACAACATGTACATTTGTAGGTGCACAATGTAATAAGGATCTTGATGACCTAATTCTATACTTAGGGTTAGACATTAAAGGTTATCAGATTGCCCAGGACATTAAATGGAAGTCATCATCGGGCAAGTAAAAGCTACAGTGTATGATTGGCAAGTAAAAATTATAAGTACAAATCAGTGAAAAATACTGGAGCTACATGTAGTCTTAATTAATATGAATCACCTGTAGTCTTAATTAATATGAATCACCATATCAACCAGACCAGACACTATCGACAAATTAAAGTTTTTTTAGTATTTTCTAACTATAGACATTTTAATCATTATCAGAGTATGATTTTGTTGTTGACACCAATCAGATGAGACCTAGCTATTTTAGGAAACTATCAGAGACATAATATAAATCTGAGATTTTCTTAGTATCATCACCTTTTAAAACCTTGAACATGTTGAACAAAAGTGAAATGTAGGCCTAGGTAGCACAGTGTTCAGCTACATGTTACTCTCTACCAGAGAAAACGAAAGCTGAAAATGATGAAACAAACAAAAAAATACGAAAAAAGAGGAATATGAGATTTTTTGAGTCCTGGAAAAGACTTTGAGGAAATCTCAGATATATTAGATTATTTTCAAATACTTTTAAAGGACAGACAAATTAGTCATGCCAAATTCTACAACAAACAGAAAACTATAAAAATATTACTGGTACATGTATATTCTGACTTAAACCAAATATTTATAATTCTTCTTTAGTTTGCTCTTAGGTCAAATGTAGGTCACTGGTGAACTAGTCTCGTTCAAGTGGCTGAGTACAATACTTTTGCCAATCTGCTTCATTTCATTCCTTTTCTAATTGCATGTACATTTTTGTACCTGATTTTATGTCCACCAATGGCAGTACTTGTATATCAAATTTCCTGAGCCAGAGAAAAATTTGGACAAATGATTTTCTCTTTCTTCAAGTTAATATTATGGTCACTTGCATTGCTCAAAGGGCAAGTTGATAAAAATGTTAATGTCGATTGAATTTTTAATTGAAAAAATTATTGTATATGTTTTTATGGTGAAGATAATGCATGAGAAATATAAGAATAGCATTTCAATAACCGTCACCCCAGCATACATTTTATTTGTTAAAGGGCCATAACCATGATAACTCCATTTTCAATTTCAAGTGTAAAAATCATTTTTAAGTTTCCAAGATCTTGCTGATATACATGTATATATATAAACCTTTGTGATTTAATTTTCAACAAAATTTGACAAGAAATGCAGGCAAATGAGGGCTTCCAGTACAATTTTCAATATAATTAACATTTGCAAGGAGCATCACTCCCAAAACTAATTTCCAAGTCATTTCTGTTATACATGATATAAACCTTTAATATAAATTTCTGAAAAATCTGACAAGAAATGTAGATGTGACAGCACTTTCAAGACAATTTTCCATAGAACATGTCTATAACTTACATTTCTAACAGCATACACTTACTGACATACAAACACTTAATTGGTACTCAGTTTGATTTTTTAACTTGTCTATCAATACATTTTATAAATTATATTACAAATGAGAGCAAACCAAGGCCTGGTAAATCTTCAAAACAATAGAATGCGAAAAGTAAATACCTCGGGTATGCAGGGTTACCATTACGATAAAAATATAAAATGTGAAAGCAGTTATAACAGCAGCACTTTAGGGATCGTCCAGTAATTTAATGAGATTGACATGTTTTGGTGCCTATAAGGGCAACGGCATCAGAATATAAAATAGTACTGAACAATATAGGAAAGTGGTAGATTATGTCACATTGTTACCATGGTAGCTAATAGGTATAAATAGAAAGTGAAAGTAAATACAGGTATGAAAATAAACTTGAACAATAAACAAGCATTCTGAGTATTGCCTGGCAATACATAGTCCCCTACCAGTTAAAAATTCATTGTACTGGAACAAAATGCTAACTTGATCTATAACTTGTCATGGTGTAAACTATATAACAAATATCAAGTCAATATCTTCAAGCATGACAAAAAAAATGTGGAAAATTGATTATTTGAGTGAATTTTCTAAGTCCAAAGACCAGAACAAAATTCGAACTTGATCTGTAACTTGTCATGATAAAACTATATACAAATTATCAAATCAATATCTTCAAGCATGATGAAACTAGAGGCTCTAAAGAGCCTGTGTCGCTCACCTTGGTATATGTGCATATTAAACAAAGGACACAGATGGATTCATGACAAAATTGTGTTTTGGTGATGGTGATGTGTTTGTAGATCTTACTTTACTGAACATTCTTGCTGCTTACAATTATCTCTACATGTATCTATAATGAACTTGGCCCAGTAGTTAGAGTGGAAAATATTTTGTAAAAATTTACAAAAATTTACAAAATTTATGAAAATTGTAAAAAATTGACTATAAAGGGCAATAACTCCTTAAGGGGTCAATTGACAATTTTGGTCATGTTGACTTATTTGTAGATCTTACTTTGCTGTACATTATTGCTGTTTACAGTTTATCTCTATCTATAATAATATTCAAGATAATAACCAAAAGCTGCAAAATTTTCTTAAAATTACCAATTCAGGGGCAGCAACCCAACAATGTGTTGCCTGATTGGTCTGAAAATTTCAGGGCAGATAGATCTTGACCTAATGAACAATTTTACCCAATGTCAGATTTGCTCTAAATGCTTTGGTTTCAGAGATATGAGCCAAAAACTGCATTTTACCCTATGTACTATTTTTTAGCCATGTCGGCCATCTTGGTTCGCGGGCGGGGTCATCGGACACATTTTTTAAACTAGATACCCTAATGATGATTGTGGACAAGTTTGGTTAAATTTGTCTTAGTAGTTTCATCAGAGAAGATTTTTGTAAAAGATTACAAAAATTTATGAAAAATGGTTAAAAATTGACTAAATAGGGCAATAACTCCTTAAGGGGTCAACAGACATTTTGGTCAAGTTGACTTAATTGTAGATCTTACTTTGCTGAACATTATTGCTGTTTACAGTTTATCTCTATCTATAATAATATTCAAGATAATAACCAATAAAATGCTCCGCAGGGCGCAGCTTGATACGACCGCAGAGGTCGAACCCTGAACAGTTGGGGCAAGTATGGACACAACATTCAAGCTTGATACAGCTCTGAATTTGGATTGTGATTAAATATTTGACACAGCATAGGTTTCTGACACAGAATGAATGTGGTCTAAGACCTTAAAATTTTTAATTGGACATTCACCTATTATGGTCCAATATCCAAAATCTAAATACATGGTTAGATTCAGCATATCAAAGAACCCCAAGAATTCAATTTTTGATGAAATCAAACAAAGTTTAATTTTGGACCCTTTTGATCTCAATGTGGACAAAGCTGATAACGGGGCCCAAAAATCAAAAATCTAAATACATGGTTAGATTCAGCATATCAAAGAACCCCATATATTCAATTTTTGTTGAAATCAAACAAAGTTTAATTTTGGACCCTGATTTGGACCAACTTGAAAACTGGCCCCATAATCAAAAATCTAAATACATGTTTAGATTCAGCATATCAAAGAACCCTAAAAATTCAATTTTTGTTAAAATCAAACTAAGTTTAATTTTGGACCCTTTGGACGTTTATGTAGACCAATTTGAAAACGGAACCAAAAATTAAGAATCTAAATACACGGTTAGATTCGGCATATCAAAGAACCCCAATAATTCAATTTTTGATGAAATCAAACAAAGTTAAATTTTGGTCCTTTGGACCTCAATGTGGACCAATTTAAAAATGGGGCCCAAAATCCAAAAACTTAATACACGGTTAGATTCAGCATATTAAAGAACCCCAAGAATTCAAGAATAAAACCCCATTGAAATTGATCAAGAAATAAGCAATTTATAGGAAGTATCTTCTTTTGCACAATACTGTGCAATTGAATATTTCTTGCTATTGCGCAATACTGTACAATTGACAATTTCTTGCTATTGCGCAATATTGTGCTATTGGATATTTCTTGCTATTGCGCAATACTGTGCAATTGAAGATTTCTTGCTATTGCGCAATACTGTGCAATTGAAGATTTCTTGCTATTGTGCAATACTGTGCAATTGAAAATTTCTTGCTATTGTACAATACTTATTATATAATAATTTACACATCCTGTTTGGTGTGTATCTCCTACCATATCATTATTATTTGCTTTTAAATATAAATAATCAGAAATAACCAACTTAAAATGGAAAATTTTAAAAGAAAAAAAAAGGAAAAAAAGAAAAAAAAAGAAAAAAAAAAAATCCCCCCCCCCCCCCCCCCAAATTTTTTGAACCCCCTTATGATTCATCACCCCCAACCTCAATCCCAGCATTTCCTTTGTGGTATGGTACCTTGCAGTACAATTTCAGAGAGATCCATACACTTGAACACAAGTTATTGTCTGGAAACTAGAAAAATGCTTATTTTTGGCCCCTTTTTGGCCCCTAATTCCTAAACGTTTCGGGCAATTACCCCCAAACTCAATTCCAGCTTTCCCTTTGTGATATGGAACCTTGTAGTACAATTTCAGAAAGTATCAAAACACTTACACACAAGTTATTGTCATGAAACTAGAAAAATGCTTGTTTTTTGCCCCTTTTTTTGGCCCCTAATTCCTAAAATTTTGAGGCAATTACCCCCAAAATCAATTACAGCCTTCCCTATGTGATATGGAACCTTGTGGTACAATGTCAGAGAGATCCATACACTTACACACAAGTTATTGTCTGGAAGTTACAAAAATGCTTATTTTTGGCCCCTTTTTCCTTAACTGTTGGTACTATAACCCCCAAAATCAATCCCAACCTTCCTTTCGTGGTATTGAACCTTATGGTAAAATTTCATGGAGATCCATTCACTTAAACTAAAGTTAGAGTGCGAAAACCAATGTGTCTTCGGACGACGACGACGCCAACGTCATACCAATATACGACCAAAAAATTTTCAATTTTTGCGGTCGTATAAAAACGGCAAAATTTCCTTAAAATTACCAATTCAGGGGCAGCAACCCAACAACTTGTTGCCTGATTAGTCTGAAAATTTCAGGGCAGATAGATCTTGACCTGATAAACAATTTTACCTAATGTCAGATTTGCTCTAAATGCTTTGGTTTCAGAGATATGAGCCAAAAACTGCATTTTACCCTATGTACTATTTTTTAGCCATGTCGGCCATCTTGGTTCGCGGGCGGGGTCATCGGACACATTTTTTAAACTAGATACCCTAATGATGATTGTGGACAAGTTTGGTTATATTTGTCTTAGTAGTTTCATCAGAGAAGATTTTTGTAAAAGATTACAAAAATTTATGAAAAAAGGTTGAAAATTGACTATAAAGGGCAATAACTCCTTAAGGGGTCAACAGACATTTTGGTCAAGTTGACTTAATTGTAGATCTTACTTTGCTGAACATTATTGCTGTTTACAGTTTATCTCTATCTATAATAATATTCAAGATAATAACCAATAAAATGCTTCGCTGGGGCGCAGCTTGATACGACCGCAGAGGTCGAACCCTGAACAGTTGGGGCAAGTATGGACACAACATTCAAGCTTGATACAGCTCTGAATTTGGATTGTTATTAAATATTTGACACAGCATAGGTTTCTGACACAGAAAGAATGTGGTCTAAGAACTTGAATATTTTTAATTTACCTATAATGGTCCAATGTCCAAAATCAAAATACATGGTTAGATTCAGCATATCAAAGAACCCCAAGAATTCAATTTTTGCTAAAATCAAACTAAGTTTAATTTTGGACCCTTTGGACCTTAATGTAGACCAATTTAAAAAACGGGACTTAAAATTAGAAATCTAAATACTCGGTAAAATTTGGAATATCAAAGAACCCCAATAATTCAATTTTTGATGAAATCAAACAAAGTTTAATTTTGGACCCTTTTGACCTCAATATGAACCAATTTGATAGCAGGGCCCACAAATAAAAAATCTAAATTCATGGTTAGATTCAGCATATCAAAGAACCCCATATATTCAATTTTTGTTGAAATCAAAAAAAGTTTAATTTTGGACCCCAACTTGGACCAACTTGAAAACTGGGCCCATAATCAAAAATCTAAACACATGTTTAGATTCAGCATATCAAAGAACCCCAAGAATTCAATTTTTGTTAAAATCAAACTAAGTTTAATTTTGGACCCTTTGGACCTCAATGAAGACCAATTTAAAAAAGGGACCCAAATTAAACATCTAAAAACACTGTTAGATTTGGCATATCAAAGAACCCCAATAATTCAATTTTTGATGAAATCAAACAAAGTTAAATTTTGGTCCTTTGGACCTCAATATGAACCAATTTGATAGCGGGGCCTACAAATAAAAAATCTAAATACATGGTTAGATTCAGCATATCAAAGAACCTCGTATATTCAATTTTTGTTGAAATCAAACAAAGTTTAATTTTGGACCCCAATTTGGACCAACTTGAAAACTGGGCCCATAATCAAAAATCTAAATACATGTTTAGATTCAGCATATCAAAGAACCCCATATATTTAATTTTTGTTGAAATCAAACAAAGTTTAAATACTGGACCCTTTGGACCTCAATGAAGACCAATTTAAAAAAGGGACCCAAATTAAACATCTAAAAACACTGTTAGATTTGGCATATCAAAGAACCCCAATAATTCAATTTTTGATGAAATCAAACAAAGTTAAATTTTGGTCCTTTGGACCTCAATATGAACCAATTTGATAGCGGGGCCTACAAATAAAAAATCTAAATACATGGTGAGATTCAGCATATCAAAGAACCTCGTATATTCAATTTTTGTTGAAATCAAACAAAGTTTAATTTTGGACCCCAATTTGGACCAACTTGAAAACTGGGCCCATAATCAAAAATCTAAATACATGTTTAGATTCAGCATATCAAAGAACCCCAAGAATTCAATTTTTGTTAAAATCAAACTAAGTTTAATTTTGGACCCTTTGGACCTTAATGTAGACCAATTTAAAAAACAGGACCCAAAATTAAAAATCTAAATACACGGTTAGATTTGGAATATCAAAGAGCCCCAATAATTCAATTTTAGATTAAATCAAACAAAGTTTAATTTTGGACCATTTTGACCTCAATATGAACCATTTTGATAGCGGGGTCCACAAATAAAAAATCTAAATACATGGTTAGATTCAGCATATCAAAGAACCCCATATATTCAATTTTGTGTTGAAATCAAACAAAGTTTAATTTTGGACCCCAATTTGGACCAACTTGAAAACTGGGCCAAAAATCAATAAAATGCTTCGCTGGGGCGCAGCTTGATACGACCGCAGAGGTCGAACCCTGAACAGTTGGGGCAAGTATGGACACAACATTCAAGCTTGATACAGCTCTGAATTTGGATTGTTATTAAATATTTGACACAGCATAGGTTTCTGACACAGAAAGAATGTGGTCTAAGAACTTGAATTTTTTTAATTTACCTATTATGGTCCAATGTCCAAAATCAAAATACATGGTTAGATTCAGCATATCAAAGAACCCCATATATTCAATTTTTGTTAAAATCAAACAAAGTTTAATTTTGGACCCCAACTTGGACAAACTTGAAAACTGGGCCCATAATCAAAAATCTAAACACATGTTTAGATTCAGCATATCAAAGAACCCCAAGAATTCAATTTTTGCTAAAATCAAACTAAGTTTAATTTTGGACCCTTTGGACCTTAATGTAGACCAATTTAAAAAACGGGACTTAAAATTAAAAATCTAAATACACTGTTAGATTTGGAATATCAAAGAACCCCAATAATTCAATTTTTGATGAAATCAAACAAAGTTTAATTTTGGACCCTTTTGACCTCAATATGAACCAATTTGATAGCGGGGCCCACAAATAAAAATTCTAAATTCATGGTTAGATTCAGCATATCAAAGAACCACATATATTCAATTTTTGTTGAAATCAAAAAAAGTTTAATTTAGGACCCCAACTTGGACCAACTTGAAAACTGGGCCCATAATCAAAAATCTAAACACATGTTTAGATTCAGCATATCAAAGAACCCCAAGAATTCAATTTTTGTTAAAATCAAACTAAGTTTAATTTTGGACCCTTTGGACCTCAATGAAGACCAATTTAAAAAACGGGACCCAAATTAAAAATCTAAAAACACGGTTAGATTTGGCATATCAAAGAACCCCAATAATTCAATTTTCGATGAAATCAAACAAAGTTTAATTTTGGACCCTTTTGACCTCAATATGAACCAATTTGATAGCGGGGCCTACAAATAAAATATCTAAAAACATGGTTAGATTCAGCATATCAAAGAACCTCATATATTCAATTTTTGTTGAAATCAAACAAAGTTTAATTTTGGACCCCAATTTGGACCAACTTGAAAACTGGGCCCATAATCAAAAATCTAAATACATGTTTAGATTCAGCATATCAAAGAACCCCATATATTCAATTTTTGTTGAAATCAAACTAAGTTTAATTTTGGACCCTTTGGACCTCAATGTAGACCAATTTAAAAAACAGGACCCAAAATTAAAAACCTAAATACACGGTTAGATTTTGAATATCAAAGAACCCCAATAATTCAATTTTAGATGAAATCAAACAAAGTTTAATTTTGGACCCTTTTGACCTCAATATGAACCAATTAGATAACGGGGTCCACAAATAAAAAATCTAAATACATGGTTAGATTCAGCATATCAAAGAACCCCATATATTCAATTTTTGTTGAAATCAAACAAAGTTTAATTTTGGACCCCAATTTGGACCAACTTGAAAACTGGGCCAAAAATCAAAAATCTAAATACATGTTTAGATTCAGCATATCAAAGATCCTCATATATTCAATTTTTGCTAAAATCAAACAAAGTTTAATTTTGGACCCTTTGGACATTAATGTAGACCAATTTGAAAACTGGACCCAAAATTAAAAATCTAAATACACTGTTAGATTCGGCATAACAAATAAATAAATGTGATCAAAGATTTTACAAATCTAATGCGCCATACTGTGCAATTAAAGATTACTTCTTGAAATTTTTCAATATTTGAAATTTGAAAAAAAAATAATATTTGAAGAATAATTCTTTTTAATTTCTGAAATCTGAAATGAGAAAAAATTGGCCCCCCACAATTTCTTTTTATCCCCCCTTCCCCTTTTTCCCCCAAAAAAATTCTTTCCCTCAAGATATGGTCATAATCTCAATTCAAATTTCCAATGGAGTTGGCAACCATAATTACCCATTTAAATTTACCATAGTGCTAACTTAATCTATTTTATAATAGATCGAATTAATAAAAATATAGTGTCAAATCTTTCATATGGATTTTTTTGTAAAAAAAAAAGATGAAAACATTTGCAGATATTTTTACTGGTCTTCCTTTATTAATATGCATTTCTTTAAACATAATTTAAAAGCAGTGTAAGGGAAGTAACCAAAACGTTGTATTTGGATTACCTCCCTTACACTGTTTTAGATTATCTTTATTGTTCATTAACCATTACTTTATACATAATTTAAAAGCAGTGTAAGGGAGATAATTTCAATGATGTATTTGATTTATCTCCCTTACACTGCTTTAAATTATGTTTTGTACTAAAGTATTTGTCCATTAACCAGGACAACCTTGTTTTTCCCCCTTTTTTGCCCCTAATTCCTAAACGGTTTGAGCCATAACACCCCAAATCCAATCCTAACCATCCCTTTGTGGTATGGAAATTTGTAGTATAATTTCAGAGAGATCCATACACAGTTCCACAGTTAATGTCTGGAAACTAGAAAATGCTCATTTTTGGCCCCTTTTTGGCCCCTTATTCCTTAACTGTTGGTACCATAACCCCCAAAATCAATCCCAACCTTCCTTTTGTGGTATTTAACCTTATGGTCAAATTTCAAAAAGATCCATTCACTTAAACTAAAGTTAGAGTGCGAAAACCAATATGTATTCGGACGACGACGCCGGACGACGACGACGACGACGACGCCAACGTCATACCAATATACGACCACAAAATTTTTTGGCGGTCGTATAAAAATCTAAATACATGTTTAGATTCAGCATATCAAAGAACCTCATATATTCAATTTTTGCTAAAATCAAACAAAGTTTAATTTTGGACCCTTTGGACCTTAATGTAGACCATTTTGAAAACTGGACCCAAAATTAAAAATCTAAATACACTGTTAGATTCGGCATAACAAATAAATAAATGTGATCAAAGATTTTACAAATCTAATGCGCCATACTGTGCAATTAAAGATTACTTCTTGAAATTTTTCAATATTTGAAATTTGAAAAAAAAAAAATATTTGAAGAATAATTCTTTTTAATTTCTGAAATCTGAAATGAGAAAAAATTGACCCCCCACAATTTCTTTTTATCCCCCCCCCCCCCCCCCCTTTTTTCCCCCAAAAAATTCTTTCCCTCAAGATATGGTCATAATCTCAATTCAAATTTCCAATGGAGTTGGCAACCATAATTACCCATTTAAATTTACCATAGTGCTAACTTAATCTATTTTATAATAGAATTAAAAATATAGTGTCAAATCTTTCATATGGATTTTTTTGTAAAAAAAAATGATGCAACATTTGCAGATATTTTTACTGGTCTTCCTTTATAAATATGCATTTCTTTAAACATAATTTAAAAGCAGTGTAAGGGAAGTAACCAAAACGTTGTATTTGGATTACCTCCCTTACACTGTTTTAAATTATCTTTATTGTTCATTAACCATTACTTTATACATAATTTGAAAGTAGTGTAAGGGAGATAATTTCAATGATGTATTTGATTTATCTCCCTTACACTGCTTTAAATTATGTTTTGTACTAAAGTATTTGTCCATTAGCCAGGACAACCTTGTTTTTCACCCTTTTTTGCCCCTAATTTCTAAATGGTTTGAGCCATAACCCCCCAAAAGCAAATCCTAACCATCCCTTTGTGGTATGGAAACTTGTAGTATAATTTCAGAGAGATCCATACACCGTTCCACAGTTATTGTCTGGAAACTAGAAAATGCTTTTTTTTGGCCCCTAATTCCTTAACTGTTGGTACCATAACCCCCAAAATCAATCCCAACCTTCCTTTTGTGGTATTTAACCTTATGGTCAAATTTAAAAAAGATCCATTCACTTAAACTAAAGTTAGAGTGCGAAAACCAATGTGTCTTCGGACGACGACGCTGGACGACGACAACATCATACCAATATACGACCACAAAATTTTTTTGCGGTCGTATAAAAACGGCAAAATTTCCTTAAAATTACCAATTCAGGGGCAGCAACCCAACAACTTGTTGCCTGATTGGTCTGAAAATTTCAGGGCAGATAGATCTTGACCTGATAAACAATTTTACCCAATGTCAGATTTGCTCTAAATGCTTTGGTTTCAGAGATATGAGCCAAAAACTGCATTTTACCCTATGTACTATTTTTTTAGCCATGTCGGCCATCTTGGTTCGCGGGCGGGGTCATCGGACACATTTTTCAAACTAGATACCCTAATGATGATTGTGGACAAGTTTGGTTAAATTTGTCTTAGTAGTTTCATCAGAGAAGATTTTTGTAAAAGATTACAAAAATTTACGAAAAATGGTTAAAAATTGACTATAAAGGGCAATTACTCCTTAAGGGGTCAACTGACCATTTTGGTCAAGTTGACTTAATTGTAGATCTTACTTTGCTGAACATTATTGCTGTTTACAGTTTATCTCTATCTATAATAATATTCAAGATAATAACCAAAAACGACAAAATTTCCTTAAAATTACCAATTCAGGGGCAGCAACCCAACAACGGAATGTCAGATTCATCTGAAAATTTCAGGGCAGATAGATCTTGACCTGATAAACAATTTTTCAGATTTGCTCTAAATGCTTTGGTTTCAGAGATATAAGCCAAAATCTACATTTTACCCCTATGTTCTATTTTTAGCCATGGCGGCCATCTTGGTTGGTTGGCCGGAGGTCACCGGACCCATTTTTTAAACTAGATACCCCAATGATGATTGTGGCCAAGTAGTTTCAGAGGAGAAGATTTTTGTAAAAGTTAACAACGATGACGGACGATGGACGCCAAGTGATGAGAAAAGCTCACTTGGCCCTTTGGGCCAGGTGAGCTAAAAAAGTGAGAATAAAATGCTTCGCTGGGCGCAGCTTGATACGACCGCAGAGGTCGAACCCTGAACAGTTGGGGCAAGTATGGACACAACATTCAAGCTTGATACAGCTCTGAATTTGGATTGTGATTAAATATTTGACACAGCATAGGTTTCTGACACAGAAAGAATGTGGTCTAAGAAATTGATTTTTTTAATTTACCTATTATGGTCCAATGTCCAAAATCAAAATACATGGTTAGATTCAGCATATCAAAGAACCACATATATTCAATTTTTGTTGAAATCAAACAAAGTTTAATTTTGGACCCCAACTTGGACAAACTTGAAAACTGGGCCCATAATCAAAAATCTAAACACATGTTTAGATTCAGCATATCAAAGAACCCCAAGAATTCAATTTTTGTTAAAATCAAACTAAGTTTAATTTTGGACCCTTTGGACCTTAATGTAGACCAATTTAAAAAACGGGACCCAAAATTAAAAATCTAAATACATTGTTAGATTTGGAATATCAAAGAACCCTAATAATTCATTTTTTTATGAAATCAAACAAAGTTTAATTTTGGACCCTTTTGACCTTAATATGAACCAATTTGATAGCGGGGCCCACAAATAAAAAATCTAAATACATGCTTAGATTAGCATATAAAAAAAACCCATATAATTTTTGTTGAAATCAAAAAAAGTTTAATTTTGGACCCCAACTTGGACCAACTTGAAAACTGGGCCCATAATCAAAAATCTAAACACATGTTTAGATTCAGCATATCAAAGAACCTCAAGAATTCAATTTTTGGTAAAATCAAACTAAGTTTAATTTTGGACCCTTTGGACCTTAATGTAGACCAATTTAAAAAACGGGACCCAAAATTAAAAATCTAAAAACACGGTTAGATTTGGCATATCAAAGAACCCCAATAATTCAATTTTTGATGAAATCAAACAAAGTTTAATTTTGGACCCTTTTGACCTCAATATGAACCAATTTGATAGCGGGCCCACAAATAAAAAATCTAAATACATGGTTAGATTCAGCATATCAAAGAACCCCATATATTCAATTTTTGTTGAAATCAAACAAAGTTTAATTTTGGACCCCAATTTGGACCAACTTGAAAACTGGGCCAAAAATCTAAAATCTAAATACATGTTTAGATTCAGCATATCAAAGAACCCCATATATTCAATTTTTGTTGAAATCAAACAAAGTTTAATTTTGGACCCCAGATTGGACCAACTTGAAAACTGGGCCCATAATCAAAAATCTAAACACATGTTTAGATTCAGCATATCAACATGATCAAAGAACCCCAAAAATTCAATTTTTGTTAAAATCAAACTAAGTTTAATTTTGGACCCTTTGGACCTTAATGTAGACCAATTTAAAAAACAGGACCCAAAATTAAAAATCTAAATACACGGTTAGATTTTGCATATCAAAGAACCCCAATAATTTAATTTTTGATGAAATCAAACGAAGTTTAATTTTGGACCCTTTTGACCTCAATATGAACCAATTTGATAGCGGGGTCCACAAATAAAAAATCTAAATACATGGTTAGATTCAGCATATCAAAGAACCCCATATATTCAATTTTTGTTGAAATCAAACACAGTTTAATTTTGGACCCCAATTTGGACCGACTTGAAAACTGGGCCAAAAATCAAAAATCTAAATACATGTTTAGATTCAGCATATCAAAGAACCCCATATATTCAATTTTTGTTAAAATCAAACAAAGTTTAATTTTGGACCCTAATGTAGACCAATTTGAAAACTGGACCCAAAATTAAAAATCTAAATACACGGTTAGATTCGGCATAACAAATAAATAAATGTGGTCAAAGATTTTACAAATCTAATGCGCCATACTGTGCAATTAAAGATTACTTCTTGAAATTTTTCAATGGAGTTTGCAACCATAATTACCCATTTAAATTTACTATAGTGCTAACTTAATCTATTTTATAATAGAATTTAAAATATAGTGTCAAATCTTTCATATGGATTTTTTTGTAAAAAAAAAAGATGCAACATTTGCAGATATTTTTACTGGTCTTCCTTTATAAATATGCATTTCTTTAAACATAATTTAAAAGCAGAGTAAGGGAAGTAACCAAAACGTTGTATTTGGATTACCTCCCTTACACTATTTTAAATTATCTTAATTGTTCATTAACCATTACTTTATACATAATTTAAAGGCAGTGTAAGGGAGATAATTTCAATGATGTATTTGATTTATCTCCCTTACACTGCTTTAAATTATGTTTTGTACTAAAGTATTTGTTCATTAACCAGGACAACCTTGTTTTTCCCCCTTTTTTGCCCCTAATTCCTAAACTGTTTGAGCCATAACTCCCCAAAGCAAATCCTAACCATCCCTTTGTGGTATTGAAACTTGTAGTATAATTTCAGAGAGATCCATACACCATTCCGCAGTTATTGTCTGAAAACTAGAAAATGCTTATTTTTGGCCCCTTTTTGGCCCCTAATTCCTTAACTGTTGGTACCATAACCTGATAACCCCCAAAATCAATCCCCACCTTCCTTTTGTGGTATTGAACCTTATGGTAAAATGTCAAAGAGATCCATTCACTTAAACTAAAGTTAGAGTGCGAAAACCAATGTGTCTTCGGACGACGACGCCGGACGACGAGGCCAACTTCATACCAATATACGACCGTAAAAATTTTTTGCGGTCATATAAAAACTGATTATTTGAGTAGATTTTCTTAGTCCAAGGACCATAACTCTGCACAAAATCATTAGACCCGACCAAAATCCGAACTTGATCTGGAAATTGTCATGATAAAACTATATACCAATCATCAAATCAATTTCTTCAAGCATGACGAAAAAAAGTGCGGTAAACTGATTATTTTAGTGAATTTTTTTAAGTCCAAGGACCATAACTCTGCACAAAATCATTAGACCAGACCAAAATTCGAGCTTGATCTGTAACTTGTCATGATAAAACTATATACCAATCATCAAATCAATATCTTCAAGCATGACAAAAAAAAGAGTAGAAAACTGATTATTTGAGTGAATTTTCTAAATTCAAGGACCATAACTCTGCACAAAATCGTCAGACTGGAACAAAATTCGAAATTTGATGTGTAATTTCTCATGATAAAACAATACACCAACTATCTAATCAATATCTTCAAGCACCAAGAAAAAAAGTGTGGAAAACTGATTTGCCAGACTGACGGATGGACAGACAGACAGACCGACAGACAGACGGACGGAGTGCAAACCTAAAGTCCCCTTCGACTTCATGGGTAGGGGACTAAAAAGAGAATGGAAACGGTTGGATGGAAAGTTGTCTCATTGGCACTCATACCACATCTTCTTATTTATAATAATGTTTCAGAGACAACATGACCAAAAGGCAGAAAACAGCACATAGGCCACCAATGGGTCTTCAACACAGCAAGAATATCCCGCACCCAGAAGAAGGTTGAATAAAATGTGTATATCATTGAAATTAAAATATTTGGGTTAAAGTTACTGCTGTCATGGCTGTTACAATACATAGTTGAAAAATGGCAATTGTAAAATTAGTCAATGAAAATGTAATCTTACAAAACTGTAAAGTCTTTTAAAGGAATATTCAATTTGAACTTAAGCTGTGCACATGGAATTCAAATAAATATATAATCAAACAAAAGTACAACTGTAAGCTGTGGCATCACAGGTTTTCCTATAAACTTTTCCATGAAATGGCCATGGGCTGATAGATCACCTGAGTATCAACATGTAACCGATACAAACAAATAATTTGGCGGTTCAACATCAAAAGGACCATCGGACAGACAATGTTTGCCACAGGCTGGTCTCACAGTTCCATGTGTGTACTTTAGGTTCTAACAATATACATGGCTAATTAGATAGATAATTAATAAATGCTGAAAGATAGTCCAAAACTTCAATTTTGATAGGTTTTGGCAAAGTATGAATATTTATCTTAAAAATGTATAAGAAACACACTTTTAACCAAATCTAACATTCTGATGGAAGAAAAGCTGTATACCCTCTTCTGGATACAAATAATTTCATTCTGGTCAGCAACATACTTTGTAAACAAACATGTAAAATTTGCAATTTTTATCAAAATCACTTCAACAGCAACACATAAAACTAGTCAACATGGTCAAACCATACCATTTTGTACAAACACCAAAATCAGACTATCTTGATCACAGACCATGTATAGTTTGTTATTGTTGATAAGTCTATATATTTGAATTTAGAAATATGTACAATTGTTTAAAAATATTTGAAAGTACAATGACAATGTTTATCATACTCTTTAATTTAATTTCCAGAAGAATTTGAAAACCTTTAGATTTTGACCATTGTGAGTGAAACAAATATATACCTATTGGATGAATTTTCATTGTAATACTGTAAAAGCAGAAATTTTCGTGGAAGATTTAATTTCGTTTATTTCGTGGAAAGAATATACATGATATATCCACGAAATTAAATCCCCCACGAAAATATCACCTACATATAATATCACTTCCATTTACTGGAAACCACAAAATTAAATCCCTATGAAATCTTATATAGACACAAAACCACGAAATTTTAACCCCACGAAAATAAATGTTTCTACAGTACATGCATCAACTTGATCAATGTTCAGTTGGTTTACAAACTGGTACGTACATGTACATATACATGTAAATAACACGTTAGAGGAACCAACTACATGTAAATACATTGCAATTTCTCACCATGTTAAAACTACATTTGTACATGCATGCATTTTTTGTCATTCATTTGTCAATGTTTGTCATTTGAAAAAAATAAATAATTAAAAGTTACTTTTAACATTAAAATCTGGCAAAATATTCGTCATGTTCATTATATTTGAAAGAGCTTACATTTTAAACTTTACAAATATACAGCACATGACTGATTAACGATTGGATACAATTTGTAAGTATACAGATAAATATTTCAGGATTATTCAGCAACAATCACCAGCATTCATTATGAAAGTTTCAGCACTGAAAGAGATTTTCATTGCAACCCTTTGGTAGTGTTGAGTCAGAATGAATCAGTGTGCAACTAGATGAGTGTTCAATAGTAATTTTGGGATACTGAATTCCGTATAAAGCCCCTTTGTCAATATAGGTCAGATTTCAAAATGAGTCATACAAAATCAGTTGCATTCAAAGTAAAAATAAAACCATATTTACCTTATTTCTTTCAACTTTTGCTCTATTTACTAGATCCAACATTGTATACTGAGACTTAAAGTCAGATGAGTCCTCAATGTCAGGATTCTCTGGCACAGATATCTGCTCTGTGGAACCATTCAAATTACTAAATTGTTTTAGTTGATCTTTCTTTTGTTGTAATATCTGTGCTGCTTTTAAAAGTGTTTCGATCTGGTTTGTGACCTTGTCCTCATTTTGTGACACACTATCATCAGAATCTTCCTCATTGGCTGAAATCAATGAATCAAACGTATCCTTCAACTCATTTTTCATTTCTGGTTTGTTACACGGCCGTTTGACGTGATCTCTCATTTCGTTGATTGTCACAAATTCTTTCTTACAGATGTAACATTTTAAGTCCATCCTTTTCTTTTTATTTGGAGTTGTAGTCTCGCTCTGAGGGGAAGGCGTAGGGGATTCATACTTTGATAAAAATGGATGAATTTGTTGGTTCGAATGATTGTAGCTGCCATACTTCTTCTGAGTAGATATTGCTTTACATTCTTTGCTATGTCGCCATCTCTGCATTGGATCAGGGAAACCAGTCATACAGTGACGGCACCAGAACAATTGTGCCGATGGATTGCTGAGCTGATGACATGGGTGCCCAACAGGTGGTTCCCCTGCCATATTAGATGGGTTTCCTAAAATATGTACAAATATATTTCACTTAATGCATGTATCTTATTGTGTATTGTATGAAAGAACATAAAACTGTAATGTAGATAAGTGAATGAAAAGGAGCAATATGTCTGAATATTGAGGTTTTGTATGTAACTTAAAAAAAAACTTTTCATGATGAACTTCAAATTTTTTTTTATGTTGAAATAATCATTTTTAAATATCAATCACAGATGAGGCAGATAAACAGCAATTCAGCACAAAACACATGAAATAAACAGCAATTCAGCACAAAACACATGAAATAAACAATTCAGCACAAAACACATGAAATAAACAATTCAGCACAAAACACATGAAATAAAAATTCTTGAGCTGCAATATTTAATCATTGAGTTCTACATGTTCTAGTATATGTATGGTACATGTATGTATAATTCAACTAACAGAGCTATGATGCCCCTGCTTGCATATAATGTTATAAAGGGCACAACTCTAGGGGTAAAAGTGATGCCACCCAAATTCAAACTTGATCTGAATTTTGTGGTAATAAGCATTGTGTATAATTTTCATAACATTTGGTTGAGGCAATTCAAACTAAAGGTAGAGAAAGGAAACCAATTCTTAGGATGCACGTACAGACAGACAAGGTAACACTTAATGCCACAGCAGTGGCTACCTTAGATTGCTTCCTGTAGTAATGAGCTTTTTTTTTTACCCTGATCTCCGAATTATGTGCTGTCATTTATTATCCTGTTCAAGCAAAAAGGTCATCCTCTTCAATATTGGTAGCTGGTCTGCATATATTTATGTGTGAATTACTTTAACAACAAATGGGAAGGTTTGCATGGTTTGTGTGCATTAACCTGGTCTTGTATACATGTATATGAACCCCACCACATTGTGTGTGCCTGTACCAAATCAAGCTTTTATGACCATGTGTTGATCTTTTTTTTTTTTCTTTGTTGGTAATTTGTTAGTCTGTTTTTTAAGTTTTGGTGTTTGGTTTGGTCTATTGAACTGTTTAATATTTTTGGTAATTACTGTTATCTTTTTATGTATTATTGCAAGTAATTTGCATAGAAAAAAAATGGCCACCCTCGTACATTAAAGACTAGATAACTGATTATTTCTATGCTATGCAATCTAATTTACTGCAAGATGTCATTAAACGTAGCATCTTATCATGCTTTTCTCTAATATAAGGTGACTGGTCAAATGTCAAAACTCCCAAAACCATAATATCTCAGTGTACATTAGATACATCCAATTGGGATAACGTCTTCATGGGTGTATTGAACCAATGTGTAATGTGTTAAAAAGTTTCATAAACACTAAATCTATTATGCATGAAGGTATGCTATTAACACTAGAAACCCCTCAGAAATGTTTCAAACCCTATATTTGTTCTTAGAAATTTATATTTATATTTTTTCAATTTAAGCAAGATGTTTTATTGGTATTTTTTTTGTTTGCTTCCATTACATGAAGATTTTAAGTTTAACATGTTTAAAGGGAATCAATTGGACAAAGTATCATGAATTGATGATGAATTTCAGATACATATACAAATGGATATATTTAATGTCTAACATGCTGAGAAAAGATCACCTGTCAAGCTTTTATCATTTAATAATCAGATAATCAATAATAATTATAACTTTCACAAGAAAAACCATGATTCTGTCTCCTTCCCCTAATATAAGACATGTACTTTTCAAATAATTAAAAAATCAATGATCTTTTATTTCTACTCTACATGACCTTCAATTTGTTTAAAATATTCATAAATATTTCTCTGATAATAATTGGTTTTATCATTTCCCCCAAAAAAAATGTATTCAGCCAAATTTGTGGATAAAAGCATTTATTATACATGTAGTTATACAACGAAAAATTTAATTCAATTGTATTTTGAAATACATTGGTGTAAATTGTATTGTACAAAAATTTCAAAAACACAAGTCTAGTCATGAGTAATTATTGGCTTAAAACTACTTAAATCCAGTATTTTTCAGAAATTAACATATGTAGAATCAAATCAATAGAGTCAATATCAATATTTTACTATAGGCATATCAACATGATCAAATGAAAATGTATTTTAACTATATTTTAAATAATTTAGTTTTTTTAGTAGATATTAATTTGCTGTTTAAAGAAAAATGCAAATGAAAGAAAATAAAATTCTAGATGTCTGCAGATTTTTTTCAAAAAGCACTCATTTTGGTTTTGGCTAAGAGATCATGCTAGCATATTTCATTATCTTAACAAGATAAATGTTTTAAAGCACTTTCAATGTAACATTATGAAAGATCCATGAATATGATTTAATCATACTGAATTCTAATCTCCAAAAATATCAAAATGCATTTGGTATTCTAATTAAAAAATGCTTGAATCTCTATGATAAACGTGTTGTTTTTCAACAGTTTTGAAATTCACAGTGACCATCTTAAGAGTAGTATAGAATATCAACTAGCAATCTGATTGAAATATAGCTTATTCTGTGTCCAGGCTTTGTTAAAAAAGTTCTGACAAAGTTCCGTTCTAATTTGTGTTTTGATCATTATAATATAATTATAATTACAAAGGTCTAAACAACAGAGGGAGTAATTCGGATCCTCATGTTTTTAAGCGTGGTCACATGATCTGTATTTGAATTGATTGCTTAACTAGAGGCCAACATGGGACTGGATCACATATTTCCTCTTTAGAAAAAAAACTGTTCAATTCATTAGATTTGGGTCCCCCAAGACTTTCATCAGGGAATACAGCTAAAAGATTTGTATATAATTATACAAACTACACCTATTTCTATATATTGGTTATTCTCATGTCCATAGCCAGGATGCTTCTGAGGGGGCTATTTGGGGTCAAGATGCTCTGATTTTAACAGACAATTTCGACTTAAACAGCATTACTTGTTTTTCGGGGGGCTTCCAACCTCTGAACCTCTTCCCAGCTACTATATAAAAAACTTCAAAGCCTAGTGGATAAAATAAAATTCAAAGTAAAAGAAAACATTACAAGAAGTGATTGCCCATGTACATGTAGGTCCAGTGTCTGGACCAGCGATACTGCATACAATCGATTGAGGTAACATGTATACTGGAGCATAACTGATCATTCCCCTTCACTGATGCCAAGAAAACTTTGACAAAATTCTCCTTGTACAATTACCAATAAACTGCTTTGCTGAGCGCAGCTGGATACTCCCTCAGAGGTCCAACCCTGAACAGTTGGGGCAAAAATGGACACAATATTCAAGCTTGATACAGGTCTGAATTTGGATTGTAATTAAATATTTGACATATTATAGGTTTCTGAATAAATGTAGTCAAAGAACTTGAAATTGGTTATATGAATTGAATTTATATTCAATTAACGATTTCTTGCTGTTGTGCAATACACTGTGCTGTTGCGCAATACTTAGTAAATCTGTTGTCAGACTATAAACAAATAAAGTTCAATTTCTTCTCAATGTCATATTTGAAATTTATGAAAATCGATAGGGAGATTACATCAATAGCTATAAATAATTCACCAAAGTTTCATGAGAACTGCTGAAAGCAGTTGTGAGTTATTGTCCAAAAACTGGAAAATCCCCCTTTTTTTAATGAATAAAATCCCATAACTCAGAAATGTAAAATCGAAAATTTATAAAATTCTAAAGGGAGCTTTCATCAACAGATATAAACAATTCACCAAAGTTCCATGAGAACTGCTGAAAGCAATTTTTAGTTATTGTCAGAAAACTGGAAAATCCCCCTTTTTTTATGAATAAAACCTTTAACTCGGAAACGTTAAATCTAAAATTTATAAAAATCCAAAAGGGAGCTCATGTCAATAGATATAAACAATTCACCAAAATTTCTTGCAAGTTGGTGAAAGCATTCTTGAGTTATTGACGGAAAACTGGAAAATCCCCCCTTTTTTAATGAATAAAACCCCAAAACTCGGAAACGGTAAATCTGAAATTTATAAAAAACGAAAGGGAGCTCACAGCAATAGATATTAACAATTCACCAAAGTTTCATGCATATTGATTAAAGCTTTTTTGAGTTAATGTCCGACATGTTGAAGACGGACGGACGGACAGACAGTCAACAGTATACCATAATACGTCCCGTAAACGGGCATATGAAAAATGTAGTGTTGTAAAATTTCAAACTATTGGCAAACAGGGAATGGATATATAGTAGATGTAAAAATTGCTTACTCAATATAACTCAACAATATAAAGCTGAAGGCCAAATATTAAATCATTCCCTCTCATCATGATTGAAGCCAAGAAACTTTGAAGAAACCTTTTCCTTGTACAATTAGTGTTGTAAAATTTCAAACTATCAGCAAACATGAAGTGGATACATGGCAGATGTAAAAATTGCTTACTCCCTACAACTCAACATTATCAAGCTGCAGGCCAAATATTAAATCATTCCTTTCAATAGCAGAGAAAACTTTGATGAACATTTTCCTTGTACTACATGTACTATAAGTGTTGTAAAATTTCAAACTGTCGACAAACAGGAAGTGGCTACATGGCAGATGTAAAATTGCTAACTTACTACAACTCATCATTATAAAGCTGCAGACCAAATGTTAAATTGTTCCCTTTCAGAGAAGCCAAGAAAACTTTGACAAAAGTTTTCTTTCAGACAGACAAACGGACAGGTGGGCAGACAGTCTAATCATTGTATTAGCTCTGATTTATTGTGATATCAATCAATAAATCCTTATTTGAAATTGTAGCTAGAAATAGAGGATATCTTTTGGCCTTATTTGTTATTGTTATTGAAACTACTCCTTTTTGACGGTGTGTTCCATTTCTTCAAAACCAGAGGATCCCAAATGGTCTTAAAAACAAAAAGTAGAACAGAGTGTTGTCAGATCTTTGTAAGCAAAGCAAGGGCAGAGGATCTGTGTTATAATCAGCCTGAATCATTTCTTAACCATGTTAACACAGAAAATGTGTATTGTTAAATGTATTGAAAAATACGGATGAATGGACAGAGATACAAGGTGATTACAATATACCATCCACACTTTGAGTGCAGGTATACAAAAATTTGTCTAAGGTTCCACATACATTTGTAACCCTGCGTCTTGCCGGAGTATGTAATTCAAAATTAAATAATGAAAGGCTCAGATAACATATAGATATAAGAAGATGTGGTATGAGTATTAACAGAATGTTTGACACTAAAGCTGTCAAGTGAAGCCATCCGACTGTTTATATATTTATATTAAATATTTATTTTAGCTGAATTGGCTAATGGTGCATTTGTGAGGAGTTGAAGGACCTTTTTCTGGACGTCAGGATTGGGCCTTTATTATCGAGGGAATTTGGTATTTACACCTATTGAGAATCGGGAATTAATGATTAATTTCTCATGATCTGGGAATGAATACTATATTTTTGGGGGAATTCAGGATGATACTCCTCCTACCACCCCTCTTTGCAACTTTAACGAGGGTTAAACCTCAGGTAATTAGCAACCAATTAACAAATATAATAGAAGACACATCTATAAAAGAATTACAACAACCACCGACAACTAACCCCATATGACTTGGTCTAGATGACGAGAAAGTATGAAAGAGTTTTACAAATTCTGAATAGGGTCAAGCAGTCCAGAGGCAACAAACAGGAATATGTATTTCTTGGCCTGTGTATCAGTTTTAAAAGCTCTAACAACCTTGTTTGCAATGTTATATATATATAGATATAAGAAGATGTGGTATGAGTGCCAATGAGACAACTCTCCATCCAAGTCAAAATTTATAAAAGTAAACCAATATAGGTCAAAGTACAGTCTTCAACACAGAGCCTTGGCTCACACTGAACAGCAAGCTATAAAGGGCCCCAAAAATTACTAGTGTAAAACCATTTAAACGTGAAAACCAACAGTCTAATATATATAAAAAACGAGAAACACTTATGAACCACATCAACAAACGACGAACTACTGAACATCATATATATATATGTATATATATATGTACCTACTCTAAATAAAGCTTTGAATTAAATCAGGTGTTTTAACTACCTGACCGATATACATCCTAAGATCTATCAGAAGAGGCTGAACAATCCTATAGCAGTTCTAAAAATGGTCACTTTCATTTCAATGAACACTCCCAGTCCCACAATTATACTGTTATTAACTCTGAATGGCAAAGCATTTGATGAGGTTTCATTATTTTGGTAAAAAATTGATAGGCACAAATTGTCTAGATTATTACCTTTTTACTTTAGCTGAGAACAGAATCAATATACAGCTCAAGTTGGCAGCCATCACAACTTTCTTGGTGCACGTTGGTGGCCCGTCTACCTGTGTAGGTTGTCATGAAATGTCTGAAACGTAAGCAAATGACAACCTGGACTTAAAACAGTACTTCAGTATAGTGAAATGTGGTATAAGTATGATAAAGGATTACTTGAATGGTCAACTAATTGACGAATACATTGAGGAAATGAAGTTAAAAAAATTGTCACAAAAGTAAATTAGAGTGACCTCCCCTGACAAAATTTCCATAAATGCAGAAAATCTCGTTTACAAGCCACTGCGTTAAATAAAAACAATTAAAAGTACATACTATGTTAATATATGATCGTCATATATTACAACCCAGGTATATAAAACCATTATCGCAGAAAATATATTCTTCTTTCATTGTCGGCAGCTGTGTTTTTCAACAATACACTTCATATAGACACCAGGTGGCGGGACTGTCTCATTAATATTCATCATCTGTCTTCCCGAAAGTAGGCTTCACATTGTTCGGAATATAATAAACGATTGCTTGTGTTTTATTGTACGATGAAAAATGCATAAAATTATCGTTTATATAACCAGATGCAAGGCTACCCCGTAATGCAAGGTATATATTGTGGATGCACTAAGGGACTGAACTGCACGTGTTTTTTTTTTACTTTTCCAGTTGAGAGTTATCTTCCTTTGAATACTATACTAGTTTGCGGGGGAAATTACTTAATCAGAATATAGCAAACTAATGATTTTTGTTATTATAAAGTAATTTTGGTTAAATTTGTTTCCCCTGACTAACTATTAGCCATGCCCGTAAACTACATAGAGGGAGAGGAGGATGTTGCCTGAGCCTCCAAATTTTTGATAACATTATTAATTATATTAATCAAGGAGTTTGTATATCACTATATATCACTATACAAATCCTTGTATTAATTAAAACAAATTTAAAGACGGAAATATGAATTTTTCTTTTCGCAACAACATCAAAAGACACCGTCAGAAAGTAGTTTCATACGATTAGACAGTTAGTATCTGTTTGCACTTTATATTTCATCACAGTGCTGTCACATGAAAGAAACGAAAACTTATTGTTCAATTAGCCGATATTTGCTCTTAGCTTTGAACAATAAAATTTACGCGTGTACTTGTTTTTGTGTGCATATGATCTGAGACTACCATATATGATGCCATAATAATTGGTCATTTTAAAAAAAAGCAGCAGAGCTGATGCGATGGATTTTGAATGATTAAATCTAGAAGTAATGCAGGTTGTCAACTCAATTTGTAAATCATTGTAAAACGGCTCTCAAATTTGTCGATGCTGTTGTTCTTTAACAGCCAGATTTAATGCAATTTTCACATATCGCACACTTACTTATTGTTAAAAGGAACATCCTTTTCGATTTCGAAAATGTTCTCACGGGTTTGTCGTTCTCGAGTAACACTGTCAACGTATATTTGTTCCGCCTAACAGAAGTTCCACTGGAAACTTTGTTATAAACAATGTCATAATATCTGTTCCTGTTGGAACAAATCTTCTATGCCATTTATTCCGTTAGGAACATTTACTGTAATAGTTATTCCAGTGGAAATAATATTCCAGAATATTGTTTCTATTTGGAACTTTATATTATGAAGGAACTTCTATTCCGTGACAACACTGAGGGGCCTTATGGGTTATTTTCGTTCTTCGTGATCGGCGCATTTTCTCTATCGTGATCCGTTTTTCTACAGATTTTTTTTTTTATATTTTCGTGATCCGTGATCATGGAAATTTATTTTCTGTGAATCGTGATTGACAAAAAACTTCAACTCGTGAATCGTGATGAGACTCCCCCCCCCCCCATCAGGCCCCTCAACACTCACTGTCCATTTCACATGTTGTACCATAACTTGAGTATGCTTGGAACGATGTACCGGAAACTTTACATGGCTGTTAGAACTGATAAAAGTAAGATAACACTCGATTTTGAAAATTTTCCGAAAGTTAAGGTACTTTGATCATCAGATAAATAAAATGCAATTTTTACATGTCACGCATTAGCTCTAGTATACTTTACACTGTTGTTGGAATTAATGAATTTAGACTCGCTTTTGATTTTGAAAATTTTCTGGTTTGCCGTTCCCGAATTATAGGACTTTTAACAGTCATGTTTATACGCCTATAACGATATCCCCATGCAATTTTTCTCAGTGACATAGCCATTTTACTAACTTCTGAATAGATCCTTTTAAATATACCAGCAGTTCTTTATTCGACAAGTTGGTTTATTGGCCTAGCTTTTTGTTAACTTATAACAAACAAATAATTAAACAGGTACAATCAAAATGTATGTAAAATCAGTACACCAATTTGAACATTTTTTTTTCAAAACACAAATCATATTATATCTGAAACGAAGGGGAAACATAAGCAAAGCAAAATACAAAATGAGTTATATTTAATGTGATTTTAGATAAGAGTTTAAGTAAATTGTATCTGAAACTGTCACCAACTATCTTTGTCATGATGTGCTGATTACTGCTTTTGAATTGTCAGGCAGACTTCTGAAGCAGTAAGCCTCGGGACTGGAAGTCTCAGAATATCAGAGATGTCTTGAAAATATTTTTTTATTTGCTACTTGTTCTTTTCAGAATTATTACAAATGTTTGAACGTCTTCGTTCCAGTGAATACTGATTTCATCTTTAGGTTCCATAATTACCAGTGATTTCAAGTTCGGTTCTATGTTTGAACGAATTTTCGGTGATGAAGATATACTGTTTACAGCAGAATGCATCGAGTGTGTAGGTAAAGCGGCGGCAATGTCTTTGGTTAGCTTGCTTGCTAGCTGAGCCGTGAAGTCATTATTATGTTAGGTAAACTACCCTCCTTTAAGAGTAGACTAGTCCGACAGATAACCAATCTATCTGTCTGTCGGACTAGACTATTCCGAAAGAAGGGTAGTATACCTAACATAATAATGACTTCACGGTTCAGCTAACAAGCAAGCTAACCAAAGATTATACCTTTACCTACACACTCAATGCATTCTGCTGTAATGTGTTCTCTTTAAATGCCCTTTTATTTCTGTATCATGTTTTATTCTCATATAAACCCAACTATCACTTAGGACTTTCCATGCTTGGATTTACCAATAACATGTGACCTTCCAATGACAATAATGTCAATATCTAGTTCAGCTTATACCTGATAATATCGAGGTAAGTCTCATCAGCGTTCACTGGGTGTAAAATGTTTCCACGGTTGTCAACAAGAACTAGAACATAATGAAAAGTAAAAGAAGGCAAGCTATGTAAAAATAAGGAGATGTGGTATGATTGCCAAACTGTTTTTGTTCTAAAAAAAATGTATTGGATTATTCCAAAATATATGTTACAAGAGTTCAATTCCCAGTTGGTAACAGTTAGTCGTCCTCTCCAAATCAAATAACCGTATTAGTCCGAGGGCTAGGTAGGCTTCACGTGACGTTGCACCCGTCCCTCCCCCAGCATCCATGTTAACTAAGTTTTTATTTAGGTCGTATATATATATATTGACATTTAATATAAAGATTTTTACTTTTGCCAGATGTGGAATATTTTATGCCGTTATTAAATAAGTGCTTGTAAATAATTTATAAATCATATATATTTTTAATGTATTTTATTGTAAATTAAGTGTCTCGCAAGTCTATTAGATAGGACGGGTATTGATCTTTGTTTTGTCTGTTTTGTGTTTTGAACATGTATATTTACTTGTAAGATCAATATGTGACATTTTAATAAAATGATCATTATCTATATATATATTTGTCATTATTACGCATTAACAAGCGAAATATTGGGATCAACTGGAGATATAGGGGTATTTCAAGAACCATTTAGGATTTTAGATGCTTTTTCGTTCAACGTAACTCCTATCTTTTTAAAGCTTTTAACTCCAACAGAAAGGAGTCATGAATCATCTCATGACATATATAAATAGCCGAAGGTCTAAGCTATCAAATGAATACCGTTTATACCACAGACAGTCAGTAGTTAAGTGTTAGTGTTGAAAATTGTAGCCCTACCCTTTAAAAATTTGAAATTTATAAATTAAAAAAAATGTAAAATATTGTTTGTGGGTTTCATTTAAATGCTCTGTATGGCAATAGCAACTTTTCTTATTCGAAATTTTGGTGTAAACAATCAAAAAGAATACCTGTTTGAATAATTTTTGTAATCAAAATTTGTGAAAAATGGGAAATTTTAGGTTCTTAGATTTTTCCAGGTTCACTCTTCTTTACTTTCTATAATGAAAACGACTCTTTTTAAATGAAATCCGCTGGCGAGATCACCAGGACTAATGCATTAACTAACTTATAACTACGTGAGTTTTAATATTTGAAATTCACTGGACAAATCCGACAAAAATTGAAAATATCACCCCTACCCCCTCTCTAGATTTGAACATGACATTTGAGAAATTTACACTTTAAATCATTAAACTGACCATTACTTTAGTATAAATGAGATTGTAGATATATATAATGGGCATAGTTTACATCATCTAGCTGCTTTTTTTCTAATTTTCTAGTCAAAATCTCGTAAAAATGGACAATTTTGGATTTTCAGATTTTTCAGTTTTGCTTAGAATTCGTCTTAATGTTCGTTTCGGTTTTGATAGATGACTTTGTCGGTCACACGATATAATTTCGTCCTCAAATTGGCTGTATAAACTTTCAATAAAACACTCAATATTGATATTTTTCTATAGATTAGTCATCTTACGTTAAAAATACTATCCCAGACAAATATGGGCAAAAATCTATGATATTTTATTAATAAACATCACAAATTATAAACCTAAACCCTTTTGGTCTTATTATGCTGTTGTTATGTCCAATATACTTATTGGTACGCATTGTTGTTGTGTGAAATTTCGGATTTTCAGATTTTCCATCCTAAATGCTTAAAGTTCGTTAATATTTTCGTTTTGGTCTTTGATAAATTGTATTTACACCAAATATTTTGGTCTCATTAAATAGGTCAATGTATTAGCTTTTGACTGAATACCAATTATAGATATTTTTCTATAGACCAATCATCATATGTTTAAAAATACTCTCCCTGTCTTATACACAATTGGACAAAAATCTATTTGAGCAACTAACATCACAAATATTTAATTTGATGGTGATTCTGTGTAATTTTGCCGTAGATATATATATAATATACTATGCACCATCTCAATGATATGTTCCACTATCACTTGTATCAATTGCATAAAGAGACTACAAGATATCCTCATACTTATTGTCCTCGTTCTCATCCTCACTACCAGACTCTCCCTCTTTCAAGAACATCTGCAAGACGCTGTGGTTAAGATTCAATTTCGAACCGTTTTGGTTGGATAATACCATTAACAATTTGTCAATCATATATATATAATTGATATCACCAACAATATAAGTAAAACACATATACGAATACTCATAATGGATTTTTTGAAATCTTTTGATAAGGTCAGTCACATTTTCCTCATACATAAACTGGAACACTATGGTATCCAAGGAATGGTCAATAAGCGGTTCGCTAGCTTTTTGTCTTATTGGACTCGAGCAGATGTTGTGGAAGCTCATCTCATATTAATGTAGAATCTGGAATGCCCCCAAAGCTTAGTACTTGGGCTTATTTGTTTATATCGTCTAATACCACCTAAACTATGCACGAAGAATGTTTCCAGTTACGATTACCGAAAAAAATCATTCTTCCCAAGAACCATCCGGGGTTGGAACGATCTTCCTCCAGCCTCCTATATCAGCACCGTCAGTCGAGTCCCGGCTTTCAAAGCCTCAGTGACAAAGATGAATTAAATTCAAATACTTTTTTGGAGGAAGGGGATAGGTCAGTATGCGCACCAAATCCATGGCAGTATAATCAGTTCGTTGATTGTGGACTTTATCTGGCAGCAGAGAGGGAAAGACTTCAAAGGGATAGTTAAACTCATAAGTAGAAAACGAGTTGACAGTGCCATGGCAAAAAACGAAAAACGAAAAAAAAAAAAACAACAAACAAGTCTATAGAAACTCAAAACAGAAAACAAGACTGAGCGACGCGAATCCCACCTGAAACCGGGGGTGATCCCAGGTGCTCCAAAAGGGTAAGCAGATCCTGCTCCACATGTTGCACCCGTCGTGTTGCTCATCCATATAAGTGCAAACCCGGTGATAACTCTAAATCGGAAGGTCATATTCGAGAAGCAGAAGCAGAAGTTATTTTGACATACCACTGAACTGACAGTGCGATTTTTAACAAAGGCGTAATATCTTTGTGGTTAAAAAGTTTCTTATATGAGGTAAGTCTTATTCTTTCATTATTAATATCATAATACGTTTAACTGGGGTCATTATATATCACTTATGAGTCTCAGATGACAATGAACAGACCAGGAGCCGTGTCAACGAAGCTGTCTAATGACTAGGACGTGTCTTAGGATGATCTTAGGACACGTCTTAGTCCTAAGTCAGGTTAACGAAAGTGTCCTAAATTTGGTCCTAAAGTTAGGATATGTTAATAGGTGTCTTAGGATAGTCCTAAAAGTTACGATGTCTTAAATCGAAATAAAAGCAACAAATATGGCCTTCAGTCAGTATGTGGAGAATTTATCTCTGAGTAGTAACTATACCATGTCTTCTCCTTAATATTATTCGTCGCCACATTTGATAGCTTGCTGAATAAAATTCCCCTATGCTTATTTACTTCGGCAAGCAGAATTTATATTAATAATATTTTTTTTTTAATTCAACAGGGTAACATATTTAGTCCAAAGACAAGTTTACAATAAGGTCCTTCATTATATACATATATAACAACATACAGTATAAAATTCAATAACAAAAATACTAATAATACTGCCCTTTTTTAAGCTTAAAAATTCTATCAGTATTAGAAACATTTTGGACCTGACCAAATTGTACAACAATAATTGAAATGTGGAAATCATTTGAATTTCGGTTTCAGAAAAACGTGGACTTCTTTTCTTCCTAAGGCTGATTTAATACATGTGATGAAATCGAGTGGACAAATCTAGTTTATATAGCTTAAATTGCAGCACGCTAATAGCATTTTGTGACAATTTAGTTTAGTTGTTGCATGAAATTTATTTATCATTTTTAATAGTATATAATAATGTATCTAATTAGTATTACGTAAAAACATTATTTTGCGTTATTTTTTCCCCATAAAATATGTAACCATCCGCCCTTTACATATATACTGAAATACATTAAAATATATTTCACTTAATTCTCTACATATTTTTATTAATTAAATAAATGTGTTAGGATGATCCTAGGACGATCATAGTTAGGACTGTCCTAAGATAGCTTTGTTTTACATCCTAAGACATGTCTCAGACACGTCCTAAGACCATCCTAAATAATGTCCTAAGACATATCTTAGGACATATCCTAGGATACTTTCATTGACATTGCCCCAGGGGCCGTGTCAACGAAGCTGTCGTAGAACTTGGACGTTTCTTATGATGGTCTTAGGACGGTCTTAGGACATGCCTAAGTCAAGTCAGGCTAACGAAAGTCTCCTAAGATAAGATATATCTCAAATTTGACCCTAAAGTTAGGATGTATACATAATTACTTAGAATGGTCTTAGGATATTCCTAAAAGTTACGATGGCCGATGTCGAAATAAAAACAACACTTATGGCCTTCGGCCAGTATTTGAATAATTTGTGTAGATACTATACTATCCCATGTCTTCTTCTTAATATTATTCGTCGCCACATTTAATAGCTTGCTTAATAAAATTCCCCTATGCTTATTTACTTCGGCAAGCAGAATTTCATAATAATAATAATAATAATTGTCTTTATTTTAACAGGAAACATGTTTAATCTAAAGACTAGTTTACAATAAGGTCCTGCATTATATACATATATCAACATAAAGTATAAAATTCAATAATAAGAAATATTAATACAAATATTAAACTATTATATTGAATCAAACAAAATATTCTTCAATGTAAGGACAAATCTAGTTTATATAGCTTAAATGCAGCACGATAATAGCCTCTAAAGTTTTGTGACAATTTAGCTTGGTTGTTATTTGAAATTTATTTATCATTTTTAAAAGTATATAATAATGTATCTATTAGTATTACGTTAAAACTTTATTTTGCGTTAATTTTTTTTTTCATATGATATGCTCCCGCCATTTACATAAATACAATTACTGAAATACATTAAATATATTTCATTTAAATCTCTACATATTTTTATCAATTAAATAATTGTGTTAGGATGGTTCTAGGACAATCGTAGTTATAGGACTGTCCTAAGATAGCTTTGTTTTACATCCTAAGACATGTCTCAGACACGTCCTAAGACCATCCTAAATAATGTCCTAAGACATATCTTAGGACATATCCTATATATGACATATCTTAGGACATATCCTAGGATGACATATCTTAGGACATATCCTATATGACATATCTTAGGACATATCCTAGGATGACATATCTTAGGACATATCATAGGATGACATATCTTAGGACATATCCTAGGATGACATATCTTAGGACATATCCTAGGATGACATATAGATTTCACAGGATGAAGGACCTTAGGTTTTAATGCATTGAATGTTCATCAATTTGTTTAAGAAAATAGTAAATCTTTAACAGATATTAAATTTTTATAATTTTATTCTTTATATATTTTTTAATGTTTAACCTGTATAGATTTTCAAAATCGTTTATTCAAACACACTGAACACAATGTTTTTATTCTATAGTCTCCTTGAAAACTGGGACTAATGTATATCATTGATTAGTCCATAGTGACAAAGAACAGACCATCATGCTAACTATAGAAACTTGGTCGAGTTCAAAAACTTGTATCATTCCAGGGACCAATAGATGTATTAATCCCAGATCATATTAAGGTCTAAGTGGAAAACACTGAAAATTGGTAAATGAGAAGTGCTTAAGATTTTGCTTGTTCATGGTTTGTTTTAACATTATTTAGGTCAATATGGTGCAAAGTTTTTTCTTTTAATTATCAATGTAACAAGCTTTCAATGCAATTATCTCTCTAAAGAAAATGAAATCAAGACTGTTTGATTTTGCCTGTATATCAAATCAATAGATATTGTTTTATAATATGCAATTATTGTGGATGCGAAATATATTTTAATTAGTATAGTAAGGGGACGAACATTTGATAGGGGTAGGGGAGGGAGTGATGATCTCTTTGGAAAACTGCCTATACTTTGTTTACTGATATTAGTTTTCATACATTTTTAAATCTTATCACCTTGTTTTTATAACTTAACTTGACATAAACATTGATAAACAGTACCAATCAAAAGTTAATTATTTAGTCATTTTGTTTCACGTCTGAAATAATTTTGAACATGGTAATGACTTTAATATCGCTATTTAAAACAAAACAACGTTCAAAACGTTATGTACATTAACCGCGCATAACGTCGCACGAGGAAGTCCATATTTTTAGAGGGTAATATGACTTGAAATAGTCTCATCCAATGAAATATTGATTAAGCTATCAATATGTGCATATAATGGAACAATACAGTGGCCTATATTTGCTTACTACCACTTCATTATAACTCTGTTGAAGGTCGTACGGTGGTCTATAATTGCTCACTACCACTTAATGTTAATTCTATCGGGTACATGTAGCTGTCTCATTGGCAATTATATCATATCTCCTCATTTCTTTTCTATATATACCCAAATAAAGTTCAATCACTTTAAGCTCTAGATCCACTATTGATGCAATATTTTATTGAACGATTATACATTGTAATATAAATAGAAATGGTATGCATAAAATTAAGAATGGAAATGGGGAATTTTCCTTCCTCAAGGTGGGGACATGAAAAAATTCAGAGAAATTCCACTGTTTCCTCCCATCCGCCCCCAATAAAAGAAAATGACCAGTCCCTTACCCATATGTTTTTGTGTGACCAGCAGCTACTCATGTATTATTGGGTATGGCTAGCAGTAAATCAAGTGTTAATGAGTATGACTAGCAATATCTCATGTTTTATTTTGTATAACTAGCAGTAAGTCCTGTGCTGATGGGTATTATTGGTAGCATCTCCTGTGTTATCGGGTAAGACTCGCAGTAACTCAAGTCTATGTGTGGCCTGTAATAACCAGTAAACTGTCATTTGACGAGCTGAAAGACATCCACTTTTTAGTGCGACTTATGCAATGAACAAAGTAATACTAGTATTTAGTGTCAACTGCATTATGCCTGGGCCGATGTTAAAAAATTAAACATGTTCCATATTTATTAAAATGCAGGTACTGTGATGCTGTTATCTGGTTGCTTCATCAATGTGCATGGAAGTAACCCTGGTGGTACATATTAACCCTAAATGTTTACCAGTATACAGCACAGAACAAAACGGTTGTTTGCATCGGACAATACAAGAGCCTTGATATAAAGTAATTGTACAAATGCAAATGTAGTTCAAAAACTATTGATGTAAAATTATAGAATTTCAGATTGACAGAAAACCAAAATCTAATTATAATTAGTAATTAAAAGATAAAAGATCTGACGACCCGCCGTTCTAGTCATGCCACGAACAGTTCATTCAATCAAAACCATGGTGGACCTCCTACGGCACCCATTAGTAGTTAAATATTCAACAAATTAATTTTTGACCTGCATGTTTGTGTCGCGTAGACCACGGCCATGTACCAAATGGTCAATATTAATCGTCCGTGTGATTTGCTCCATGGGATGTTTTCAAAATTGCAACAGAGGAAATTTCTTGGCATGACTACTTATCTACCTGAAAGAAAATAATGCCACCAATGAATTCCACACGTGAACATGTAACAGTGGTTTGATTCCGCCAGTTTACTTTATCCAGAGGAAGAAAATTCCCAGTGATATTTATCCACCAACAAAAAATCACTAGGGTTTTCTATCCGGGTCCAGTGTAAAACATCCACCAGTCATTATAAGGTTCTAAAGGAAAAAGGTTTTTTTGAAGGTGATATATATATAAAATGTATACCTAACAACAAAATTATTTTCATTTATCTGTGTTTAAAGTTATTGCAAATGGATGGTATTTTTGTTCGAGCATATTGTTTTTCTTTAATTGTTTAACATTTCTTACCGATATACCATGTTAGTTTTATTTTTCTTCCCTTAGTTTATTTATTTTGTATTTACATTGTGTCATAGGTCAAATTTATTTGTTCAGTGTATGTTCAATTGTGTTAATATGTCCTTTGATTGAGTTAAGCTATTTCAGTTGATATTTTATAGTATGTCGTTCTATGTTGTGATGTTACACTATTGTTTCAGAAAAAGGGTGAAGGTTTGGTACCATTAAAACGTTTAAACCCACTGCATTTGTTTGCACCTGTCCTAAGTCAGGAATCTGATGTTCAGTAGTTGTCGTTTGTTGATGTGGTTCATAAGTGTTTCTCGTTTCTCGTTTTTTATATAGATTAGACCGTTGGTTTTCCCGTTTAAATGGTTTTACACTAGTAATTTTTTGGGGCCTTTTATAGCTTACTGTTCGGTGTGAGCCAAGGCTCCGTGTTGAAGACCGTACCGTGACCTATAATGGTTTACTTTTATAAATTTTGACTTGGATGGAGAGTTGTCTCATTGGCACTCATACCACATCTTCTTATATCTACTTAATAGTTTTTAGTGTATTTGAAAATTGCATAGTTGATTTATGTAAAAAGTGGAGCGTTTTCATCCAAGGAATGTTCACACTAGTGTTTTTGAATCAGGAATGATTACACTAGTGATTTTGTACCGGATTGATTGCACTAGGTGGGATTAATTACACTAGTGCTTTAGATCCATTCATTGATGAAGTGATTAGTACTCATTTTGAACACACGATAACACAATAAGTAATAGTTATCCCATGAGGACGCGGTGTGTCAGTGTAAGATCACCCCGATGGCCGCAGGCCAGAGGGTGATCTAACACTGACACACCAAGTCCGAATGGGATAACTATTTTACATCCCAGCTGTTTTAGATTGGACGAAAAACCATTTACAATTCATAACATCTAGTTAAGAACGCCACACAACCATTATAACACACTTTATATATTACTATATAATATATACCCTGTATGACCCCCGAACACGATGTTAAAATTTTAAACGATGTCGACTTGATCCACTGGCCAATCGGTCCACACTAAATCGCCACTTTTTAAAAAACCGCCCCACTCTTGTTTACCAACTCGCCCCACTTATGAAAAAGGATACAATCCCAATGGACAATCAGTCTGACAACTCGCCTTATTTATGAAAAGGATTAAAATCCTACTGAATAAAGGTCTGCCAACTCGCCCCACTTATGAAAATATATTGCTTCCTTTAAATATGTTAAATTACTGAGAGTTGGTATCGAGTCGTCCTGGTGTAGGGATATGTGTCGTGGGTTGATATGCCAAAGGTCTTGAGTTCGAATCCCAGCATAGACAATGGATTTTTTCTACATAAATTTTGAAAGTGTGTCTTTTCTCAATAAATATTTCTAAGTTTTATTGTGGATTAGGCATTCCCGCCAAAATGTTTCAAAACAAAGGAAAGCATGCAAATCAAAGAAACTCAAGCTGGGGTGATCTGGTAGGGATGATCCGGCTCAGATCACCCCTGGTAGAACAAAGGAGCTGGGATGTAATGCTTATTAACGAATGAACTTAAAATAGTTTTTTTTCTATGCAAATAATTACTATAAAATCATATGCTTTTAAATTGTCAGTAATTGTAATATTTATATTTATTGGAATGCCGAAGTTTTTCTATGTATTTGCTTTTCGGTCGAATTGGATATTAAATCATATCTTCTATGTCAATATCAAAGGATGCTTCTGTAATTGAAACTTTATGTAAGAACAAATCTGCTCTTTAAATTTGGTTTGTATCAAGTTCAATGTCCTGATCATTGATAAAGTATTTTAAGTTATAACAATATCCTCCCTCATCATCAATATTATTTACTAGATTGACTCAGATTAATTAAACTGGTTCCTTGAAAATCATTTTAATTTTAACCTATTTATTTATGTAAACAATAAACCGGTCTAATATAAACAAAACAACGATATCAAGATCAACGCTTTCACACTATTTACATCCAATATTCTCTAGTGAAAAACAGTTACCCGGAATAAATACACGGCGGAATGAAAGTACGCTTACAAACACATACATGTCCCCCTTTTAAGTGAAACTCCGGCGGGTTCGTAATAGATCTTCTATGTAGAGTAAAACGGTCAGAAATAACATTTAATTAAATTTAAAAGTCTTTTAACACGACACCACTCTTTGACATCATGAATTACCAAAAATAGGGGAACAAAACACTACAACGCTCAAGGAAGAAAATGGAAACTAGACTCCACTTAAAAAAACATTTGAACTAAGATGAAGTTCACCTGTTGGGTCAGTTAACGTCCTAGATATGTGCTGTAGATTTTTTCTAGATTCCAAATTCGGTTGCTGTACAGTAAATACTTATGTTTTCACGAACTTAATAAGTAGACATTTGATTTTGTTGATTTTTAAAAGTCCAGGGGCCTGGTTTTCTAATGTATCCTAAGATATGTCATAAAATACATTTTAGGACAAATTTTATGACCATCTTATGACTATCATATATATGATATGTCATAGAATGTAATTCAAAGCTGTCATAAGATAGTCATACTTATGATGCTCTTATGACGGTTAAAAGTGAAAATATATAAGTTTGAAAATAATAATTATTACTATTCTTATCTTATACGAATATTTCATATTTTTCATTATACTGATGGTGTTAACACGATGGACAAGAAATTATATATGAAAAGAAGTTAAAATATCTGTGTTGATAATTTGTTATAATTTAGTTTATATATATATATAATTAAATAATTAAATTTACGGTCTAATGTTTATATTATGATATTCAGGATTTTGGATTAAAATCAATCGACCAAAACTTACCTGTATTATTACTGATCTATGTTTACACCTTATACATTATATATCAGTATTGTTAAAACTTTTAACACTGAGGAAGGCCATTTGTTGAGCCGAAATATTTGCAATTATTGTATAATTTATATCATCTGTTCAGTTTTTCCATCTTTGTGCGATGATATTCAACGCTTTTTAGTGTTTTGTTTTCCATCTATTTATCGGTATTGTTACACAATCTTTTAGACTCATATATATATATATATATATATATAGATTGCCTAACAATGTAATTTTAACACACTATTTAGTATGTAAATATAAGAATGTTTAAAATATTTACAAAATGATGAAAATAAACGCAATATTTCGCTAGACTAACTAGCTTTATCAAGCGTGCATCTATCCAGGTGAAATCGGATGTAGATGATAAGAAACTTTTGCAGCTCAATGTATATGTTGCACTTGAATTTAGCTGCCTTGAAAATAATACATAATTTGGATGAAGTTCAAGATTTTTACAAAATTGGTAGTTGAAGTTAGCAACGTCCATTGGCCAATATTACAGGATAAAAAGGACGATGCTGTGTACTAAATTATTCTTTATCTTTCCTGTATCTTTTCTCATCTTTTTCGTTAAGACCATCAGGTTCTAAAGTGTGGAGTTGGTGGATCCAAAAATTTTCTCTTCTCCTTCTCGCCGTGGTGTCCCACTCGGTGTTGACTTCTATGATTTGGAAGGTAACATTATCAAAAGAATGTTTCGTTGAACGAAGATGTCTTGTGAGAGGACAGTTTTTGTTGGTTTTGTACCATGAACGATGGTTATTGAGCCGAATATTAAATTTGTCCATTGTTTCTTCCACATACTGAATGCCACATGTGTCACATGTTAATATATAAATTGAGTTCTCCGTTTTACAGTTGGAATTTGAGTAGATGGTATAATTTTGTTTAGTAACGGAGCTGATGAAAGAACTGCTTGTATTGGCAGCTTTACAACACAAGCAGTTCCTTCGACCACATTGTTTGTAGCAACCGGGAGATGGAGTAGGCTGCTTTGCTAATACAGATGTCACTAATTTGTCACGGATGTTTTTAGGTCTTCTGAAGGCCATGACTGGTGGTGAGGAAAATACTTTTTTAAGATTTGAATCATTTTCTATAATTTTCCAATGCTTCTGAACAATGGAAGACACATTTTTAAAATCAGGATGGTAAGTGAGTACAAGGGGTGTTCTGTTAGCTGCTTTATTCTTATCTTTGTACTCTAGAAGTTCTTGGCGACTAGTTTTGTTTGCTCTTTCGAAAGCGCTATCAATGATGTTGTTATTGTATCCTCGAACAACTAGATGTTTACGTAGTTGTCCAAGTCTAGCATTTTGCGTATTTTCAGTAGAGCATATTCTCTTGATTCGCAATGCCTGGCTGAATGGGATGCCACGGGAGCAGTGTTTAGGATGGCAACTCTTAGGAGAAAGGAATTGATGTTTGTCCGTTTGTTTGGTATGAAGGTCCGTTATAATGGTTCCGTTCTTGATGTAACTCGTAGTGTCGAGGAAGTTTATTTTCTCCATAGATGATTCATATGTAAATTTTATTGAATGGTGGAAAGAGTTACAGTGTCCTAGGCACTTATATATATATATATATATATATATATATATATATTATATATTAAAAGTCTAAATTGAAAACAACGTTCAAACCTATGATGGCGTTGGATAAAAACCGCAATTTTTATACGTGTGCATGCAAAACAAATTTCTTGGTAGAGGGGTCTAAATACAGCACAAACAATAATTTCCAAAAGACCAAAAAAAAGTGAAAAAGTCTATTTTAACAAATCGCATTTGACTAACAGGTCGAACAACTGATGTTCTTAAACCCTGCTGACTGCCATTGGCGATTGCCAAATAAACGTATCACATGATGTAACAAAATGGATCTTAAAAATTATTAATTTAATACCAAACAGAAAACAATAAACTTGCGGAAAAGATGGTATACCGCAAATATGAGGTGAAATTTTTTTTTTTTATATATTATATATATAATTATCTAAATAACAGCACACCAATGTTAAATCTGCGGAAGCAAATTTTTGTTCTTCTCTCGCCGGGATTCGAACTCATGCTATTGGGATATCGAGACAACACGCCTGCACTGTGTCCAGCGCTCTAGACCACTCGGCCACCTAGACTGAACTAAAAAATCAGCTTTGGGTGGCCTAGTGTATCTAGAATTGTAACACAGTACATGATATTTTAGGCATGAAGATGGAATTGATTGCAGATTAGCTAAATTATTTATTGTAAAGGATCGTAAGATGCAGTCACAGAAATAATAAAATGATAAGTACGTCTAAACAAGTGACAACTCTACGACAGATCCATGCATTGGATCACCTGTTAAGGTGATACACGGCTGAAAACACATATTTTATTCATAATTACTCTAAATAACAGCACACCAATGTTAAATCTACAAATTTGCGGAAGCAAACTTTTGTTCTTCTCTCGCTGGGATTCGAATTCATACTACTGGGATATCGAGACAACATCGCCTGCACTGTATCCAGCGCTCTAGGCCACTCGGCCACCTAGACTGAACTAAAATTCAGCTTTCGGTGGCCTATATATGTATGAAACGTCTAGATATTAGTCAACGGTTTTCTTACGAGGGCGCTGGATCGTTACAAGTAATTATACATGTATACAATAAATAAATTATATAAACGCCTAAAAAGTGTACAAAACAACACCAACATTAAAAAAGGAAACATTAAATGCAGTTATCTATAAATATTTCGGATAACAAATATCCTTCATCAGTATGATTATGATGTAAAATGAATCATATCAATCTATTCTGATTCAACTATAACAATCTTGAAATTTATACAATTAAAACCGAACACGACAATGCTTGTACAATTCTAAAATTTCAAAAATGGCGTAGGTTAGGTATTTACAACCGAGACTGCATAGATATGCTACTAAAAAAAATAGTAATGTGCGATATGAATAGGTACATTTCTAAAACTTTCAGCAGTTTGATAATGATTAAAAAAAAAATAATAATTTTGAAACAGGTTAAGTAATAGAACGTGGCTGCGTACTTATACATTCCAAATGAATGGCACCCTGCGATTTAAACTGGTATGATTCTAGAATTTTAGAGTTAACAAAGGCAAAGGAATAGCAACAGAGACTGCGTAGTAATATGAAATATAACCCAAACGAAAAGCACTGCGCGAATTAGAACTACACATTTTCAATTATCCCATTTGGTGCCAAAGTTTTTAATTTTCTTATCCAAAATCTTTCCCGAGCGAGTCTATCCTCCTTAGACCAAGCAGTGTTGTGGTGTATGATTGTAATAGCCTGTCGATTGAGATCTGCCTCAGTGTGGTCAGGGGATCTCAAATGTCGACTGAGAGAAAGGTCTGGCTTGCATTCATAGTCGCTACGATGGCCGTTCATACGTTTATGAAATGACTGTTCTGACTCGCCAACATACTGTTTACCACATTTACACTGTAGGAGATACACATCATTTGTATTCTTGCAATTAATATTGCAAAATATGGTGTATTCCGTACCAGTGGAGTGACTGTTAAAAGCCTGGGTATTTAGAATTTGCTTTCAAGTCAGACATCGTTTGTTTCCGCATCCCTTGCAAGAGCCAACAGACGAAGTGCCTGATTTAGAGGATAAATCAGCTCTCAACAGCAAGTCTTTAAGGCTTTTGGGCCTACGGAAAGCCAGTACAGGATGCTCCGGAAATATCTTGGATAGTTTAGGATGTTTTTCGATTTTTTTCCAATAATCGCGGATAAGGTGTGATAACTTGTCAAATTTGGGATGGTAAGTCAGCACAAACGGCACTCTTTTGTTGACATTTTTGTCTTTATATTGTAAAAGTTCATCTCGGTTGATGTTGTTGGCACGGTAGAAACCTTTATCAATTTCTTTTCTTCAAACGCTTTAACAGGCGCCAACCTTCGTCCTAACCTGAAATAGTAGTGTAACATTACAACATAAAAAGACACACTATAAAATATCAACTGAAATGGCTTAACTCAATCAAAAAGACATATTAACAAAAATAAGTAAACATACACTGAACGAATAAATTTGATCTATGACACAATATAAATACAATATTAATAAAAAAGGGGGGAGATGTAAAACAATGCCAAAAAGACAACTATACCCTTTAACAAAATGGCTTTAAGTGAAATAACGTACAAAGGTAAATTTAAATATAATTATTTAGTTGTAAGGAGAACGGAAATATTTTTTACAAAATAAATAAAGTTGTAAATTTATCGTCATACTTATCAAATGTGGTACATATTAAATACTGAGACAAGATATAACACAAAATAATACATTGAATAGCAAAAATGCATTACAAATTGTGTCAACAGGTCAAATTAACACAAAAGTACGATTTGAGAGTACTCGCAGTTACTAAATAAAATTGAGAATGGAAATGGGGAATATGTCAAAGAGACAACAACCCGACTAAAGAGCAGATAACAGCCGAAGGCCACCAATAGGTCTTTAACGCAGCGAGAAAATCTCGCACCCGGAGTTGGTCCTCAGCTGACCCCTAAATAAAATTGTGTACTGGTTCAGTGAAAATGGACGTCACATTAAACTCCAAAACATATAAAGGAACTAAAATTAAAAAAACATACAAGACTAACAAAGACCAGAGGCTCCAGACTTTGGACAGGTGCAAACATGCGGCGAGGTTAAACATGTTTTGTGAGATCTCAACCCTCCCCCTATATCTCTAGCCAATGTAGAATAAAGAAACACATAGCAATACGCACAGTAAAACTCAGTTTAAAAGAAGTCAGAGTCCGATGTCAGAATAGGTAACAAACGAAACTAAGCAAAATGACAATGATACATAAATTAACAAAGGACTACTAGCAGTTACTGACATGCCAGCTCCAGACCTCAATTAAACTGATTGAAAGATTATGTCTTCATCATATGAAAATCAGGTACAATCCCTCCCGTTAGGGGTTTAGTATCATACCATCATAAAATATATGAGAAGAACATAACCCGTATCATGCCAACAACTGGTTTTAGAATAAATGTTTATTTCCGATGCAAAGACCCTATGAGTGAATCAATATTAATACCAAAATATACAATCCTTAATGACCTGATAACAGTATCGTACCTATATCCCTTCCGAATAATCGATGTGAAATACCTGAACGTATCAAATGTCTGCATGTTGATTTATATTTACGAATGATGTCCTTGTACCGATGATAAAATTTAGTAAATGTTTTGACTAGTTTGAGATATCGAAAACCCTGGTGTAATAATTTTTCAGTAATACAGAGATTTCTATCGTTGAAATCAAATACGTTGTTACATACAAGAGCGAATCGAACAAGTTGAGATATATAAACACCATAAGATGGTGACAAGGGAATGTCACCATCTAAAAATAGATAATTAACAATAGGAAATGAAAAATCATCTCTTTTATCATAAATTTTGGTATTAAGTTTCCCGTTAAAGATATAGATATCAAGATCCAGGAAAGGGTAGTGTTCATTGTTAGTATGTTACATACACGAGCGAATCGAACAAGTTGAGATATATAAATACCATAAGATGGTGACAAGGTAATGTCACCATCTAAAAATGGACAATTTTGATTGTACCAAGTGTACTAGTAAGTAGAATAGGTAGTTTAGTAGTGGAACAATGGCTTGAAGACGAAATAAATCTATATTTGTAAGGAGTTTTGTGCAGCTTCGGAAGCCAGTACATAGTTGGAACTTTCATTGTATTTGGTTCTGCTTGTAAAGAGGTAGCTAAAAGTTGATTTTGTTACAGGTGTCATTTTCCAAAAATGGAGTCAGTTGGAATGTTGGTGAATTCGTGATTTCCTTTTTAAGAACCTCAATGTAAAATTTACGTCAAACAATAATGATATTGTTAGCAGCCTTATCAGCCGGGACAAAAACAAATTCCTTGGCGAGTTCTTTTATCTTATGTTTGATACGAGAAATTGGGCTATTATGGTTGTTGTTAGGAGTAAAATGTTCTTTAAAATGTTGAATACGTATATCACCTATGTTCAATGTTCATTATCGAATTAAAAAAAAGAATCTAATGATTTCTTGTCAGCTTTTTCTCGTTTTATCCATTTAGAGCAGTAAGTACGGAGTGAGTCGTGGATGATGTTACGACACTCATTCCAATAAATAATTGACGGGGGACAATATTTAGGTCCTTTACTGTGGAATAATTTCAACTCTCGGTCACGAACGATGTTAAGGTCTCTTGTTATAATATGGGAACTGGGGCCATAAATGTATTCGGAATTACTGCAATTTCATGACATAGGTGTATTGTCACTGATATTGACATCTTTACACACTTCGCTGTAATTAAACACATATTTCCGGGTAGATTTTTTGTAAACATAACAAATAAGAGGGAGCTCAGTATTATCAAAATAGCCCGGAATTTGTTCTTTCACAGAATGATCATTAAAAATACCGGCAATATTTACAAAATCAAAACCTTTATTGAAATATTTAATTTTAATAAAAATTTTTTGTTGTTTTCTGGGCGATCAATTTTTGGAAACAATTTAGAATAACAATTAATATGCAATTATAATTTGGACGATTTCATACTTAGGACTGCAATATGGAATTATGTTGCATTCCTCCAAAATTTGATGTAATTTATTAACAGGTAACGAACAGAGCTTGGTTTATAGATAATGTTTACCGTTGTTTTATTAAATAGAAATTAGGTCCGAAATATTTGTATTGTTATTACGAAATTTTCTTTGATTGCGATTTATTCTACGCCCATGAGAACGGTTTTTACGAACTGTTTTAGAAACTATATCCAAAATGTTAACAGAAACTGTTCTAGATATACTACCAATTCCCATGATATTGTCATTTAGACAGAGAGGATAGACTGTCTGTAATTTTTTAATCCAATTTAATTCAATTATTTTTCGTGATCTTACAAATTTTGAATGAGATTCCCCAGGCTGCTTATTAACTACTCCTAAAGGTTGAACTGTTAGATATTTAAAATGATGATTGTTCTTCTTAAGGTGTTGATAAATGATACTTTTGAATTTATGGGGTCTTTTAAAACGATAAAGGTGTTCTTGCGTGCGTTTAGATAAATATCGTACTGAATACCGCATCCCGGTTTGTTTCATGTGAGTAAATATATAATACTGTTAGTTTTTCAAGTGATGTCAGTTTCAAAATTAAAGGAAAGTATGCGACCATTAAACGTGGACCTTACAGTATTGTTGGTGGAAAGACGGGGGCATGTAAGTCATTTTTTGGCATGAAACTTATAGATAGAAGGGTAACCACGATTTTTTTTATTAAAAATGTTAGCAACAGTAGTATTTTTAGATAATCGATTTTGAAGATTGAGACGTGTAGATACCCTTTGAACGAGTTTAGAATTTAGTATTTTTCCATTTCGAAGTATCATTATTTGTTTTTTGTTATCCGTTTTACCAATTGAAAGGAGCAAAGCATGGCGTCCAGAATATGAACCAGCACACAGGAATATAATAAAGTAAAAATGATACAACTGTTCGACTAAAGACGTCAAACGCTATCCGCCATCAAGTACCCGACAGAATACGTTAGCAACAGAAATAGAGGACAAAACACAAAAGACAGGGTATATCAGGGTAGCGCCTGACGTCTGAGTTAATAGTAGAATGGGGCTGAATAGTGAATACTGTGTTTTAAATAAATATTCCTAAAGAAATGAACAAAGAGATGTTCTCGCTCGGACACACACTCCATTAGCTAGTATATTATAAGAGCATAAACCTGAAGCACGGGGAGGCACTCTACTGTCTCCACAAGGCAATAAAGACAAACTCTGTAAAAAAAAAAATTGAGAATGGAAATGGGGAATATGTCAAAGAGACAACAACCCGACCAAAGAGCAGATAACAGCCGAAGGCCACCAATGAGTCTTCAACGCAGCGAGAAAATGCCGCACCCGGAGGTGGTCCTCAGCTGGCCTCTAAATAAAATTGTGTACTGATTCAGTGAAAATGGACGTCACACTAAACTCCAAAACATATAAAGGAACTAAAATTAAAAAAAAACATACAAGACTAACAAAGACCAGAGGCCCCAGACTTTGGACAGGCGCAAAAATGCGGCGGGGTTAAACATGTTTTGTGAGATCTCAACCCTCCCCGTATATCTCTAGCCAATGTAGAATAAAGAAACACATAGCAATACGCACAGTAAAACTCAGTTTAAAAGAAGTCCGAGTCCGATGTCAGAAAAGGTAACAAAAGAAACTAAGCAAAATGACAATGATACATAAATTAACAAAGGACTACTAGCAGTTACTGACATGCCAGCTCCAGACCTCAATTAAACTGATTGAAATATTATGTCTTCATCATATGAAAATCAAGTACAATCCCTCCCGTTAGGGGTTTAGTATCATACCATCATAAAATATATGAGAAGAACATAACCCGTATCATGCCAACAACTGGTTTTAGAATAAATGATTATTTCCGATGCAAAGACCCAAGCTAGTTAAAAGCCAAAACAATTAATAATAAAAAAATATGCATCAGAGACTAAAATCAACTAAAGCACATCTCAGGTATTTAGTGTTTTTACGCCATGGACGGTCAAAGAAGACATGACGTAAGCTTGTGCAATGCCATAATAAAAGTATCGACAGGTAGTAGGATAGTTAGGATCTTACCTTATAATAAATATGTATAATGTTATATTTAGATAAAGCAATCTCTATATAGAAAATGAACGTTGATGTGTATTTATACATCCCAAAAAGGACATTCGAAAAGAATACAAATTTAGTTATGTTTTAATTTGTTGATGACAAAATCGATATTTGTGCCAATGTAAACAATATTCAAAGATCTTATTACAACATTAATAAGATAACCTTTACTGATAAGTTTGTTTAAAGGTTCGATGAGTTCAGACATGTCTTCGTCATAAGATACTTTCGAAAACCTGGTCCCAGGTCTTGTCTTTCAATTTCCTCCTTGTCCCTCTAATAAATAATTGTAAATCCATGATACCCTACGCGAACAGATCTACAACATTTTAAAAGTTGGTGATATGTAAATGTGACCTGCAGTCACCTATCATTTTGCCTGATATGACTGTTAATGGTATTTTGAATATTTCCAATAAACAGTAATTTTCAACGTAATACAGAGAGGATAATCAAAAGATTAAAACGGAATATCTGAAACCTTAAGTTAAAATTAAAGGATAAAAGATGCATATTAAAGAGACTGACAGATTTATGATGTTAAGCACCAACTAAGTAACGTGGCATGTAATAACACCGTCGATTTTAATCTCAATTTTTTGCCGGAAATAATCTTAGCGAATTACTTATAAATCACTTAAACCATTGACGTGACGTCAGCCTATTCATTTACCGTGGATTCTTTTTCTAGAATCAACGCTTTCTAAATCTGTCGCTGAAATGGATTCACCAAATTATATTCAATTGTTTCCTTTGTCTGTCTAATCTCATTAAGTTTGAATTAGCTAATTTACTGATTTCTGTTCACTAATGGAATTAATTTAAAAACTTACCTTTAATTTTTGTAACTTTTGTCTAGGTTAGTCTATGGAAAGGTATATACTATGAAATTTAGAGCGAGGGGCTTGCCCCGAGCTCTTAATTTCATAGTATATACCTTTTCATAGACTATCCAATTTAGCACATATTTACAACTCGAGTTATCTTTGAATTGATCTATTGATAGTTTACTTTGGCTGACTACTTGTATCACAGGTGTTTGTAAAACGGAGTTCATTAACAAAGTTTTGTAAAATCTACTCACTAGTATCATTGTCAAATATGTGATTTCAAAAGGCCCTTGACCCCCGAATGAAAAGATGGTAGCTGCTGGTTTAAGTATGTATATTGATTTAAAGTGTAGTTTTACTATACATGTTCTTCTTACATGGTAAGATGACCAAATAAATTGACCAAAAGCAGGCAATAATTAAATTGCAGTGGAAGCCGTTTACATGTTTTGAAAACATTTTTTAATTTCACAGTAAAACTAAAGCTATAATAAAATTGAAACATATAGATAGTTTGTCCATAGATATAGTCTAGCAGATAGGCATTAAAAAGCAACTACCAATTGATCAGAGATTATAGGTTTTGTGTTTTTTTTTATTATTTCAAAGTAAAAACTTAAAGATTTATCAGAATATGTTTATATATATATATATATATATATATATATATAGGTGGCACATTATCCTCAGACATAATCACAGTTTTTCAATTCATGACATCGTCCGGAACATGCATGAAATATTTGTCACTGGACATTAAGCAACCAATAATCAATAAATCAATCAATTCATGACGAAATAGATCACCTTCCTTAAGAAAGTTTAAAAAGTTATCACCAAGTTGCTTTAATTTCCCTTCACAAGGTTTTATAGTACACACTTTTTTGTGTACAAAGTAAATGCATGGATGATACATTATCATAATTTTAAGATATCATTGTACTCTAATCAAGGTATAAAGAACCATATGTATTACCCTTTATTTAAATGAAAGAAATTTGCAATTGTCAAAAACATTTTTTAGATCCAAAGATTTTAATAGCAGGATATATAAAAATCAACGTGAAAACTAATTACAAACTATTTAATTTAATTTGGAACACAGCATTTTATTTCAAAATAGCCAGTGGCAATTTTTGTTTTAAATATATTGATTGCGATACAATGAAATCTTACCCTTGTGGTCATTCATGCCTAGTTACTTAGTACACAGGAAAAGTATGCACTATGAAAATTAGAAGGCAAATATAAGCAATTTGATTGGACGAGAAGTTGTAAGTATGTGCTAAATATGCCTTCGTATATGTAAGAGAATGATAATCCCTTTCTTCATGATTAAGTACGAGCGTTATCATTCTCTTAATAACTTAGAATATTGTAAAGTGCTCAAGGCTTAAATGATCTCTTGATTGGTCGTATTTAAGAATTAGTTTCATTGCCAGTGCAATGTTTGTAATAAATGCATGACTTCCTTTTTAGGCATGATTTCATTTATGGATTAGTTTTAGTGATGTACAAATGTAAGGACCTTCTTATAATTTTGGAAAATATAATAAATTATGTTTTATACATTAGATGACACAACAGTACAATGAAATGGTAAGAAATGTTTCCAGATTGTGAGTATGAATGTAAATCATGTAATATTTTAGCGTTTTTTGTTTTGTTTATTTCCATTTCAAATCAATAAATTCAAAATATGAGTTACAAATAAATTTTATTTTACAGCCAATATTTTAGTCCAGTCCTTTACATCAAATACTACTTCATTATGTCAGGGAAATGTTCAAATACAATACAAATATATTCAAAAGTTAAACTAAATTCCTTTTTTCAGAATTTTATCAGAATATTGAAAATTACTATACTCACCAACCGCGGATCCAGTAACCAATGGTACTGCACCAGTAAACTTCATCTAATTTTGATTTTTTTTGTTTTTTTCAACAAAATTCAACTTTTAGTCAGTTTTAATCACAAATTCTTTCAAGCTGATAAATGTACTTCGGGGCATTTGTAACTCATTTATAGAAACTCTTTGTTTTAAACTGTAAGTAGGCCTAAACAATAGGATAATCCCTTACTAAGAACATGATTTCATTCATTCTTCACAATTAAGAAACACCAAATCCTACAATTTCATTGGTCGAGAGCACTTTGCTATATTCTAAACTGGGAATAGAACCCGTCCTTGAAATCTGTTATGTGTGACTGACATCAACTTTCGACGAAACCTCTCGGCTACCAATTGGTTACAATTTAAATGTCTATTATATATATATAAATGAACATATGATATATATCGGTACAACGGACACACAGGGTTTGTACCTTTATATATACATAATAGGCAATCGTATAGTGTACGTTGGTAGCCGCGAGGTTAGCATCGTTAAGATCAATGAGTTAAAGAGTCAAGTTAAAGGTAGGGACTTGTCGATTTAGGTTCGAATCCCTGTATTCTCTTTGTTGTCCCTATTCTTTAGTTTTTCTGTTTTTTCTTATTTTGTATGTAATATGGATATTTTTGTTATAATAGCGAGATTTACCGTTTATTTTTGGATTATTATTGGCTATTTCACATATTTGAAACGAAAATGATTACATTCAGTTTGTCCATTTTTGTTTTATAAATATAGTAAGATTTCATCTGTTTTACTACATAATTTTACAAATGTTTATCAAATTCCTATGCGAGTAAATCGTGATGTGCCTAGAATTAGGCTTCTTGCTAGAAATTTCGGTAACATACTTATTATATATACTTTTATATATGTTCTTTGGTCAGGTTGTTGTCTCTTTGACACATTCCCCATTTCCATTCTCAATTTGATTAGAAATAAGTTCGAATATGTCTTATTTTGTAAACACAGATAATATTCAGATGCCTGATAATTTAAAGGCAGACGTGTTGTGTTATATTTGTATTTTTCTAACAAATTAGTTGTGATCTTATATTTAGTAATTCATCGTTGAACATGATACCATGGTTACTTAAACTCACTTACAATACCTTCTAATTAAGAAAAGGCTTTAATTTTGAAAAGACATTAACACAATATTGTATCTATATTACAGAATATTCTATTGAATGTGATAAACAAGAAAAATTGAACTTCAATGCACTGAATTTATAGCAAATTATTTTACCGCACATACATGCTCAATTACAATGTTTCCTTTTAGGTATTTAGATCTACCTTTTTGGTTGGCACTACATTAACTTGCGTATACAATATTCGCAGTGCTACGGTTTTGACATTTGGTGACTGGCAGTAACCCTTCACATAAGCTTTTATCCTCGTGCACAGCAAACCAACAGCCAAATAGTGTCATGAAAGACGGTCGGATCTCGACCAGACAACAGTTATGCACATGCCTATATATCACATAAAGCAATAATGTAAACTTACCTGCCTCCAACATGTATATATATTAAACGAATGGCAAGCCGTTCTCATCAAAACTATGTTTAAACCATTTTTCGAAAAAACCCACACACTGAGATTTATAAACCTAAAAGCAAACACTGAGAATTACAAATTACACACTGAGATTTCATAAAGACGCACTGAGATTACAAAAAACTGAAAAAACACACACTGAGAATTGAAAATTACACACTGAGATTTCAAAAAGACACACTGATATGAAATAAACTGAAAACACGCACTGAGAATTTGAAATTACACACTGAGAATTTAAAATAATACACTTAGATTTGTGCGCACTTTCGTGCGCACATATCTTATTAACATACTTAATCTGAATTTACTACAAGCTTAAAACAACTAGGGGACAGAACTCATTAGTTCTTCAATTTGGCGCCAAATTCTTTATAAAAAAACATTAGAAATACAACGTATAGAAAAACTACGTTATTAAAGACCAATAGAACAAGAAAAATACCAATTTACTCACATTACAAAAATATAACCAAATGGTGAAAAACTTTATTAAAATTATAAGAAAACATTGGATCAATCTTCCAAAAAAAAACAATGCAGTGAAATTTTTACCCAAGTACCTATTATAGCATATAAACGTAACAAAAATATAAAAGATTACCTTGCGAAATCAGGGTAACAGTTGAAAGACTTTTGAAAAGGAACCCATGCTTAAACAGATTTAAGCAAAAAATCCCGACACACTGTTAGTAATAATCTGAATAATATGCAACAAACTTATGAATATGAGTTAACAAAAAACGATGTTAAGTCTTGAAATTTATTACGAATGTTGGTTGAAGGAACCGCATTTCATTATAATGACGAGAGTTCGGGAGACCAAGATATTAATCTATTGAATTATTCATCTAATGAAAATTCATAAGTAATGTGCATATTAATCTCAGTGTGTATTTTTGAAATCTCAGTGTGTAATTAACAATTCTCAGTGAGTGCTTTTCAATTTATTTCATCTCAGTGTGTACTTTTAAAATCTCAGTGTGTAATTTTGAATTCTCAATGTGTGTTTTTCATTTTTTTAAATCTCAGTGTGTAATTTTGATTTCTCAGTGTGTTATTTTAGGTTTTTAAATTTCAGTATGGTTTTTTAATTCTCAGTGTGTATTTTTTTTCAAAAATAGGGTTTAATCATAGTTTTGACGAGAACGGTTTGCCATATAAACAAATGTAGAAGATATTAGTAACGACAACCACTGATGTGGTTGCTGAATAAGAATGAACACATATTTTGGTGTTAAACTTATCGCATGAGTACTCAAACATTCTTATTTTGTCCTAATAAGTTGAATAACGAAAGTTTATTTTCCCTCTTCGTTCTGTATGACTGGTGTCTATTCTGTGTCATTTTTATTCTATCAAAACGATCTCCTGCTTTTTATTCCAAAATGGAGATCTTCTTTTTGTTCTCATACATTTTTAATTTATATAGTTAATGTGATCATGAATGCTAATTATTACAGAACACACTATTTAAGTTGATCTATATTTTTTTTAATCATAAAAATTCAAAATGGCGGCTGCCATCAGACCTCACTCTGACTTTTAGAAGTAGAAGAGCAAATAAAGCGCTGTTCCTAGGATCTTGGTTTTCCATAATCGTAAAGTGGTTTCCTGTCGTGTTTTGATACACCACGTCCTACATTTTGTCCTATCTTGCTGACTTTTCATGTACTGTCAGCCAATATCTTGACCAGTGTTTAGTATGTGTACAACATAAAATTTAATCCTTCTTGTTTGGTCAAAGTTACATACAAACAACAAATATTATGGAAGCATATGGCCACATAATAGTTTTCTTGTGCAGATAAGACGAGGCAAGATGAACGTTCAAACCGACAAGCAAATTATTTTTGCCAAACCTGAGTTTCAGTGGTAGGCAATGAATTCTAAAATTAAACACGTTTATTACAAAATAGAAAGATCATAGGAAAACTGAACCCCGATTCTTACCAATTTTTCCCCATGTACCCTTTCGTTTACATTTGCAACTTTTTGAAAATTCAAACAGAACACCTGAGCCCAGAATCTCTTTGGTGCATCTAAAGAAAAACCGATACAAGCTTATTTCTAGGGGAGAACATAAGAAGAGAAACCATTCGTCTAGCATTAAAGCGGCATGCAAGCTGCTTGCAAGCTCCCTAGTTTGCTTTTTGCGATTTTGTTAAATTAAGAATAATTCCGTGTGAACCGTATGATCTTGACTCGACCATAACCTGCTGAACCGCCATACCCCAAAATGATTGGAATGAAAATATCATTAATCGATTGTTTCATTTTCAAAATTAATTATCTGTGCTTTGAGTTTTCTTAAATCATTATTAATTGATAATATTATAATGTCAAAATTAAACAGACAAACAAACATGTCACAAAAGCTGTTACAAGCTCGACGCAGGTATCACAATATTTTGGTAACTTAAAAAGAATTCCGTATGAAATTACCCTAACGAACTTGACTCGACCATAACCAATTATGCAAGTTTCATGCTTATAAAAATCGTGCTATAAATTTAATTGACAGGTGTAAAAGCTAGGGAGACGAAAGATTCCAAAGGGATATTCAAACTAATAAGTCGAAAGAGAACGGAAAATTCCAAGGAAAAAAACGACAAAACGACAAAAAGAAAACAACAGTATACCAACGCAACATAGAAAAATAAAGACTGAGCAACACAAAACCCATCAAAACATAGAGGTTAAACACTTACGTCTTGCTATAATTTAAATAAACAAGAGGCTCCAAAGAACCTAAATCGCTCACCTGGTTAAAAACAATATGGCATTTTGATATTTATTATTTTCCCCTTCATTGCAATCAGTTATATAGTAATTCGTTAAACCAACTTTCAAGGACAATGACAATTTCGGCTAAGTTGACTTATTTATAGATCTTATTTTGCTGAACACGTTTGCTTATTACAATTTCTCTCTATCTATTATAGATTCTGCAAAAAATACAGGGCAATAACTCCAATAAGAAATCAATTAACGATTCATCCATGCTGACTTTCTTGTAAATCATATTTTTTTTCAAAATTTTTACTTGGAAAGATTCTTTTTATCAACTATAGTTTCCCCTAAAAATGCAAAAATGCTAAAAATCATCATTCAAAGCTAGCTTTAGAAGGAGGCATTTGACGATTTTTGCTAAGTTGACTTATTTGTAGATCTCATTGTCCTGAACATTTTCACTGCATAACATTTCTCTCTATCTATATAGTTTTCAAGATAATAACCAAAAACTGTGAAAAAAGACATTTCAGGGGAAAAGTCCGCAGGAGACAGACATTGACCTGCAAATCATTTTTTTCTCATGTCAAATTTGCTCTAGCTTCAGTTTTTGAGATTTAAAATAAACAATTACGACTACGGACGAATGGACGGATGGGAAGAAAATTGACGACGACGACGACGGACGTCAAGTGATGGCAAAAGCTCACATGGGCTTTTTGGCCAGATGAGCTAACAAAAATGACCGTAAGAAAAATATCAACAATTTATTGTCTCCATTCTAAAATTTTATTTGTAAATTCATCACTATACAAAGTACTTTATTTTAGCATTGGTGAAAATTTTGTTATCACACATTAACAATAATTTTCCTTCCATGCTCCTCGCAAATTTGTGTGATTTTGGTAACAAAAGAAGAATTCCGTGTGAACCGAATGAAATTGACTGGGTTCGTTGCAATTTCTTGTAGTCCGTCTTAGAAAATCATGCTGTTAATAAAAAAAATTGTTTGGAGTAATTTGGAGGGAAAAAAATAATTGAGTTTGAAATCTTAAGCAGTACACACTTTTATTACTCAAGTCACAAGATCCATGTGTCCTTTGATACTATCAATTACACGGTAGACCACGATTGGGTTCTTGTATATTCTCCTGTCTGACAGTAAGTAGTGATTACCCATTTTATCAAGGTATTACCGGTAATTAGTTACCTGTAAAGGTAATATATACAAACTTCACTCATTTCTTAGATAAACCAATCAACTTCTCAGTCGTATTTTTCCAATTATATACAATGTCAGTAAATGAGAGTCAACATCTTCCTAGGTTTATATCTTTAATTAAAAGGATGACTGATACCTGAACTGTATATATACACAGTTCATTAGTAAATGATTAGTTGTATCCTCCCCTGGGGACAAATTTTTTAGGATACGAAGAAAACTTAAAACAAATAAAAATAGCCAGATGAAAGGGACTTGGAACATAATGTGTTTGCCGTACAGAATGTCGATTTTGTGGTTGTAGGTCTACTGTATGCCTTGGGGTGCCATCAGCTTTGCTGGTTACCACCTTCCTGGAGCAGAAAGTTGTAGGTGTGTTTTGACTAACTCGTTCCAGTACGCCAATGTGAACATCCCTCTCCAGATCAGCATAAACTTTATCCTGGCAATGGATTGGAACCAGTGCTGGCTTGTTGACGGCTACCGGTTTGGCATTAGGATCAACATGGAGTTGGAGGGCTCACACTTCATAAGCGGTAATGGTTGATGTTCACAGACATTAAATGTAGCACCATAGTAATCGAGAAGCCACTCTTTAAGTGACTCCACATGTTCCTCGGTGACCTTCAAATCTAGAGGTAAAGTTGTGGGAATATGAGGTGGTTTAGGTCGACGTCTAGGACAAGAGCAGGTTACTTTTTCAGAGTTTTCCATAGAGGCAGCAATGTTTGGAGATATAACTGTTGTAACATTAGGGAAGTTAGTGTGAATAATCCACAGAGAGATGAGTGCTTCTCTGCAAATGAAAGCTCTTTCCATGGTATCAGAGACATAAAACAATAAACGTGCTGACATGGCGTTGCTAGCACTGTCTTTTGTTGTAACGCTTACTGCGATTGCTCCAATTACACCCAGTTCTTCCTTTATAGCTCCACGAATTATAAGCTTGATTGGAATGAGATTCTTTTCTGTTATTCCAAGGTTGTTTGCAGATTGTAAAGGTATGATTGAACTTTGGCACCCTGTATCAGCCACCATGGACATAGAGATCGTCTTAAACTTGGAGGTATCTTGCATGGGATTTCCAAACGATCCATGGTCCTCAGCTTGCAGGGGTGTCATGTTCACCAGAAGCATTGGGTGGGGTTTTGAGGGTCGTACCACTGTCCATCAAATATGTGATGTTCAAGACGTGATGCTTGGTTTGTCTGTTCTTATATGGTGCAAAGCTGCTCATAGATATAACCAACTAGCTCATGGTCTGTATCTTTGGTTGATCTCCCTTGATTGGGTGGGTTCCTGTGGCCCTTACCCTGAGCGTAGACTCTAGAAGATGCATCACGATGGCCCCATACTCCTTAGGCAGTGCACTTGCTACATGATTTGGTGTAATGAGCTTTAACTGTGCATTTGACACGGTCTTGGGGTCACTTAGCAGGTCAGACATAATTTCTGGGTCTGCAATACCTCTCACTAAATTGTCCTTGATGATCTCATCACTATAATCAAATATGTGGGTGCAACCTGCTTCTTTGCACGGGGCTTTATACTGGCAGAGTGATGCCTGGCCTCTTGAGACTAGCCAAAAACGTCCGGATACTTGATCCAGGTGATTGAGTCATTCTGTTCAATTTAATGCGTTGGACCAGTGTGCTCTCGTCTTCTTTGACAGCCAGTCTTTTGACAGCATTTAGAAGATCTGTCTCCATCATGTTGGTGACATCATCTTGGAAGTCACGCATGATGTCTGTACGAAGATTAGTGACACAGCAGTAGAAAAGGGCAGCGGGCAAGATATTGTCTGTGATCGCCATCCCTGTTTTATACATATTCCACCGTCTGGTGAATGCCGACCATTGGTCTGGATCACATCCTGCGGCTATAGTAGGTGGGTCCAATTTTAACCTGTGCGTTGCTGGTTGAGCCAGAGGTGGGTGGACGGTTCTGTCATGAATCTGAAGAGCAGTGGTTAGGGCAGCTGCAAATGCTTCATCTAGGTTCTGGAATTTCCACTCACAGCCATCTATAGGGCACTGTAGAACTGGCATATTGAGAAAGTAACTTTGTTTCAGCTGTTAGGTCATTAAGGTTTACCCTTGTCCGCCTGTACGTCCGTTCGTACGTCCCGAAATTGGTTTCCGTTCTATAACTTTAGTTTTCTTTGACCAAATGATATGAAACATATACACAAAGCTTATTACCCCACAAAACAGATCAAGTTCGAATTTAGGTGGCGTCACTTTTACAGTTCTTTTGTTATGTCCCTTTATAACGTTATATGCAAGCGGGGTATCATCTGTGTCCCATGGACACATTCTGCCTTTATTTTTTCAATCTATTTTAAAGTTTCTATGGCCAAAAATATACGACCCATTTTGATTCAAAATTAAATTTATATTTATAAATCAACACAAAAGCACTGAGTTAACCTATCTAGCGTTTGCAATTGTACGAGACAAAAGACTAACTAAACGTATTACTTTTAATACAAAAAAGGAATGACAACATTAATATTAATATAAATTTTTATAAGAGTTGATAACAATTGTGTTTCCATGTATGTATGTGTGTTTGTATGTATCAATCATTTTAATTTCATTCAATAATGCATTTTAGATATAATTAAAGTGGTTTAATTTTTGGATACGTTAAACAGATAAGCTTTTCCACAATTATTTTCAACTAATAACAGATTAGTTTCATTTCCAAAGTTAATTGACCATGGAGAATCTAAACCATCTCGAGTTGTTAACAGCTCCCTTTATTTTTGTCCATCTTGTGAGATAACTACGACATTCTTCGTCCCAAACCCTACAACATACACGTTACCACCATTGTCAGCAGATATTCCAGCTGGAAACTTCAAAACCTTTTCATTTTTGAATGTCCATTGTTGTGTTCCTTGAAGATCACAGCATACTACTTTATGATGACTATGAAAAGAATAATAAAGGTTGTGTCCAGATATTGCAATATTGATTGTTGTATCCATATTGTCAGTAGTTATGTCACGTGTTGATTGGTCAGTAAGATCCACTAATTGAATTCCTTTTTTTCTAATGTGATACAGCAGTATTTTATTTGTTCCCGCTATGCCAGTGGTTTTTCCACCCGGTTCAAAAGTTTTCTTTGGTTGTCGTTGCTTTAAATCAATTGTTGTTATTTTATTGCCAATTTCACCCCAGGAGGATGATATCGCTATAGTGTTATCTTCATTGTTGTATACTACACCATATGCTGCTGTTACACTCAAAGAAAAATCAACCGATCCGTCTTCTTTTACTACATCTACTTTGTTTAAAACAGGAAAGGTGAATACAACTCTACTATCAGGCAATATGCAACATCCCCTGACATAAGACGATTCAGTGCATATAGTTTGTTGCAACTGGATTTGTAAATTCTCAATGGGCACGGATATAGTTTTTGGTAGTATCAACTGAGCTTGTTGTTGCTTTTTCTTTGCAATATTTACTGAGACTCTGGAGTTGGCAATATCAATTTTTCCAAACACAACAACACTCTTTGCAATGTCTGTCAGTGATGTATTGATGTTAGACATGATTTCCACACGATTTAGCATATTACTCTCAGTAAGTGAATCAATGAACTGACATTTTTCAATAACACCAATTTCAAGTTCTTTTAGGGCTAGAAAGGTCTGTACATCGGATGCGTATTGTTTTATGTGTGTTATGTTTTTTTGGTGCTCTGCAACTTTACTTTCATGCTCATCTAAAGCTTTCAATAACTTACTTATTTTTTTGTTCTCTCTTTTTTCTATCTCATGCAATTCCGATATGAAATTCTCTTGCAGTTTATCTAGATGTTGATTGATATTTACTCGAACCTGTTGAATTTCACATTCGATCTGTTTTCTTTTTTCCAACAAGGTTTTTAGATTGTTATTTTTATCTTGACGGATCTGTTTGATGTTTTCAGCAACCTCATTTAATGTTTCATGAATTTCAAGAAAGGCGCTTGAGGTCTTTGTGTTTTTGACAACATCATCAAGATTGACAATATATTGACACTTCGTGTGTTTTTCAACGATGCATTTACTGCAACAGGGGCATTCATGTTCATTGCAATAAATTTGATATTTTTCATCGTGTTTACTACATATCTGCTTAATATTTGTAATGTAAGTAGGCAGATTTTGATATTCTGATATCGGTATAGTACCGTGCTTTCTTGTTGCCTTGGAAATCCCGTGATGCTTGCTGCAGTCCAAACATAGGCCTTCGTCGCAATCTGAACACCATATGGACGCAGGTTTGAAGACATGTTGATATTCACATACACCACATGAAGGTTCAGAGCTTGCCATCATCTAAACAAAAAATAATATGTCTGATATTATAGGTATGTCAAAAGATAAAAATTTTGATATTTCCTGCATTGGCAAACTTTTCAAAAGTAAGTTACTGTAAGTCAGTACATGTGCATTTCAAACTCCTGTATAAATTCAGTTTCCATAAACGTGTGATTATCACGCAATTTACCATGAAATGTATGCACACATGTTTGTCCAATTTATTGCATTAACAGTGTCGTTCAGTTGTAGTTTTGACACTAATTGAATGATGAACAAGAGTTTGGTTTCGCATGGTAGGCATGATTTAATATGGTTGACCTGGGATCTACTTCACCACAGGAAAGAGTCACATTGAATTTTAAAGCATTAATATTTATTAACGCATTTGATAATGATAAAAATTAAAACCACACAAAGCACTATCATGAATAGTTCTATCACATATTAAATTTTGTGGCATAACCCCCTACTCATAAAAAGTGTTTTAGGATGTGAGTTTTTGTCTAAGTAAATAAAATAAACAAAGGTCCACTTTAAGGTATAAATTTATTGTAATTGATATTTCAATTATTTGCATATGAAATCTCTTCAATGCAAAATCCCTATGAAAATGACCTATCCAAGCATACTTTCTGCCTGCCACCACCATGAAACAAATTTCATGGGAAACTACACTAAGCAACTTCTCCTTTGAAATAAGTGGACTAATTTTAAATATAATTAAAAACCATTGGTTCAGAGAACAATTGAAGGTCTTTCAACTTCTTACGATTCATTTTGATATGAAAATATTAAAAACGGTTTAAAGTGTCATATACAATGTCAAATGATACCTAAATGTACGCTGATTCCAAAAATATATGGTTTCTAAACCATTTTATTGAAATAAGGGAGATAATTTGTTACTTCCGGTCTGAAAAATGTCATTCCGGTATTATTTGATAGTTAACTTGACACTGATTCCAAATATATATGGTTCAATATACTTTAACATCAAATAAGTACAAAACAAAGCTACTTCCGGTTTACACAAAGTCATTTCCGGTTGGATTTTCAAGCTCATGTAAATTGCAACCTAATGAAAAGAGTCCAATGGCTTTATCGTGTCTAAATATGAAGTTAAAGCAAAGGTCAAAATCTAGAACGTCAATTTCAACTTTGACCTTGAGCTCAATTTCAAGGTCATAAACCAAGGACCTTTAATCAAATTACCCTAGGTCTTTATTATACTTGGTAAAAGAGTTATACCACCATACATGTAATTTTAAATATAAAAAGGGAGAAAACTCTCCTTTACGGTCAACGTACCATTTCAATCAAAATTTACGTGTTACGACATGTCGCAACTAACAATTTAGTAAAAATAATTTGTCGATATCTTATACGGTTTTTGGAAAGAAGTGAAAATAAGCCAAAATCAAAATTTAGAATATGACCTTGAACTTTGACCTTGACCTAATTTTCATTTTTTTGGACCAAGGACCTCAAATCAAGAGACCCTAGGTCTCTATCACTTATGGTTTACCAGTTAGAAATGCATATCACTTATATCAAATGCATAAGGGGGAATAACTATCATATGGAGTCTCCGGATAACTTCGATCCAAATGGTCATCCTAATTCTGAAGATTGTAACAAGCAATTTGATAAAATAAATTTGTCGTAAACTTTTACGGTTGTGAAGGAGTTGTGGCCACAAGAAAAACAGTGTTTGGGGAGATAACTCTTACAACATAAAGTGTTCAGTTAAGCAGTGTTAGTTTTAAAAGCGTATAAACTGTACGATATCTTATTCCAAATATATAAGCGACATCTTATAAAACAAGAACACAACGAAAGAAAAATTAGGCGGAAGTAAAAAAAATAAATTAAAAACCAATTGTTCAGAAGACAATTGAAGGTCTTTCCACCCATACAGATCTATTTTGATATAAAAATATTAAAATTCGGTTTAAAATGTCATTTCGAGCGTCAAATGATAGCTTATTGTACGCTGATTCCAAAAATATATGGTTTCTATACATTTTTTTTTAAATAAGGGAGATAATTTGTTACTTCCGGTTTGAATTTTGTTACTTCCGGTATAATTTGAATGTTTACTTGACACTGATTCCAAAAATATATGGTTCTATATACTTTTATATTAAATAAGTACAAAAAATAGCTACTTCCGGTTTACACGAGGTCACTTCCGGTTGGATTTTTCAAGGTCAAATGGCTTGCAACCTAATGCAAAAAGTCCCATGGCTTTATCATGTATACATATGAGGTAAAAGCAAAGGTCAAAATCTAGAACGTCAACTTTACCTATGACCTTGAGCTCAATTTCAAGGTCATAAACCAAGGACCTCAAATCAAAAGACCCTAGGTCTTAGTTATATATAGTTAATGAGTTATATCACCATACACGTATTTTTAAATACAAGAGGGGAGAAAACTCTAATTTAATGTTAGCGCACTCTTTAAACCAAAATGTATGTGTAACGACATGTCGCAACTAACAATTTAGTAATAATATGTTGTCGATATCTTATACGGTTTTTGAAAAGAAGTGAAAATAAGCCAAAATCAAAATTTAGAATATGACCTTGACCTTTGACCCTGACCAAATTTTCTTTTTTTTTTGGTCCAAGGACCTCAAATCAAAAGACCCTAGGTCTCTATCACTTATGGTTTACCAGTTAGAAATGCATATCACTTATATCAAATGCATAAGGGGAAATAACTCTCATATAGAGTCTCCGGAACGCTTCGGTGAAAACCAAACACAACATCCTGAAGATATAGCGAGCAATTTGGTAAAATAAGTTTGTCGTAATCTTTTATGGTTGCGAAGGGGTAGTGGACACAAGAAAAACAGTGTTTGAGGAGATAACTCTTACAACGGAAAGTCTTCGGTTCAACGGTGTCAGTTTTAAAAGCGTATAAACTGTTCGATATCATATACCAAATATCTAAGCAACATCATGCGAAACAACAATACCTCGCAAGAACAAAAATTAGGCGGAAGAAAAAAACAATAATAATCAGAACAAAATCAATAGGTCTTTCCACGGAAAAGTGGAAAGACCTACTTAAATCATCTAAAATGTGTTGGATTAAAATATAATATCAAATGTAATGTGTCATTGCTGACATTACTGGAGTGCTTAAGTTTACATTAGTCATTACTGGTGTTCAAATCACTGGATCACATAGTTTATCATTTAGAGTGATCAAATCATTTGAGATCATAGTTTAGCTTACTGGTGACGAAATCACTTGATCACATAGTTTTAACTTACTGGTGATGAATTCGCTAGGGAAGATAGTTTTACATAACGTGTTATCAAACCGCTAAAGAACATGCTTTTACATAACTGATGATCAAATCGTATGGAAAATAGTTATTCATTATGTGTGATAATATCGCTAGGGAACATAGTTTTACCTTAAGGGTGATCAAATCAGATTTACATTACTGATGTCCAAATCGTTGGAGGACATAATTTAACATTACTGGTTTTCATATCACTGGAGAACCTAGTTTTATATTTCTGGTATTCAAATCACTGGAAAATTTATTCTTAAATTACTGATATACTGATATCACAGAAGGATATAGCTTTACATTACTGGCGTTGCAATCACTGGAGATCATAGTTTTGCCTTACTGGCGTCCAACCCGCAGGTGAACATAACGTTTAAAACTCATCAAGGATACCAGACTTATATTTTAGTGCGTCAGAGACAGAGGATCGTTTCATCTTCGTATGACTCGTTTGAAATTAGTGTTGTTTAAATCCAAATTCAAATGATCTTGTATTCAAATCACTGAAGGCCATAACTTTACATTACTGGTGTTTAAATACTTGTGGACATAGTTATTCAAATCACTTGAGAACGAGGCAAAAAGTTTTACACTAGTGGTGATGAAATGCTGCAAGGTATACCTAGTATTAGAGAGGCAAAAGATACCAAAGGGTAATTGAAACTCATTAGTAGAAAATAAACTGACCATGCCATAGCAAAAAAAAACCGAAAAACGACGAAAAGACTAACATAAGTACATAAAACACAACTAGATAACTGAAGACTGAGCAACACGAGACCCACTAAATACCGTGGGTTATCTAATGTGCCCAGGAAACGTAAGCAGATCCTGCTCCACATGTGATACCCGTCGTGTTACACCTATAGAATATATTGAAAAATTATATAAAGTGATTAGGCAACACGCAATAGCAGATTGGTAATTGACTTTTATCTAACCCTAAGACATCACCAAATTAATTAAAAATCGGTCTTGTAGATTTTCTTACCCAATAACTTGACCGATTGTGAAATATTGATATTGAAAGACAAAAGACAAACAGTATAACAAATATGAAGAAGAGATATGATTGCCAATGAGACAACTCTCCACCAGAGACCAAATGACATAGAAGTTAACAATTATAGATCAACATACGGTCTTCAGTAATGAGCAAACACCATACCGCACAGTTAGTTATAAAAATACCTGAAATAAAAAAAATTAAAACAATTCATTCGAGAAAACTAACGGCCTGAAATATGTACAGAACAACAAAAACGATCATTAAATAGGATATACAGCACTAAACGACAACCACTGAATCATAGACTCCTAACTTGAGACAGGCACATACAGAATATGACGAAGTTAAACATGTTTGTTGGCACCAAACCCTCCCCTCACCTTGGACAGTGGTGTAACAGTACAACATAAGAACAAACTATAAAAATCAGTTGAAAAGGGCTTAACTGATCAAATCGATACAAAGCATGAGTATGTTGCATATCAGGGGCGCATAAAGCAAAGACTGTTATCGCTGTAAACACAGAAGACATTCAAACAATAAAAAGCACAAAGAAAAAAAAAAATTTAAAGCAAGAGCATATTAACCCCTTTTAAACAAAACTAGGGGGATCTCAGGTGCCCCGGAAGGATAAGCAGATCCTGGTCTAAATGTGGCACCCGCCGTAGTTTTTATAATACAAACTCGGTGAAAAGTTTATTTCGTTAGGTAACATTAGAGGAACAAAATTGTGGTTACGACCATTGTAACATATCCGTTGTCATCTGTGAATCAGACATGCCATAACGGTCAACCAACTCGTGATGGCGTCCGTAAAATTTTCGAATCTTAGTATCAAAATTGCCCAAGATATAGTTTGATACCACAAGCGTTCAAACCGCAATGGGACATAATTTGACAGTTAATAGTGTTCCCATCCCTGAAAGCCATAATTGCATTAATGATGTTCAAATCCATGGCTGAAGGATTTACATATTTTTTTGTAGTTCTACATTACTGTGTTCAGATCTCTGAATGACAAATTTTTCATTGCTCGTTTAACTTTTCTTGTATACAGATTAGGCCTTGGTATATGCATTCCCTAATTTTTTCAACATACAATCTCCTCATATCAAAATTTAATCAACCATTAAAGGGGGAAATTCGCGATTTTGTACTTCTCATCTAAAAATGTTCATCATAATATAAAGAACACATTCACAAAGTTTTAAATTTATATCCCCTCTAATAACTACGAAAGCCTATTAGGGTCACAAAAAAAAAAATATTTATCTCGTAATTACAATTAAAATGTAGTTTATGGTTTATATCTCTGAAACTAAAGCATTTAGAGCAAATATGACAGAGTAAAAATTTTCAGACGAATCAGACTTCCCGTTGTTGGGATGCTGCCCCTGAATTGGTAATTTTAATGATTATTTTTCAGTTTTTGGTTATTATCTTGAATATTATAATAGAAAGATATAAACTGTAGGAGCAAAAATGTTTAGCCAAGTAAGATCTACAAATAAGTCAAATGACCAAAATTGTCAATTGACCCCTTTAAGGAGTTATTGCCCTTTAAAGTCATTTCTGCAATTAAATTTTTTTAATCTTTTACAAAAAACTTTCTCCTCTTAATCTACTTGGCCAAATGAATTTTTATCTCGTAATAACGAGATAGTTTTCTCGTAATTACGCGATATTTATCTCGTAATTACGCGATAGTTATCTCGTAATTACGCAATAATTATCTCGTAATATGAGATAAAAAACTTCTTATCTCGTAATTACGCGATAGTTTTCTCGTAATTACGCGATAATTATCTCGTAATTACGCGATAGTTTTCTCGTAATTACGCGATAATTATCTCGTAATTACGCGATAGCTATCTCGTAATTACGAGATAAAACAATGATTATCTCGTAATTACGCGATAATTATCGCGTAATTACGAGATAATTATCGTGTTATTACTCGATAGTTTTCTCGTAATTACGAGATAAAAAAAAATTTTGTGACCCTAATAGGCTTTCGTAAATAACGGAGAAAATCGAATATTTGTAACTTTGTAGGTTGACATACGTCATCGGGTTGTGACGTTTTAGCCCGATTTTGAATGCTGGGTATGAAATTAAAATCAGTTTATGTCTTAATCGCTTGTCGAATTTTTTGGTAATTAAAAGCGCGCAGATGACCGTTTCTCGTAACTCATAACCACAAAGTAAGAATGAAAAAAAATTATTTATCAATAGAATTTTTCCGGAAACATTCATTGAACTGATATTGAACTGAAAATATTTTCGTTTTTATTAACCTTAATAATTTCGACATCCATTGCAACGCAAAGTCTGTGTGAATAGAATTTGTCTATTAATTCGGAAAGGCATTGTTTATTTCTCAAATAGATGAGCATTTTGTAAGCCAATTCGTTTGAACTTTACCTGAGAGCAATTCGGCATCAAGCGTACACTGTTACCGGTGTGAATGTTGTCATTTTGAATGGATTAACAGAAAGAGAATGGTGAGTTTAAGGATGTATTCTTCTGAGGTTTCAGTCTCGTTGAAATCTCGTTTGGGAATTATTTCCAAAACAAGTGATACAAGTGGAAAATATCAATGAATATAAAAAACATTATAATCAAACTAAACTCTGTGAAAAAATCGCGTACTTACAATAAGTAGTTTTTGAGTACCAATCTGGTTAGTGTCATCAGCCAAAAAGTTGAGAAAATTGGTGAGGGTACGAAGAAATGATTTTACCAAAAATATGTACATCTCATATCAATTTTTACTTTTCAAAATTCTTAGATATGTATTTTTTCAATCATTTATAACAATAAAGACGTTGAAATAACATGCTTTTTGTTCTAAAAAAAAAGAGAAAAATCCCAAATTTACAAAATTGACAGCATGATCAATTTGACACAAAAAAGCAACACAATTTAATAAAACTTTCTAATATTAACACCAACCTATAGTTTTTTTAGTTAAATTTATTCAGATTGGTCCACTTCATCTTGAGTGAAAGTATGAAAAAAAGTTTATTTGTAAAATTGTGATTTTTCTCATGATAATAGCTCAAAAATGGGTTAAAATTGATGAAAACTGGGAAAATCATAAAAAATGGGTACTTTCAAATGGCTGTAGCAAAAAAAAACGAAGTGCACCACCATATGATTTTTTCTTCATCAGTTACTTTCCTACAGTCATATAAACCCAAAAATCAGGTGAAGAAAAGTTTAATTCTAGAAATGTTTGGCTCCTCAGAGGTGTACATCCTTAATACACCAAGATTAAATATCCGATTGCAATGAAAAAAGTAATTGTATAAATTAATTGAAAATAAAATTAAAATTTTTAATTCCAGCAGTGTATAAAACTGAAAAAGGATCAATTTTCGATTACATTCTATGTAATTTACATAAAGATTCAAATATGAAGAATAAAATGCTATATTTTCCCCAATTTAATAGAGAGATACCATGGCACATGGTCCGGGTACACAGTTATCGTCCTTTGATTTTCGTTGTCCACGAATATAGTCCCTAGTGTGGACAGTGTGTTACTTGTCGATTTTTTTTATACCCCTTCCGAATTTATTTCTCCATGTTTTATGACTCAAATAGTAAGTAGGGGGGTGAAATGACACTGTAAAAAAATTTGGGTCATGAATTTTAAAGTAAAGTAGTGATTTGGTCCAGCTGAAAAATGTTAAAAATTAGCACATCGGAAGCTGTCAAAAGATTTGAAGACCCCCTTAGCATGAAATTGTCCATATTTTGAGTTAGAGCCGATGAAGTTTTCTATAATTTTGATATAATTTGTCCCAAAAGTAGTACAACACACTGTAAAAATATTATTGAGAAAGCGCAGGTGGGATTTTTTTAATTTCCATTTATTGTCTAAAAGAAATGCACTACGAAATAACTGTGTACTCGGACCTAAGAGGTGAAATCAGGAAATATAGAATCTGTACTTTGGCAACTTCCCTGAATGATTTGATGGTGTCAATTTATCAAATAGCATAAAACTAAAGGATTTAAACTTTTATTTGATAGAATTTTTGCAAAAATGACCAATTTTGGCATTTTATGGTCAAAATAAGCATTTCATAGCTTTTTCAATTTTGATGCATAAGTGGCATTCTGACTTTCTATCTGACAGGTTTTTATGTGTCAATATTTGTGTTTCTATGTTTCAATCCAGTTGTATTACTCATTTGTGAACTCTGAATCTACAGAAAAGAAGATTATCTCAGACAATATGCGCAAAATGTGTTGTATATATGATCCTCGTCTAACGCCCTGTTTGGATCAAGTTAAATGTGAGGAGCTTGGAACATAAAAGTTGAAGTCCATTATAAAGACCTCACTAAATTTGTATAAAAAGCACTTAACAATGTCTTTTGTACCTGTTTTATGTCACATAATACCTTTCTTTTCTTCTGTAGGATAGCAAGTGGTTCAAATATAAGCCTGTTGAGACTAAAATTGCATGCATGTTTTTCACTAAAAAGTGAAAAATCTTTGTATCAGACCATACTGTCTGCAAAAAAAGTTGAATGCAAGAGTCTTTTTGTGCTCAGATTTATTGTATCATGTCACCTGAGTATAGAAATGATAGAAAAGACACAAAATTTTATTTCATATAGCTTCAATATGCATTTTTAAGTGTAAATATGTGATACGGCCTAAATTGACCCTAAATTATTTTCAGTCTTACTTGGCCTAAGACCCTTTTAAGCTAATGTGATATGTTATTTGTAAGTTTTCTTTCCATTTAAAGTACATTAAATACATATGTAAGGATTATTTATAACCAAAAAGCTTTACAAATTTAAAATTGCTGGAAAATATTACATCTTCATGTAAGGCCCCCCTTCATTGGAAAACCTCCATTTTTAGCCACAGGCTCATATAAATTTGACTTTTTAATAATTATGATAAGTCTGATGAATCAAATGAGTACTCTATTGCTTTTAATACATAATATATTATATATTAAGGCATTTCAAAAGTATTTTTTTGCAATATTTAAATTTTTTAAGCCTCAATTGTTGATAGTTGAAAATTTTCAATTTTAACGTCTAAATTTAACACTCAAAGTTCAATATAGAATTAGTCATATTGTCTATAATATATATCCTATTGCCATGAAACTTTGTAAGCAGTCTTATAATTTAATAAGCTTTAGTCATACCAAGTTTCATTAAGATTGGTCAACTTTTTCTACCCTATTAGGTCCGGGTACACAGTTATCGTCCTTTGATTTTCGTTGTCCACGAATATAGTCCCTAGTGTGGACAGTGTGTTACTTGTCGATTTTTTTTATACCCCTTCCGAATTTATTTCTCCATGTTTTATGACTCAAATAGTAAGTAGGGGGGTGAAATGACACTGTAAAAAAATTTGGGTCATGAATTTTAAAGTAAAGTAGTGATTTGGTCCAGCTGAAAAATGTTAAAAATTAGCACATCGGAAGCTGTCAAAAGATTTGAAGACCCCCTTAGCATGAAATTGTCCATATTTTGAGTTAGAGCCGATGAAGTTTTCTATAATTTTGATATAATTTGTCCCAAAAGTAGTACAACACACTGTAAAAATATTATTGAGAAAGCGCAGGTGGGATTTTTTTAATTTCCATTTATTGTCTAAAAGAAATGCACTACGAAATAACTGTGTACTCGGACCTAAGAGGTGAAATCAGGAAATATAGAATCTGTACTTTGGCAACTTCCCTGAATGATTTGATGGTGTCAATTTATCAAATAGCATAAAACTAAAGGATTTAAACTTTTATTTGATAGAATTTTTGCAAAAATGACCAATTTTGGCATTTTATGGTCAAAATAAGCATTTCATAGCTTTTTCAATTTTGATGCATAAGTGGCATTCTGACTTTCTATCTGACAGGTTTTTATGTGTCAATATTTGTGTTTCTATGTTTCAATCCAGTTGTATTACTCATTTGTGAACTCTGAATCTACAGAAAAGAAGATTATCTCAGACAATATGCGCAAAATGTGTTGTATATATGATCCTCGTCTAACGCCCTGTTTGGATCAAGTTAAATGTGAGGAGCTTGGAACATAAAAGTTGAAGTCCATTATAAAGACCTCACTAAATTTGTATAAAAAGCACTTAACAATGTCTTTTGTACCTGTTTTATGTCACATAATACCTTTCTTTTCTTCTGTAGGATAGCAAGTGGTTCAAATATAAGCCTGTTGAGACTAAAATTGCATGCATGTTTTTCACTAAAAAGTGAAAAATCTTTGTATCAGACCATACTGTCTGCAAAAAAAGTTGAATGCAAGAGTCTTTTTGTGCTCAGATTTATTGTATCATGTCACCTGAGTATAGAAATGATAGAAAAGACACAAAATTTTATTTCATATAGCTTCAATATGCATTTTTAAGTGTAAATATGTGATACGGCCTAAATTGACCCTAAATTATTTTCAGTCTTACTTGGCCTAAGACCCTTTTAAGCTAATGTGATATGTTATTTGTAAGTTTTCTTTCCATTTAAAGTACATTAAATACATATGTAAGGATTATTTATAACCAAAAAGCTTTACAAATTTAAAATTGCTGGAAAATATTACATCTTCATGTAAGGCCCCCCTTCATTGGAAAACCTCCATTTTTAGCCACAGGCTCATATAAATTTGACTTTTTAATAATTATGATAAGTCTGATGAATCAAATGAGTACTCTATTGCTTTTAATACATAATATATTATATATTAAGGCATTTCAAAAGTATTTTTTTGCAATATTTAAATTTTTTAAGCCTCAATTGTTGATAGTTGAAAATTTTCAATTTTAACGTCTAAATTTAACACTCAAAGTTCAATATAGAATTAGTCATATTGTCTATAATATATATCCTATTGCCATGAAACTTTGTAAGCAGTCTTATAATTTAATAAGCTTTAGTCATACCAAGTTTCATTAAGATTGGTCAACTTTTTCTACCCTATTAGGTCCGGGTACACAGTTATCGTCCTTTGATTTTCGTTGTCCACGAATATAGTCCCTAGTGTGGACAGTGTGTTACTTGTCGATTTTTTTTATACCCCTTCCGAATTTATTTCTCCATGTTTTATGACTCAAATAGTAAGTAGGGGGGTGAAATGACACTGTAAAAAAATTTGGGTCATGAATTTTAAAGTAAAGTAGTGATTTGGTCCAGCTGAAAAATGTTAAAAATTAGCACATCGGAAGCTGTCAAAAGATTTGAAGACCCCCTTAGCATGAAATTGTCCATATTTTGAGTTAGAGCCGATGAAGTTTTCTATAATTTTGATATAATTTGTCCCAAAAGTAGTACAACACACTGTAAAAATATTATTGAGAAAGCGCAGGTGGGATTTTTTTAATTTCCATTTATTGTCTAAAAGAAATGCACTACGAAATAACTGTGTACTCGGACCTAAGAGGTGAAATCAGGAAATATAGAATCTGTACTTTGGCAACTTCCCTGAATGATTTGATGGTGTCAATTTATCAAATAGCATAAAACTAAAGGATTTAAACTTTTATTTGATAGAATTTTTGCAAAAATGACCAATTTTGGCATTTTATGGTCAAAATAAGCATTTCATAGCTTTTTCAATTTTGATGCATAAGTGGCATTCTGACTTTCTATCTGACAGGTTTTTATGTGTCAATATTTGTGTTTCTATGTTTCAATCCAGTTGTATTACTCATTTGTGAACTCTGAATCTACAGAAAAGAAGATTATCTCAGACAATATGCGCAAAATGTGTTGTATATATGATCCTCGTCTAACGCCCTGTTTGGATCAAGTTAAATGTGAGGAGCTTGGAACATAAAAGTTGAAGTCCATTATAAAGACCTCACTAAATTTGTATAAAAAGCACTTAACAATGTCTTTTGTACCTGTTTTATGTCACATAATACCTTTCTTTTCTTCTGTAGGATAGCAAGTGGTTCAAATATAAGCCTGTTGAGACTAAAATTGCATGCATGTTTTTCACTAAAAAGTGAAAAATCTTTGTATCAGACCATACTGTCTGCAAAAAAAGTTGAATGCAAGAGTCTTTTTGTGCTCAGATTTATTGTATCATGTCACCTGAGTATAGAAATGATAGAAAAGACACAAAATTTTATTTCATATAGCTTCAATATGCATTTTTAAGTGTAAATATGTGATACGGCCTAAATTGACCCTAAATTATTTTCAGTCTTACTTGGCCTAAGACCCTTTTAAGCTAATGTGATATGTTATTTGTAAGTTTTCTTTCCATTTAAAGTACATTAAATACATATGTAAGGATTATTTATAACCAAAAAGCTTTACAAATTTAAAATTGCTGGAAAATATTACATCTTCATGTAAGGCCCCCCTTCATTGGAAAACCTCCATTTTTAGCCACAGGCTCATATAAATTTGACTTTTTAATAATTATGATAAGTCTGATGAATCAAATGAGTACTCTATTGCTTTTAATACATAATATATTATATATTAAGGCATTTCAAAAGTATTTTTTTGCAATATTTAAATTTTTTAAGCCTCAATTGTTGATAGTTGAAAATTTTCAATTTTAACGTCTAAATTTAACACTCAAAGTTCAATATAGAATTAGTCATATTGTCTATAATATATATCCTATTGCCATGAAACTTTGTAAGCAGTCTTATAATTTAATAAGCTTTAGTCATACCAAGTTTCATTAAGATTGGTCAACTTTTTCTACCCTATTAGGTCCGGGTACACAGTTATCGTCCTTTGATTTTCGTTGTCCACGAATATAGTCCCTAGTGTGGACAGTGTGTTACTTGTCGATTTTTTTTATACCCCTTCCGAATTTATTTCTCCATGTTTTATGACTCAAATAGTAAGTAGGGGGGTGAAATGACACTGTAAAAAAATTTGGGTCATGAATTTTAAAGTAAAGTAGTGATTTGGTCCAGCTGAAAAATGTTAAAAATTAGCACATCGGAAGCTGTCAAAAGATTTGAAGACCCCCTTAGCATGAAATTGTCCATATTTTGAGTTAGAGCCGATGAAGTTTTCTATAATTTTGATATAATTTGTCCCAAAAGTAGTACAACACACTGTAAAAATATTATTGAGAAAGCGCAGGTGGGATTTTTTTAATTTCCATTTATTGTCTAAAAGAAATGCACTACGAAATAACTGTGTACTCGGACCTAAGAGGTGAAATCAGGAAATATAGAATCTGTACTTTGGCAACTTCCCTGAATGATTTGATGGTGTCAATTTATCAAATAGCATAAAACTAAAGGATTTAAACTTTTATTTGATAGAATTTTTGCAAAAATGACCAATTTTGGCATTTTATGGTCAAAATAAGCATTTCATAGCTTTTTCAATTTTGATGCATAAGTGGCATTCTGACTTTCTATCTGACAGGTTTTTATGTGTCAATATTTGTGTTTCTATGTTTCAATCCAGTTGTATTACTCATTTGTGAACTCTGAATCTACAGAAAAGAAGATTATCTCAGACAATATGCGCAAAATGTGTTGTATATATGATCCTCGTCTAACGCCCTGTTTGGATCAAGTTAAATGTGAGGAGCTTGGAACATAAAAGTTGAAGTCCATTATAAAGACCTCACTAAATTTGTATAAAAAGCACTTAACAATGTCTTTTGTACCTGTTTTATGTCACATAATACCTTTCTTTTCTTCTGTAGGATAGCAAGTGGTTCAAATATAAGCCTGTTGAGACTAAAATTGCATGCATGTTTTTCACTAAAAAGTGAAAAATCTTTGTATCAGACCATACTGTCTGCAAAAAAAGTTGAATGCAAGAGTCTTTTTGTGCTCAGATTTATTGTATCATGTCACCTGAGTATAGAAATGATAGAAAAGACACAAAATTTTATTTCATATAGCTTCAATATGCATTTTTAAGTGTAAATATGTGATACGGCCTAAATTGACCCTAAATTATTTTCAGTCTTACTTGGCCTAAGACCCTTTTAAGCTAATGTGATATGTTATTTGTAAGTTTTCTTTCCATTTAAAGTACATTAAATACATATGTAAGGATTATTTATAACCAAAAAGCTTTACAAATTTAAAATTGCTGGAAAATATTACATCTTCATGTAAGGCCCCCCTTCATTGGAAAACCTCCATTTTTAGCCACAGGCTCATATAAATTTGACTTTTTAATAATTATGATAAGTCTGATGAATCAAATGAGTACTCTATTGCTTTTAATACATAATATATTATATATTAAGGCATTTCAAAAGTATTTTTTTGCAATATTTAAATTTTTTAAGCCTCAATTGTTGATAGTTGAAAATTTTCAATTTTAACGTCTAAATTTAACACTCAAAGTTCAATATAGAATTAGTCATATTGTCTATAATATATATCCTATTGCCATGAAACTTTGTAAGCAGTCTTATAATTTAATAAGCTTTAGTCATACCAAGTTTCATTAAGATTGGTCAACTTTTTCTACCCTATTAGGTCCGGGTACACAGTTATCGTCCTTTGATTTTCGTTGTCCACGAATATAGTCCCTAGTGTGGACAGTGTGTTACTTGTCGATTTTTTTTATACCCCTTCCGAATTTATTTCTCCATGTTTTATGACTCAAATAGTAAGTAGGGGGGTGAAATGACACTGTAAAAAAATTTGGGTCATGAATTTTAAAGTAAAGTAGTGATTTGGTCCAGCTGAAAAATGTTAAAAATTAGCACATCGGAAGCTGTCAAAAGATTTGAAGACCCCCTTAGCATGAAATTGTCCATATTTTGAGTTAGAGCCGATGAAGTTTTCTATAATTTTGATATAATTTGTCCCAAAAGTAGTACAACACACTGTAAAAATATTATTGAGAAAGCGCAGGTGGGATTTTTTTAATTTCCATTTATTGTCTAAAAGAAATGCACTACGAAATAACTGTGTACTCGGACCTAAGAGGTGAAATCAGGAAATATAGAATCTGTACTTTGGCAACTTCCCTGAATGATTTGATGGTGTCAATTTATCAAATAGCATAAAACTAAAGGATTTAAACTTTTATTTGATAGAATTTTTGCAAAAATGACCAATTTTGGCATTTTATGGTCAAAATAAGCATTTCATAGCTTTTTCAATTTTGATGCATAAGTGGCATTCTGACTTTCTATCTGACAGGTTTTTATGTGTCAATATTTGTGTTTCTATGTTTCAATCCAGTTGTATTACTCATTTGTGAACTCTGAATCTACAGAAAAGAAGATTATCTCAGACAATATGCGCAAAATGTGTTGTATATATGATCCTCGTCTAACGCCCTGTTTGGATCAAGTTAAATGTGAGGAGCTTGGAACATAAAAGTTGAAGTCCATTATAAAGACCTCACTAAATTTGTATAAAAAGCACTTAACAATGTCTTTTGTACCTGTTTTATGTCACATAATACCTTTCTTTTCTTCTGTAGGATAGCAAGTGGTTCAAATATAAGCCTGTTGAGACTAAAATTGCATGCATGTTTTTCACTAAAAAGTGAAAAATCTTTGTATCAGACCATACTGTCTGCAAAAAAAGTTGAATGCAAGAGTCTTTTTGTGCTCAGATTTATTGTATCATGTCACCTGAGTATAGAAATGATAGAAAAGACACAAAATTTTATTTCATATAGCTTCAATATGCATTTTTAAGTGTAAATATGTGATACGGCCTAAATTGACCCTAAATTATTTTCAGTCTTACTTGGCCTAAGACCCTTTTAAGCTAATGTGATATGTTATTTGTAAGTTTTCTTTCCATTTAAAGTACATTAAATACATATGTAAGGATTATTTATAACCAAAAAGCTTTACAAATTTAAAATTGCTGGAAAATATTACATCTTCATGTAAGGCCCCCCTTCATTGGAAAACCTCCATTTTTAGCCACAGGCTCATATAAATTTGACTTTTTAATAATTATGATAAGTCTGATGAATCAAATGAGTACTCTATTGCTTTTAATACATAATATATTATATATTAAGGCATTTCAAAAGTATTTTTTTGCAATATTTAAATTTTTTAAGCCTCAATTGTTGATAGTTGAAAATTTTCAATTTTAACGTCTAAATTTAACACTCAAAGTTCAATATAGAATTAGTCATATTGTCTATAATATATATCCTATTGCCATGAAACTTTGTAAGCAGTCTTATAATTTAATAAGCTTTAGTCATACCAAGTTTCATTAAGATTGGTCAACTTTTTCTACCCTATTAGGTCCGGGTACACAGTTATCGTCCTTTGATTTTCGTTGTCCACGAATATAGTCCCTAGTGTGGACAGTGTGTTACTTGTCGATTTTTTTTATACCCCTTCCGAATTTATTTCTCCATGTTTTATGACTCAAATAGTAAGTAGGGGGGTGAAATGACACTGTAAAAAAATTTGGGTCATGAATTTTAAAGTAAAGTAGTGATTTGGTCCAGCTGAAAAATGTTAAAAATTAGCACATCGGAAGCTGTCAAAAGATTTGAAGACCCCCTTAGCATGAAATTGTCCATATTTTGAGTTAGAGCCGATGAAGTTTTCTATAATTTTGATATAATTTGTCCCAAAAGTAGTACAACACACTGTAAAAATATTATTGAGAAAGCGCAGGTGGGATTTTTTTAATTTCCATTTATTGTCTAAAAGAAATGCACTACGAAATAACTGTGTACTCGGACCTAAGAGGTGAAATCAGGAAATATAGAATCTGTACTTTGGCAACTTCCCTGAATGATTTGATGGTGTCAATTTATCAAATAGCATAAAACTAAAGGATTTAAACTTTTATTTGATAGAATTTTTGCAAAAATGACCAATTTTGGCATTTTATGGTCAAAATAAGCATTTCATAGCTTTTTCAATTTTGATGCATAAGTGGCATTCTGACTTTCTATCTGACAGGTTTTTATGTGTCAATATTTGTGTTTCTATGTTTCAATCCAGTTGTATTACTCATTTGTGAACTCTGAATCTACAGAAAAGAAGATTATCTCAGACAATATGCGCAAAATGTGTTGTATATATGATCCTCGTCTAACGCCCTGTTTGGATCAAGTTAAATGTGAGGAGCTTGGAACATAAAAGTTGAAGTCCATTATAAAGACCTCACTAAATTTGTATAAAAAGCACTTAACAATGTCTTTTGTACCTGTTTTATGTCACATAATACCTTTCTTTTCTTCTGTAGGATAGCAAGTGGTTCAAATATAAGCCTGTTGAGACTAAAATTGCATGCATGTTTTTCACTAAAAAGTGAAAAATCTTTGTATCAGACCATACTGTCTGCAAAAAAAGTTGAATGCAAGAGTCTTTTTGTGCTCAGATTTATTGTATCATGTCACCTGAGTATAGAAATGATAGAAAAGACACAAAATTTTATTTCATATAGCTTCAATATGCATTTTTAAGTGTAAATATGTGATACGGCCTAAATTGACCCTAAATTATTTTCAGTCTTACTTGGCCTAAGACCCTTTTAAGCTAATGTGATATGTTATTTGTAAGTTTTCTTTCCATTTAAAGTACATTAAATACATATGTAAGGATTATTTATAACCAAAAAGCTTTACAAATTTAAAATTGCTGGAAAATATTACATCTTCATGTAAGGCCCCCCTTCATTGGAAAACCTCCATTTTTAGCCACAGGCTCATATAAATTTGACTTTTTAATAATTATGATAAGTCTGATGAATCAAATGAGTACTCTATTGCTTTTAATACATAATATATTATATATTAAGGCATTTCAAAAGTATTTTTTTGCAATATTTAAATTTTTTAAGCCTCAATTGTTGATAGTTGAAAATTTTCAATTTTAACGTCTAAATTTAACACTCAAAGTTCAATATAGAATTAGTCATATTGTCTATAATATATATCCTATTGCCATGAAACTTTGTAAGCAGTCTTATAATTTAATAAGCTTTAGTCATACCAAGTTTCATTAAGATTGGTCAACTTTTTCTACCCTATTAGGTCCGGGTACACAGTTATCGTCCTTTGATTTTCGTTGTCCACGAATATAGTCCCTAGTGTGGACAGTGTGTTACTTGTCGATTTTTTTTATACCCCTTCCGAATTTATTTCTCCATGTTTTATGACTCAAATAGTAAGTAGGGGGGTGAAATGACACTGTAAAAAAATTTGGGTCATGAATTTTAAAGTAAAGTAGTGATTTGGTCCAGCTGAAAAATGTTAAAAATTAGCACATCGGAAGCTGTCAAAAGATTTGAAGACCCCCTTAGCATGAAATTGTCCATATTTTGAGTTAGAGCCGATGAAGTTTTCTATAATTTTGATATAATTTGTCCCAAAAGTAGTACAACACACTGTAAAAATATTATTGAGAAAGCGCAGGTGGGATTTTTTTAATTTCCATTTATTGTCTAAAAGAAATGCACTACGAAATAACTGTGTACTCGGACCTAAGAGGTGAAATCAGGAAATATAGAATCTGTACTTTGGCAACTTCCCTGAATGATTTGATGGTGTCAATTTATCAAATAGCATAAAACTAAAGGATTTAAACTTTTATTTGATAGAATTTTTGCAAAAATGACCAATTTTGGCATTTTATGGTCAAAATAAGCATTTCATAGCTTTTTCAATTTTGATGCATAAGTGGCATTCTGACTTTCTATCTGACAGGTTTTTATGTGTCAATATTTGTGTTTCTATGTTTCAATCCAGTTGTATTACTCATTTGTGAACTCTGAATCTACAGAAAAGAAGATTATCTCAGACAATATGCGCAAAATGTGTTGTATATATGATCCTCGTCTAACGCCCTGTTTGGATCAAGTTAAATGTGAGGAGCTTGGAACATAAAAGTTGAAGTCCATTATAAAGACCTCACTAAATTTGTATAAAAAGCACTTAACAATGTCTTTTGTACCTGTTTTATGTCACATAATACCTTTCTTTTCTTCTGTAGGATAGCAAGTGGTTCAAATATAAGCCTGTTGAGACTAAAATTGCATGCATGTTTTTCACTAAAAAGTGAAAAATCTTTGTATCAGACCATACTGTCTGCAAAAAAAGTTGAATGCAAGAGTCTTTTTGTGCTCAGATTTATTGTATCATGTCACCTGAGTATAGAAATGATAGAAAAGACACAAAATTTTATTTCATATAGCTTCAATATGCATTTTTAAGTGTAAATATGTGATACGGCCTAAATTGACCCTAAATTATTTTCAGTCTTACTTGGCCTAAGACCCTTTTAAGCTAATGTGATATGTTATTTGTAAGTTTTCTTTCCATTTAAAGTACATTAAATACATATGTAAGGATTATTTATAACCAAAAAGCTTTACAAATTTAAAATTGCTGGAAAATATTACATCTTCATGTAAGGCCCCCCTTCATTGGAAAACCTCCATTTTTAGCCACAGGCTCATATAAATTTGACTTTTTAATAATTATGATAAGTCTGATGAATCAAATGAGTACTCTATTGCTTTTAATACATAATATATTATATATTAAGGCATTTCAAAAGTATTTTTTTGCAATATTTAAATTTTTTAAGCCTCAATTGTTGATAGTTGAAAATTTTCAATTTTAACGTCTAAATTTAACACTCAAAGTTCAATATAGAATTAGTCATATTGTCTATAATATATATCCTATTGCCATGAAACTTTGTAAGCAGTCTTATAATTTAATAAGCTTTAGTCATACCAAGTTTCATTAAGATTGGTCAACTTTTTCTACCCTATTAGGTCCGGGTACACAGTTATCGTCCTTTGATTTTCGTTGTCCACGAATATAGTCCCTAGTGTGGACAGTGTGTTACTTGTCGATTTTTTTTATACCCCTTCCGAATTTATTTCTCCATGTTTTATGACTCAAATAGTAAGTAGGGGGGTGAAATGACACTGTAAAAAAATTTGGGTCATGAATTTTAAAGTAAAGTAGTGATTTGGTCCAGCTGAAAAATGTTAAAAATTAGCACATCGGAAGCTGTCAAAAGATTTGAAGACCCCCTTAGCATGAAATTGTCCATATTTTGAGTTAGAGCCGATGAAGTTTTCTATAATTTTGATATAATTTGTCCCAAAAGTAGTACAACACACTGTAAAAATATTATTGAGAAAGCGCAGGTGGGATTTTTTTAATTTCCATTTATTGTCTAAAAGAAATGCACTACGAAATAACTGTGTACTCGGACCTAAGAGGTGAAATCAGGAAATATAGAATCTGTACTTTGGCAACTTCCCTGAATGATTTGATGGTGTCAATTTATCAAATAGCATAAAACTAAAGGATTTAAACTTTTATTTGATAGAATTTTTGCAAAAATGACCAATTTTGGCATTTTATGGTCAAAATAAGCATTTCATAGCTTTTTCAATTTTGATGCATAAGTGGCATTCTGACTTTCTATCTGACAGGTTTTTATGTGTCAATATTTGTGTTTCTATGTTTCAATCCAGTTGTATTACTCATTTGTGAACTCTGAATCTACAGAAAAGAAGATTATCTCAGACAATATGCGCAAAATGTGTTGTATATATGATCCTCGTCTAACGCCCTGTTTGGATCAAGTTAAATGTGAGGAGCTTGGAACATAAAAGTTGAAGTCCATTATAAAGACCTCACTAAATTTGTATAAAAAGCACTTAACAATGTCTTTTGTACCTGTTTTATGTCACATAATACCTTTCTTTTCTTCTGTAGGATAGCAAGTGGTTCAAATATAAGCCTGTTGAGACTAAAATTGCATGCATGTTTTTCACTAAAAAGTGAAAAATCTTTGTATCAGACCATACTGTCTGCAAAAAAAGTTGAATGCAAGAGTCTTTTTGTGCTCAGATTTATTGTATCATGTCACCTGAGTATAGAAATGATAGAAAAGACACAAAATTTTATTTCATATAGCTTCAATATGCATTTTTAAGTGTAAATATGTGATACGGCCTAAATTGACCCTAAATTATTTTCAGTCTTACTTGGCCTAAGACCCTTTTAAGCTAATGTGATATGTTATTTGTAAGTTTTCTTTCCATTTAAAGTACATTAAATACATATGTAAGGATTATTTATAACCAAAAAGCTTTACAAATTTAAAATTGCTGGAAAATATTACATCTTCATGTAAGGCCCCCCTTCATTGGAAAACCTCCATTTTTAGCCACAGGCTCATATAAATTTGACTTTTTAATAATTATGATAAGTCTGATGAATCAAATGAGTACTCTATTGCTTTTAATACATAATATATTATATATTAAGGCATTTCAAAAGTATTTTTTTGCAATATTTAAATTTTTTAAGCCTCAATTGTTGATAGTTGAAAATTTTCAATTTTAACGTCTAAATTTAACACTCAAAGTTCAATATAGAATTAGTCATATTGTCTATAATATATATCCTATTGCCATGAAACTTTGTAAGCAGTCTTATAATTTAATAAGCTTTAGTCATACCAAGTTTCATTAAGATTGGTCAACTTTTTCTACCCTATTAGGTCCGGGTACACAGTTATCGTCCTTTGATTTTCGTTGTCCACGAATATAGTCCCTAGTGTGGACAGTGTGTTACTTGTCGATTTTTTTTATACCCCTTCCGAATTTATTTCTCCATGTTTTATGACTCAAATAGTAAGTAGGGGGGTGAAATGACACTGTAAAAAAATTTGGGTCATGAATTTTAAAGTAAAGTAGTGATTTGGTCCAGCTGAAAAATGTTAAAAATTAGCACATCGGAAGCTGTCAAAAGATTTGAAGACCCCCTTAGCATGAAATTGTCCATATTTTGAGTTAGAGCCGATGAAGTTTTCTATAATTTTGATATAATTTGTCCCAAAAGTAGTACAACACACTGTAAAAATATTATTGAGAAAGCGCAGGTGGGATTTTTTTAATTTCCATTTATTGTCTAAAAGAAATGCACTACGAAATAACTGTGTACTCGGACCTAAGAGGTGAAATCAGGAAATATAGAATCTGTACTTTGGCAACTTCCCTGAATGATTTGATGGTGTCAATTTATCAAATAGCATAAAACTAAAGGATTTAAACTTTTATTTGATAGAATTTTTGCAAAAATGACCAATTTTGGCATTTTATGGTCAAAATAAGCATTTCATAGCTTTTTCAATTTTGATGCATAAGTGGCATTCTGACTTTCTATCTGACAGGTTTTTATGTGTCAATATTTGTGTTTCTATGTTTCAATCCAGTTGTATTACTCATTTGTGAACTCTGAATCTACAGAAAAGAAGATTATCTCAGACAATATGCGCAAAATGTGTTGTATATATGATCCTCGTCTAACGCCCTGTTTGGATCAAGTTAAATGTGAGGAGCTTGGAACATAAAAGTTGAAGTCCATTATAAAGACCTCACTAAATTTGTATAAAAAGCACTTAACAATGTCTTTTGTACCTGTTTTATGTCACATAATACCTTTCTTTTCTTCTGTAGGATAGCAAGTGGTTCAAATATAAGCCTGTTGAGACTAAAATTGCATGCATGTTTTTCACTAAAAAGTGAAAAATCTTTGTATCAGACCATACTGTCTGCAAAAAAAGTTGAATGCAAGAGTCTTTTTGTGCTCAGATTTATTGTATCATGTCACCTGAGTATAGAAATGATAGAAAAGACACAAAATTTTATTTCATATAGCTTCAATATGCATTTTTAAGTGTAAATATGTGATACGGCCTAAATTGACCCTAAATTATTTTCAGTCTTACTTGGCCTAAGACCCTTTTAAGCTAATGTGATATGTTATTTGTAAGTTTTCTTTCCATTTAAAGTACATTAAATACATATGTAAGGATTATTTATAACCAAAAAGCTTTACAAATTTAAAATTGCTGGAAAATATTACATCTTCATGTAAGGCCCCCCTTCATTGGAAAACCTCCATTTTTAGCCACAGGCTCATATAAATTTGACTTTTTAATAATTATGATAAGTCTGATGAATCAAATGAGTACTCTATTGCTTTTAATACATAATATATTATATATTAAGGCATTTCAAAAGTATTTTTTTGCAATATTTAAATTTTTTAAGCCTCAATTGTTGATAGTTGAAAATTTTCAATTTTAACGTCTAAATTTAACACTCAAAGTTCAATATAGAATTAGTCATATTGTCTATAATATATATCCTATTGCCATGAAACTTTGTAAGCAGTCTTATAATTTAATAAGCTTTAGTCATACCAAGTTTCATTAAGATTGGTCAACTTTTTCTACCCTATTAGGTCCGGGTACACAGTTATCGTCCTTTGATTTTCGTTGTCCACGAATATAGTCCCTAGTGTGGACAGTGTGTTACTTGTCGATTTTTTTTATACCCCTTCCGAATTTATTTCTCCATGTTTTATGACTCAAATAGTAAGTAGGGGGGTGAAATGACACTGTAAAAAAATTTGGGTCATGAATTTTAAAGTAAAGTAGTGATTTGGTCCAGCTGAAAAATGTTAAAAATTAGCACATCGGAAGCTGTCAAAAGATTTGAAGACCCCCTTAGCATGAAATTGTCCATATTTTGAGTTAGAGCCGATGAAGTTTTCTATAATTTTGATATAATTTGTCCCAAAAGTAGTACAACACACTGTAAAAATATTATTGAGAAAGCGCAGGTGGGATTTTTTTAATTTCCATTTATTGTCTAAAAGAAATGCACTACGAAATAACTGTGTACTCGGACCTAAGAGGTGAAATCAGGAAATATAGAATCTGTACTTTGGCAACTTCCCTGAATGATTTGATGGTGTCAATTTATCAAATAGCATAAAACTAAAGGATTTAAACTTTTATTTGATAGAATTTTTGCAAAAATGACCAATTTTGGCATTTTATGGTCAAAATAAGCATTTCATAGCTTTTTCAATTTTGATGCATAAGTGGCATTCTGACTTTCTATCTGACAGGTTTTTATGTGTCAATATTTGTGTTTCTATGTTTCAATCCAGTTGTATTACTCATTTGTGAACTCTGAATCTACAGAAAAGAAGATTATCTCAGACAATATGCGCAAAATGTGTTGTATATATGATCCTCGTCTAACGCCCTGTTTGGATCAAGTTAAATGTGAGGAGCTTGGAACATAAAAGTTGAAGTCCATTATAAAGACCTCACTAAATTTGTATAAAAAGCACTTAACAATGTCTTTTGTACCTGTTTTATGTCACATAATACCTTTCTTTTCTTCTGTAGGATAGCAAGTGGTTCAAATATAAGCCTGTTGAGACTAAAATTGCATGCATGTTTTTCACTAAAAAGTGAAAAATCTTTGTATCAGACCATACTGTCTGCAAAAAAAGTTGAATGCAAGAGTCTTTTTGTGCTCAGATTTATTGTATCATGTCACCTGAGTATAGAAATGATAGAAAAGACACAAAATTTTATTTCATATAGCTTCAATATGCATTTTTAAGTGTAAATATGTGATACGGCCTAAATTGACCCTAAATTATTTTCAGTCTTACTTGGCCTAAGACCCTTTTAAGCTAATGTGATATGTTATTTGTAAGTTTTCTTTCCATTTAAAGTACATTAAATACATATGTAAGGATTATTTATAACCAAAAAGCTTTACAAATTTAAAATTGCTGGAAAATATTACATCTTCATGTAAGGCCCCCCTTCATTGGAAAACCTCCATTTTTAGCCACAGGCTCATATAAATTTGACTTTTTAATAATTATGATAAGTCTGATGAATCAAATGAGTACTCTATTGCTTTTAATACATAATATATTATATATTAAGGCATTTCAAAAGTATTTTTTTGCAATATTTAAATTTTTTAAGCCTCAATTGTTGATAGTTGAAAATTTTCAATTTTAACGTCTAAATTTAACACTCAAAGTTCAATATAGAATTAGTCATATTGTCTATAATATATATCCTATTGCCATGAAACTTTGTAAGCAGTCTTATAATTTAATAAGCTTTAGTCATACCAAGTTTCATTAAGATTGGTCAACTTTTTCTACCCTATTAGGTCCGGGTACACAGTTATCGTCCTTTGATTTTCGTTGTCCACGAATATAGTCCCTAGTGTGGACAGTGTGTTACTTGTCGATTTTTTTTATACCCCTTCCGAATTTATTTCTCCATGTTTTATGACTCAAATAGTAAGTAGGGGGGTGAAATGACACTGTAAAAAAATTTGGGTCATGAATTTTAAAGTAAAGTAGTGATTTGGTCCAGCTGAAAAATGTTAAAAATTAGCACATCGGAAGCTGTCAAAAGATTTGAAGACCCCCTTAGCATGAAATTGTCCATATTTTGAGTTAGAGCCGATGAAGTTTTCTATAATTTTGATATAATTTGTCCCAAAAGTAGTACAACACACTGTAAAAATATTATTGAGAAAGCGCAGGTGGGATTTTTTTAATTTCCATTTATTGTCTAAAAGAAATGCACTACGAAATAACTGTGTACTCGGACCTAAGAGGTGAAATCAGGAAATATAGAATCTGTACTTTGGCAACTTCCCTGAATGATTTGATGGTGTCAATTTATCAAATAGCATAAAACTAAAGGATTTAAACTTTTATTTGATAGAATTTTTGCAAAAATGACCAATTTTGGCATTTTATGGTCAAAATAAGCATTTCATAGCTTTTTCAATTTTGATGCATAAGTGGCATTCTGACTTTCTATCTGACAGGTTTTTATGTGTCAATATTTGTGTTTCTATGTTTCAATCCAGTTGTATTACTCATTTGTGAACTCTGAATCTACAGAAAAGAAGATTATCTCAGACAATATGCGCAAAATGTGTTGTATATATGATCCTCGTCTAACGCCCTGTTTGGATCAAGTTAAATGTGAGGAGCTTGGAACATAAAAGTTGAAGTCCATTATAAAGACCTCACTAAATTTGTATAAAAAGCACTTAACAATGTCTTTTGTACCTGTTTTATGTCACATAATACCTTTCTTTTCTTCTGTAGGATAGCAAGTGGTTCAAATATAAGCCTGTTGAGACTAAAATTGCATGCATGTTTTTCACTAAAAAGTGAAAAATCTTTGTATCAGACCATACTGTCTGCAAAAAAAGTTGAATGCAAGAGTCTTTTTGTGCTCAGATTTATTGTATCATGTCACCTGAGTATAGAAATGATAGAAAAGACACAAAATTTTATTTCATATAGCTTCAATATGCATTTTTAAGTGTAAATATGTGATACGGCCTAAATTGACCCTAAATTATTTTCAGTCTTACTTGGCCTAAGACCCTTTTAAGCTAATGTGATATGTTATTTGTAAGTTTTCTTTCCATTTAAAGTACATTAAATACATATGTAAGGATTATTTATAACCAAAAAGCTTTACAAATTTAAAATTGCTGGAAAATATTACATCTTCATGTAAGGCCCCCCTTCATTGGAAAACCTCCATTTTTAGCCACAGGCTCATATAAATTTGACTTTTTAATAATTATGATAAGTCTGATGAATCAAATGAGTACTCTATTGCTTTTAATACATAATATATTATATATTAAGGCATTTCAAAAGTATTTTTTTGCAATATTTAAATTTTTTAAGCCTCAATTGTTGATAGTTGAAAATTTTCAATTTTAACGTCTAAATTTAACACTCAAAGTTCAATATAGAATTAGTCATATTGTCTATAATATATATCCTATTGCCATGAAACTTTGTAAGCAGTCTTATAATTTAATAAGCTTTAGTCATACCAAGTTTCATTAAGATTGGTCAACTTTTTCTACCCTATTAGGTCCGGGTACACAGTTATCGTCCTTTGATTTTCGTTGTCCACGAATATAGTCCCTAGTGTGGACAGTGTGTTACTTGTCGATTTTTTTTATACCCCTTCCGAATTTATTTCTCCATGTTTTATGACTCAAATAGTAAGTAGGGGGGTGAAATGACACTGTAAAAAAATTTGGGTCATGAATTTTAAAGTAAAGTAGTGATTTGGTCCAGCTGAAAAATGTTAAAAATTAGCACATCGGAAGCTGTCAAAAGATTTGAAGACCCCCTTAGCATGAAATTGTCCATATTTTGAGTTAGAGCCGATGAAGTTTTCTATAATTTTGATATAATTTGTCCCAAAAGTAGTACAACACACTGTAAAAATATTATTGAGAAAGCGCAGGTGGGATTTTTTTAATTTCCATTTATTGTCTAAAAGAAATGCACTACGAAATAACTGTGTACTCGGACCTAAGAGGTGAAATCAGGAAATATAGAATCTGTACTTTGGCAACTTCCCTGAATGATTTGATGGTGTCAATTTATCAAATAGCATAAAACTAAAGGATTTAAACTTTTATTTGATAGAATTTTTGCAAAAATGACCAATTTTGGCATTTTATGGTCAAAATAAGCATTTCATAGCTTTTTCAATTTTGATGCATAAGTGGCATTCTGACTTTCTATCTGACAGGTTTTTATGTGTCAATATTTGTGTTTCTATGTTTCAATCCAGTTGTATTACTCATTTGTGAACTCTGAATCTACAGAAAAGAAGATTATCTCAGACAATATGCGCAAAATGTGTTGTATATATGATCCTCGTCTAACGCCCTGTTTGGATCAAGTTAAATGTGAGGAGCTTGGAACATAAAAGTTGAAGTCCATTATAAAGACCTCACTAAATTTGTATAAAAAGCACTTAACAATGTCTTTTGTACCTGTTTTATGTCACATAATACCTTTCTTTTCTTCTGTAGGATAGCAAGTGGTTCAAATATAAGCCTGTTGAGACTAAAATTGCATGCATGTTTTTCACTAAAAAGTGAAAAATCTTTGTATCAGACCATACTGTCTGCAAAAAAAGTTGAATGCAAGAGTCTTTTTGTGCTCAGATTTATTGTATCATGTCACCTGAGTATAGAAATGATAGAAAAGACACAAAATTTTATTTCATATAGCTTCAATATGCATTTTTAAGTGTAAATATGTGATACGGCCTAAATTGACCCTAAATTATTTTCAGTCTTACTTGGCCTAAGACCCTTTTAAGCTAATGTGATATGTTATTTGTAAGTTTTCTTTCCATTTAAAGTACATTAAATACATATGTAAGGATTATTTATAACCAAAAAGCTTTACAAATTTAAAATTGCTGGAAAATATTACATCTTCATGTAAGGCCCCCCTTCATTGGAAAACCTCCATTTTTAGCCACAGGCTCATATAAATTTGACTTTTTAATAATTATGATAAGTCTGATGAATCAAATGAGTACTCTATTGCTTTTAATACATAATATATTATATATTAAGGCATTTCAAAAGTATTTTTTTGCAATATTTAAATTTTTTAAGCCTCAATTGTTGATAGTTGAAAATTTTCAATTTTAACGTCTAAATTTAACACTCAAAGTTCAATATAGAATTAGTCATATTGTCTATAATATATATCCTATTGCCATGAAACTTTGTAAGCAGTCTTATAATTTAATAAGCTTTAGTCATACCAAGTTTCATTAAGATTGGTCAACTTTTTCTACCCTATTAGGTCCGGGTACACAGTTATCGTCCTTTGATTTTCGTTGTCCACGAATATAGTCCCTAGTGTGGACAGTGTGTTACTTGTCGATTTTTTTTATACCCCTTCCGAATTTATTTCTCCATGTTTTATGACTCAAATAGTAAGTAGGGGGGTGAAATGACACTGTAAAAAAATTTGGGTCATGAATTTTAAAGTAAAGTAGTGATTTGGTCCAGCTGAAAAATGTTAAAAATTAGCACATCGGAAGCTGTCAAAAGATTTGAAGACCCCCTTAGCATGAAATTGTCCATATTTTGAGTTAGAGCCGATGAAGTTTTCTATAATTTTGATATAATTTGTCCCAAAAGTAGTACAACACACTGTAAAAATATTATTGAGAAAGCGCAGGTGGGATTTTTTTAATTTCCATTTATTGTCTAAAAGAAATGCACTACGAAATAACTGTGTACTCGGACCTAAGAGGTGAAATCAGGAAATATAGAATCTGTACTTTGGCAACTTCCCTGAATGATTTGATGGTGTCAATTTATCAAATAGCATAAAACTAAAGGATTTAAACTTTTATTTGATAGAATTTTTGCAAAAATGACCAATTTTGGCATTTTATGGTCAAAATAAGCATTTCATAGCTTTTTCAATTTTGATGCATAAGTGGCATTCTGACTTTCTATCTGACAGGTTTTTATGTGTCAATATTTGTGTTTCTATGTTTCAATCCAGTTGTATTACTCATTTGTGAACTCTGAATCTACAGAAAAGAAGATTATCTCAGACAATATGCGCAAAATGTGTTGTATATATGATCCTCGTCTAACGCCCTGTTTGGATCAAGTTAAATGTGAGGAGCTTGGAACATAAAAGTTGAAGTCCATTATAAAGACCTCACTAAATTTGTATAAAAAGCACTTAACAATGTCTTTTGTACCTGTTTTATGTCACATAATACCTTTCTTTTCTTCTGTAGGATAGCAAGTGGTTCAAATATAAGCCTGTTGAGACTAAAATTGCATGCATGTTTTTCACTAAAAAGTGAAAAATCTTTGTATCAGACCATACTGTCTGCAAAAAAAGTTGAATGCAAGAGTCTTTTTGTGCTCAGATTTATTGTATCATGTCACCTGAGTATAGAAATGATAGAAAAGACACAAAATTTTATTTCATATAGCTTCAATATGCATTTTTAAGTGTAAATATGTGATACGGCCTAAATTGACCCTAAATTATTTTCAGTCTTACTTGGCCTAAGACCCTTTTAAGCTAATGTGATATGTTATTTGTAAGTTTTCTTTCCATTTAAAGTACATTAAATACATATGTAAGGATTATTTATAACCAAAAAGCTTTACAAATTTAAAATTGCTGGAAAATATTACATCTTCATGTAAGGCCCCCCTTCATTGGAAAACCTCCATTTTTAGCCACAGGCTCATATAAATTTGACTTTTTAATAATTATGATAAGTCTGATGAATCAAATGAGTACTCTATTGCTTTTAATACATAATATATTATATATTAAGGCATTTCAAAAGTATTTTTTTGCAATATTTAAATTTTTTAAGCCTCAATTGTTGATAGTTGAAAATTTTCAATTTTAACGTCTAAATTTAACACTCAAAGTTCAATATAGAATTAGTCATATTGTCTATAATATATATCCTATTGCCATGAAACTTTGTAAGCAGTCTTATAATTTAATAAGCTTTAGTCATACCAAGTTTCATTAAGATTGGTCAACTTTTTCTACCCTAAGAGGTGAAATCAGGAAATATAGAATCTGTACTTTGGCAACTTCCCTGAATGATTTGATGGTGTCAATTTATCAAATAGCATAAAACTAAAGGATTTAAACTTTTATTTGATAGAATTTTTGCAAAAATGACCAATTTTGGCATTTTATGGTCAAAATAAGCATTTCATAGCTTTTTCAATTTTGATGCATAAGTGGCATTCTGACTTTCTATCTGACAGGTTTTTATGTGTCAATATTTGTGTTTCTATGTTTCAATCCAGTTGTATTACTCATTTGTGAACTCTGAATCTACAGAAAAGAAGATTATCTCAGACAATATGCGCAAAATGTGTTGTATATATGATCCTCGTCTAACGCCCTGTTTGGATCAAGTTAAATGTGAGGAGCTTGGAACATAAAAGTTGAAGTCCATTATAAAGACCTCACTAAATTTGTATAAAAAGCACTTAACAATGTCTTTTGTACCTGTTTTATGTCACATAATACCTTTCTTTTCTTCTGTAGGATAGCAAGTGGTTCAAATATAAGCCTGTTGAGACTAAAATTGCATGCATGTTTTTCACTAAAAAGTGAAAAATCTTTGTATCAGACCATACTGTCTGCAAAAAAAGTTGAATGCAAGAGTCTTTTTGTGCTCAGATTTATTGTATCATGTCACCTGAGTATAGAAATGATAGAAAAGACACAAAATTTTATTTCATATAGCTTCAATATGCATTTTTAAGTGTAAATATGTGATACGGCCTAAATTGACCCTAAATTATTTTCAGTCTTACTTGGCCTAAGACCCTTTTAAGCTAATGTGATATGTTATTTGTAAGTTTTCTTTCCATTTAAAGTACATTAAATACATATGTAAGGATTATTTATAACCAAAAAGCTTTACAAATTTAAAATTGCTGGAAAATATTACATCTTCATGTAAGGCCCCCCTTCATTGGAAAACCTCCATTTTTAGCCACAGGCTCATATAAATTTGACTTTTTAATAATTATGATAAGTCTGATGAATCAAATGAGTACTCTATTGCTTTTAATACATAATATATTATATATTAAGGCATTTCAAAAGTATTTTTTTGCAATATTTAAATTTTTTAAGCCTCAATTGTTGATAGTTGAAAATTTTCAATTTTAACGTCTAAATTTAACACTCAAAGTTCAATATAGAATTAGTCATATTGTCTATAATATATATCCTATTGCCATGAAACTTTGTAAGCAGTCTTATAATTTAATAAGCTTTAGTCATACCAAGTTTCATTAAGATTGGTCAACTTTTTCTACCCTAAGAGGTGAAATCAGGAAATATAGAATCTGTACTTTGGCAACTTCCCTGAATGATTTGATGGTGTCAATTTATCAAATAGCATAAAACTAAAGGATTTAAACTTTTATTTGATAGAATTTTTGCAAAAATGACCAATTTTGGCATTTTATGGTCAAAATAAGCATTTCATAGCTTTTTCAATTTTGATGCATAAGTGGCATTCTGACTTTCTATCTGACAGGTTTTTATGTGTCAATATTTGTGTTTCTATGTTTCAATCCAGTTGTATTACTCATTTGTGAACTCTGAATCTACAGAAAAGAAGATTATCTCAGACAATATGCGCAAAATGTGTTGTATATATGATCCTCGTCTAACGCCCTGTTTGGATCAAGTTAAATGTGAGGAGCTTGGAACATAAAAGTTGAAGTCCATTATAAAGACCTCACTAAATTTGTATAAAAAGCACTTAACAATGTCTTTTGTACCTGTTTTATGTCACATAATACCTTTCTTTTCTTCTGTAGGATAGCAAGTGGTTCAAATATAAGCCTGTTGAGACTAAAATTGCATGCATGTTTTTCACTAAAAAGTGAAAAATCTTTGTATCAGACCATACTGTCTGCAAAAAAAGTTGAATGCAAGAGTCTTTTTGTGCTCAGATTTATTGTATCATGTCACCTGAGTATAGAAATGATAGAAAAGACACAAAATTTTATTTCATATAGCTTCAATATGCATTTTTAAGTGTAAATATGTGATACGGCCTAAATTGACCCTAAATTATTTTCAGTCTTACTTGGCCTAAGACCCTTTTAAGCTAATGTGATATGTTATTTGTAAGTTTTCTTTCCATTTAAAGTACATTAAATACATATGTAAGGATTATTTATAACCAAAAAGCTTTACAAATTTAAAATTGCTGGAAAATATTACATCTTCATGTAAGGCCCCCCTTCATTGGAAAACCTCCATTTTTAGCCACAGGCTCATATAAATTTGACTTTTTAATAATTATGATAAGTCTGATGAATCAAATGAGTACTCTATTGCTTTTAATACATAATATATTATATATTAAGGCATTTCAAAAGTATTTTTTTGCAATATTTAAATTTTTTAAGCCTCAATTGTTGATAGTTGAAAATTTTCAATTTTAACGTCTAAATTTAACACTCAAAGTTCAATATAGAATTAGTCATATTGTCTATAATATATATCCTATTGCCATGAAACTTTGTAAGCAGTCTTATAATTTAATAAGCTTTAGTCATACCAAGTTTCATTAAGATTGGTCAACTTTTTCTACCCTATTAGGTCCGGGTACACAGTTATCGTCCTTTGATTTTCGTTGTCCACGAATATAGTCCCTAGTGTGGACAGTGTGTTACTTGTCGATTTTTTTTATACCCCTTCCGAATTTATTTCTCCATGTTTTATGACTCAAATAGTAAGTAGGGGGGTGAAATGACACTGTAAAAAAATTTGGGTCATGAATTTTAAAGTAAAGTAGTGATTTGGTCCAGCTGAAAAATGTTAAAAATTAGCACATCGGAAGCTGTCAAAAGATTTGAAGACCCCCTTAGCATGAAATTGTCCATATTTTGAGTTAGAGCCGATGAAGTTTTCTATAATTTTGATATAATTTGTCCCAAAAGTAGTACAACACACTGTAAAAATATTATTGAGAAAGCGCAAGTGGGATTTTTTTAATTTCCATTTATTGTCTAAAAGAAATGCACTACGAAATAACTGTGTACTCGGACCTAAGAGGTGAAATCAGGAAATATAGAATCTGTACTTTGGCAACTTCCCTGAATGATTTGATGGTGTCAATTTATCAAATAGCATAAAACTAAAGGATTTAAACTTTTATTTGATAGAATTTTTGCAAAAATGACCAATTTTGGCATTTTATGGTCAAAATAAGCATTTCATAGCTTTTTCAATTTTGATGCATAAGTGGCATTCTGACTTTCTATCTGACAGGTTTTTATGTGTCAATATTTGTGTTTCTATGTTTCAATCCAGTTGTATTACTCATTTGTGAACTCTGAATCTACAGAAAAGAAGATTATCTCAGACAATATGCGCAAAATGTGTTGTATATATGATCCTCGTCTAACGCCCTGTTTGGATCAAGTTAAATGTGAGGAGCTTGGAACATAAAAGTTGAAGTCCATTATAAAGACCTCACTAAATTTGTATAAAAAGCACTTAACAATGTCTTTTGTACCTGTTTTATGTCACATAATACCTTTCTTTTCTTCTGTAGGATAGCAAGTGGTTCAAATATAAGCCTGTTGAGACTAAAATTGCATGCATGTTTTTCACTAAAAAGTGAAAAATCTTTGTATCAGACCATACTGTCTGCAAAAAAAGTTGAATGCAAGAGTCTTTTTGTGCTCAGATTTATTGTATCATGTCACCTGAGTATAGAAATGATAGAAAAGACACAAAATTTTATTTCATATAGCTTCAATATGCATTTTTAAGTGTAAATATGTGATACGGCCTAAATTGACCCTAAATTATTTTCAGTCTTACTTGGCCTAAGACCCTTTTAAGCTAATGTGATATGTTATTTGTAAGTTTTCTTTCCATTTAAAGTACATTAAATACATATGTAAGGATTATTTATAACCAAAAAGCTTTACAAATTTAAAATTGCTGGAAAATATTACATCTTCATGTAAGGCCCCCCTTCATTGGAAAACCTCCATTTTTAGCCACAGGCTCATATAAATTTGACTTTTTAATAATTATGATAAGTCTGATGAATCAAATGAGTACTCTATTGCTTTTAATACATAATATATTATATATTAAGGCATTTCAAAAGTATTTTTTTGCAATATTTAAATTTTTTAAGCCTCAATTGTTGATAGTTGAAAATTTTCAATTTTAACGTCTAAATTTAACACTCAAAGTTCAATATAGAATTAGTCATATTGTCTATAATATATATCCTATTGCCATGAAACTTTGTAAGCAGTCTTATAATTTAATAAGCTTTAGTCATACCAAGTTTCATTAAGATTGGTCAACTTTTTCTACCCTAAGAGGTGAAATCAGGAAATATAGAATCTGTACTTTGGCAACTTCCCTGAATGATTTGATGGTGTCAATTTATCAAATAGCATAAAACTAAAGGATTTAAACTTTTATTTGATAGAATTTTTGCAAAAATGACCAATTTTGGCATTTTATGGTCAAAATAAGCATTTCATAGCTTTTTCAATTTTGATGCATAAGTGGCATTCTGACTTTCTATCTGACAGGTTTTTATGTGTCAATATTTGTGTTTCTATGTTTCAATCCAGTTGTATTACTCATTTGTGAACTCTGAATCTACAGAAAAGAAGATTATCTCAGACAATATGCGCAAAATGTGTTGTATATATGATCCTCGTCTAACGCCCTGTTTGGATCAAGTTAAATGTGAGGAGCTTGGAACATAAAAGTTGAAGTCCATTATAAAGACCTCACTAAATTTGTATAAAAAGCACTTAACAATGTCTTTTGTACCTGTTTTATGTCACATAATACCTTTCTTTTCTTCTGTAGGATAGCAAGTGGTTCAAATATAAGCCTGTTGAGACTAAAATTGCATGCATGTTTTTCACTAAAAAGTGAAAAATCTTTGTATCAGACCATACTGTCTGCAAAAAAAGTTGAATGCAAGAGTCTTTTTGTGCTCAGATTTATTGTATCATGTCACCTGAGTATAGAAATGATAGAAAAGACACAAAATTTTATTTCATATAGCTTCAATATGCATTTTTAAGTGTAAATATGTGATACGGCCTAAATTGACCCTAAATTATTTTCAGTCTTACTTGGCCTAAGACCCTTTTAAGCTAATGTGATATGTTATTTGTAAGTTTTCTTTCCATTTAAAGTACATTAAATACATATGTAAGGATTATTTATAACCAAAAAGCTTTACAAATTTAAAATTGCTGGAAAATATTACATCTTCATGTAAGGCCCCCCTTCATTGGAAAACCTCCATTTTTAGCCACAGGCTCATATAAATTTGACTTTTTAATAATTATGATAAGTCTGATGAATCAAATGAGTACTCTATTGCTTTTAATACATAATATATTATATATTAAGGCATTTCAAAAGTATTTTTTTGCAATATTTAAATTTTTTAAGCCTCAATTGTTGATAGTTGAAAATTTTCAATTTTAACGTCTAAATTTAACACTCAAAGTTCAATATAGAATTAGTCATATTGTCTATAATATATATCCTATTGCCATGAAACTTTGTAAGCAGTCTTATAATTTAATAAGCTTTAGTCATACCAAGTTTCATTAAGATTGGTCAACTTTTTCTACCCTATTAGGTCCGGGTACACAGTTATCGTCCTTTGATTTTCGTTGTCCACGAATATAGTCCCTAGTGTGGACAGTGTGTTACTTGTCGATTTTTTTTATACCCCTTCCGAATTTATTTCTCCATGTTTTATGACTCAAATAGTAAGTAGGGGGGTGAAATGACACTGTAAAAAAATTTGGGTCATGAATTTTAAAGTAAAGTAGTGATTTGGTCCAGCTGAAAAATGTTAAAAATTAGCACATCGGAAGCTGTCAAAAGATTTGAAGACCCCCTTAGCATGAAATTGTCCATATTTTGAGTTAGAGCCGATGAAGTTTTCTATAATTTTGATATAATTTGTCCCAAAAGTAGTACAACACACTGTAAAAATATTATTGAGAAAGCGCAAGTGGGATTTTTTTAATTTCCATTTATTGTCTAAAAGAAATGCACTACGAAATAACTGTGTACTCGGACCTAAGAGGTGAAATCAGGAAATATAGAATCTGTACTTTGGCAACTTCCCTGAATGATTTGATGGTGTCAATTTATCAAATAGCATAAAACTAAAGGATTTAAACTTTTATTTGATAGAATTTTTGCAAAAATGACCAATTTTGGCATTTTATGGTCAAAATAAGCATTTCATAGCTTTTTCAATTTTGATGCATAAGTGGCATTCTGACTTTCTATCTGACAGGTTTTTATGTGTCAATATTTGTGTTTCTATGTTTCTATATTAATAAGTTATTTATTCTTTTTGAGGATTTTTTAACAAGTTAATTCAAGATTAAAGGAGACCAATTTTCCTCATTAAATAACCTTTTATTCAAATATTTGTTTTTTATGAAAAGAGCGTGTTTGTTTTATATGAGGTGTTATAAATGGTCCTCAATATAATTATTATATCTAAATGCCTGCATGGTATACCTAGCTATGGAACGCCATCACTGCCTTATGAGAAGAAATGATGTGAATGTTGCTTACATCATGTCAAAACACTATTACATGATATGAATACTTCATAACATGATATGAATGCTTCATTACATGATGTGATAACTTCTTTACATGATGTGAAAACTTCATTATGTGATGTGGTTACTTAGATTCTTTACATGATGTGAAATTCTCCGTTACATGATGTCGTTACGTCTTTACATGCTATGAAAACTTCATAACGTGATGTGGTTACTTCTTTACATGATGTGAATTCTACGTTACGTGATGTGGTTACTTCTTTACATGATATGAACATTTCATTACATGATGCGAAACTTTCCTTACATGATGTCGTATTTCTATAACATGGGGCAAAATGATATACGTTGTAATGTCAAATGGGTATTACATGGTAAGAAACACATATGACGTTGTGTGAACACTTCATTATGTCAAAACATCTTTATAAGAACACGGAACCTCTCGGACGTTATTACACATGCATTTGATAGAAAGAAAAGACATAAGGGTATCCGTGTTTTTTTTTCATGAAGGAATGTGACTTTTTGGTTAGACATCGTCCATGCATGAACATATTATCACATCAAGGACTTATATAGGAAACAAGGCAGATTTAGGGGGGAAGGTGCCCCGGCACCCCTTTATGGAGATTCATAGATGATAAATGCATAGACTTTTTACAAGTATCACTTGAAACGATGGTTTGCCAGCCCCCTTTTTTTCAAAATCCTGGATCCGCACCTGCTAAATCTTTGACCACGTCAATATTTTTCTGTAACTACTTGATTTTAATGAATGTATATGATAAGAAACCAGTGAGTTATGTTCCTCCATTTGTGAAGAAAATTTCCTTTTTTTCCTTTCATTATGTATGAGGGATTATCGGTTGTAATAAACGTAACAATTGGGTCTATGTTATTCAAAAACGACATGTTTGCCGGTTATATGAAAATAAAAAGATGTAGTATGATTGCAAATGAGACAACTATCCACCAAAGTTCAGATGAAGTGGATGTAAGCAATTGTAGTACGGTCTATAACAATGAGAAAAATCCACACCGTATAGTCGGTTATTTAAGGTCCCGAAATGAAAATTGTGAAGCATTTCAATTGAGAAAACTAATGGCATAATTTATAACAAAACAATTTACGAAAAACAAATATGACAGACATGAACAGTTCTGACTTGGGACATGTACATAAAGAATGTGGCGGGGTTAAATATGTTTCTGAGCGGTCAACTCTCCCCTCACCTTGGACATCGGTGTAACAGCACAACATAAGAACAAACTATAAAAATCAGTTGAAAAAAAGTATAACTCATCAGATCGATACAAAGCGGAAAAATATCTAACAAAAACTCAGACCGGACGTGGCAAGGTATTTATACATCCCTATCAAAACAAAAAAAGACAAAAACAGCCCTTAGAAAAATCGCAGTTACTGACGGTTAAATCGAAGCCCATAACAATTAGAGAAAAAAAATCATGTATCTAAGACTGAAATATCAATCAGTACACATCCAACATCCAATGGATTTAGTGTAACGACGTCATTAACAGTCAGAGAAAAACATGACCTTGTGCAATGCCAAAATAAAGGTATCGACAGATTGCAGTACCGTGAAAGTGCATTTATGTGTATAACAAAAATATTTAGTATGGTTTTACTCTACTGATAATAAAATCAATATTTCTACCAATAAAAACAATATTTAAAGATCTAATTACAGTGTGTAAATTGGTAACCTTTTAGAATAAGTCTATTTAAATAATTGGTAAGTTAACCCGATCGTATCTAAATTTCCAGGCTCGGTAAAACAACATCACGGTAAAATTTAGGATGTGCTATTCTGTTTGAAATAAGGTTTCTACATGTATAGACAAACTTGCAAACCAATTCTTTGTATCTTTGGAAGAATTTAAAGGTTTTAAGTAATTTGTGGAAACGAAATCGCTGACTTAATAATTTACCAGTAACACACAGAATACGCTCATTGTAATCCAAAACGTCACTACAGACACGGGCATAGCTAACCAGTTGGGATATATAAACACCGTTAGACGGTGCCTAAATAGCATCAGCATCCAAAAAAGGAAAATTAACAATAGGGAAAGAAAAATCATCCCTTTTATCGTAAATTTTTGTGTAGAGTTTCTGGTTTCTAGTTACGTTGCTTTCGCCGAGATATTTTTTTTTTACCTGAATGAAACGATAGATGAGTGAGGGTGTCGTTCAACAGAAAATTAATACATGCTTCTGATAAAATAATCATTTAGGAAGGACATGTGTGCCTTTGTAAGGTATATAGTGACATAGAAATATTTTTAATTATTTCCATTTAAAGAAGGGTAGGCTATTGAAAATGGCCACTAAGATCCCTTTAGATTTTTTAGTATACGGATATGAATAGTAAACTGCACATTGCTAGAAAACAACGACATATTGATGCCAACGTTGAATACGTTACTAATGCAATACAAATATACCGGAAATACTTAACAAAAAATGATAAAAAAACATTGATAAACAAAATTTTAATCTGCTAACCGAGTCCCTGTGATCGGCATGTGCTCCCCAAGGCGTTCTTCCCAAGGCCTATTCTTTCAAGAATTGGATTAACACTCGCCATGCCTACTTTTCCCCTTATGCCCTTTCTTTCTATAAATGCAATAACGTCCGAGAGGTTCCGTGTTCTTATAAAGATGTTTTGACATAATGAAGTTTCACATAACGTCATATGTGTTTCTTAACACGTAATACCCATTTGACATTACAATGTATATCTTTCCCCTCCATGTTATAGAAATACGACATTATACATTTATTTTCCGTGCCGGAGGGAGATATGAAGATTTGTTCACCCAAGAATATTCATATTTCACGAGGGCTCTGCCCGAGGTAAATATGATTTTTCGAGGGTGAGCAAATCTTCATATCTCCCGAGGCAAAGGGAAATGAATGTTTTATTCCACTGCCTATGCTTTGGTTACTATCAAAACATGAAATATTATTTTGCATACATTTTTTTTCTTATCCGCTTGTTTTTGTAAGTCAAACTAAACACGACATACCCATTGATAAACAGTAAGGATCAAAATTTAATTATAAGTCTTTTTGTTTTATCGTCTGAAATAAATTTGAACATGATAATGATTTTTGCTATCGCTATTTTAAGAAGAATAAGAAGTTCAAAACGTTATGTACATTAACCGCGCGTAACGTCGCACGAAGTAATCCCGACATTTCAGAGGGGAATATGATCCTCAGAATGGAATATGAAGATTTGTTCAATGACACGTGGGATAGTCTCAACCAATCAAATATTGATTAAACTAATAATATGTTTAAACAGTGGAATAAAATGACTTGTATCATCACGTAAGGAGGTTTCGCATCATGTAATGAAATGTTCATATCATGTAGAGAAGTAACCACATCACGTAATGAAGTTTTCACCTCATATAAAGAAGTAACCACATCACGTAACGAAGAATTGACATCATGTAAAGAAGTAACCACATCGCGTAATGAAGTTTTCACCTCATATAAAGAAGTAACCACATCACGTAACGAAGAATTCACAGCATGTAAAGAAGTAACCACATCACGTAATGAAGTTTTCACATCATGTAAAGAAGTAACCACATCACGTAATGAAATTTTCACATCATGTAAAGAAGGAACCACATCAAGTAATGAAGTTATCACATCATGTAATGAAGTATTCATATCATGTAATAGTGTTTTGACATGATGTAAGCAATATTTGCATCATGTCATTGTAGTTTCTTCTTATAAGGCAGTGATGGCGTTCCATACCTAGCCATACATTTTTATTGGTTTGGTGGGTGTAAATTCAAAATCGTTGTTCGAATAATGATATATTTTTTTTTATGCAAACCGAAAGATTTTAGGGAATCTGTAGTATCAATGTCTCGTTTTCATATCATTGTTGACGATAGGTTAATGCCTGCATGTTGTACTAAGCCATACGTTACTATTCGTCTCTGGTGTGTAAGTTTTTATACGAAATTTGAATGATGATATTTACATGCAAACTGAAGAATCTGAAATTTAAATGATTTAGGTGAGAAATAACGAGAACGGGCAGGGGTATGACACGAAGTCAGCCAAAGCCTACCCGAATTATAAATCCTAGCCTCGTTACTTGTATTATCATTTAATCCTAAACTAAGCTTGTCAGATAAAAAAAAAGCGCTTTTGCTTAGGACTAGAGTTGAAATATAGCATTTGCTAATAATCCATACAAAACAGTAAGACCCGAGCGTTTAATGCACAAAAAAGGGTTGTTGTGTACTCTTACACTTAGTTAGATTGTATGGTTTCCATGCAACTACCTGTTATAACAGATGTGATCGACATGCACTACAGCGGATTTACGGCTTCAGTTGTTATAGTACACACAAAAATTAATTGGGCTAATCTGTTCTCTGTTGCATAGTTTATCTCATTGGCAATCTTTTCATTCAAGAAAAGTGGTAAATCTTGAATATTCTGTGACAAATTTATGGAGCTTGATCGAGACGTATATTCAATCAAATACCGATTGCTCTCTTTTCTTCTAAACCACAAATGAACCCTTGAAGTCAGGAACTCGGAATATGGCAGTTATCCAATAAGCTCAGTTTGTATATAATTCGAAGCATCATCGAACTATGTCAGCCTAATGGACTTTCATCTTTAGAATTCCTTTTGCTTAAATATCTATGTTATATATATAACACCTTTTATATAAATGAAATGACATAGGGATAACTTGGAGTGTATACATGTACATGTAAAAAACAACAGCAATATTTGACGAAGATAATAATGATGGAATGGACTTTAAACGTCCATTGAAATATATCACATGCATGTCGGAACAGAAACTTGAAATTGACAAAAGGTTTTAATGGTAAACGGAAAAAAAGTCGCAGGAAAAAAAGGTCACAGGAAAAAAAGTCACAAATTTGGTATGGAAAAAAGTCACACATTTGATAAATGTAGGAAAAAAAAGTAAAAAATCTGCTAGGAAATAATCTCCATGTTTGTACAAATGTTTGATAATATTTCATTGTTTTTCTCTTTCTTTTTAAGTTATACAGAACTTTCAATGGTAAATTAATGACATAATAAAAAAAAACATGTTTAAGGTTTTAATTGTTAATCTGTCCAGACAGTAGACGATTGACTGGAAAATAGTAAAATGAAGCCAGTTTATTAGTTAAATTGGATTGTTTTTAAAACTTGACATTTTCGTGGACAACAATTTGTTTTAATCTTGGGAAATTTATTAGATTTTAATAAATAGAAACATCATAATACCATACCTCTGTATTCTTACATCAAACAGATGTTAAAACATTAGAAAACTCTATTCAGTTATAATTTACTACAAACAAATGCTGGTCAAATAATTATCCTGTGACTTTTTCATACGATAGAGACAAATAAAACATAAACATGTGTATGTTTGTGCCTACATCATAAGAAAAAATCTATTAAACAGTATTCAAAAATTTAATATACTATATTTACTTTTTTTTTTTAATTATTGTGACTTTATTTCCTGTGAATTGTTTTCCTGTGACTTTTTTTCCTGTGACTTTTTATCCGTGACTTTTTTTCCGTGACTTTTTTCATGTGACTTTTTTTTCCTATATTCGTATTAATAGAACCCTACTTTTTACAAGGCTATATCACAAGGTTCACATCAGTATACAATATAACTAACAATTGTGATGGCGAATTTCTTAAACTGTTCTAAAACAATGTAATCGAAATGTAAATTTGTGATTTTACTTTGTTCATAACTTCGACGAAGCAAAGCAAGTTAGATATAGATCTGAATTTAAATCAGATTGTCCTGGAGGTTTCTCTCTTATTTTCAATAAACATATTTTAAATTGTGACTATCTACAGTTCCGTGACTTTCTATCTGTATAAACCAATGATCGACAAGTGCGTACATTTTTGTGAAATAAATATTTATATGTTTTCAAAATGTCCATAATTATTGACAACGAGTACATACTTACATTTTCCAAACTGTACAATTGGAAAATATCTAAATAGATTTTTACTTCTTCAAATATTTAGTTGGAATTGTTTAGATTTTCATAAATATCATTCATTACTCCAGAAATGTCATTCCGATAAACAAGTGGTAGTGAAATTCAAGTATGAGTTTAGTAATGTCTAGTGTTTATGAGTGGCCGTTCATGTCATTTGCGCGATTGTATACGCGTATATAATTTTATACGCATATATATACGCGTATATTACCTACATATACGCGTATATTGTTGTTTTAAACGCGCATATTGTCGTTTTATACGCGTTTATTGTTAAAATATACGCGTATATATACATGTCACTGCTGAAAATGATTTTTTTTTGTGTAAACGCGTATAATAAATGTAAATTTTTTGTGCTATACGCGTATATAAACGCGTTACTTCTGGGAAGATATCAAATATTTCGCTTATCGTTAGTTTATGTGTTACATATTTGTTTCGTTCATTTTTGGTACATAAATTAGGCCGTTAGTTTTCTCGTTTGAATTGTTTTACATTGTCATTTCGGGGCCTTTTATAGCTGACTGTGCGGTGTGGGCTTTGTTGAAGGCCGTACGGTGACCTATAGTTGTTAATTTCTGTGTCATTTGGTCTCATGTGGAGAGTTGTCTCATTGGCAATCATACCACATCTTCTTTTTTATATTTACACAAACAAAAAGGCATATAGACAATGCGCCTTAACAAAACCAAAAGAAAAGAATACCACAGCGCAATAAACACTATGACGGGATGGCCACGTACCGAGCCATGTCAAATGAGCACTGCCAAAAATAGGCTAAACAGTTCGAGTAATAAATTACAAAGGCTAATAAAAGAATACTATAACACGTTATTAAGATGATAAACAAAATCAGTACCTAGAATTTATACTTCAAGACCATCGTGTATTATTTGTGAAGTTTAGACGGAATATTTATCAACAAGGTCTTGGGTTCTTCCAATGAACCTTTTTTTAGAAGTATGTGTTTTAGAGCACAACATTAAAAACCAGGATGCCAAGTTTAGAAATAAAAAAAAAGGCAGTTAGTATGGGCCTAGTAATGTGAATTCGGTAATAGTGATTTAAAAGAGTTTTATTAATTATATAATAATGTTTTGGTAACATGGATATCACATTACTAATTGTTCTATGGTCATATACCAAAAGGTGGTAGGGCTTCTTCAGGTCATGTCCTAGTCAAGATCAAGAAGTTGTACGGTGATTTTAAACAATTCCTCCCCATATTCAAGTGATGAAATGTTTGACAATGGGTTAACTTCTTCACATATCTTTTGACGTTTGTCTCCAGGTATATTGACATCAACAACATAAATAATTGCATCGACATCGTTTTCACTATCACTACCACCATTATCATTATCTTCAACTCCATATTCTTCTAGCAGGTCTTGATAGTATCTGTCATTGGTGGATCCAGCATCCTCAAGTACTTCCTCTATGGACTTTAAGATGGACATAGCGTTTGTAAGCACACCTTGTATGAACAGCTGATTTGGGCTCCTATTGTGTTCAGTTGAGACTGGATGGTTGTTATATTGAAAGGCGAAGGACTTTAATCTTTCATTTATCCTTGGCAGAAAAACATAATGGAGAACATATAGGTGATAATCATTTGTGATGTCTAATATATTTTTAAGTTCCATATAGAAAAACAAATCATAAAATTCATTTGAAACATCTGTTTTTGTATGGCGTCAGTCGTCCCAAGCCGGAAACAATCATCAACGGTCTCTTTTACTCTCTTCAAAAATCTCTCTCTGTCCCCGTTTCCGCTAAAGTTGGCAGCCATATTCGTTATATGGCATCAGTTGTCAAATACAAACCAGTTTAAAAACGCAGTTTTCATTGGTTAAAACAATAAGACAAACGAATGTTTATTAACGCGTATATAATGATTTCATACGCGTATATTTACGCAAATAACGCGTACATTAACGCGTATATTTACGCAAATAACGCGTATATTAACGCGTATATGATAAATAAATTGGAATAAAGTATAAACGTGTTTTTTCTAACAATATACGCGTATAAAACCACAATATACGCGTATATGACAGCCATATACGCGTTAAAAACCACAATATACGCGTATATGTAGGTAATATACGCGTATAAAATTATATACGCGTATATAATCGCGCAAATGACATGAACGGCCACTCATAATCACTGTCGGACACAAGACAAAAAAATGTATACATGATGTATATTACACCTGATAGTTTTTAAATGGAAAGTTCCAAATTACCGGCCGTGTACACTGATCTACACGCTCAGCAGTGAAGCTATGCATGAACCTGCATTAAGTAATTATTTTTAAGCCCAACAGAAAATCATTTGAATACCTAGACGTGTCACCTCACAATACCTCTGGCAATAATTCCTTTAGCCATGTTGATGATCAAATTAGGGAAGGACCGAATTAAATAAATGTATTACATAAAAGAGTTATCAACAAATTAGATTTTTGAAAACAATTTTTGATTGCATAAAACATGTGGATGTATCTTTTCAATCTTGATCGAAAAATAGTTCTTAAGGGTTTATTCCTATTGCAAAATAATAGACATAACATAGTCTTTTTCCTTTATAGCATTCTTGTACCGACCTTTTTATATTTTTAAATTGTGAAATTTTGTAATAAGTTGTCTATTTTTGAAACTGATATATTTAGTAGAAAATCTTCTAATTTTATATCTGGTTTAAGTTTATTATATTGGAACAATTTTGAATTATTTTTCAAGTTATTTACATTTTGTAATGTTTTATCTTTGTATTTTTCAAATATATTGTTCTTATTTTTTTCTGGAAAACAGGTTTAATCTTTTAAAATCTGTTTATCTATGTTGTCCTATTCTGTTATATCTATATTTAAATCTTCAAATATTTTAGAAGCAAGAGTACTTTAAAAAAAAAAAAATGTTTTTCTTCTCTTATGGTCTATTAAAATGTTACATGCTTCCTGTATTAAAGGATTTATCCCCTTTGCACTCATTGTACAAAAGAATTTGAACTTTAATACAAGAATCGATAGGAAATCTCCGAATATGTCATTTGCAGCAATATTACATGAAGTTTGTGAAGAGTAGTTTTACAAAATGTTTATCAATTTTTTTCATGATACATTTAGCTACTAAAGCCAAAGTACCACAAACAGTACAATTTTCACATATCTCATAGTACAGGATGATAATCATATTCTTGAGTTGTTATAAATGTCTGGTGTTTCTAAGATTAATTTCTCATTATTGGTGTATATTTAATATGAAAATCGTCTTTTCGGAAATGTATCCAATTCTTATTAGTTTTAAATTTGTCAACAAAAACAATTTATGAAATACTGAAAATATATCTAGACTTTGACAGCAAACGTTCAATAACTTTTGTACGAATAGTATAAAAATTACCAGAATGTGTAGCTAAGGCTGTTTGAACAATTTGTAAGAAGTCGTTAAAAACATACTTGAGTAATCGTGAGATATGATGGGGAAAACACGGTATACAATAACACGACCGTCTTTGACAGGGTACGAAAGAAAATAGACGTGTTTTAGAGACAATCTATCAAGTTGTGTGTGAATAATTGTCAAAAAATCGTTAAAACATGATAACGATACGTGTTGGAACCCAGATGGTATAAAATATTATAACCTTCTTCAAATATCGTTAAAATATAAGTTAGAAGCGTTGTATATACCTGTACTTTGAGAAGGTTGACAAATGTCTTTAACTTGAAGAAGTAGTTTAACCAGGAAGGTAAACAAATGAAACAGTCACGAGATATTTAATCGTCCAATCTATTGACGACAGCTGTAACCATATGTTATTCATGTTTAAATAGCGCGTAACTTTAAATGTACTAACACTTTTTGTATACCACGTTAGTCTGAAAATAAATGCTAAAGTAATAACAGTGAATAAAAATTTAAGAAATACTTTAATACATCTGGGACATATTAATACAATTCCCTCCATAAATGAATAAAAAGTTCAGTAAACAAACACCACACAACTGGTAATGTACGTTACCTAATACAACCGGAAGGTCTTGCTCAGTATTTACGATAAAAGATTCTCAAAATCGTCTCAACATAATGAAGTTCCAGTCCAAACATCAATTCATTCAATAATACATAAACTGAGTGATCAAAAACCGAAATTACAGATGAACGACGACTGGGCGCACTGTTTAAAACCACCCGCTCCGCGAGTTTGGATGTTATTTATGGCAACATTAGCTTACTGTGGATTCATTTATTTTCGTGGGTATCAATTTTTGTGGATAGAGTAAAAAAGACGTTTCGTGGTATACGTAAATTCGTGGATCGCTGATTACAAAAAAAAAAAAATTCAGATTCGTAATTCGGTGATTTCTTTTTGATTTAGGAGATCATATAACCTCCTTAGTTTGATCAATAATAAAACAAACAAAAAAGAAGGAATTCATTGAAAAAGTTTTGAATTGTCAAAATCCTCGCTTGGTCATTCTAGGTTAAAGTGTTCATTGAAAACTTCGTATATGTAAGAGAATGATTATCCCTTTCTTCATGAATAAGTACGAGCGTTAGTAAGGGATTATCATTCTCTGACAAACTTAGCATATTGTAAAGTGCTCAAGGCTCAAATGATCTATTCAAGCATTAGTTTCATTGTCAGTGCAATGTTTATAATTGATGCATGACTTCCTTTTTCGGCATGTCATTTATGGATAAGTTTTAGTGATGTGAGGACTTTCTTATCATTTGGGAAATATTTAAAAAAAAAATGCGTTATAGATATTAGGTGACACAACAGTAGAAAGAAAAGGTATGAATTGTATGTTTCCTGATTGTGAGTATGAATGTAAATCATGTAATATTTTAGTGAGGAATTATCCTGTTTTATTTACAGTTTAAATCAATAAAAACACGTGTTATGTTACAATGTTTATCGCTAGTCAACACTATACTAGAACTGCATAACATAACAGGAAATAAACATCCGACTCCATACACATTTTTCGGGATTATTCTCCGTTGAATTCTTAAATTCGTGGTTCGCTATGACCCACGAAACCCACGAAAATTGGTATACCACGAATAAAAATGAATCCACAGTATTTCAAGGTCGCAATTGTATGAGTTTTTACACATTGCATTGGGAAGTTGCTCATGTGCAATACTTGCATTTCCTTTTTAAATATGATTTCCTTGATGGAGGGTTGCTGCACTCAAGGAAGCTACTACACCAAGAATTCAAAGAGGTGAAGTTGAAATCATCCCTCCGAAAATTTTACGGACGTCATCACGAGTTGGTTAAGCGTTATGGAATATCTGGTTTACAGATGACGACGGATATGATCCTATTGTCGAAAAACAAACTCTCGACCTGCTTTCCCCGATTGAGATCTACCAAATTAGAATTATCACTGGGCTTGTACTTGAATGAGCAACACAACCGGTGCCACATATGGAGCAGATTCTTCTTACTATTCAAGAGCACCTGAGATCACCCCCGGTTTTTGATGGGGTTCGTGTTGCTCAGTTTTTAGTTTTCTATGTTGTGTTTTGTGTGCTGTTGTTTGTCTTTTGGTCTTTTTCGTTTTTTGTCATAGCGTTGTCAGTTTATTTTCGACTTACGAGTTTGAATGTCCCTGTGATATCTTTCGACTCTCTTTTGTCGAAGGGCACATTTTTATAAAGATAACATGTTTGAACCTTTTGCTACATTAAGCTGTATTTTTCATTTTTCTGATATTTAATCAAATTTGCAGTTTCTCAGAAAATCTAAAAGTTGCGAAATATGTTTTTTTCTGGGTAAACATATGCAATTCCTCGTGTTTGAGATGAATGCAAATTAATCATGAAATTAAACAAGATCGTCCATTAGCATACCCGTTACTTCAAATATCAAATATTTGGGTTGAAGTACTTTCCCCCCAGGCGGAAACCCAGTTGAAATAGAACAAAAGAATCGAAGCTCTTTGTTAGAGAAGGCGATAAATGCTTACTGTAATGTTTACTGTAGTAACACAAATTTTAAAAGTTAATAGAAACAAATAAAATGACAGTTTTTTGCTAAATTACGAAATATTTTATCATAAAAACACAATTTGCATAAGTTTTCAATTTATCTATTACATAATTAAGCAGAACAATTAGATATCAAGTCGACGACATGGGTGTCTATTAAGTTGGATCTAAAAAATGCATAACCTCCGATTTTTCAAAAAATTTTACCACGGACGGAAAACATATCAATCTATTTGTTCCTTAATTTTCGTTTCTGCCCTTCCATTATGTGACTCAAGACAAAATTCCAAAAAATGGGCAACAATTGCATCGAAAAGAGAAAATCGAGTGCACCTTTTTCTGTTAGGGCGTGTTTGAGTTGAATATTTTGTCTTGAAAACGTAAAAAGCAAAAGTATTTGATACATCATCTCGCTTCAGATTCTATCATTTTTATATATCAAGGCTACAGGTTGACTTTATAACATCGAAAATTCACAGTACTAAAAAAATGAAATATATAGGTCAAGTGAAATACCTTTCTAATGAATCATAAAAGCAGAGTAGGTGTGTTCGAATAGCAAATTTTTACTAAAAGTACTTGACGACAGACTTTTAAGTTGGATCTTAAAAATGCATATCTTCGAAAAAACTTCATTTTTTGTGTGTGATATCTAGGGTTTATAGTCTTCAACCACTGAAAATTTTTAGTCTGCCCTTCCACGAAATATTGAATTAGAATTTTTTTAAATGTTTATGAATTTTCGAAAATTCCACCTGACAACCGATCAGACAATAGTTTTAAGTTGACTGAATGCAGACAAGTACACTAACTGATGTTCGTTAGCTAGTAGATACATTTGTCTTTTAAAATACAACTGGCATATAAGGATCGTAATGGTGCTATGCGGATAAATTTATCGGTTTTCAAGAGCTAAATTGGCAGCGCGTCATCCCTACAATGGCTTCCATTTTTACGATTGTAAAAATGAACTGGCGTAATGGGGAGATAATTTTGACGAAGTAGAATCCTGACTGCCCCTACATATGATATGATTAAATACAACAAAAGAAAAAAAAATCCCCAAAAATTAGTATGCTTATTTTCCTGCATTCTGTACACGTCTTTGGTGATATATTATAGTAATTTTCTCCTTCATATCGAATGTCTGAATTAAACGTGTGTTCATCCTACACAATAAGATAAAGTCAATGTGAATCATTAAAGTATTTATATCATCCGAAGAATTCACTTTGGCATAAACACTTGGAATTAAATTAACACCATAGCGTTTATAAAATGTTTAAAAGTTAAAAACAGTCTTCTGTAAACAGTTTAAACTTTTCATAGAACCCATTTGTATAGGAATAATAATATACCAAGTTGAAATTGAGTGATTCACGTGTTCCATTCTATTATGATACAAATAACAATTTAATGAATAGAAAGTAAACACATAGCAATTCATACATTTACTTAAGAATTTTCAGGCAGAAACTCTTCCTTAAATCGTATCGAACCAACCAGGTTAGCTTTGTCATCATGACGCCACGAGGCTGCCATCGTGCTTCTCACTTCAGACAGGTTCAAAATAACCCAATTTATTCGTAATGTGTATCGCACTCAAAGAGGCAACCCGTGTTAAGTCGATTAGTTCATATTCAAATATTCTAATATTTGAAATAAAAAAAAAAAGTTGTTTTACCATTTTTGAGATACTTACATCTAATACTTACATAACCGGTCGTCAATTTATTGTTGTAAGAAGTAAGCAGTATATCCTTTAACTTCTCTTTCCGCTATATAGATGACGTTCTCTCATTAAATAATTCAAAATTTGGTGACTATGTTGAACGCATCTATCCCATCGAACTTGAGATAAAGGATACAACAGATACAGTTAAGTCTGCCGGAGTTTATATCTTCCAGTCGATACGTTATTCCAGGGCTTGTATTTTCTATCATGATTTCCTTGATTGAGGGTTGCTGCTCACAAGGAAGCTATTAAACCATTAGTTCCATGTGGTGAAGTTAAAATCATCCCTTCGTAAATTTTGCGGACGCCATCACAAGTTGGTTGACTGTTTTGGAGTATTCGTTTCAAAATTTTTCAAAATATTTCGTTATGACAACGGATATGTTCCAACTGTCGTAACTACAATCCCGTTCCCCTTTCCCCGAACGTGGCTTACCGAATTAGACTTACCACCGGGTTTGTACTAATATGAGAAACACGATGAGTGCCACATGTGGAGCAGGATCTGCAAACCGTTCCGGAGCTCCTGAGATCACCCTCAGTCTTTGGTGGGGTTCTTGTTGTTCAGTTTTAGATTTTCTATGTTGTGTTTTGTGTATTATTGTTTGTCTGTTTGTCATTTTCTTTTTTTAGCCATGGCGTTGTCAGTTTATTTTCGACTTGTGAGTTTGAATGTCCCTTTGGTATCCTTCGCCTCTTTTGTATTATTATTATCGCATTTAAATAAGTTCCTTCAAAATGGTAAGCAAAAATAGATAACATTAAAGGAATGACTGTAATATTTTTTCTGTCTATTCGAAATAACATAAAAAATATGGTGCACACTAAATAACCCGCCTAACGGGTTATTAAAAAGTGTGCACGACATTTTTTTAGGTTATTTCGAAGAGACAGAAAAAATATTACAGTCATTCCTTATAATTTAATTCAAAATTCCATATTTTAGGAGCAAATTTTGAAAAAAAAACGTTGGTGACGTCACGGTCACATGCAGGCAATCAGAAGACGTGTTACATCCAAAATTAAATTATTGCAAAATTATCGCAAACAGCAAATTAATCAAGGAACTCAAATGTCAGTCTTGCTCAATATATGAATACTAAATAGAATAAAGCAAATAGAAATGAAATATCAGCAAGCAAATAAATTAACAGCCTGAAATTATTTAGTACCGAAAATGGAAATAATCCATACCTATTACGTGGCTAGGTACTTATACATCCCGTCAATGTGTTTGTATTATCTTTCATTTTTGCTGGTGTGTTTTGTATATGCGACTTTTTGTGTTTCTGTGGTTCTTATAACGTGACTCTGTACTTTAAAAGACCCCGTCATTATGTTATTGTTCTATTATATGTCATAATGTTATTGTTCTATTATAAATTTGAAAATACTTCGAACGACAAACGACAAATTTATTTTACTCCCGTAGTGGTATTAACCATATGTGGATTCTTAAAAATTCTAAAGAACTTCTGGACAATTTTAAATCTCGGTCTATTTCTGAAATTAATTCTAATATAACTTTTGATTTTTTAACCCTGTATACCAACATTCCACATGTGAAATTATAAAATTGTTTTGAATAAACATTGAATGACAAAATTTCTTCTAATGTGACATTTTCTGACGTCAGACACGCGAAACAATGAATGTGGTTTTTAATTTGATAGATGCTTTTGTTCTTTTTTGTAAATAATTGTTTGTTTTAATATTGTAACACAGTGATGACTGCTGTACCCATATTTTGACTATTTTATTTATAATGTCTGTTTTGTTCACGCATCGTTGTAAATATAACGGAATTTGATAAGACTGTCGTACAAGTGAGAGGTTTAGCGCTATAAAACCAGGTTCAATCCACCATTTTCTACATTTGAAAATGCCTGTACCAAGTCAGGAATATGACAGTTGTTGTCCATTCGTTTGATGTGTTTTGTCATTTGATTTTGCCATGTGATTAGGGACTTTCCGATTGAATTTTCCTCGGAGTTCAGTATTTTTGTGATTTTACTTTTTAAGGATAAGACATACAAACTTTAATCAAACATTAGAATAGATTCCTTTACATACAATTTTTTTACTTTTTTGATGCGAGCGTCACTGATGTGTCGTGTGTAGAAGAAACGCGCATATGACGTACAAAATTTTGATCATGATTGCTATGATGAGTTGTTTTAGATGAACTAATCAACTTGTCTTACTCTTAAAATAATAACATTAACAGTACCAGTTTTACTATACCAGATGCGCATTTTTATTGTCTCTTTAGTGATGTTCGAGGGCAAAATATTTGAAATTCAAAACCTGATACAAACGTTGATGTACCAAGTCAGTTTCAAAAATATAAACTCCTATTCATATACTGACAACTTGTTTTTTAATCTATTTCTTTAACTATGGCATAAAAAAAGAAAAACCAGTTTGACCCCAAAAAAACGATTTATATTTATATGCATATAAACACTATCATGACAACTTAACATATCACTTTTAATACACAAATAAAGTGACAACACAATTTACATTGAAGGAAATGTGTAGTCTTTTTATGGTATGCATTATTCTTTTTTCACTTAATTGTGACCAATTTATATATCTTTTTAATTTCTAGATACGGTAAATAGATATAAATTTTTATGATTAGTTGCAACTAATAACTGATTAGTTGTCCTCCCAAAGTCAATTGACCATGGCGATTTAAACCTGTCAGCTAAAGTTAATAGTTGCCTATGTGTTTGTCCATCTGGTGAGATAACTACGACATTTTCTGTTCCATGACCTACAACATACACGTTACCATCATTGTCAACTGATAGTTCAGATGGATGACTTAAACCATTTTCGTTTTTGAATGTCCATAGTTGTGTGCCTTGCAGATCGCAGCATACTACTGTATGATATTTATAGCTGGAATAATAGAATCTGTGTTTACATATTGCTACATCAACAAATGATCCTTTGTTCTCGGGACTTATTTCACGTGTTGATTCGTTCCTTAGATCCATGTCTTGCATTGTCTTGTTGTGTATGTAATACAGTAGTGTTTTATTTGTCGCCGCTATGCCAGTGGTTTGTCCACCAGGTGAAAAAGTTTTCTTCAATTTTCGCTGCGTTAAATCAATTATTGTTATTTGATTGCCAACGCCATACCACCAGGATGATATGGCTATAGTGTTATCTTCAGCGTTGTATGCTACACCATATGCTGCTGTTACACTCTGTTACACTTTGTTTAATACAGGATAGGTAAAAACCATTATATCATCAGGCAAAATACAACATCATCTGACATGCGATTCGTTTTCTATGGTGTGTTGTAACTCCACTTGGATATTCTCAACAGACACGGACAAGGCTCTAGGCAATATTAACTGAGCCTGTTGTTGCTTTTTCTTTGTTATTATCACCGATGTACTAGCACTTTCGATATACACTTTTGCAAAATGAGGTACAATGTTTGCAATGTCAGTAAGTGATGAAATAATGTTACATTTGATCTCCACACGGTTTAGCACATAACTCTCAGAAAATGAATCAAGGAACTGACACTCTTCATCAACATCACCTTCTAGTTGTTGAAGAGCTAGAAAGCTCTGTAGATCTGATGCGTATTGATTTATATATGTAACGTTCTTTTGGTGCTCGGCAACTTTACTTTTATGCTCGTCTAAAGCTTTTATAAACTGATTGATTTTCTGATTTTCTTTTCTTTCTATATCTTTCAATTCAATTAGAAAATTATCACGCAGTTTATCGAGATAATGATTGATTTTTTCTCGAAATAGTTGAATTTCACTTTCGATCTGTTTTCTTTTTTTAGACATTGCTTTGATATTGCTCTTTTTATCTTGGCGGATCCGCTGAATGTTTTCGGCAACTTCGTTTAAAGTTTCTTGAATTTCGATAAAAGCATTTGATGACTTTGTGTTTTCAACAACATCGTCAAAATTAGCAATATTTTGACATTTTGCGTGCTCTCCAACGATGCACTTACTGCAACATGCGCATTTATGGTTATTGCAGTAAATCTGATAGCTTTCTTCATGTGTACTACATGTCTGGTTAATATTTCTAATGTACGAAGGCAGTTTTTGATAATCTGATATTGATATAGTACCGTGTTTTCTTGTTGCCTTGGACATCTCATGATGCTCGTTGCAGGCCACACATAGGCCTTCGTTGCAATCTGAACACCATATGGACGCTGGTTTGAAGATATGTCGGTAGTCACATACACCACAGGAAGGTACAGAGCTTGCCGTAATCTACAATGAAATAGTATGTTCAATGCTGAAGGTTTATCAAAACTTCATGGTGTTTTTATTATTGTGCCTAAATTGGCGAATTTTACAGAGGAGTATCAGGAAAACTCCATGTTTATTCATTTATGAAATTAGGTGGATTTTCTTTTTTTTTGTTTTGTTATATAGCTCCTAATATATTGCATTCTTGACTATAAATGTTTGGGTTAAAACGTTACTGATGACGATAAATCTGGAAAACGCTTCGAACGCAACAAATACCTCTGCGGGTGAAATGGAAGTTCCCTAGGGTACCACTAATGCAGGAGGCTGTGCTTCAGCACTGACATGATTTATAACATACTGTTCTTTAAATTTTCCTTTGATAGATTAAGAAATTAAAAAAAAATAAAGTTTCAACTCTCCGAAACAAAGTTAACCTTGTGTGGTTTTGTCTACTATATTTATGTCCTCTATTGTCATATAACTCCTCAAGTCCACGATTAAATGCATTCAATCATAGATTTCAAATGTATAAAGGGTTAATTTCATTATTCATATTTGAATTGAATTTAATTCGTATTGGAAATATCTATTAATAGATAAAAGTATTCATAAAGTCAAAAAACAAAAATATATATTTGAAATAAAAAAAAATGAAAAAGCACCATGTTTTCAATTTTAACAGTATGTACAATTTTGGTTATGATTTTCCAATGCATATTTGTGTTGTGTTTTGTAAACTGTTGGTTTTTCTTTTTGTTGTTTTTGGTTTATCTTCGACTTATGATTTTGAAAATCCCTATGATATCTTCCGCCATGCATACATGATTCTGACGGACGGACAAATGGTATACCACGTTTCGACAATCGTCGACGGTCCTATAAAATGAGACGTACATACATTAAGGAAGAAGAAAATGACAAGGACAATTCCAATACAAATATCAACAAGAAGTAAGACATAATTACCTGCACTTCGAGGAGGGAAAAAATGTTTCAAATCTTGTAAGATGTTTGTCAACTATGAAGATGAATAGATAAACGATCACGAGATATTTGAAAGTCCAATCCGCTGACAGCAAATGTTAACATATCTAATATTTACATGGTGAGATATATCAAATGTTCTAATACTAATGTAAACATAGCATTTTGATTACACATCAGAATGATAGTATAGTTAATGAATAAAAATACAGCCCCTTATACATGTTATACAATAATAAAAAAACACGAATTGTTATAAAAAATCATAACGTTAAAGTCACAGTACCCCGTTCTGTGAAATAGTCATTTTTTTGTTTTTGTTTTATATATATTTACACATTTGTTAGATTTATAATCAAATACTACAAAATAATTGTATTGAATGTCGTGTCTGTAGGAAAAATATGACCAGGATTATTTTGATTTGCCTCCCTTTGCACGTTGAGAATGTCCTTGTTAATGTATCCTGTTCTTAAAAGATGCGATGGAAGGAGGGCATATCGCGAAAAACATCTAATCAAGCAGTTTTACCAACATTCGACATTTTGTTTTCCTCCTTTAGGTACACAGACCAGCAAAATAATAAAAGCAGGAGCATTTTTTTTTCACTAATGTTTAACCTTTAAGTTGGGAAAAGTAAAATGTTGGTGCTTATTTAGCCTTTAAATTATAATGTGTTGTCTCTTTTATATAAACCATATAAAATTGGTAGTTATATTTAATATCAAAATAGTCTTCAACATAACCGTATTATAGCGTTAGAATCTTGTCAATTTTATGTGAATGTGTGTATAAAATTGTAAAAAAAATTGTAAAAAAAATATCGTTTAGGCTCTTTTATACATATATTTTACTAAGTATTTCATTAATATAGGATTTTGACCTCTTTGATGTAATCATTTTGGGTACATGTAATAAAGGGTGGTATTATTGCCAAACGAGACAACTATCCACCAAATTCCAAGTGATGTGGATGTAACCAAATATAGGAAACCGTACGACCTTCAACAATGAAAAAAAAAAACCTCATACCGTATAGTCGGCTATAAAAGGCCCCGACATGAAAAATATGAAACATTTCAATTAAGAAAACTAACGGCCTACTTTATTACAAAACAATTTACTCATCAGCAGCATTAAAGCAAAAAAATAAACAAACAAAAAATACTACATGTTAAAAGCAATGTAGCCTGTTTACATTTATTGATAACTGTAATGACATTTTGCTTTGAAACAGCTAAGCGTATATATATAACCTTTCACACAACTTTTGTATGAATTCAATACTTACATATGTGTATGATTGTAGACCGTGCGACAGCTTGAGTTTAATTGAAATTTGTTATTGTCTTTAACCCAGGTTGATATGAAAATCCCGTCTGCATGGCATTGCAAGATGTGCAAATGTTAGGAAAAAGTAAAATCACAAAAATACTGAACTCCTAGGAAAATTCAAAAAAGGAAAGTCCCTAATCAAATGGCAAAATCAAAAGCCCAAACACATCAAACGAAGGAAAGAGAATGCTGTATATCGATCCTCGTGTTGAAACTGGTTGGACATTTCACCCTTTTTGCAAGTCTGATCATTTGATATCAACGAAATGGTCAAAATAAACGGACGGACAAAATTATCAGCCTGACTGTTCTTTAACAAAAGGAAATGTAATAATTAATATCGATTTCATCTCCATATTTGTAATTGTAAATTAGACTTCGTAATCAAATGTAACTTGTCAATAAATATATATCGTTACACCAAATTAGGACAGATACAGCAATTTAGCACTAATAAACATCTCCACATCAATTGCCTGCATGAACCTTTTTTTTTACAGAAATCAATACGCTGTTGAACGAAGTTTCCGTCTGTTCAAGTGTTCCCTGTGACAAATCACTTTGACCTCAACGACTGATCTGATGTCGAACTATTATCTTTTATGGCTTGTTAGGAGATTAATCAGTTCTTTTGTAGCCGTATAAAGAATATCATGACGATACCTGCCTCATTGCTACCAGAGACATTTCCAGCATTATTTCCTTTTGATGTCCCGATAACAGAGTTAAGTATTTCATCTAATTTGATTTTGAGACCAGTAGCAATAGCAAGACAATATACTAGGACCAATCACGGAATGAAGAAATTAATTTACATACTTCAAATGACATTCTAGTTTATGAACATTCTGTAATTTCAACTACAGTGCTCAAATTACACAGATATTATTAAAAATATTAGTCAGAACTGTAAATCTTCCCAGGCCATATTAGTTAAGCATTGAAAAGCGTACTTATTCAAAACAGTGTTCATTTATTGTGTTGTTTAACCTTAGCTATGACTCATAATTATATAATTAGAACGCTAATACGGTGGATGAAAGAATTATTAACACAATAAAAAAACAATATACAACGAGGCCGTTGGTTAGTATTGGTAAGAGATTCTTCAAATGTTCTTAAGTTTACGTTGAATCTACAGAATTAAAAAACATGAATCATTTATTATCATGATTATAGAACATATCTGTTCTGTTTTAAAGCACAAACTAAGTATAAAAAGAAGATGTGGTATGACTGCCAATGAGACAAATCTCCACAAGAGACCAAAATGACACAGAAGTTAACAACTATAGTCACCATACGGCCTTCAACAATGAGCAAGCCCATAAGGTTTATTTGATCTAGGTGTGTGTCATACATTGCAATGTTATTTTAATTCTTATAGTTAGGCCAGCGAGGCACTCTCTGAATGTTACTGGGGACCAAGGTTGGTCAGAAAAGTCGGTATCAATAGTAATATTTTATGAAAGTCTTCATCAAAGTTCATAAACATTGTTAAATATTTACTTTACTAATGACTTTTATTACTTTAATTTGATGAATGAATTTCAAATATCTTCTTTTTTATCTACAGAGTTATAATGATCTGATGTCAATAATGATGGTTTTAATGCAACTTTTGTTACAATTTAACTTCGTTTGTCTAACCTTTTTTGTCTATTACCCACCTTTACAGTGCACACACCTGAAAGATCTGTATTCGTTTCCATTTTTTGGGTCAAACCATAGATGTCAAAACACTGATGCTTGCTTTCTTCTTTACCTAGCACGTACACGTGGCATTGTGCTTTATTTTGGCATTAAGGAGCGAATGCAAAGCCTTGTCAACTCGGATTCAAATACAATTGGTATAGGTAGTGTGACATATTTCCTATGAACTCTTACCTTCTGAGCTAGCTAATTTAAAAAATCAGACGCTATGTGTCGGTCTAGTACAAACAGGGTCATTTCAGCTTAAATTTGATAAATGGAATCGTACTAATGGCCTAGATGCAAGTCATATTTGCCGCAGGACTGTAAGCCATTTTTTTTTATGTCATCATAGTACATTAACGCATCATATTCCTTAAAAGATTTTTGTCTACAAAATTGTCAATATATTCAACACTATTTTAAAAGAATAGGAAAATACAACTATTAAAGAAGTTGTTTATAATTTCCTTTGAATATCAATGAAATGTATGGCATTAGACGTTTCGCAAACAATTCAATTCCGTTACGAATAATAAATTTGGAAGAAATATCTACAATGATGCAGAACTCTTCGACAGAGCACTACCTAACTATGAATGCCAGGATATTAAGGACAAATGTCTATTTTTGTTTGTTTATTGGTGTAACCAGGAAAAGAAAAATATCTTGTTGGTGTATATGTTAGATCTTGATTAACTAAATTCAAAACATTTCTCAAGTATGTGAGATTTAGAGTTTGACATATTGTATCATTGAAGGCCATATAATGACCTCTTATTGTCTCTTCATTTTTTGTGTCGTTTGATTGCTGTCTAAATGACGTATACATCCATATTATTGGTTAAAGAAAAGATCTTGATATTTTCATGTTTTTTATCCTGATGAAGCAAAATTTGAATTCTGAAGCTAGACTTCAATTTTATATAATAATGCCCGGACGTTAAATCAATTGTTAACCTTGGTTTCTTTTTCTAGAATACGGATTCTGAAATATATCAACTTATTGTACTCAACTGTAAACCTTGTTTGATTCAAGTTAATTTATTTTGAATTAGTTAGTTTAATGCTTTTTTTATATTTCTGTTGATAATTGGAATCGTTTTAAAAGAGTACTTACAATTCCCCATCTGCCGTCACTCATATGTTGATTTCTAAAAATACCGGTGTTATCTAGAAATACATTTATATATTATGTATTTGATTTATTCTTTTTGTTCTCATACTGATATTTTAATTGTATTTATGACGTTTACTTATATTCACTAATTACATATTCATTTAATCATATATCATTAAAGATATGAATGAATAAAGTGACAGTCACTGTTTAATTCAAAATCTAGGTTACTTCTTTATTACCAACTGTATGAGATTTTCATATGATCAGTATATGTGCTTGTTAAGCTTAAGATTTCATTCTTTATATAGTGGCACATAAAGTTATATATTTCTTACGATAGTTTCAGTATGAATTTGATATAATATCGCACAACAAAGATTTTGAAAGCAAAAAACAATTTAAAAATAATCGTCACAGGACTTGTAAAAAAATGAAAAAAAAAGAAAGTGAATAGGTTTACAATTTAACTATAATTAACTTATTAGTTCATTTTCGAACATGCTCGCAATTTGATTACTCGAATAATTTAGCGCCCCCTATCCACTACCGTTTTACATGTAGTAGGGTGCCCAATGTCCAAAAAGTCCATATAGTTAACTAGTTTAAGTTAACGGATAACACACGGCTGATTTTTTTGCACATTATAGGAAAATCATTATATTTTACAATCATGATTGTCGTCGTAAGTTCCCGTGGTCACGATTTTTTAAATTTCGTGTTTTTATAGGGTACACCCAGATACCGTATTGTACGGGGAATCTTTAACATGAAAAATAAAATTATTGCGTACTTTGTTGGTAGTTAAAACAGTACCTATAATATAGTTTATATATTAAATATATCATATAACGAAATCGAAAAGTATTTAAGTGATTTTGATATAAGTATTTCAGCATTTTAGTAAGAGTAAAATTTTACCCGAAATTTACCCTATTTTCATCGAAAGCAAAATTATTACGTGTATCATCACAATATTTTTTACTCTGATCCAAGCAATAAGACATAGTGCATGTGTGTCCCAGATTGCATGCGTGAAATAAAAATCGTTTTGAAGAAATTAGCAATTAAAAACACAAATTAAGTCAACATTTTGGTATTGATTAAACACGGATTATCTCGAGTCATTAATCATTTTGTTGCTTACACTATTAGGTCATTAACAAGGACAGAGGTCACAAAACATTACTCTTTTTTGCTTGTTGTGTGGTTGATTTATTTGTTGTGAATAGCCAGCTAACTTTGTAGATTGTCACTTTGTTCGGCGAAATCTGTTTTGTGTTTGTTTTTTAAAACTTTAAACTTTTTATTGAATAAATATTTTTTTATAATTGTAGTATAAGAATCAAATCGGTCGGTTTTGTTTCACACCCGGAATATGGCACATCAAAAGTCTTGTATGATGTTTTCGACATAAATCCCTCCGAGGCTCTGTGGGAACGAAAATATACCACCGTTCGTGCAACAAAATAAAAACAGGTACAACAGACAGCAACCAACGACAACCGTTGAATTGCAGGCTCCTTATTTTGGACAGACACATACAGAATTTAGAGGGTTAAACATATTTGTGATCCTTCAACCCTCCCCTGACCTGGACAATGGTATAACAACATAGCATAAGAAAAATCTGCTGAAAACAGTTTGAAATGGCTTGACTTATCAAATCGGCATGAACCACAAAAACAACTAACATGAAGACAAAAAAAAACCACTAAGTACCGATATAATAGTACTCGCCGTTAGGGTAGAACATTTTATATTCTAAAGAAAGGAATGGGGCTGGCGGCGCGAAAATTTATTTTCACTTTTGTACACATTCATATCCTCAACTATCCTGCATTTCATGTTGAAGAGTGTTCATTCTCATCCTTTCTTGTGCAAAGTCAATTATTTAAGTTCATATCAGGCCAAGTAATTCATTTTCAAAATCCTCATTCCCTCCCTGTTTTCGAAATCAAATGGGTGTTCCCTTACTGAAAACTAATGAAAGGACGTCATCAATAGTCTGAGAACCCGACCGTGCGAGGGCTGTATAGCCAGTCAAGGTCGATCGACGTCGTTAAAAACTTCCGTCATCATAGTCTGAGAAATGTATGATCATAAACATCATTACCGTAAAAACTAGCTTTTGTTATAAATCAGGCCGTTAGTTTTTTTTCAAATGAATTCTTTCATTTTTTTCATAACTGGCCATTTTATAGCCGACCATACGGTATGAGTTTTTCACATTGTCGAAGGCCGTACGGTTGCCTATACTTGCTTGCGTCCACATCTCCTAATTTTTATATTATAAAACAAGTTTTACATAAAATTAACACTATCTATGTTCCATGTAAATGAGGTAAGGTCAGATGAACTCTGCTACAAAATCATGTATACCTTGTTACCATTCCATACACCAAATATATTTAACCCACTACTATCTGAGACTGTACGGACTTGACCGTGAAATTAGGTCGAGGTCAGGTGAATCATGTCTGACGGTCATGACTTGACCACTGAAACTTAACCTTGTTCTGATCCGTGAAATTATTTCGATGTCAGGTGAATCATGTCTGATGGTCATGTAGACCTTGCAAGGATACCATATATTAGTAACCAAATATAGTTATCCTAGAACTCATGATAAGTGAGACCTTCACATGACGAAAAAAGCTATACAGTTTTTTAGCAGTCACTTAACCATGAATATGAGGTCAAGGATATGACGGAAACTTCGTAACACAATGGATCTATATACAAAGTATGAATCATCCAGTTCCTCTGCCCTCTGAAATATAAAGCTATACAAACAGTTTACGGTGTTGCCGCCACCATTATCAGATTGTATTCTGTATTCCTCGCATTCTGCTACTTGCGTCGAATGCGATTTAAAAGAAAAAGAATATCTGAAATTAGCTCTCTTACCTAAAGCTAGTCGGTGGGCTTTCAACTTAACAGTAGACAATGAAACGTAATAGCTGCTACTAGCTCGGCAATTTTTTCTATGTTGTTTCGCTCTTATTAAAATTCTGATCTTTATTAACTAGCATGCTCTTATATATAAGCTCAAATGAGGATAACGAAATCAGAGATCTATATTTTAATTAGATTGATGTTGTTTACAAGTGTTTGTAAAATACATCGATGCTGTACAAAACTTTCTTTTTGTAGATAATCTTTAACTTCATGTCAATTGTAGGCCAATTTATGTTCGATAAGTCATGTACATTACACTTGATATAATTGTGTACGATGGAGTGATGAGCCTGCTGTTTCTAATTCTCATTTTGTTTTCATAACTTGTAACAGAAACCCTCACCTTTTTTCACCGTTTGCAGTTTGTTTTTTTTATTTCTGTAAAGGAAATATATACTCAGACCTGCTAATTCAATCAATTCTGCGTTAATATTCATCAGTTTTGGAACTAAGTACTATTTGATGTGCTTCCACGTTCATCAAAAGAGAATTGGATATTTACCCAGAAAATCATGACGAACACCTTCTATCAAAAGACGGAAAAAATAACATTTTGGGAGGGTAACTTATAAATGTTAATATCTAAAAAAAACATCTCTAAAGATCACTTATATCGAACCTTATGTAAAAATTCCGATTTTGGAACTTTTTAAAGGTCAAGGTCACTGTTATTTAACAGCTCAATGAAAATTGTAAATGTGCACCTTTAAGTACAAATGTCAATCTCGAACCATATCTGGCAATAAAATTATCAAATTATTCCTAAATATAGAAACTATAGTTATAATCCTTTGAATTATTTGAATTTATTTTGTTATAAACGCAAATACGTAGGGGTGGCCAGCTGTCTAAACGTGACTACGTTTTCCTTGAAATTTTAGATTTGACCTTTGACCCAAATTTAAGAAAATCGTGACCACTGTAGACAACGAAGACATCAATTTTTCGACGAGGCTTGTTCACCTCTTTCCAATGATATAAAATATAGCCGTGTGTTATTCCGTTAACCAAAATCGATTAAATTTGTTGGCTGGGCACCCTACTATTTCTCGAGTAATGAAATGATCGTAGTGATCGGAATATAACGACTGGAATATTCGGCTTAGCAATTTAAAAACATACATGTTTAATATATCACTTGCTGATTACGAACAGAGCTTTGGTTTTCCTCATCTTTTTCATTGTTTATTTGTTTTACAATGCAGTGTTATTGTACATTTATGCAGGAATGTAATTCGAGACGTTGTTTTTTTTTCTTTCTAAAAGTTTTGTTACATTGATATCTAATAGTATACTTAAAACTTGCCCCGAATAATGTATGTCAATGTTGGATAAATCTTGGAATCATACTACAGGCTTATGGTATATATATATATATATATATATATAAGTCTGAAAATTACACCCAACAGTGTTAGAATTAGACTTTTATGCTGACAAATTTTTGTCCCTCAACGGGATTCGAACTCACACCTTTGATACACTACAGCACCAATCGCTTAGCCTCATGTCCAGCGCTCTAGACCACACGACCACATCCGCTATATAAAAATATAACTTCAATAGTCGTAGTGTTACCTTGTCACGTAAGGCGAATCTAGAGATAGACATAAGACATGTGTTTTAAGCGTGTGAAGATGTTATATTATTATTAAATACACAATGTATTTGTTATTTGTCAGCAATCTAACTCAACAATTTTTATATACCGTATGGGATAATGATTCAATTCATTATACAGTCACTAGAAATAAGTATATCATACAAACAAGTCTAAGCAAGTGACAACCATACAATATATATATATATATATATACAAGTCTAAATTGAAAACAACGTTCAAACTTATGATTCCGTTGGATAAAAACTGCAACTTTTATACGTGTGCATGCAAAACAAATTTCTTGTTAGAGGGGTCTAAATACAGCACAAACAACATATCCAAAAACCCCAAAAAGTGAAAAAGTATATTATATATATATATTTTTTTACGAATGCACGCTCTTTACATTTGTAACAACATTTCTTCACATAGCAAAATTTTGAAAATGGTAGTAGTGTTAGAACGAAAGACGAATGTTTGAACTTCTCGTAGGCGAATAGTTCATGTTTCAAAGTTAATATTATTATTTGTGGAAATAATACCTTTCTTTTATTATTTTAATACGGTTACTGAAAGCCATGAAATATTACAAGAACGCGTCTTTTATTATTAACAGGTCTAAACTGATGAGTGAAAATGATTATAAAAATCATATCAGATATCGACTATTTATCGCCTTTGATGTGACACATTTGTGTTGCATGTTAAATATCACAATAGAAAGATGATTACATTCAGCAGATGACGGATATTGAATATCTTTCTAGTCTTTGAATTATGCAGCTGTACTTGTTTTATCTTTTTATTCCATTTTCTAGTTAATTTTTATATTTTACTTGCGCTTTTTGAAAGATTGTTGTCTTATCATGATGATTTGTGTTGTTTTTGTCTTTATCTCCTATTTTCCATTCTCTATTGTTTTGTTGGTGTATTCTATAGAATACTGATATATAATTTGTGCAGATCTGATCATGATTGTAAAGTTGTAAGATTTTGTCCCCAACGCTTCAGTCAATTCCCGCAAGGGTCCCTTGAAATATTTCATTAGATACAATATTTTAATTGATATAAAAAAACAAATAACCATACTTGTACGAAATAAGTATAGAATATGAATAAAAGTATATGTTGTGTTTATATATTAACAAAATTAAACAATCGGAACTATAATATCAATTTATGGATATGTACCTTTACTGAATATAAAACTTTAAATCGCTCAAGTGTGTGAAAAGGGTTTAAAAAAATTAACAGAGACTTTCAAAGATCTGGCAGAAACACCATTTTACTTTCAAATGACTAAAAGCCTTAAGATATATATATAAAAAAAAAACTACTGATGCAGTTTCTGCCTTCGGAAAGCCTCTTGACATGTGGCAGGGTTAGACTAGTCTCTCGATATATTAGCCCTCCCCTATTTAAACTCAATCAGTGAAATTGTACATACACGTCAACGTGTAATAAAGATAAGCGCGAGAAAGTACTTTACTTCGTTATTATAACGATATAACAGAAAACAAAAATACAACTACAAGTACAAACTAGCCATATACGGAGTTCTTAGAATTGTGGCAAAAGTTTAACGTTCACAGAACATTTTAACCCCAACACATTCTTTATGAGCCTGTCCCAAGTCAGCAGTCTGTAATTTGGTGGTTGTTGAAGGTTGCTGTCTGTTATACCTGTTTTTTCGGTTATTGTTTTGTCATACATCAGGCTGTTGTTTTGTTTCGTTTAAATGGTTTCACATTGTGTCATGTCGGGATTTGTTCGTTTGAATGGTTTCACATTTTGTCATGTCGGGGTTTTTATAGCTGACTATACGGTTTGGGTTTTGCTCCTTGTTCAAGACCATATGATGACCTAGAATTGCTTAACTTCAGGTTATTTGGACTTTGTTGGATAATTATCTCATTGGCAATCATACCACATCTACTTATGTTATATAAAGTTTGGCGGTCTCCCTACACGATGCATTGTATTGCAATTAATCCGAAGTAGTAAAACCTTCTTTAATATTTATATCAACTTCATGAGACTTATGTTATGTATTGGTATTAAGCACTTGAAAATGCTATAAAATATATACTTTAAATGCTTTTTCTTTTACATTTGATTAATTTCAATCGAAAGATAAAAGCCTTACGTGCAATGACAACGCAGTATACTGGCATAATTGTTATTACACTATATCTAAAAAGTATTTAAAGGTAGTTAAGCAGTTACAATACTACAATACAATACATAAATGCAATGCACTGCAATACAATACAATAATACAATACAATACAATACAATACAATACAATACAATACAATACAATACAATACAATACAATACAATACAATACAATGCAATACAATACAATACAATACAATACAATAAATACAATACAATACAATACAATACAATACAATACAATACAATACAATACAATACAATACAATACAATACAATACAATAATATAATATAATATAATATAATATAATATAATATAGAACAATTCAATAATACAATACAAAAAACAATATTGCAATACAATACAATACAATACAATACAATACAATACAATACAATGCAATACAATACAATACAATTCAATTCAATACAATTCAATACAATACAATATAATACAATAATACAAACCCGTGCAATACAGCATAGTATAATACAATACTTTATATTTGAGTTCTTTACCGATTGGTTGTGTAAGAGATTTCGGCCTAGTAGAGGTTGGGTTGATTAATTAGCTGAAGGAAACAGCAGAGGACGATGCTTCAGAGTCATAGAAGTACGATTATCCCCGTGTCTTCACCAGCAAAACAAGAAGTACGATTATCCCCGTGTCTTAACAAAACAAGCAATTCCAGTGATGAAATATGAATAATAATGATTCTATTCAATGCCAAGTTTGGTTTTTGTCAAAGCCAAATACGTTTTAAAACGTTAGAATATAATTTTTTTATGTCTTTTGATTTTTATTATCAATGTGTTGCTGTCTCATTGACTATACATCACAACTTCTTTGCTTTACAATTCTAATAATACGCTGTGTCAGAATCTAATATGTATATTGTCAAAGCGTTCATCAAAACGTTGTGATTGGCTAATATCGTCCTAAACAATGGACATTTAACCAATGACGTTACGTCATTTTCATTTTGGGGTTCGAAAAATGAAATTACCAATAGTCCTTGAGATTATGAAATGTCGATTAGATATTTTTTGCAACCAATGCAAATATTGGTATTAAACAGATACCAAAGCTAGGACAATATATTAATTTTACAAAAGGAAATAGGTGGAATTTACTTGTATGTAAATAGACAAAATTTGATCAGTGTTTATCGTATGACATTTAATTGGAGACGGATTATAGCAAGATATATCAACTTAAATCAATTGTTAATTTCAAAAGAATGTTCTTTTTACTATTAATATTTATTTTGAAATATGATATAGCGAGATGGATTCACATTGCCTCGATTTGAGTTTCATTATTGGCGTCCTGATACCCTAGATTTAAGACCACAGTTTTCTTGCTTAGGTTACAAGGTTTTGTAATTTTAATTATCTGTTATTACTTTCATGGTTAATTAAATATGAAGGTATATGACGTTGCGCACGATGTTGGTACTACTTAGCGTTTCACGACGTTCCTCAAAATAAGGCGATTTCGACGATTTCAAAGAAAGTTTCAGGCGTTCAAGCATATTATTGATGATGTCAATTTACTGTTGTGAATTTGGTAACCGATTTCGGTTTGTCTGAAAAAAATGCATAAATTTACAAATAAAATTCAAAGTGGTCGTATAGATATTTTTTTAATGAAATTCATTTTCAGGAGTTGTCAGTCTTTTCAGGCCATAATTGATAATTTTCCTTTCGGCAGCAGTTCGCATTAATGAATCCGATACAACAATGTCCAAATTTACACAGATTTATTTTTAATATAAATTAGATTTTGAATTCATATTCTCCTATTTTTTGCATATTTATTCCTTTTGTTGCATTTCTTCCCGTTTCCGTTTCCTCTCTATATTTTATCATTTCCCGATGCTTTCTTTATCGCAAAATATTTAGGAAGTTAAACATTCGGGACTCATGTTTTAAATTTTCTCATTTCCGTATTTTTGTGGCATATCCTTTGTTTGTTATAATTGCCAGCAATGGGTTTTCTCTATTTTATTTTATTAACAAAAAAATATACATGTTACTTTTGACGATTTAAAACTTGCAGATAGACAATGTTCCTTATATAAAACAAATATGCTATAAAAAAAACCCTAAGATCCCGATATTTTTTTTATATCGATCTCATTTGGTCAACATTTGAATTTAAACTTAAACTATTCCTTTCTCATACATTGGTTGTATTGTAATTTATACATGCATTTTTATTTTCATTCGAATTAAACTGGAAACAAATAATTACGATATAAAATTAAAAACCAGAGCATGACATCAATTACGTTTTGCGAACGTTGGGACAAAACGGCTATACTTTTTGAAACGATCTAAAAACCTTGTTGCCTAACGAAAAAATATTAAACACTATATTGTTTAAGAAGAAAAACAGAAAAACCTTTACCGACAAGTTTTATTTATTATGATCTAACTATGCTTATTTGATAGACAGCTGGTTAAAACCTCAATTCTAAAGAAAATACAGCGTTTTTTTCGTTGGGACAAGATGGCTATACTTTTTGAAGTCATTGCAATAGAAACTATACGCATGGTTTCCGGCAAAAAAATATCATGAACCAGGAGAAAAGTAAAAAAAACTTTCAAAATATAATGAATATTTTTTCTCTCAGCTTTTTCAATTTCACGGTATAAATGCGCAAACCCGAAATATACTTACTTTGCATACGGTTGGACATTTTTCAGACCGTTTACAAAAATAACATTTTCCGGATTACGGTTTCAGTGATATTAATTTTGCTTTAACACGCGAATAATTATAACAATAGCAATATTATTGCGAAGTTTTACGATGATCAGAGAAAAAATACCGTAGGAGAGAAACGGAACTCTGATCTTTTGCACACAAAATGAAACGTTGGACATTACGTTTTTGCGTAAAAATGGGATACTTAAGTGTTATAATTCCTGGTATTTTAAATTTCGGTTCCTTTTTTTCTTTAATTTCAAGTCAAATGGAATGAATTCAATCAAAAATCACTATATTTTTATCGAACTGACCCGTCTACGTTTTTATTTTAATGCTAATCTATAGCAAAACGGAATTGGTACATGTACCAACATCGTGCGCAACGTCATATCTGTTTATTTGCACTTTTGCAATGTTTAATCTGAATTGTCATATGATGACCTAGAACTTCTTAACTTCACGTTATTTTGACTTTGTTGGATATTTATCTCATTGGCAATCATACCACATCTGATTATGTTATATAAAGTATGGCGGTCTCCCTACACGATGCATTGCATTGCAATTAATCCGAAGTAGTAAAACCTTCTTAAATATTTATATCAACTTCATGAGACTATTTTATGTATTGGTATAAAGCACTTGAAAATGCTATAAAAAATATACTTTAAATGCTTTTTCTTTTACATTAAATTAATTTCAATCGAAAGATAAAAGCCTTCGTGCAATGACAACGCAGTATACTGGCATAATTGTTTTACACTACATCTAAAAAGTATTTAAAGATTGTTAAGCAGTTTCTACGGTGTAAAACATGTTGTTTTTGAAAACCTTCATCAGGCTTACTCGAGTAAAACAGTCTTCAAAATAAAAAAAAAAATTAAAAAAAAAAAAAAAAAACGCTCAATATCTAATCAAAATGTTCTATTGCTATATACCTTATGTGTTCCTGGTTTAAGTCTCGACAATTCAATAATACAATACAAAACAATATTGCAATACAATACAATACAATACAATACAATACAATACAATACAATACAATACAATAATACAAACCAATGCATTACAGTATAGTATAATACAATACTTTATATTTGAGTTCTTTACCGATTGGTTGTGTAAGAGATTCCGACTTAGTAGAGGTTGGGTTGATTACTTAGCTGAAGGAAACAGCAGAGGACGATGCTTAAGAGTCATAGAAGTACGATTATCCCCGTGTCTTAACCAGCAAAACAAGCAGTTCAAGTGATGAAATATGAATGATTATGATCCTATCCAATGCCAAATTTTTTTTTTCAAAGCCAAATAAGTTTCAGAACGTTAAAATATAATTTTTTAATGTCTTTTGAATTTTATTATCGATGTGTTGCTGTCTCATTGATTATACATCACAACTACTTTGCTTTACTATTCTAATAATACGCTGTGTCAGAATCTAGTGCATTCTGTGGAATATTTTCATAGCGTTCATCAAAACGTTGTGATTGGCTAACAGCTAACAGGGAGATAACTCTGTAAAAATCAGCGGAACGTTTTAATCACTTTTTATTGTTAAGGAAATATTAAGCTTTTTAATGATCAAAATTAGTGTTTGTCAAACTGCTATATATCCAATGAAATTTTTCCGATAAAGTGTGTGGTTCAAGTTTTTTAAAATTTTTATATTCTTGTCAAAGGGTCAAAGTAAATATTTTGTCAAAAATTTATGAAAATTAAACGAGCCAAATTAATCTTAGTCAAGGTGTTTTCATTTTGGGGTTCGAAAAAAGAAATTTCCAATTGTCCTTTATATTATGAAACGTCGAACAGATATTTTTTGCAACCAATGCAAATATTTGTATTAAACTGATACCAAAGCTAAAACAATGTATTAATTTTACAAACGGAAAAAGGTAGAACTTCCTTGTATTTAAATAGACACAAGTTGATCAGTGTTTACCGTATGGCATTTAATTGGAGACGGACTATAGCAAGATATATCAACTTAAATCAATTGTTAATTGCAAAAGAATGTTCTTTTTACTATTAATATTTATTTTGAAATATGATGTAGCGAGATGGATTCACATTGCCTCGATTTGAGTTTCATTATTGGCGTCATGATACACTAGATTTAAGACCACAGTTCTGTTGCTTAGGTTACAAGGTTTTGTCATTTTAATTATCTGAAAAAATTTAGATATGTTATTACTTTCATGGTTAATTAAATATCAAGGTATATCTGTTTATTTGCACTTTTGCCATGTTTGATCTGTATAGTCTTTCAACTCCAAGTCTTTCAGATAAGTTCCAAAAGATAAATAAATCCTACCTAGGATTAGATTTTATTCAATGAAAATGCAGTCTGTCTAGTTGAAAGACAATCCATCTTGGATTGTATGTTTGTCAGAAGAAACAGTTGTTGCGTTTACTCCGGTAAGAATGCTAGATAATGCGGGTTTCCAATACATACAAGACGTTAAGCAACCAACAATCACAAATCAATTCAATTTACACAGGCCTCAAGATAAACAGCCTGAAGTTTTATATAAAAAAATAACAAATTGAAGATTATCAATTCTGTCTATGGATTCATCATGATTTATAAAATTTGTATATCATGAAATAGATCAAAAGATTGGTTGATATATAAACGTAAATAGGCAATCTTTCGCACTTACCGGTTCAATGGTATGAATTGTATCTATCTTTTTACTTTTCAATAGATACACTTTAAGCTTGTAGAAATATACAACGAAAGGAGTCTGAGATGTATAAATATGTCTACAAGAACATTCTATCGTTCGTCAGCTCAACGATAACCAGTTATTGTTTGACGACTATGAGGGGTGTATCAAAACGAAGCATTGTTCGGTAAATATATTGACTTAATCTTAATGTCCATTGTTTGGAAAGTATTGCGACCTTTGCACGTAAAGTCTCCAGCAATAACGTTTTGGGCCGTTAGATAACGGACCATGCTTTCTAGCATACACTCGTTTCCGGTGAAGTATTCCAGTCTCCTTCCAGCTCGACCCTTTACTGATTCAGAACCTTGTAATCTGGGTTATTGTTTAATTCGGCACCCTAAATATGCATAAAATTTGACACTTTACGTTACTAGCAAACAATTAATAGTTATAAACCAATCCAGATATATATTTGAATAATGCAGATTCAAGAAAAAGGAGGTATTTAAGGACATTTATTATGAATTCACATCGAAAAAACGACATCACGATAACCCGTTCTAAGAATCTTATCTTAAAAGAGAGGCGAAAGATACAAAAGGGACATTTAAACTCATAAGTTTAAAAATAAACTGACAACGCCATGGCAAAACAGCAAAAGACCCAAAGACAAACACCATGATACAAAACACATCATAGAATACTAAAGACTGAGCAACACGAATCTCACCTGAAATAGAAATTGAGTCGCCCATTTTTTTTCTGTGCAAAAAAGTCTCCTATAACATTTGTTTGTATAATTCTTTAAAAGAGTACCAAAATGGAAAAGGTACAGAAATTTGACATTTCCATTAGGTTGTTGTTTAAGGATATACGAAACAGTTTGATCCAACGGTGATGTTTTTTTACGAAAATCTGCAAACAAGCTATCTTTCACCTAGTGAATTCAACTATGAAATAAAAAAATATACCTTCATGTGCTACTTTTCGAGATAAATGGGGTCGAAATTTTAGACAATTACTCAAAATTTCAGTTTCTTGGATATTTCTATCCATCAGATAGACATACCTTACTACTTTGTTTCAAAAGATAAGTACACAAGGATTTTTGTAAAAACATTTGGAATATATTATTCACATATGCATGCTCTAAATTTGTACAACAATTCTTTGGAATTAATTCATTTTTATTAACTTTCATAATTTTGGTTTAAAAACTGCTTTTCTTATGTACATTTATCTAATTAAAAAAAAAATCCGTCGGTGATTTGTTCTTAAAAATTTGTACAAATAATCTCCCTACATAATCAAGCCAAATTGTCATTTTAAAAAATAGGGGTCAATGCACTCGTTTTCAAGTTAACGATTAAAATAAGTCGAAAAATGCATCTTTTATGTCACAGTTAGCAACGTCATTATCTCCCCTGTGACTGTATCGTATGCCATTAAGCTCAAAAGGTTGACAAGTGCATTTAAAAAAAAACCAAAAAATTACAAAAATTGTAAATTGTACCAACAAATTTCAAAAATGGCTTGCAAAGAAAGGTAAAATTTTAGATTTAAAAGCAGGATCAAACTACTGTAATATGAGTTCGCTTTTATAAATTCTTTTTGACCAAAGAGCATCCTTGAGTTAAGGTTCTTTTGATTGTAAGTTATAACTTTAAGTTAAGATACGCAAACTTACATGTATGTTCGATTGAATTTGACATTGTGATTGGCTAACAGCGTCATAAACAATGGACATTTAACCAATGACGTTACGCCATTTTCATTTTGGGGTTCGAACAATAAAATTCCTAATAGTCCTTTATATTATGAAACGTCGAACAGATATTTTTTGCAACCAATGCAAATATTTGTATTAAACTGATACCAAAGCTAGAATAATATATTAATTTACAAACGGAAAAAGGTAGAGATTACTTGTATGTAAATAGACAAAATTTGATCAGTGTTTACCGTATGACATTTAATTGGAGACGGATTATAGCAAGATGTATCAACTTAAATCAATTGTTAATTTCAAAAGAATGATCCTTTTACTATTAATATTTATTTTGAAATATGATGTAGCGAGATAGATTCACATTGCCTCGATTTGAGTTCCATTATTGGCGCCATGATACCCTAGATTTAAGACAACAGTTCTGTTGCGTAGGTTATAAGGTTTTGTCATTTTAATTATCTGGAAAAAATTAGATATGTTATTACTTTCATGGTTAATTAAATATCAAGGTATATCTGTTTATTTGCACTTTTGCCATGTTTGATCTGTATTGTCGTACAACTCAAAGTCTTTCAGATAAGTTCCAAAAGATAGATAAATCCTACCTAGGATAAAATTTTATCCAATGAAAATGCAATCTGCCTAGTAAAAAGACAATCCATCTTGGACTGTATGTTTTTGTCAGAAGAAACATTTGTTGCCTTTACTCAGGTTAAAAGGCTAGATATATCCTATATACACAAGATGATCAGCAACCAACAATCACACAATCAATCCAATTTACACAGGCCTCAAAGTAAACAGACCGAAGTTTTATATAAAAAAAATAACAAATTGAAGATTATCAATTTTGTCTTTGGATTCGTCATGATTTATAAGATTTACTTTATCATGGAATAGATCAAAAGATTGGTGGATACATAAACGTAAATAGGCAGTCTTTCGGACTTACCGGTTCAACGGTATAATTTGTATTTATCTTTTTATTTTTCTATAGATATACTGAACGAAATGAGTCTGAGATGTAGAAATATGATTACCAGAACTTCTCTCGTTCGTCAGCTCAACAACTACCGGCATTTGTTTGACTATGCGGGGTGTATTTATACGCAGCATTGTTCTGTCAGAATATTGATGTCCTTTGTTTAGAAAGAATTGCGACCTTTGCACGTAAAATCTCCAGCAATAACGTTTTGGGTCGTTAGATAACGGACAATTCTGTCTCTAGCTAGCATACACTCGTTTTTCGGTGAAGTCTTCCAGCCTCCGCCAAGCCGGACACTTTACTTTCATTTCACATAAAAAAACAACATCCCGATACCCCATTCTAAGAATCTTATACTGACAACGCCATGGCAAAAACAGAAAAACACCAAAAGACAAACAACAGTATACAAAACACATCATAGAAACTTAAAACAGAGCAACACGAACCTCACCTTAAATAGGAATCGAGTCGCCCATTATTTTTCATTCATATGCAGACCTAAAATTGCTTTGTAACAGACACTATGTTCGAATGCTGAATAGCCCTCGCTGGGTCCATTTGGAGTTCATGCGATTCACTCAGGTTTTGTATGTTTTACGTTTAATTGTTTAATTGGAATGGATTAATAAGAACGAATATTCACCATTCACTACTGCTGCATCTAATTTGTATTCTATAGAGTCTGAAGTTGAAATTACACAGAATTAAAGGTATAGTGTATATGGTAAATATCATAATGAAAAAATAAACATTAAAACGTTCAAATTAAATTTGGTTTATTAAAGACAGGACTATGAATGGTAAAATGCTCATCATGAATTGGTTCTTCGAATAATTAGATCGCTTAAAAACCAGTCCGTACAAAAATGTAAACATTTAAATAAGAATATAAACAAAATCTGGAGAAACATACATTTGTAATTTTCTACCTTTAAAAATACCGAATAATAAATTTAATTAGTTAAATTTTCTTGTATGTTAATAAACACGGTAAGATCACTGTTCTCTTTTCATATATATATAATTGGAGTTGAAACAGTTCAAGACATATAAAAGTTTTACACACGAATGTCTTGTTTGACATTAAAATTTAATTTGATATCGGAAATTGCCAGATGTCTTTACATTGCTTCGATATCATTTTCATCATTTCAGTCCTCATTCCATGGATTTTATACAACAATTCTATTTAATAATTTTAGTCATTGATACTATAATTGTAAATTTATGATCACATTATATTCAGTAACTATACATTCACGCATTTTCATTTTTGAATTGTTATATCATTTGTATTTAGACAGTTTATTGTGTAAAAATAGTATTAATGTTAAATTTCATCTCCCAAATACAATTTCTCTTGTTTACAATGTCTTATACGATTTATTTTCTATGGAGTGAATGATTTACCGTTATAATAAGTCATCACAAATGCTGATCTAGGTTTAGTACGTCAGACGCGCGTTTCGCCTACAGAAGTCTCACCAGAGGCGCTCAAATCATAATAGTTGCTAGACCAAATCAGTTACGAAAGCCAAGACTATTGAAAAAGATGCCAGATCTCGTTAAAAGGTAATCTCTGTTTGGGGGTTAAAAAATCTTAATCATTAAATGAAAAACTTCTATTTTTTTAAACAACATGATGTGGCTATCAAAAATTACAAAAACAAAATAATAAAAAAAAAACCATTATATGGTTAAATTACATTACAAAAGGTAGAAAAGCACTGCAAAATTAACTAAAAGCTATCTGTATTTTCATATTTTACCTTGCAAACTTCATTATGAAAATAAGGAGATGCTAAGTGATAACCAATAAGAAAACTCTTCCCCAAAGAATAAAGGACAAGGGTTTTAAAGGTTTCCACAAAAATACCGAGCTCCAAGATAAATTAAAAAAAATAGGGGGAAGTCGATAAAACCTGACAAAATCTACCGCTCGACAAAATCTACCGCTCGACTAAATCGACCGACGGAACGAATGAAAAACAGCTGTCATATTACTGACTTAATACAGGCTTTTAAACAACCATAGGGCACTGTACGGCATTCAACGATGAACAAAACACATACAGTATAGTAACCTATGAGAAGTTCCGGCATTAAAAAAAAGGTAAAAGATTTCAAAATAGAAAACTATTTTGCGTATCACTTCCAAGCTCTCTACACTCTGTTACATTTCTCATCAAAACAATGAACTAGATGACATTTATTATCTTTCGTATCATAAAGCAGAGTTACAAAATTAGAATTGTGTTTAACATGTTTAAATGAACAACTTGCTCTGCCAGATGTATGTATCTAAGTCAGGACCATCGTCAACGGTTATATGTGATATTTAGGTTTTTGTCCTTTAAAACAGAAATTGCATAGTTGGCAGATCTTTGGTTGTTCTCTTTAATATTTTCACACTTTATTCACACTTGGTTTAACAATAAGGAGTGTGGTATGATTGCTAATGAGAAAACTATCCAACCATAGAAGTTTTGTGACGATTAACAGCTGTTAAACGATACGAAGATTTGTATATAATTGAAGATCCTATACATGTTTATCTAAAACATATTAAAATGGCATTGGTGCTGTGTTCTTGTCTACTTGACGTGTCATTTTATCTTATTAGTTCATAAAAATAAATATAAATGAATACAGGAATTGGCCAAAATAACGGACAGATAAACAAACCATACCAACCACCGACACCCGACTCTTTCCCCAATATAAAAGCGACCCTTTTCTTAAAAATAAGAAGCAAAACAAGAGAGATTACCGTGACATTGTGTTTATAATGAATGATTAATCGTAAGCCAGCGATGTCATCTAAGAAAACAGAATAAACGAATGAATAGCCTAAATAGGTTAATGTAAAAAAAACAATAAATTCAAAAGAGAAATATTATAGAAGAAATAACTTTCTACTGACGTTATATATCTACGTATCTTATTATCTGTCTATTATGGCTTGTAGAATATGGATTTCAATTTAAAAAATTATCCATTTCACGACAAAACATAATGGTATCTATAACGCAACAGCCAACATTAAGTGCAATGATTGTAATTTGAATTTGAATCATACAATGCAAAACTATATTTGAAAGAACCAACAAAAAGGATAGGCCGGACAGTCAGTTTTAAAACTGCAAAGAAGTTAATGTTTTAAATCCTCCTCAGTACCTTCGTCGGTATTTACAATTGTAAAACTAATAAAAACAAAATGTCTCTAACGTTACAAGTATTACCGTTTAGTTACACAATTGCTATACATGGTTAAGTCATTAAACTTTCTCTTATAAAGTTCAATTGTTAATGGTATGGCTATTTCTGTAAATCTGTAAAGCAATTAAACGATTTGTGGCTTGTCAGAAGCAAGACACATGAACAAATCATTGTGTGCAAGCAAACAAAAACATTTCTTTTAGTAATTCATTTACACAATCCTTATATGAAATATCTCAATTACCTAGTTGTATTTAAAAGCCGCTTCAGTGCATATAAGTTATAAAAGAAAAGTACATTTCAGCTTCAAGTTTTTGCTTTGAGTGTTACTGATGAAGATAATTCTAGAAAAGCACTTCATATGCACGCAGTCCATAACTTGTTATTGTCTTTTAAGTTAAGAAATTATCGTGTTCCAATGAAATAAATTGTTTTATATGTTGTCTTCAAAGAGGTAGAAACTAGGTCTAGTACTAAAATAGCTTGAACTTTTTTCGTGCGGAAGAAAGAATCTTTCTGAAGAAGTTTTCCTTGGTGTACATGGTGTATAAATACGAAGTTTCGCCCTTTTAATTAAAATAACTCAGCATGTGTGACATGTAGACATGTAGAGGAATACAACGCTTTTTTTTGCTCGTCAGAGAGCATCTTCTAGATCTTTCAATGGATCGGTCTGTTACAAGGAAAACTTTCTAATCCTATGCAAGATGTCTGGCCTAACTTTGTAGTGAAATTACAATCCATAATATTTTTGAATAATATCCTCAACGTTTATTTTGCTACATTTCTTTTTAAGAAATTACATTTGACAAACGCTATAAATAAATAATGCTTGAGGAGTACCTGTAAGAAATCTGCTTCATGTTCGTTTAAGGACAATAACTCCCATAAGAAATCGTCTGACAGTTTTTATGTCAATAGAAAAAAGGTACACCGTTGTTCAAATTTTAGCCATATTGGCCATTGTCGTTGTCAGGCGGGATCATCGGACACATTTTTAAACTACCTTAATTATGATTGTGGCCAAGTTTGGACAAATTTTGACATACGACGGACGACAGGTGATGACAAACGCTCACAGTGGACTTTCGGACCAGGAAAGCTAAAAACATATGTACATCGCTCTATCATTTCACGTATTTATCACGTGCTCCATGGTTCTGGGTTTATTGATTATCGCGTAACAATAGATAAACGTCGGCAGAAAAACCCCAAAAGTTATAGAGGAGCCATATTTTTACGTTTTGTTGATTTTACGTTATGGGTTCGTAATAAATGTAAAAATCGTACACAGAGGACCTATTTTATATGAGTGCCAATGAGACAACTCTCCATTCAAGTCACAATGTGTAAAAGGTAAACAATCATAGGTCAAAGTACTGCCTTCAACACGGAGCCTTGGCTCACACCGAATAGCAAGCTATAAAGGGCATACATTGGTTCAATAATTTCCTTTACATACTTATCACCAGAAACTCGTTTCATATGAGTTTGAGAAAGGTATGGCTAAAATTATGTCAGTCCCGAAGCCCTGACTACTGACCTTGTGATTCCCGTGAGGACTAATAGTCCACCACCAGCAGCTTCTACACAGTGCTATAAAAATGGAAAGAACGCTAAGTTAATGTTATGCATCCGAAGCGCCTTTCCAAATTTACCTTTACCCGAAACGCTGAATGCAAAATATTGGAAAGCTTATGATGTATTAGTATCGAACAGATGCAGAGCAGTATGACCAAAAAAGACCTAAAAATTATACAAAATCCATCTAAATTCAACTTTGACTTCGGGAGCTGGAACCTTGGTTTCTAAATATTTTATCAATTTATAATCGGACAATTTAAGAACAGTTTGTTAAAACACATGTCAATACCAAAAGCACCGACTATTGAGCTTGTGATACCCTCGGGGACAAACAGTCCATTAGAAGCAGTAACTTCCCAGTGCTATGAAATGAAAATAAAACTTCAAAATGTTTAGGCGTCCGAAGCTCTTTCTGGATTTACCTTCATCAGGAACGCCCAAAGCCCAAAGCAAAGACAATGATGTATAAGCACCGAAGCACGTGCAAAGCTATATGACCACAATAATTGCCAAATCTTACTAAGGTCAACTTTGCATTACGGAGTTTTAACCTTCCAAACTGTGAACCAGATTAAAAGAAAACCAACGGCATGATTGATGCTTAACTAAAAATGAAAATAAAATATACCAAGCAGTAACCAACGATAACTGAATGTCATGCTCCTTATTTGGAGCAGACACAAAGAAGAATTTTGCAGGGTTAAGTTATGGCAATAATAGTGTATCGATGATAAAAACTCTATTAATACTGGATATCAGAAGACCGAGCAAGTTACATGCTTGTTTGTCAGGCGACCCTCAGTTGGCATATATGTTCTTGACTGACAAGTAAACATCAGATATTCAAAGCGTCAAAACCTGTTAACCACAAAGGTCAATTAATATCACTAATATCATATTATTATTTGAAGCATGATCTGAAAATAATTGCCAATTACGAAGAACCAGCTGCTTTCATATCAATAGATTCATTTTCCATCCTTTAATTTAACATTGACTTCATTAATGTTCTACTAATTTAAACAAAGACAAATATGATAACAATTATTTTTTATAAAGAAAGCAATGACTTATACATTAGCCCAAGTTTTAATTAAACAACCCATGTTGGATTGTTTTTGGTTTTTGTGAAAAGTTTTTATCTGACCTAGTTTCTCGACAATTTGAAAATACAATGATACTTTTATTACTAAACAGGTCTTTCAGATTCCTACAAGCCTCTCCACTTTACCAATTAAGCTTATTGCCGGGTTTGTACTAACATGAGTAGCACGACGGGTTCCATATGTGGCGCAGGATCTGCGTACCCTTCCGGAGCAACTGAGATCAACCCCAGTTTGTTGTGGGGTTCGTGTTACTCAGGTTTTAGTTTTCTATGTTGTGTTTTGTGTACTATTGTTTGTCTTTTTCTTTTTTAGCCATGGCGTTGTCAGTTTATTTTCGAATTGGCGATGTCAGTTTATTTTCGACTTATTAGTTTAAATGTCCCTCTGGTATCTTTCGCCTCTCTTTTACTGTTTATAAGTAAAAAAAATTAGGAACATGATGCATATCACGTATCGAGAAAACTAAAAGTGATCATTAATGAAGCTGTAAAAGTTCACTGTCCTATTTTCAAAAAGACAATTCCATTTATAATTTTGAAATCAATAAACCTTAACTTCAGTCAACAATTAATGGATGTATCCTCTCATAAAGAAAATTTTCCTTTGAAGGGGTGTACATATGATACATGCATGTGTAAAGGAAGTTAAACTCGCCAATCCATTGAAAATTCCATTAATGCATGGATATAGGTACGTCTTTTAATGCAGAAGTGTCATTTGCAATGTCACATAGCATGCCTTATTTTTTTAAAATGTCATTTACATTTCATTTTTTGGTACAATGAAATAAAAGTTACAACCTTTAAGAAATGGTTTGGGAAAAAACTTATCATTATGGATGTGCTAATATTTAAATATCAATTAAAAGACCTTAAAATAATTGAATTTAGCAAGTTGTAAAGTTTATGTTAAATGTACAAATTGTGAAGACCGTAGGCAAGAATTTTAGACAAATTGACAGACAAATATCTCACTAGTAAATGAATTTTAGTCTGAAAACATTCATTTTGATCTGAACAGCTTTTAAAAGAATGAACAATAAATAATTTAGATCTTTTCAGTTATCATTCAATATTCCGCCTTATTTATGTGGTAAATTTATTACTAATCATACTTTTTGCTTGCAGTCAATAAAGATCTGTTCTGCCTATATTCAGACTGTTCAGTAGTACTACATGTAGTAGTAATCTACCTGTGTGATTGAAACAATAGGCTTAGAAATTTTGAAATTAATGCTATATAATTAGCATAAAAAAGAAATTTAGTACATTCAGGTCACAGGAAACCCGTTCTTGGGGCTGAACATTTCGGAGGAACTTAAATGGAACAGCCAAATCAGCAAAATAATCAGTAAAGCTAGCTGTACAAACATTTTAATCAGGAGACACCTGTGCAAATAGCACAAGTGTGCGGAAAAAACTGGCAGATATAGGCATGGTTAGATCAGTTTTGGAATAAGGAAATGTAATCTTAAGCTTGGATCTGTACATAATAAACACGGAAACATATAGACGGAGTTCAAAAGCGTGCTGCAAGAATACCAAACACGACTACAAATCTCGAGAGGCATCCTGTCCAACTAACATGCTCTTTGAATTGGACGATGGGACCAATAACGTCCTGTTACATTTAATAACGTCTTAATCGTCGAGTGATTACATCAAATCATTCAGAAGTAACGAGATATTTACAACGTTGGTGATTATATGTTCATGTACATTGATGAACGACAATAAACTAAAAACTTAAAATTATTTCAAACCATACAGTGTAACACTGAAACAAAAATACTCATTCTTCGCAAGAACAATGGTAGTCAAGAACCACCTGGTAGATATCTCAACATACAGAAAAAAAGTAGAAAGCTTTGCTTTACAAATAGTCTATTTGCATTGCCAATTCCCGTAATTGGCCCTGTAATTAGATATCCATTTTTAGTTGTCTCTCTTTAGGAGGATGGAGACCTAGCAGAAAATTTAAATTTATCTGTGCGTAATGTGTGTAATCTTTAAGTTTTCAAATATTTCAATCACATTTGATTTTTTTATGAAGCTAAACACTTTTTTTCATTTAAAATTGGTTGAAACGCCGATATATCACTTTCAACTTATCATGATTTGCGTGTACAGAAGGCCAATTTGTCCGATATAGAACTAGTCTACTATTGAAAAAAGAGAAGCAATATGTGTTAAAAGTGTGTTATAACAGAATCAGATCGGTAATTGGCAAATGAACTATTCCCTTTGACAGATGGACTTCAGTGTTTCTAATGCGACAATAATGACAAAGGTTCCTTCAGTGTGTTCATTTGCAGAAATGCATGTAGATATGGAACATAAAACAAAAGGGATGACTATTGAACATCTGGCTTTGTAGAAGACTGTATGCAGATTTGTTTTTTGTGTTGTTTTTTTGCTGTCTCATTATCGAATATCCTACGTTTTCTTTTAGATGTATGACTAATCGATTCGGATGATATGAATCAACCTATGATTGATCTTACTTATTGAAACCAGGCGATAACTTTGAATTTAGTTACAATTTTTGCTCTACGGACAACGATTGAAAATTCTGAAGTAAAATTTGTTCTTTCAAAGTTTTGGCCATTGTAAGTTCAGAAGAAATACCAATTTGATTTCGAAAGTGTAAGGTTTTGATAGCTATAGACTATATCAATTATTTGTGAAGATTAAAGTTTGTACATACAAGTTTTTTTTCCACATAAACACACATATCACATATAATTAACAAACAACGTATCAAATCACTCAGAGATGAACAATGTCAGCGACAAAATATCAACACAATATTAATTAATGTACTTTAAAATCACTAAGGAGTTTTCTACAAACATTGTGAAACATGTAAATCCTACCAATAATTTCGTAAATGAAAAAGGAATATATAACATAATAAATGTTGTTCAATTAACCGTGTTTGTCAATGAAACCTAAAATAGCTTTAAGTATATTGTTTTTTTATACAAAGTCTGCAGATATTTCATAAAATTCACAACTTGAATATTTAAAACAACTTGAATTTGTGTTAGTATCTTTTTTTTAATTCAATGTTAGCATTTGTAGGATTGAACGGATGAAACGATACATTTTAATTTCATTTTACTGATTAATTCAAATTTCCTGATTTTTTTTTCAAATGAATTAAGTATGTGCCATGTGATGAAAACGGTAACATGCCGAATAGAATACTAATTAGAAATTCTTGATATTCAACTGTAAAGTACATTGTTTTATGTATAGTTTAAAGGTGATTGATAGTGATTAGTCATTGATGGAATTTGTTTCTTTTGTTTTCGCACTTTACATGTACATATCAACACAAATGCTTAACGGGGTATTAGCTACGATCTAGACAAACTGAAATAAGATTTTTGTTTTTGTTTCAAACATTTATAATAACAGACTTTGGAAGTTATATTTCGCTACAGTCAGCCAAAAAACCATTCTTATAAACGACAATTCACAAGAATATGTCAGTTGTTTTCCATTCGTTCCATTGGTTGTAAATAGTCAAACGTTTGATTTTGTTAGGTTCTAAGGACTCCCTCCTTTTTTAATTTACCATGGAGTTCGATATTTTTGTTTTATCTATGACACGAAGTCAAACAGACCTAGAAAAATTGTCATTACACGATTGCACGTTCTTGTCTGTGTATCTATATTTATATATCATTAATTATGTATATATTGGGTCATATTTTGAGGTGATTAAGATGATTAATTTGATGGCATCTAGTTTAAAATGAACACGATATGCGGTTTCATAATCAGGCTGATATTCGGTTGAAATTAAACAAAAGAAATGGAACTCTTTATTAGAGAAGGTTAAAAAGGTCTAGTTGATATAATTTTAATTGTTTATATCTGTTTCTATAGACTTTAAAAGTATAATGTAGGTACATTATTTAGAATGTTTTGTATTTCATATTCGTGTTTTTCTTAAATTATAGTATTGAGTTTCTTAATATTAGTAAACTTTTAAATTAAAGACAAATTTTACAAAACAGTCGGCTGTTGTAGGTGCAAATACATGCTGATGTTTTTTGTGCATAAGCATAATATCCGCCGGCAAAAAATTCCACAGGAAGATAAAAGATTGATCTTTCTAAAGAATTAATTTGCATCTCTTCCATTGTGTACAGTTTTTTTGGAAAATAATCCTTTAAATGGGCAATAATTTTATCGATAAGAAAAAGTCGAGTACAACTGTTTATGTTAAAGCGTGTTTGAGTTGACTATTTTGTCTTGAAAACGTATAAAGCAAAAATATTTGATACATCATCTCTCTTCAGATTCTATTATTTTCATAGATTTAGGCTACAGATTGATATAATAACATTAAAAATTCACAGTACTAAAAAATGAAATAAATGGGTCAAGTGAAATACCTTTCTAATGAGTCATAACAACAGAGAAGGTGTGTTTAAATAAAGATCTTTCCTAAAAGTAGCTGACAACAGACTTTTTTTGTGGATCTTTTTTGTGCATAAATTCAAACAAATTTCATTTTTTTTGTTTGTGTAATCTATGAAAATTATTCTTAAACCTCTGAAAAATGTTAGTCCGCCCTTCCTAGAAATATTACAATTTTTTAAAGTGTTTTTGAACTTTAGAAAATTCCCCTTGACAACCGATCAATCAATAGATTTATGTTGACTTCAGACCTAAAAGGACATTATATAATGCTCAATAGCTAATAAATACATTTGTCTATTAAGATACTACTGTCTTTTATTTTAAGGATTGATACCTCTGCTGGTGGAGTATTGGTACCAGATGATTAATAACAAACCTTTCTAAAAGTGGCTGTTAAGAAATTAAGAAATTATAAGAAACTAAGGTTTCAACTCCCTCAGGTAAAGTTGACCTTAGATGGATTTTGCTATTGTTTTAGGTCCGTTTTGTGATATACTAGTAAATCTTCAAGTGTTTCTTCGGTTCTTATACATCCTTGGTTTTCAAATATTTGGCTTTGAGCGTTCTAGATGAAGGTACATCCAGAACATCGCTTCGGACGCATAAAAAATTATAACGTGTTGTTTTCATTTTTTATCGGGTTTCAAGAGCTAAATTAACAGCGCGTCATCCCTACAATGGCTTCAATTTGTACGGTTGAAAATATTAGGTGGCGTAATGGGGAGATTATTTTGACAAAATAGAATTATTAACAGTATTGTTAATTGATTTTTTGTGACCTTTTGTAATTAGCATATACGTTTTAATATGATATATATATCAAATATGAGAGTGGGTCAAAACGGTGAACTTCAAATTGACAAATAATGCCTCTTTAAATGAAAGCCAATGTTCGAACACGTAAGTGAAACCAATCAAAACCTGAATATGCAATTAAAAGGAAATTTTTAAAGTTATGTTCTTCACAGGAAAGAGTCGTCAATTTTGCTCGCCTTTTTGGCGTCGTTCATCTGATATATGGACGTCACTGGAGCCGGCATTATGTATGCTAATTTTATAATAATGTTTGTTCCATAAGTACGTATATCTCAATTCCCTTGCGACTGCTGTGCTGGCTAACATTTATTAGAATTCAATTTGCCGAATATTTCGTGCAATATAGCATCCTTTTTGCAACCTTTCGCTCAACTTGGGATGGAAGTGACGATGGCTTTAAACTCACAAATGACGTTCAGTAAAACCAAAGTTTGATGGAATAGTAACGAGTGCAAAAATGATATGTTGTTACTACACATAATCTTCAAAACTCATTTTTAATTGATTGCCTAACTGAAACCTTTACACGGTATTCAAGATAGAAAAAGTATCAATAAACCTGTGGAGACGCTGGATTGTGGAAATTTGTATATTGACTATCAGTTAAAATGGAATTAAACTGAAGAAAGAGAATGATCAAAACTAAAGTGTACTTTACAATGACCTTTAATCAGGTGTACGTAGATGTTTGGTTTTCCCAAGTAGACTTCATATTTCAGGTCTTAATGCAAGTCTCACCTGTTATATAACACTTCACTTCGCACAATACATTTAAAAACAAAATCAAAAGAGGCCAAAAAACACCAGCTGGTGAAACTTGACTTGTTTTATCAGTGAATATAACATTAACGGTACCGATTTTCTGCACCAGATGCGCATTTCGACAATAACTGTCTCTTCAATGATGCTCGAGGCCAAAATATTTGAAAATACAAAGCTTATCAAAAAAAGAAGAGCTAATGAAAAAAAAGACTCAAAAGTATAAAACTGCAATCTCAGGGAGTAGTAAGGCTACACTTACTTTTGTTTTGCTTGATGAGAACACGATCTTGTACATAGCCCTATTTTTTAATAATTTGAATGCAGTAAAACATTAAACACATTTTTATTCAGTCTTATTAAAAACTGTAGATATGCAACAATAGAGACGACAAAACTCATAAGTCGATGAAAAACTGACAACACCATGGAAAAAAAAAGAAAAGTGACCAAAAGACAAACCTTATACATCATTTGTTCTCTGATGAAGAGTTCTTTCATCAGTAATCATACCATACCTTCTTATTTTTACATAACAGCAGTATACAACAAACAACTTAAGACTCAATACAAACCCTATCAAAACAACAGTAACCTTTAAATCTTAATCGATTAATCTTAGCGCCAAAAAACTGTTTCAGGATTTGTTTACTCCATGGAAGTCAACGATTTGAATTTCCACTATTTAAGCAATCTATACAAGGAGAACCATACTTTTACAATCATCAATCAATAACAAAATCTCATCAAAGATACCGGAATTATTGTAATGTCTTACTCCAGGCGCGCGTTTTCCATTTGTTTGATGTGTTTGAGCTTTTAATTTTGCCAATCGTTAAAGGACTTTCCGTTTTGAATTTTCGTTGGAGTTAGGTATTTCAGCTATCTTTCTTTTTTTCGTCTACAAAAATACTCATCAGTGAATCTGAGATATACATGTGTGAAAGTTTTAACTAATTTATGATATCTGTAACCATGTTGAATAATACGATATTAATTTTGAAATTTGGTTAGCAACTGCAAACCTGTGGTTATCGAACAAACTAAAAAAAAAAATACATCGTAATAATTAATGAGGAAACAAGAAATTACATGCAAGCATAATATACTATGACATAAATACACAAAACTTATGTATGTATATTGCATGTGAAATCATAAAGTACCAAGGGACGATCAAATATCATGATATCTAAACAGGGCAGCAACACGTTTAAATAAGATGGGGGAACAAACATTTTACGAAAAAACATAGTTAAGACAATAGTCAACTCGTGGATGAAGTCAGGTTTCCATGAGAGGGTGGCGTTTTTTTACTGGTCTGGTGTCAACCAGAGTTTCTCTGCAAAACTTTCAATATAATAAAACAGCAGCCTAGACTTGATTTGAATTAATTGGGTTTTTTTTTATGAAAAATTTATGGAAGATAAGTCAAAGAAAGAGAGACTACACAAAGGCTTAGTGAAAATGAAACAGAGACAAAAAAGTTTATAAGTCATTTCTATGGCAACTTAGAATTGAGCATCACAATCGTAACCAAACAAAGTCGGGGTGAACTCGTAGTTATATATAACCCACGGGAAGGTACACTTACAACAGTTTATGTTTGTTTTATTCTATTGCTTTTGACTGACCAACTATATAGATTGATTTATTGCATTTCTCATTAGAAAAAAAACAACACAATAACCACGAGAACATTAGGAATAAAATGAAATAAAACAAATATCATTACAACCTTAATCAAACATATGTTAATAATACAGCATGTGCGATTGATTTGCGTAGCAAACATTACGTCTCAATGCTTTATTATTTTTTTTCTGTTACATTACTGATAGTTTGTTGCGTCGATCTGTTATGCCATTTGTCTCTGGAATTGATCATGAATTATAGTTGATTAGTCTAACCCTTCATGACGCATTAATACTGGGTCAAGTAATAAAATTCTGAAGTTCGTTTGACTTATCGTATAGCTAAAACGAGAAATCTGATATCATCTTTTTGACATTTTTAAATGGACCGAAACATGAAACCAGACACTATCATGTGTCAAAGATCACTTTCATATTTAAGCTTAAAATGTAAACATTTGCCATGCTAAATTCACTCATCCTCCAAAAGGCATTTTTATTTTGTAAGAAAATCAAAAAGAATCATTCGACATCCGCAACGAATCCTTTGGGATTTAATTTAGAATGTCAACTGTTTACTAAAAAAAGGACTCATTATATCAAAGGACAATCAAAAACCTTAAGTCAAAGAAAACGGACAACACTATGACAACAGTAATTTACCGATCAAAGTTCAAATCTCAGAAATTGATTAAGACGACAAATCAATGTAACAAACAAAAAAACTGAAGGAATCGTATGAACTCCAAAAGTAGTGAGACTGGGTGAGTTGACAACGTCTCATGCTGAGCAGTATCTCCCGCCATGAGAATCCACACTCATCCAAAATGTCACAATTGATAGAATTAAGATGTAACACCAAGAACCAAGAAAACATGCCACTATCGAGTTGAGACATATCATATCGGTCAACAAATTCGTGTTGGTGACCGTAAAACTTCTGAAGCGTTGATGTCAATCCCTCATCGTCATAGCTCGGTTGGAGCAGTTGTTGTGTAAGGAACACATCTCTGCTAATGAAGTCTATGTTGTATTTACATGCTCGAGCGCAATGTATCAATTGAGATACGATGAGAAAGAGGGTGTGTTACTGCTGAGAATTGGGAAGTTGACGATTGGATAGTTCAAATCCTCACGTTTGTCACAGATTCTAGTTTGAAGTCGTCCATCTGTGTCAATATCGATAATAAGATAAAGAATCTGAAGCAAGCCTTCTAATTTCGGTAGTATCCTTAATCTTAATATCACTTGGCTATATGAGATGCAATTACTCAATAAAATGAGACTTTTGTATTGACATGAATTATCATTGATAATTAATATTCTGAAAATTTACTGTACATAAAATTTGAATTACTCGAATCACTGAAGACTTTCTTCCGTCCGTCATAGATTGCCTTCGCTGGAAAAACTTTTCGAAATGTTCAGTTTTTTAAAGCTCTATGACTTCATATATGATTTGTCTTCCAACTCTAATTTCAAGCGCCTCTTCTGAGTCTTATGACGATACTCGAGTCTTTTGCACAAAGTTCTAGTATCTTGTGTGACAAGAACATCAATATATTAGAAAGTGAAATTAAGAAACTTTGCAAGATGTTTTTTTTTCTTTTTGTCTATGAAAAGGTGTTGCATGAATTCTGATTCATATGAGTACAAAACAAAAACGCAAACACAAACCAAAACACTTCATAGAAAAGTAAAAATTTAACAAAAAGACCCAACAGAAGCCGGGGTATACTCAGGTGCACCGTGAGGGTAAGAAGATCCTGCTCACCCGGTGGCTGCCGTCTTGTTGATGGTTTTAAAGAAAGAATCCGGAGATGATTCACATCATTGGTGATGCATCACAACTGCGGAAAAGAACTCGAACGTTTGGATTTACAAGTATAACAAATCAGTGGTCATGTATGAGAAACACACACATTCCATAACGGTCCACCGAAACAAGATGACGTCAGAAATTTCTTCGAAGGAATGAATTACTTTATTATTAATCATCCGAATGAAATTTGAAATTTATTATTTAGAAAATGACAATTAATATCTACATAAACTCATCATAGATAAAATGATTAAAATTGTAAAATTGAGAATGGAAATGGGGAATGTGTCAAAGAGACAACAACCCGACCACAGAACAGACAACAGCAGAAGGTCTTCAATGTAGCGAGAAATTCCCGCACCTGGAGGCGTCCTTCAGCTGGCCCCTAAACAAATATATATACTAGTTCAGTGATAATGAACGCCATACTAAACTCCAAATTGTACACAAGAAACTAAAATTAAAAATAATACAAGACTAACAAAGGCTAGAGGCTCCTGACTTGGGACAGGCGCAAAAATGCGGCGGGGTTAAACATGTTTATGAGATCTCAACCCACCCCTATACCTCTAGCCAATGTAGAAAAGTAAACGCATAACAATACGCATATCAAAATTCAGTTCAAGAGAAGTATTATGTATTGTGTACACCAGGCGCGCGTTTCGTCTACAATATTATACTCCTCAGTGACATTCAGATCAACAAAGTTAAAACGGCCAAATAAAGTACCAAGCTGAAGAGCATTGAGGACCCAAAATTCAATATTATCAAATATATATAAGTTAGAGGCAAAGGATACCAAAGGTTAGGTAATCTAAGGTAATCTAAGGTATTCTAAAATCAAACTCGAGATTTTTCCTTAGATATCCGATAAGCCAATTCGAGGAGAGCTTTTGGTTTTTGGATAGTTAAGTATTAATAACCTTCAAGTTTCTATTAAGTGTTTGTAAATGTCCCTTTGGTATCTTTCACTTCTCTTTTGTAAAGTGTTGTTTGTCTGTTTGGCCAAGGTGTGGTTTCTCTTTTGGTCAAGGTGTTGTTTGTCTTTTGGCCAAAGTGTGGTTTGTCTTTTGGCCATGGTGTGGTTTGCTTTTTGGCCATGGTGTTGTTTGTCTTTTGGCCATGGGGTGGTCTGTTTTTTTGGCCATGGTGTGGTTTGTCTTTTGTCCATGATGTCGTTTGTCTTTTTGCCATTTGTCTCTTTCAAGTGATTGTTTTTGATTGGTATCTTTTGCTGCTATTTTGTATTCAAGGTGTTTTACCGTGGTAACAAAACCTGCGTGCTTCGAAAGATTTAAACATTTCATGAACAGCAAATTTACAGTATCATTTATGTTCCTTGTCAGCATGAACCTGACATAGAAAGTAGCACTTTAACATAGAGAGTAATGATTCTTGTACTCATAGTGACAAGAGAAGAAGAATAAAATAACAAAACAAAACCATTAATGGTCGTAACTTTTATCATTTAGTGATAATAAGTAGTTGAGATACAGGCACATCGAAATATTCTAGATTTCGCAAGATCAATTTCAAAAGGAAGTATTTATCATTGATTTTCAAGCTCCTCAAATATAATAAAAATAAATGTGATTAATTGAAACATGAATGTCATAAATTTCAATCATATTAAACAAACATAAAGCCAATGTAAGGTTTCCTAGAACTGATTAAATTACAAAATGAAATATGACGTAATGTCAAAAACTAAAAACAGACAAATTGTGCAAGTACTCATCAGGTTATATGAAAGGTTTCAATAACTGATATTTTGTTCGTTCAATTTAAATGTTAAATTCATATCGACAAAGCCGTACAGCTAAGGTATTGGCGTTTATCAATCAAGCAATCAATCAAATGTAAATACGTTTTAAATAAAAATAAATAAATAAATAAACAAATAAACAAATAAACAAATGAATAAATAAACATATGTATGTGTATTTTTTTGAATTTTTCAATCAGTTGTATGCCTGTGATATATGTTTACATAGTTTTGGCTGCTGGATCCCAATGATAGTCACATTAACCTATTATGTCTATTGAGGATGCTCACCTAATTTTGTTAATATAACGGAACTATAAACGATTGTCATACAAGTGGTAGGTTCAGCTAGCAATACAACCATGTTTCAAAGAGAGGCGAACGATAACAAAGGGACATTCAAACATTAGAAAAAATAAACTGACAACGCTATGGCTAGAAAAGAAAAAGACAAACAGATAAACAAAGAAGTAGTTCGTTGCATTTGTATTTAAAAGCGAAATATAAGAGTAGCAAAATCTTTCTGCATTTCCAAAAAAAAAAAAAAAATAGATATAAACCTAGGATAACGTAAAGACCATGGGATAAAAGGTGAACAATGATGGTTACCATACGACCTTCAACAATGAACAAAACCCATACTCAATAGTCAGCTATAAATCTAAGTAAAAAAGTGGTGCATCGAAAAATATAATTGTTTTTAACTTATTTGACGTATCATTATAAATTAACATAAACTGAAACATTGCATTTCGAAAATGTAAAACAATAAAGAAAAGTAGTTTTCAAAATACTTTCATTTATATGTAATTATACCATTGTTTTCAAATTGAAAGTATCAACCCCTATGTGTATCGTAAAAGTATGATCGGTTAGGCCGATAGAATTATTCAAAATGTTGTTGGTGATTAAGACCAGTGTCCGGTTAAACTTCATGTTGTTCTTTCTAGATTTCTAGACAGTATTATTTCATTTATGAATATAAGGATGTGCTCTAGGTAAAACCCGACATTTCCCTCGGAAAATGCCTGTACCAAATCAGGAATATGACAGCTATTCTGTTGGTTGATAACGTTTGATTTTGCCAGTTTTGATGGACCTTCAATTTTTGAATTTACCTTCGGTATTTTTGTTTTACTATTTTCTTCCTTACACAATAACTGTACAAACAGGGCTATGAGAAAGAACGACTGCAAATAAACTCATCATAGATACAAGGAATGAAATTTTGTACGCCAGACGCAATCGCCACTACATAAATTCATGGTCACGATCACGAATTGATTGACCGATACGATAAGTCTGTTTCTAAAATAAAAGAGGCGGAATATAACAAGGGGACTAACACAGACAATACATCATTTATATTTAATTTCAAAAAGGCTGTTAGATGTTACTTTTTATTGTGACAACCTGTTTGAACGAATGATACTTTTATCTGAAATAAAGAAAGCAGGGTTTAAACGTTTCATTTCCTTTTCTAAAAATGATAATTCAAAAAAACAACATAAATCAAACAGTTTAAATAGAAGCGAGAACTCGACTTTATATGTTGACCACTAGAAGACAATTTCGTTTTATTTAGTTTGTCAGTTTGATTTTTCGTTGAAAAGTATACCATATCTCATTTTACAAATTTTAAAAAGATTAGAAGAAATAAAGCATTGAAAAACAATCATCCGATAAAACATTAAACTGCCAAAAGATTCAACATCGAATTCTTCTCAAAACAATTACTGGAAAGGTAACCTGTTGCATCTCCACGTATTTTACTCATGATAAACCCGAAAATTATGTCAAGTTTATTTTCGATTGAGAACAGAATGACAGAAATGCAACAAAAGGAAACGTAAATATCATTGATAATGTATTTGTGAAACATAATGTTCAATAAGTGTCGATTGATTCTGTACAGTAATCGTATATATGAGGCGATGATTTAAGTAAACTTACATTAACTATAACGAGTCTTCTTTGTAGAAGAAGCCCTTTATGGGAAAGTACCGATAGAAAACAAAAACCTTAGAGTATTTCATCAGCTGAAAGAGGTACTTAGTACTTAGTTCACTAATTTACTATTTTCGTCTAATGCTAGGGGTCTCATCTACTATATGACTTATCTGTCAACACTAAGGTTGTGAGTTCTACTCCAATCGCATTTGATTGGGACTGCCAGTGTACTTGCCGGGCAATCCGATTTCCTAAACTAATAAAAATTGGCCCCCAATTGACGTTGCTTTAAACACCTAAAATAAATCAATCAATCTTCTCAAGGCGGCAAATGTAGGGAGACTTTGTGTGGTATTTTACATTTATAAGAGTTAATATTGATTGAGAGGTTTAAATTGGATTTTAGCTTGTCAATGAGCGTAACGGATGAAGTTTAGTAGGAGAAATGTCTGATATATAGCATTCATGTAACACAACACTTATAAAAGATAAAATCAAACTCCATTGTATTAGTCTTATGAATTAATAGCTGAATCGAATTGAATTATACTTGAACTTGACCGTTTGCATTCAAAAATAAAGAAACATACGATTTACAATATATATAAATGCTAATTATAAAAACATCAGATTAATGAGGTACTGTATCAAATTAAATTATACTTGAACTTGGCTGCTGACATCCAAAGTTAAGAACATACCACTTACAGTAGATATAAATGCCAATCATAAAACATCAGATTTATGAGTTGAAAGATACAGCATTCACGTTAGAAGGTTTGTCATGAAGATGTTGCATTTCCAATGTGTAAAATTAAAATCATGTGCTAAATAGAATTAGCAATTTGATAAATTTTCATACCTCGACAAACTTTATCCTTTTATTGAAATGTCAGATCTAATCAAATATAATTGAAAATTAACACTCAGAACATTTGCTGGTAATTAAATTGTGTGAAGTAGTGGTGATAAAATTAACAAATATGAAATTATTTTTTTAATCTTAAACAGTGCAAAAAGTTCAATTCCTTTCTATTTTGGAAACATTTTCCTTATTTGAAATGCTTATCATATAATTACATTAACGTCTGCCTATGGCCAATATGTTACATCAATAATATTATAATTAACAGCAGAGGCTATCCTCACACATTACAACAACAAGCTATACAGTGTTTCTAAACCAATGTTAAACAAATCGACTGAGATAAAAAAAAATGTGTGAGAAATACAGAAGGAACTATATAATCAAAACGGACCCACTTTGTTTTCTTCACTAATGCCTATAGTTGGTATATTTTAAATAAACTCCAAGTGTAAACTGGGTTATTAAAATTGACTCACCTTTTCTGCCGTCCTACAGTAAGATAAGTAAGGGTACCGGTGACAGAGAGGCGAAGGATACCAAAGGGACATTCAAACTCAGAAGTCGAAAATAAACTGACAACGTCATGGCTAAAAAAGAAAAAGACAAACAATAGTACACCAAACACAACAAAGAAAACCAAAGACTGAGCAACACGAACCCCACCAAAAACTGGGGGTGGTATTAGGTGCTCTGGAAAGGTAAGCAGATCCTGCTCCACATGTGGCACCCGTCGTGTTGCTCATGTTAGTACAAACGCGGTGATAAGTCCGTAAAAATTACAAAGGGACGATTTCACCTTCACCACTTAGAACTCTTGGTTAAAAAGCTTCCTTGTGAGCAGCAAACCTCTAACAAGGAAATCATGATAGGAAATACAAGCAGTGGAATATCGTATCAACTGGGAGATATATACTCTGTATGCAGATGTTGCTTGAATGTTGCAACATAGAAATGGAAAGTTCACAATTGGGAAGATTTAATCATCTCTTTTAACGTAAAGTTTTGCTTTCAACCGACCATCATTGTCAATTTCTAGATGTAAATCAAGATATGAGGCAGACTTAACTGTATCTGTTGTATCCTTTATCTCAAGTGCAATGGGATAGATGCGTTCAACATAATCACCAAATTTTGAATTATTTAGTGAGAGAACATCATCTATATAGCGGAAAGTGAAGTTAAAAGATACTGCTAACTTCTTTTCATTCTGCCTAAGAAGTTTCTGTGTGAAGTCAGCCTCATATAAATAAAGGAGCGAGTCGAAAGAAGAGGAGCACAGTTGGTTCCCATTGGAATGCCGACTATTTGTTTGAAGGACAGAGGTATAATCAAGCAATCATTTCTGATCCAAAAAGATATGACATCCAGATGCCTTTTGCGCTCTCTATATGTAACAGACATCAGGAAATAATTCTGTAACGAATTGTGTAAGTCAGAAGGGGAAAGCATATTGTCGTCACTGTTTAATTCCATTGAATTCGAAAATCGTAATGTAGTGTGAATCTATCAAATAACATCATTTCATTATACGCATTTGACTATGACATGTGTTTATAAATTTTGTTAAAATGTTTGCTTTGACACTTACAACTTCTTGCATTTTGAGATTTTGTCATTAATATTAAGATATGAGCCAATACCTTAAACCAAAAACCAATGTTGCTACTAAATGTCGTATACGAAATTATCATTCTGTAGAAGCCATTGGCTCCGATGCTTCTATTGACATGGTTAATATTGTCATTTTGTATATGACCTTCTGGTGACATCATAACTGACATCTTTTATCGAAAGTGTGAAGATGTTATCAGATGCATTCGTCAACAGAACTGTATTTATATAACATTGTTTTGAAAGATTCGAAGAACTTTACTATTTTAGGAACGTACATGTAGGTGGCCAAATAATTGGTTTTATAATTCCTCTTTCAATCTTTCCCTATTTCAAAAGTCCTCTCTACCAGGCAGCCGTCGAAATTTCACGCATTTCATTCCTGTCGATCCATGTTTGTAGACAATACAGGTTGCGCTTTGTAAATACAGCTGTTTCTCAAACCACGCCTCTTTTGGGGAGATATATAATATTCATAGATATATGTTAATTTGTTAATGTACTGGTTCCCATTTAGGATCTCTGTGTTTCATCTCATAGAGACATCACTTGGGAATGTAACCAGTATAGAAAAACATGGTAGCGCCTAAATTTTAATTCTTAGGAGGTCCAAATATGGAGGTAAGGGTAGTATAGAATTTTAGTACAAGTTTAAACTCTTAGAAGTACAGGACATATAAATGTTGAAAATATGCCGCACAGCCCTATGTTTTGACCTTTGAATAAAATAGTAGTGCATATAAACTTTCCGTTCTGGGATATTATTTTTCACGAAACTTCATAGTAAAAGTGTCACAGTTTCAGCCGCAAAGGGAGTTCCTATGGGAAATTGCATTGTCTATATTTACAGAATTGCAACCTATATAGGGATAAAAAATAGAATATACAGATTTCACAAAATCTGGTTTATCTCAGAGATTATAAAGAATTTAACTGAAGTATGAAGTTTTATAAATATTTCATGAAGATTGAGAAAATCCAGAGCCTTAACTATGATGACTCAGCATAAATTCACAGTTTACAGTATGCATGGTGTACTTAACGCCCTGAATTCAAAATAAATTCGTAATATATGCCTATTTGTAATTTAAATTGTTTAGAAGTGCTTATATTTATTCTTCGCAGTCATTGCAACTCATTGATCCTTCCTAAATATTTTTGTTGGGGTGTTTTTGTCCTGTCGATAACCCAAAAGTAAGCCGTAACACCTAAATGTGCTTTTTGTGACCGTGGCATTAAAAAGTACAAGCTAGAATCAATAAAACTTACAATAGTGTGTTCTATCCTAAATATATTCTAAATATTCCACATTGCTAGACACAGGGAAAATATTTAGGAAATGTGAGACCCCTGGGTCATAAAACAGATAATTTAACTTGTAAATGCTATGATTTTATTATTTTCAAGGTCTTTTGTAAAGAAAACAATAAATGTGCTAAGAAGTTATGTAAAAATAAGATGTAAGCAGTCATTTCTATCAAACTTTTAGTGAATTTATGCACCAGACTGATATACAACTTTTGCAAATATGGCTTTGTTTAGACACTTCTTGTTCATATATTAGCTAACTTATATTAGGTATATTATTAGGGATGATACTGTTGAGACAAGAATTCTTAACTGACCATTTGAGACAGAAATTATGAACTTTCATTGACAAATAGGCATTCAGTAAGATATGGACTGGAGACACAGGCAGGATTGGATACTTTGTATAATCCTGAAAGTTGGAATGGTTAACTACTAAACAATAGACTTATATTATATAGATATATTGTTAATGCTTTCAATTTGTTATCAGAATAGTTTCAAACAGGTTTTAGACAGTTCATGTCAGAAAACATGCATATAGGGTAAGCTTGCAATAATTAAAGTCATGTTCTCGAATTCTTTAAAAAATTGAAACAGGGGTAGGGGTATGAAATGTACTGTAAAAGGAAACTTAGAGTATATGCAGTGATTTCTTTAAGAATAATTCTGATAAGTAAGTATTGTTGTGAGAAAAAGTGTTTTTAAAGAGTTTTCTATTTGAATAAATGTTTGTATAGGTTGCACTTTGTAAATACAGCTGTTTTTCAAACCACGCCTCTTTTGGGGAGATATATAATATTCATAGATATATGTTAATTTGTTAACGTACTGGTTCCCATTTATGATCTCTGTGTTTCATCTCAAAGATACATCACTTGGGAATGTAACCAGTATAGAAAAACATGGTAGCGCCTCAATTTTAATTCTTATGAGGTCCAAATATGGAGGTATGGGTAGTGTAGAATTTTAGTACAAGTTTAAACTCTTAGAAGTTCAGGGCATATAAATGTATTTACAGAATTGCAACCTACATGAATAATTTGATGTTTTATTTCTTTTTGCATAGAGTGAGCGAATATTCATAAAGTATTTGAAGCAGGACGTGAAACAAATAACAACTATTCAACCAATTCATTTCAACTGGTTTTTCTTGTATAGAATGCCGAGGACTTAACCACTACAAAAGGTTAAATCAAAAGTTGCTTATGAGACTTAAAATTGAATAATCTCTAATGAAAATGAAAAGATGACTGTATTTAAATAGATTTTTAACATTGTGCCAACTTGTATCTAAGTTATCAGACAGTCATTTTAAATCGTGCTATTTGAAGAATAAATTGTCGCTTTTTCCAAACTGATTTATATTTATAGTAGGTGGTTAAGCAACTCTATTAAGTGCCTGTGTTTGGTTTTAAATATTAAAAATATAAAGAAATAAACAGAAATAACAAAACTATTCATTCAATTTGTCTATATTTGTATACAGTTTAATAGTTTATAGGTTGAGCCGGACTTTTCCTTGAAAGAATTCTATTCATTTCTTTCAGATTTCTTTGTAACTTCTACGCCGGATACCAATCTGATCCAGGGTCTGCTTATTCTTCCGGTGCACATGATATCACCCTGGTGTTTAGTTAGGTTCGAGTTGTTCATTCTTAAGTTTTCTAGGTAGTGTTTTTTTTTGGTTTTGTGGATTTTTTTTTATCATTGTTATTCTTTTTTGTAATGGCATTGGCAGTTTATCTTCGTCTCCAAATTTTGAATGTCAATATGTTCAAGACAGGAACTTTCATTTACCAATTCAAACGAAGAATCTTTGACTCTAATAAAATTTGTTTGTTTTAATTTCATATATTCAGCACTATTGCAAAGTAGTTAAACGACCATCTCCAATTAACCCCCCTTCCCCCCCCCCCCCAAAAAAAACCCCTAAAAAATAGAAAAACAATATAAAATTTAAAAAAAAATAAATAACACAAAATTAACACCACAAAAACGACGCAAAAAAAACAAAAAAAAAAACACCATACACACACAAAATACAAAAACCAAATTCGAATATCGAAAAACAAACATACCTGATCTAAATACATTTTTCAAAAATGAAAATCTTTGTAAAAACATTTCATTTAGTAATATAAGAACTTGAATATAGATTTAAAAAAGGATCTATTTTAAAAAAGTGTAGTTATTAATGTTAAAGGCATCCAATAAAGCACTTATTCCCCTTTCTTTTGAAGTGTGGTAAAAAGTGCTTTTTCTATCATCATGCATTTCTACAGAAAAATGCAATTGTTGAAGGATTTCATCATAGAAAATACATCAATATTGTTGACTCATAGTTTTCTTCTTTGCTGTTTCAATTTTCTTAAATTCCAGACAGTTAAAGACAAAATTTTGAAATCTGATTTTGAAAGGAGAAATTGGAATCAGTAGGAATAATTTATTGTTGCAATATGCTGACAACTTTCATGTTTTTCAGAGACTGCAAAGTTGATTGTCTGTGAAATCAAAGATTCCTTTATACCAATCATTTTGGAGACATCGATGTCATATCTTGAATGAATAGAAAAACGCAATTTAAAAATCATTTATGTGCTTAAGGTATAAGTTTAGGCGAATCTTTCCTGTTAACACTTAGCATGTTTTAGAGAACAAACAGTCTGCTGGAAAGTATTTACGTTTATCTTTTTGTAAATCCAATTTGTTAACAATTTTCATATACCTATGTGAAAAACAATACGTGAGACATATAGCATAGATGTTTATATTAACTTCCTACAAACAAAATACCATATGAGCAAAAAAGTATTCAATGTCTGAAATACCCACATGAAATGATCATGACATGTCACTAAAAGGACTATATAAAGCTCATTAATCCGGATCGTCAACTGATATTTTAGTCATATATACAATGAACCAGAACAAGATCATTATATAAAAACAGTGGCAGAAGATACTTAAAGGAGAGTGAAAACTCATAAGTCAAAGAGAATCCCTATGGCAAGACAAAAAAAAAACGACGAAAAGATACACAACAGTAATCACTATATGAACAACACGAACCCTACCAAAACTAGAGGGAAAATCAGATGTGCATGTTCGGCTTTACATGTGACACCCACCATTAATTATGTGAATGGCCATTTAAAAAATAAATGTTACAGAGATAATGTACCGTATAACGACCCTATGTAATGGAAATAACCACCACCGATGAAAAAGTGGGAACAAAACATATGAAACCGGTATCTTACTGCACTACACTACTGGAATAAACTTTATGCGATGTGTTAGGAACCAAACGTCTGAAAGCCCCAAGGTTCACTGAGGTATATAAATAAGGTTGCTTGGTTTTCCAGTAATAATTACATGCTAAATATAAGCATCCGTTTGACTGTTACAATGTGGATGTTTAAATACAAAGTAACGTCAAGTCAGAATGGAGAAGGTAATCCGATGTTCCGGATAAAGAGTTCACAATCTGCCGTTCAAGAACTTTACAACAACTTCACTGGGTCCGTAGGTGTTGTAAAACAGCTACTTTATTTCAGATAGACATTTGCATATAGTTTCTTTGTAAATCAAAATTTATAATAATCACTATTTATGAATTAATGTGAAAAAATGTATCAAATTTAATCAGTTGAGAAGAATTATGAAAGTATTTTATCAATATTTTATGCTTGTTATTGAATACTAATTTGGTACAAGATGTGTATTAATATCAAAGTAAATTCCCACCCTGTTTTGAAATGCTATTATTCAAATTATTTCCTTAGGCAAGTAACAGTACTTATGCAATACAGTATAATAGACAACCGACAAACAATTTCACTCAAAGTTGGGAGTATTAATGTCAATCACAGTTAATACCTCTTGTGTTACATAATTGAATAGAAACTTTACTATGCAGCTCACTTTTTATCTTAATACATAATTTATTGTCAGTGTTTGAAACTCAATAATATAACTATGATTTCTTTTGATCTACATTACAAAAAATTACTCTGTAAATTATGTCTAACAAATGAATGATTAAGTATTAAAAAAATATAGTTTTTGGTAAAGAAAAGAGAAAAAACAAAATAAGTATAAAAATGCAATCAGGGTCTATATAACTTGTAAAATCAGTGTTATAATCATCTGATATTAGTCAAATATTTAGGTTAATTTAAATTACGATTATAATCAATTTTCTGAAAACAATAAACAAATATGCAGATGAACTCTAACCTTGGCATTTTCTGCTATTAAACTTATTTATTTTTTCTCCATTATATTGCTATTCAACAGTGTAAGGCATTTGTACATGTGTTTAAATATATTAATGATTTTTCTCAATAAAGTATGAACACCAATCTAAATAATTTAAATAAAATTTAATGAACTAATTTTTGTTCTTAAAAAAGTACATTTTCAATGCCTCTTTGTAGAATTTATAAAGTCAAACTTCATTAGAAAAAAATATACTGCACCTTTCTTTGAAGATTTCTATTTCCAATCATGTCAAAATTATTTAATTGAAAAAAAGATGATATGAAAAGTCAGCACCCTTTCTAAGAATTGAAATATCAAAAGAATTTTTATCAACATTGAAAAATACATGAGAATATGATTTTTAATTATGCACACAACTCTTCCAGTCTTTCCATCAGTGATTTCGATTACTTTGTCAGAAGTACCTTGGAAGAAGTACCCTTTTGTCTGAAAATGGCATGAGCTGAAAGGGGTGATTTTAAAAAAGAAAAAAAAAACACCGGTAATGTTTCAGTGAGGTAATAAAAATGACGTTCTACATTTCAATCTTTATTTTTTTTTTAAACTTATGATTTTAGATTGTCCCTTGGTTTCTTTTCTGTTAAAAGTGTTTTAACACAAGTTAACATTTTGGGCTAAAATCACTTATGAAAGGTTGTCTCTATACATAAATGTCTTACAGAAGCTTGTATAAAGAAATAAAGTATTGAAAATGAGATAACAAAAATTATTATACTTCACGTTAAAATGCCAGATTGTGATTGGCTAATACGAGGGAGACAATTTACTCTATCCCATGGCTGAGCGGGAGACAATTTTTTTAAAGTCACCCTCTTGTGCAGACCAATCAAAAATCGATAATTTAAAGGACAATAAATTGAATTTACATCAAATAATTAAAGACAATGCTCAAGTTCTACGTTTTGGCTCAGAACGTTTTTTATAGACTGTCAAAAAAAAAAAAACATCTTGCTTCACTTCTGTTGATATTTCTAATATCTGTAACGTTGTAATGTTACAGTACGTGACGTTATAGTAAAATACTTTGAATTTAAATTTCAACAGTAAAATACAATAATGATAGGACATTTAGTGTAATCAATTAAATAACACATAGCTGAGAGGGTGATAGAGCAGATTGGTACCCGTCGAAAAAACATTGTCAACCTTGGCTTACCCTCAGTTGACAATGTTTTCTCGGGGTAACAATCTGCTCTATCACCCGCTCAGCTCTGTGTTATTTATATAATGTCCCACTACCTGTAGCTAATGAATGGCTGTATCACAGCACTGACGATGCTCTGATTTTAAAAATCAGTCAAAAAGAATCATTTAATCATACAAATATCATAGAACTGGCTAATGAACGAGTGTAAATAATACTATAGAAATGTAAGCAACCAATAATAGTTAATAAAGATAAAACTATTTAATATTTGACCTCAAAAATATCAACAAAGGCACGGTACACCAATATTGAATAGGCACAGACCGATAAATGAATGTAACTGCAAAACCACTTAAATTGTCTATTTCTATTGATGGTATGAAACACAGAAACTTCAGAGTACATTTTTTTCTTATTTAATGTGATGAATTTATATTATTCTGAGAAATTAGAAGAATATAATTTGTCGCTTGGTAATTTTAGATTTAATATGTTACATGACATTCTTCGTAATTATTATTATTTTAGTCTACATATTTGAATAAAAAAGGACCCTAACAATATCAGCTTTTAAAACACATACTGCGCCCTGATTTAAGTTTTGGTTGATATCAATTTTATAATAGGTATAGTGATTTTTTAGTTTTGCGCTTCAAAATTTTTGAAATATGTTTGAATCAAAATTGAAACCTTTTCAAAGGTTTTTTACTTAGAAATAAAAACGCTGAGAAGAAATAATTTGCATAACGGTCATATAAGGTCAAAATGTGCTATATGTGACATCTTTATGACCTCAATATGGCATAATTAACATTTCTGCTTTTATGTAGATATGTTACTAAAAGGAGTAGAGCCAGTGACCCCAATTAACGGCCCTGTAAAGGTGATTTTTTTAAGTTTAGTTGTTTGAGTAAATCTAATATGTATGTATTGCTCAATGCATTATCGAAAGTATAATACAAGAAATTGTATATATGCTTCATATTTTATAAGCCCGAAATAGGAAAAAGGTTTCATTTTAGTTAATGTGTTCCTGAAATTGTCTACTTAGTTACCTTATTTCATTATTTCATATGTGGCGCCACCCCTCACCTATTGAAAATTATGTTGGAAGTAAAGAATATGGTATATAAAGAATATGCTAGCAATAATATTGTGGGTCATATATGGCCAAAATGGCAAAAAAGACATTTGTATGACGTCAATATGTCATAATTAACAATTCTGCTTTTATATAGACAGATTACTAAAAGCTCCGAGCAAAAGAACAGTAAAAACTTTCAACGAATAGAACTTGAGATACAGTACATGAACTTAAATGTTTGTCACCTACAATTTTTTCCTGTATAGTATAGTATCGTGTTCGTTTGAAAATAAAGATAATATGAAATCTAGAACGGAAGAAAATGATTCTAGGACCACCGTTTTCACAATTTCCTGGCTAGAAGATATTTGTTTCCATCTTCCATGCAAACAGTTGGAGATTTATTGTCAGATCACCTGACATAATCGGATAATTTTTAGATGATAGCTTTTAAGAATAACGATTTTATGCATGTTGAAATTAGACCTGACAAGAAGACTACTAGTTGAAAGACTCGCATCGTGTACTCTTGATACATTATTTAATTACTAGCTAGTTTTTAGTATATCTAAAACATATAAGGCTATCAAACCCAGTGTGGTCTACACAGAACAATACAACCGTATCGGGAAAATTTACACCATGACCCTATCTTAATGGTAATTGTAAATTCAGAAATTTTTAGATGTTTTGATTATTGCGAACATTTCGATGGGATAGGTTTCGCAATGATAAAAACCTGCATTTTTTTAATATCAAAGTAAATCTTCCGCTTCCACAATTACCTGGTTTAAAGATATTTGCATTTCACCTTTCATGAAAACACATGGAAATCTATAGTCAGATCAACTGACATAAGAAAATAATCTTTAGATAATGGTTTTTAATAATAATGATTTTATAGATATTAAAACTGGATCTGACTAGAAGACTACCAGTTGACATCGTGTACGCTTGATGGATTAATTATTCACTCGTTAGTTTAGGGTGCAATGCATAATGAGTTTTGAGTACAAAAGTTCTTATTACGTTACGACAGTCTTGCTTCAACAGTAACGAGAGATTTAAGAAGAATTTTTTGTTTTCATTTTTGATTTGGAACAAATGAGAGGAATTCTAGTAAATGTACGCATAGAACAGAACAAATTAATGCTGCATTTGGGAAATTTACAAATAATTTTTAAAGTGTATTAAATTTATATCCATTTTAAGAACATATTATCCTGTAAACGTCAAGTAGTTACAAACTAAAAGGAATCACAAAATGAAATGAATACAATTCATGTATACACGAACGTTAACTAAAATTTGTAATTATCATTTAACAAAGTCTTCGGTATATTAATACATTCCTTTATACATAACAGATAAATATTTTGTTGTTATTGTTGACGGATTTCATATATCAATATAGATGACACATGGTGTTCACCTTTCTTCATGTTCTTGTTTCAATATTCGTAAATTTCCAGACAGTTAAAAACAAAGCTTTTTAAGTTCACATTGGAATCAGATTTTTATTGTTGCAATATACTGACAACTTTCAGATTTTTCTGAGACTGTAAAATTAATTGCCTTTGAAATCATAGATTCTTTTTTACCAATCATTAGGAAAACATCGATGCTATGTTATTAAATGAATTTAAAATCTTATTTACGCTTAAAATATAAGTTTAGACGAGTATTTCCTGTCAACAGTTAGCATGTTTTGGAGAACAAGAAGTCTGTTGAAGGCACTCATATTGATCTCTTTGTTAATCTAATTTATTTACAATTTTAATATGCGCCTGTGAAATAAATATATAAAAATACGTAAGACATATAACACAGATGTTTACATCAATCTTTAATACAAAACAGATACAATATGACAAACAACGTATTCAATGTCAGAAATAGCAGCATGAAATTACCTTGATCTTCCACTAAAAAGACTAAGAAAAAGTTTATTAATCCGGATCGTAAGCTAATTTTTTAGTCATATATACAATGAACCACAATATGAGCATTAAGTCAGAGATGGTGTAGATATCAAATGAAAAATCAAAACTCATAAGTCGAGAAGAGGCAGAAACATATGCATCTTAGCAAAATACGAAAAAAGACGAAACGACATACAACAGTGTAGAAACTAAAGAATGAGTAACACGAACCCCATCAAAAAAACGGTGGTGAAAAAAGATGTTCTGGAAGGGTAAGCATATCTATCCTGCTCAACATGTGGCTCCTGTAATTATGTAAATGACTAGTCAAAAACAACAAATGTCATAGAGATAATGTACAGTATAAAGCCCCCCCCCCCCCCTAAGAAATGGAATTAACCACCAATAATGGTAACAAAACATATGCAGTAACCTTCATCCGGTGTGTTCGAAACCAACAGTTTCAAAACTCAAACGCTTGACTGGGGTAGAGAAATATGGTCGCCTTGACATCTAGAAATTTCCCCATGCTAAATATGGATTCCGTTTGACTGTGTGAATGTTTAGATACTAAGTCATTTCCAGTGAGAAGGATAAAGGTAACACGATGCTTCGGATAGAGAGAGCGTGCTACGCTCACTGCCGTTCAGAAATTTTGCGAAAATTAATCGCGGTCCGTACGTGGCCTGCTGCTAGGCAAAATGTCAATCTTTATTAAAACAACCATTATTTTGCAGTAGCATTCTCTATTTCTCGCCTTCAATCCCGGTCAACCCATTTAATAGAAACTACTTTTGTGAATTTGTTCTCGTCCTGAATATTTATGAAATATTTGTCATCTGACGTTTAGCCAAGAACAATCAATCACCTTACGTTTGTTAAGCATTCTTGGACATCGTTAAGTCATTTTCAAACTACATATTTCACACTAAAAAGGACCCGTATAATCTCTTCTACACACATATACACATACTGTGCCCTGATAGGTAGTGTATACTATCTTTATCATGTAGCTATGGTAAGTTTTCTGTTTTTGCGCTTTGAAAAATTGAAAAAGTGTTAATGAGAATGAAAACCTTACATAAGACTTTTTTATTAGATATATAAACGCTGAGAAGAAATTATGTGCATAATGGTCATATAAGGTCAAAATATGCTATATGTGACATGTTTATGACATAATTAACATTTCTGTTTTTATATAGATAGGTTACTAAAAGGAGTAGAGTCAGTAACCCCTTAAACGGCCCTGTAAAGGTGATTTTTTTAACTGTTGGAGTGAATCTGATAAGAATGTATTACTCAATATGTTTTTTTTTCGGAAAGTATAATAAAAGATATTGTATGTCTGCTTCATATATTTGGCTATGGCGTTGTCAGTTTGTTTTCGATCTATGAGTTTGACTTTCCCTCTTGTATCTTTCGTCCCTCTTTTATAAATATATAAGCCTGAAATAGGAAAGATTTCATTTTAGTTAATGTGTTCCTGAAATTGTCACCTGTGTTACCTTATTTCATTATTTCATATGTGGCGCCACCCATCGCACATTGAAATTTTGGTTGAAAAGTAAACTATATAGTATATAAAGAATATTTAAGCAATATTATTGAGGGCAAAAAAAGGGGGGGGGGCGCAACTGTTCATTCTGCAAAAATCTGTCAAAATTTTGCCAAGTCATGCTAAAAATCTGGTTTAAATGAAAGTCGTCAACATTTACGCTGGCACAAATACATTACTTATGACACAATTGGGGAAAAACGTCTCTTACTGAAACAATTGGACATTTTAACATAAGTTTTCACCGTAGTTTACAAAATTCATATTTTAGGGCCCCTGAATCAACATCTTTCCGAGCAAAGGAACAGCAAAAAGTCTTCCAGCTACAGTGAATGACCATAAGTATTTGTCACCTTCTATTTGTTCCTGTATAGTATAGTATCGTGTTCACTTGGAAATAAAGATAATATATAATTTAGGACGAAAGAAAAACAGTTCTAGGACTTCCATTTCCATAGTTACCTGGCTAGAATATGGTTGCATTCCACCTGCTATGCAAACACCAGGAAATTTATTGTCAATTCACCTGACATAATGGAATAATTTTTAGATAATAGTATTTAAGAACAATTCTTTAATTTATGTTGAAACTAGATCTGACAAGAAGACTACTAGTTGACAGACTTGTATCATGTTTGCTTGATACATTTATTGATTACTAGTTAGTTTTCAGTATATTTAGAACATTTAAGGGTATCAAACCAAGTGGAGGTCTACACAGAACAGTACAACCCTATCGGGGGAATTTTACCTCAGAGAGACACAATCTAAATAGTAACTGTACCTGTAAATTCAGATTTGTTTTGTGATGTTTTTTTATTATCGCGAAAAATTCGATGAGATAGATTTAGCAATGATAAAATCATTCATTTTAAAAATATGTACCGATCATCAGGTTGTCTGCATATTGATATCGTAGAATATCAGCTGCGAGTCACAATATGAAGCTTTTTGTCGAGTGAGCGCAGTGAACGAGATCAAAAAGGCTTCATATTGTGTCGAGCAGCTGATATTTTACAATATGAATATGAATACAACCATGTAATCGATTTATCGGGTTGTATTTGCGTATTTTGCATGATAGAAACAAGTGTTTTCTTTGTTTCATAAGCAATTCGGAAGACGACGTGATAAGTTCGGGTCAAACTCATCAACGTCGGTTCATATATTATGACGTCGATGATGTGTCCGGGTTAAAGTTATTAAGGCCGGGTCAACGTATTTGACGTCACAAAACCGTGATATGCAATTTAATTAAGAGCTGAGCAGAGTGATACAGACAGAGGGACGACCGATAATATAGTTTATCTTCCGCTTCCAAAATAACCTGGATAGAAGATATTTGCCCTCTACTTTCTATACAAACACCTGGAAATTTATTCTCAATTCACCTGACATAATCAAATAATCTTTAGATAAAAGCTTTTAAGAATAATGATTTTATGCATGTTTATCTGGATCAGACAAGAAGACTACTAGTACGCTTGATGAAGTTATTAATCACTCGTTAGTTTCGAGTGCAACATATGATGTGTTTTGAGTACAAAAGTTCTTAAAACGTTACGATAGTCTTGCTCCAAAAGTAAGGATATATGTAAAAAAAAATCATTTTTGATTGGGAACAATTAAGAGGAATTTATCTAATTGTACGCATAGAGCAGAGCAAATTAATGCTGCATTTGGGTAAATTTATTAATAATTTTCAAAGGGTATTAAATTTATATCCATTCTAAGATCATATTATCGTATAAACGTCATGCAGGCAGAGACTAAAAGTAATCACGTAATAAAATAAATTAATTTCATGTATACACGAACATAAACCAAAATCTGTAATTATAATTTCTTTTAGTATTCATAAATATTAATTGTGAATCAATACATTCCTTTATATATTATAGATAAATACTTTGATGTTAGTTGAAGCGTTAAATGTCAAAAATCATAGTTGCAATCCCAAAGATTAACCCTATGCTGTGACATTAAATATTTACCATGATCATGATATTTTATGAACAGTATCTGATTTAACCAGTTATCAGTATGGCGACGAGTTATGCTTAAATGATTTAAAGTAATTTAGCACAACGTATTCATATCATCTATTGTTTCTTGTGCTATTCCATGTCGGCCACATGATGAAAAAATACAATAAAAATATTTCTAATATTTCAACAAAGGTTTCGCCCATTAGCATCAAATATAATATGCTATGTGGCTTTCAATATAAAACAAAGGACTGTTAATACAGCTTTTACTTTAATAGGTTGATTGTTTTACTTTTAATGTCGCTTTCATTATCTTGTAGTCAAGAACTTTCTCTATCATTTTGCTGTCGTCACATGCATGCTTTTAGAACTGGTCCTTTATAGTATCATTGGAGTAGAATCATAGTTGGGGTTTTGTTTTATAAATAAAAAGCTATTGTTCTGGTCCCTTGTGTGGCGAAATAAAAAATGATAGCCAATCTGAAAAATCACATCCTTCAGATATTCTATCAAATATGAGTATTCACATTTTTGAATTTAGTATATCATATTTGCCTAAGACCTTCAAAAATTAAGACTCAAAGTCAAACGTCGAAGTCACCTGATTTGTAATTGCTACGGGATGCTCTGATTAACGATGGGAATTCATTTTGTCCTATTTAAAATCTTCCTGGGTCTTAGTCTCCTATATAATTAGCTTTAAAAAATAGAGAAATAAAAATGAAAAAAAAATAATAAAATAACGGATATTAAATTGATGACCTAGTAAAATGTATTTCTAGCATTTAAAATGAAAAAATCTGTTATTTTTAAACACCTATTCTTCTCTACATTATCACATCAAAGTTTCATTTTATTAATATGCGTTTATATATATTATATAACTATTACTTTGGTTATTTCTTCCATGAGGATATAAGTACGTTCAAAAAAAAATATAGGGAGATGTGGTATGGTTGCCAATTAGACAACTATCCACCAAAGTTCAAATGAAGTGGATTTAAGCCTAGTCATGTTTTGCTATTAAGACAAATGTCTGTGAATTATTGTCTTACGTATGACTTTTTTGTGGAGTAACAATAGAAATATTAATTATACGTACAAAGTTATAAATCTAATGAAAATATATATTGATCGGAAAAATATTGACATATATAGTTCACATTAGGCAAAAATCGAACTGTGAGTACACATGTAGCAATATGAAACTATGGAAGAAAAATTACTCAAATGAACTTAAGCAACCGATGAGAAAACTAATATGGCTCGAAGTTCTCCTTCATAACATTTTAATGGGGATACGAAAACGTGCTTAGACATTAGAAGAAAGTAAGAGGGTGATCAAAGAACGGATACAGTGAAGATAAATGCAGCATAGAATATTCTGTTTCTGTCTGAATAATAAAGTATGAATCAAACTGTATTTCTTGTATGTTGTTTTCATCTTGTTTCAAGCGAAGATTCCTTCATCATAAAATAAAATGAACCACTCTTGAATTTGTTTATTTTAATACTATATCAAGACATACATAAATGTATCGGGGAAACAGTTCAATTTTATATTTTCGTAGAAGTCATTTTGAAGGGAAAAAAACGACCGATTTGTAATTGTTTATTCACATCATACATCATATGATACAATAGATCTATTCACCTTAACATCTGAAAAAATATAAAATAACGTGTTTTCATATTCGTTATTATATCAAAAATTAATAATGAATTAAATTTTATTTGTTTTATTGTCTATAGGCTTTGTAAAGTCGCGCCTAGGGTTCTTTAAGATGTCTGTAATTTGTGTAATGTACTCGAAAATCTTTGCTTACTACATAAAAATGTTTCACTCTTGTACTCCTCAAAAGAAACATAATTCTCTAAACCTAAAAAAAAAATCTTGATCTGGATTGTTTTGTGTATTTGCCTAGTAGCACATAATACACACTTACAAATGCCTGTTTTATAATGTACCATGCATGGTTTACTATTAACTGACTTAAATATATTACTTTCTTCACTTTTATGCCATACCACAGAGAGAATGACGGGTGCATCTATTGAAGCAAGATTTGCTTACTCTTCCGGAGCACTTGAATTCTACTCCGGTTTTGGTGTGGTTCGTGATACTCAATCTTTGTGAAGTGATTTTAGATTTTAGATTGTTGTTTGTTGTTTTTTTTTTTGTCATGATGGTATGGTTGTCTGTTTTTGTCCGACTAATTTAGTTTTTGATTGTGACTTTGGTATCTTCTCTGTTTTCACGCACTCTCTATCAGTCTAAACTGGCTATATAACATTCGGAAACAAATTGTTATTTCGGAAACTGTATTTTAACCTTCTACGCTCATAAAAGGTATACGCGCTTCCTTCAATTTGTGTTAAAATTTAGTGCTATATAAATTAATTATATAAAATGATTTAGAGTTATTATTTAAACATAAATATTTTTGTAAAGGCATGTCTGCGGTGCAACTTTAAGTAATGTAATACTCAAAAAGGACATAATTCTCGTCTGAATCTGTTAGCCTAACATCTTGTGAATTGATCTCAAAATGATGTTGTCATCCAGATCTCCCAGGATGATGTTTAATGTGACATTCCATGTCTACATGCTGAGCAAATTAGAAAATAGATCAAATTAACTTCGATATCTATGTTTTATCAACGGTTTGTAGTTCACCATTATTGATTGCTTCTTTACATATATTTGTAGATATTTTTTTTTACATTTGTAAACTTACTTGGCAATTCAAATGCATACTTAGAACGAGAACATGTTAATGCGATATGAATAATAACATTGCAGTTTTGTACGAGACCGACACGCTAAGGATTTTTAAACTGCTAGTTCACAAGATAAAATTCCGCAGGATAACTACCCGACACATTAATCCAATATCGAGCCGACCAGTCTTTGCTCTTACTCTTTAATGCCACGTGCTTAGTGGAGAAGAAGCAAATACTAAATTTAAAGTGTTTGGTTTACTTCGTCGAGGTTCGAACCCACGACCTCCTGTACTCGAGACGAACATGCTATTGCGAGACCTTTTTGGAATGGCGTTTGCATTTTGTTTCATGCAACGATTCCCTCATCATAAATTAAAATGAACCACTCTTAAATTTGTTAGATTTAATGCTATATAATTTAATTGGGGGTGTAACACGTCTTCTGATTTGCTGAAAGTTTTTTTTTGTCTCTTTCAGCTCATAGACATAATTTTGTCATGTGACCGTGACGTCATCAACGTTTTTTTTCATGATTTATTCCTTAAAAATAAAATTTAGAATTAAATTATAAGGACTGACTGTATTATTTTTTCTGTCTATTCGAAATAACCTAAAGAATGTGGTGCACACTTTTAAATAACCCGTAGCGGTTTATTCAGTGTGCACCACATTTTTGATGTTATTTCTTCATAGACAGAAAAAATATTACAATCATTCCTCAAATAAATAAGGACGCTCATAACGTTTTAAACTGTTTACCTTTGTATTTTCGAAGAGGTAATTTTTAAGAGAAAAAAACACGACCAATTTTTAATTATGTATTCTCAGCATCCACCATTTCATACTCTATTGACTTTAAAATCTGAAAAAAAATAATGTGTTTTCATATTTGGTATTGTGTCCAAAATCGTCAACAATGCATATACTTTTTATTGGTTATAGACTTTGTAAAAGTCGTTCCTAATATTCTTCAAGATATTGTCTGTATTTCAAGTAAAATTGAGAATGGAAACGGGGAATGCGTCAAAGAGACAACAACCCGACCAATTAGCAGAAAACAGTAAATGTATTCGAAAATCTTTTACGTACTTAGTACCACATGAAAATGTAACACGCGTGTGCATTTCAAAATAACTATACACAATTTTAAGACAGACAGCTAGATACCATAAACATACAATGTATACACATGCCAGAGTCGGAGTTTGATTTGCTATATGATATAAAAACTAAACTGACGAAAAAATGTCATTTATTCAAAATCATAAAATGCAAAAAATACATTTTGCAAATAAAACATTTGACATAAAAGTTCATATTTAATATGAAATAATAATACATAATTAATACGAAATCACATCAACTATAATATCATATCAATTGAATAAATGACAAAGAATAGCAAAGGTGGGGAGAAAAATCTGCCCCACAAATAAACATATATAAATACCTACTTCAAAAGATAAAATTAAGGGAGTTATGTGGGTGGGAATTTTTAACAAATTGTTTGATAAAAATCACAAGTTAACACATCAAATGATGATGATAAAAGGAAGTGACCACAACGCACTTACACGTGAACTCGTGCTGACCCCGAAAGATTAGTGACCAATAAGAAAGATGTAATCCAATCATGCACTGGTCATAAGTGAAATTTCTCTGCACGTGAAAACATGTTATCAAATTGCAACAATTGATCGTTTGATCAAGTAGGACACTCTGACCCTTTGACCAGACTAGAGACATCATAAATTTACAGTATAAATAGCTCACTCTTTATTTAAGTCTTAGTTATAAACAATTAAAACAGAATTATCTTCTCTGCTGTCTTAAATTATTTTATTCAGCTTAATTTTCAAGGGAAGTGCTATTTTGCAGGTTGCGGGTTGCAGGTTGCGGGGTGTAGGTTGCAGGTTGCGGGGTGCAGGTTGCAGGTTGCAGGTCACACATATAAATATTATATATGTAAAAAGGTCATATTAGGAGAAATAATACATATAAAGTCTACCCCATGACTGATAAATTTACAAATTATTTCTTACAGTACACACACTGTAGGGTAGAAGTATTTTGTCAGTTATCAGTTGTCAGCATTTAATTTTGTAATTTTTTTAATCATAATCTTCAAATTCAATAATCAAAATTTTCATACACATACATGTATCTTTTGATGCTTATCTTTAACTGCTTAATTGCTATTAATTATTATAGTTCTAAACATTGATTCTAGTGAAGTAATAAAAACTTCAAATTGACATAGGCTGAACAGGTTCTCTGGAACACATTAATCAGTCATAATCTAGTTACATAAACAATTAAATTCCTTAATAATACACATTCTTACACAATTTTTCAAGTTTCACAAATATAACCTTTTACAAGTATATACAGTGTTTTGGTGATTTTTTTTTCTTCCCTATTTATTGTTCAACTGACTTATTAGATCGCAACCCGCAGCCCGCAACCCGCAACCCGCAACCAGCAAAATATACACACTCTCAATGGACTCTCAAAATCTTTGAGGCTAATATATTAAGAAATTATAAGCTTTAAATAATGATATGCCTTTTCTTTTGTTTGCCAAAACGGAAGGGCACCTCTGTTTGCCGGTCTTTACTCAGTGATTCAGCACTTTTGTTTATCTCTAGCAATTATCTGGCTTCTCAACTGTCAAGTCAAAACTTAAAACAGAAGTGTGTTCAGCTGCTTTAAAACAGCAATTTTCTAACAATACATTTTTGTTTGGCTTATCGAACTTTAAAATGGTTTGTCAGAAAGAGACAAAACACGATTATTAAGTTTACGTATAATTTCTCCAATACAGAAGTGATGTACTTAGATACTGAGGTGTACAAAGGGGAGCGTTTTAAATCGAGTGGTGTCCTTGATGTTAGGTTGCATGTCTTATTAGTATCTCCCAATTACAAGTGCACATCCTAGACATACTTTTCAAATTGCTATAACAAGTGAAACAAGTCGTCAAATAAGAAACAAAAGCAACGAAACTGACCTCAACAAACATCTTATGACTTTAGAGAAATAAACTTATAGATAGAGGTTATGACAAGTTTCAAATGTGTAAGACATTACAGATGTGAAACACAAGATTAAAAGATGCAGTACTCTGTCAAATAATTTTAGAAAAAAGTCCCCCGCGTATCACTTATTTAATATTTCAAGTGACATAACTCTTTTTAAAAAATCCGATCGTCCACCATTATAGAAATTGTCCGAGATACTGCTGATATTAACCGAAAGTATAAGTTTTATAAATATCTGGCAAGAATTGTACCTGTGAGAACGCTAACGAGGTCATTTTCCATAAATTTAATATTTCCAAGGGACATTAATCTTTTAAAAAAAGTCGATCGACCACCATTTTAGAGCTTGTCAGAGATATTACTGATATTTTACTATAGTATAAGTTTAATAAAAATCTAGCAAGAATTGTACCCGTAAGAGCACTAACAAAACCAGACGGAAGGACGGACGCCCGGTATTTCAATGGCCCCTGCAACGCGTAACGCAGGGGACAAACAGATATTTATCATAGCGTATAAACAAAGTAAGTTTTTAAAGGAGCATCAATTGAAAACAAGACTTTTAAATAGGTAGACTTTTGAGAAGGACCCTTGCTAAGAATGCAATAGAACTTAGCTAAAAAAAATCCAGAAACACTGTACTGTTAATTAAAAATATATACAATGATATATACTTTTTGGTCTTTTGGAAAATGTTGTTTGTGCTGTATTTAGACCCCTCTACCAAGAAATTTGTTTTGCATGCACACGTATAAAAATTGCGGTTTTTATCCAACGCAATCATAGGTTTGAACGTTGTTTTCAATTTAGACTTGTTTATATTTTTTCGTTTGGGCTTGTATTATATTTGCCTTCGGGTTTATATGATCCGTTCATCCTATTTCGACTGTTCAAAATTCAAGAGTCAATCCCAAATTGAGGTAAATTATATGGCCTTCCAAATACCGTTTCGATTCCTAACATCACTGAAGAGACATTAATTGTCGAAATCCGGATATGGTGTACAAATTTTTGCACCTCATGTTTGCGGTATACCATCTTTTTCCGCAAGTTTTTTGTTTTCTATTTGGTATTAGATTAAAATTAAGATCCATTTTGTTACATCTGTGATCCGTTTATTTGGCAATCGCCATGGCAGTCAGCAGGGTTTAAGAACATCCGTTGTTCGACCTGCTAGTCAAATGCGTTTTGTTAAAATATACTTTTTCACTTTTTGGTCTTTTGGAAAATGTTGTTTGTGCTGTATTTAAACCCCTCTACCAAGAAATTTGTTTTGCATACACACGTATAAAAATTGCGGTTTTTATCCAACGCAATCATAGGTTTGAACGTTGTTTTCAATTTAGACTTGTTTATATTTTTTCGTTTGGGCTTGTATTATATTTGCCTTCGGGTTTATATGATCCGTTCATCCTATTTCGACTGTTCAAAATTCAAGAGTCAATCCCAAATTGAGGTAAATTATATGGCCTTCCAAATACCGTTTCGATTCCTAACATCACTGAAGAGACATTAATTGTCGAAATCCGGATATGGTGTACAAATTTTTGCACCTCATGTTTGCGGTATACCATCTTTTTCCGCAAGTGTTTTGTTTTCTATTTGGTATTAGATTAAAATTAAGATCCATTTTGTTACATCTGTGATCCGTTTATTTGGCAATCGCCATGGCAGTCAGCAGGGTTTAAGAACATCCGTTGTTCGACCTGCTAGTCAAATGCGTTTTGTTAAAATATACTTTTTCACTTTTTGGTCTTTTGGAAAATGTTGTTTGTGCTGTATTTAGACCCCTCTACCAAGAAATTTGTTTTGCATGCACACGTATAAAAATTGCGGTTTTTATCCAACGCAATCATAGGTTTGAACGTTGTTTTCAATTTAGACTTGTTTACAATGATATACATATATACATCTAGTTAAAAGGCAATAAGTCTTTACCACTGTATAAAAAGTTAAACCGTGTCAAGTCTTGATGTTTTAGTATGAATATTCTATGCATTTGTTGAAAGTTTTACCCAGATATTTGTGAAGTTTTCTCTTTTCGAACAGAAAGTGTATGTTTTAGATAAACCCTGAAGGTGTTAGACCAATTAAGTGCATTTACATGTCAAGGTATTATGATTAATGTAAATTGATAGATTTCTATTGTTAGGTGTAAGTTTATTTACACCAGAATGTTGTTTAATTTAATAGGATACCCTGCCTATAACATTGATCATAAAATTGTGTAAACTAGATACACCCTCTCATGCTAATGCCCTTATGGTATATCTAATACTTAAACCCGCAACCTGCAACCCGCAACCCGCAACCCGCAACCTGCAACCTGCATTTTAGACAATTTCAATTTTCAATTAGCAAATAAAATTGGTTTTAAGACAGACAGCTAGTTACCATAAACATACAATGTATACACAGGCCAGAGTCGGAGCTTGATTTGCTATATGATATAAAAACTAAACTGACGAAAAAAGGTCATTTATTCAAAATCATAAAATGCAAAAAAATACATTTTGCAAATAAAACATTTGCCATAAAAGTTCATAATTAATATGCAATAATAATACATAATTAATACGAAATTACATCAACTAATATCATATCAATTGAATAAATGACAAAGAATAGCAAAGGTGGGGAGAAAAATCTGCCACAAATCCAATCTTAAGCTGAAAGAGTGGATCCCAAAGCCACTCTAGGGCTGAAAGAGTGGATCCCCCACCCGAGGACTCTGGCGACGTGAATACAATTTATATATAACTTGAAAAATTTATGAGCATGACATTCACATACATGTACACCAAAAAATAACACTTTATTTTTGTAAAACGTTTCCACATTGAGCAGAAATATTAAAAGTTCATATGATAATATACCAAGATATTACTTTTAAATTATCTCTTACTGATAAAAATGATTAAAGGTGTAAATCTTATTCCGGTCAGGACCACAGCAATAAAATTACAATATAATCGTCGTTAAGTATATGTTTCAGAATTCATAAATCGTCTTACATCTAGACATTTAAGAATAGTATCCCCTAAATATTTTAGTACGGACAATTAGTACATTAATTAATCGAAACTTTATCTTTAATCTTAAATCTTCAAACACAATAGAAGTACATTTTTACGAAGCCCTGGATCCTTTCTAAATACGAAGTTTAATAGCTGACTATTTCTATATGGGATCATGAGCAACTGATTCTCATACTACACTTGACATTTTTCAATCAAAATTGTATAAAGATCATAGATTTATTAAATTTCTTAAGGAAAGAGTTCTTAAATTGAAATTAGTAAATAAATATCTAATGTAGACCTTTTAACTCACAGTTATTTTTGTTATTATTGATATGAGATTTTAGAAATATTTTGCGTAACTCATGATTCGGTAAAAAGTTTAGCTTTAGTCATATTAATTCTGAATATACAGCTTTTTAGAAATTTAATGACTGGTGAATACCACCATTCAATAATAATAGTAATAATTTATATCCATAATACCACTATAAAAATAACGGGAATCCACCAAACTTACTTATCCAGCACTGATAAGCTTGGGGACTTTTAATTTACACTTCAAATATACTTAATATACATCGGGAATTTGATTTTTCTATTGAAAAAAAAAATAATAATAATAATAATGAAAATAAATAAATAAATATACAAAATAAATATATTGCTATACATCAAATAATTCATATTTATCTAACAAACTTTAAAAATACTTCTTGTTTTCATTTCCTCGCTCGGTCTTGATTTTTGTGTGTGCATTTCGGCTCAGTAGCAACTTATAACTACTTACAAATGACTGGTTACAATGTACCAGGCATTAGTTAACTAGAAACATCTAAAATATATTGTGGCCGAGTGGTCTAAGTAGTTACTACTGTAATCACTAGCCAGTCAACACTGAGGTTGTGAGTTCGAACCCCGCTCGTGCGGGTGCACTCGACTCCAATCTTAATTGACTAGGATTGTCAGTTTTCCTATCGAAGGTCGGTGGTTTTCTCCGGGCACTCCGGCTTCCTCCACCAATAAAAACTGGCCGCCACGAAATAGCCCAAAAGCGGTGCTTAAAAGTGGCGTTAAAACACCAAAAATCAAATCAAATCAATCTAAAATATATTACTTTTTCACTTTGATCCCAGAAACAGAATGACGGGTTTTTCTATTGTAACTAGAAATGCTTACTCTTCCCGAACACTTGAGTTCTACTCAAGTTTTGGTGGGGTTCGTGGAACTCAATCTATGTGAATTGTTTTTTTGTTATTGTTGTTTGTCTGTTCTTTATTTAAGCTTTCTACGTTCACTAAAGGTATACTTGCTCCCTACAGCTTGTTAATATAAATAATGTTATTGTTTAAACATAAATATTTGTAAATCTTATTACCAAACTGTATGTCCGTTAATATAGGCATGTCTGCGGTGCATCGTTAAGTAATTTAGTACTCAAAAAGGACATAATTCTCGTCTGAATCTATTAGCCTAACATCTGGTGAATTGATCTCAATATGATATTGTCATCTAGATCTCCTAGGATGAGGTTTTATGTGATATTCCATGTCTACATGCTGAGCAAATTAGAAAATAAATCAAATTAACTGTGATATTTATGTTTTATCAACGATTGTTTAGTCACAAGTATCGACTGCTTCTACACATATATTTTTAGATTTTTTTTTCTGCGTACGATTTATTCAATGGATGTATTTCGTTTGTTTTTGTATTTGTTCACTTGCTTATGAATATAAGACGAAGATGTTGCGCATCATATTGCATGGACAGCAACTCAACGACACAAATATTTCTTTGTTTTGTTGTTATATATATTTTGATCTTGAAGGGTTTTGAAAAAAGACCAATTTCGTTTTGTTTTAAATCACATGGTAGTCCCCGCGGGTAATATCAGTTCAAGAATTGCTCTGATATTGAAACGGTAATAACATACCTTTCTTAAGTTTTCCTTTGATAAATTTAGAAATTGTTACGAAAACTGAGGTTTCAAATCTAGCAGCCAAATATGGCCTTCTTGTTGTTAAGTTCCTATTGGTCATCTAGAATTTAAGGTGTTCAAGTATTTATAGATCATTGGATTTCGTATTTTGTAGCGTTTTTTATGAGGGTTAATCCAGAGAGACGCTTCGGACCCCCCAAATGTATGTAGTGTTAATTCTATAACAAGGCCAAAGTCACTACTTGTGGACTGCTAGCTCCCGAATGTAATGTGTAATTTTTATAGTAACAATCCATATTGTATAAAAACCCTTATTATCCTGAAGGCTATTTCTGAGCATAGAAAACGATAATACTGTTTTACAATACTACTACTGATTATTACTAATATATTATTGTTATTTGAATCAGACTTGGCACCATCTTACGGTACGTGTTTATATATCACAACTCGTTCGCTATGCCTGTGTCTGTTGTGACGTTTTGGATTTCAATGAACGTAATCTATGTACTACTGGTAAATTATTAAGTCAGGGATTTCGTTACCACATATTCCTTAAAAACTTTTCTAAATTCTTTCATAGATAAAAAGATGGTTTTAAAGTTTGGTTGTACCTGTAGAAAAATTTCAAACGGGATGGCACATCCTTATTTTTACGGAGATGTTGTTTACCGAGCTCGGAAATATAGAAACGATCCGTGTAAACTTATCGATCCTTTAGATAAACTTATTCTAAAAGGTTACCAATTCAACACTGTAATTAGGTCTTTGAATATTGTTTTTATTGGTATTAATATTGATTTTGTTATCAGTAGATTAAAATCAAACTAAATATGATTTTTATATACGTATGCACATTCATGGCTCTAAAATCTGTCGATACCTGTATCTTGGCATTGCACAAGGTCATAATTTTCTCTGACTGTTTATGACGTCTTTACACTAAATCCATTGGATATTTTAGTCTTAGATGCATGATTTTTTTATCAGTTGTCATTGGCTTTGAACTAGCTGTCAGTAACTGCGAGTACTCTCAGATCTGCACTTAGTGTCTTTTTGTTGTGGGGATGTATAAGTACCCGTCCACGTCTACTTTTTGTTTTTGTTAGATGTATTTTGGGGCCTTTTATAGCTGACTATGCGGTATGGGCTTTGCTCATTGTTGAAGGCCGTATGGTGACCTATAGTTATTAATGTCTGTGTCATTTGGTCTCTTGTGGAGAGTTGTCTCATTGGCAATCATACCACATCTTCTTTTTATATTCGAGATAGAAATAGGAGGAAGCAGATGTACAGTTTTGTTTTTTATAGCGGTAAAGTATAAAAATTAAAGAAATTGTAATTTGTTTTGCACTCGGTGTGCTTTATTTCATTATTAGGCTTTATCGGACAAGTTAATAATCCAATATTTAATTTGGCCACAAAACCTTGCCCCCGGAGCAGGATATGCTTAATATTTCGGATCACGTGATATCACATTCGGTTTTTGATGGAGTTCGTCTTGCTTAGTCCTTAATTTTCTATGGGGTGTTTTGTAGATGGTTGATTGTATTTTAGGCATGCTATTGCTAATTTCTGCGACTAATGTTTTTTTCCCTTTGTTGTCTTTTGCCAATTTTTTAAAGCATGAAATATTAAACAAAAAATGCAATGTAACGCATTTGCTTTGAATGACATAAGGATATTATTTCATAGTTTCACTGACCCATCTATGACCTCAAGCCTAACTAAATAAGAGAAGACATCTTAAAAGAGAGAAAAAGCTTTAATAACTCATCAAATGTCATGGTGTACAACAATAACACTTTTTGAATCTTGATCTTTTCATATACCAAAAGGTATAGAATTTAAAGAAAAGTATCCAAATCTTGAACTAATGCAAAAGATATGTCAAATTCTTTTCAATGATAGTAAAAGTCATCCAACGTTGCAAATAAATACATTTTCAAATAAAAAAGTGACATTTGAACATTGTTTTGTAATACCAGACAGGTAAACACAGTCAATAAAAAGCTGAATGGTCGGAATATAATACTCCAAATCAATCTAAACTTGAAATGCTAAAAGAAAGTTAAATTTGACAAGGGATAAGGAATGTTTCAGTCTACATAAAAATTCTAACTAAGAGGAACTGAAGTTACTGTAAAAATATTTGAAAACTTATTAAGCAATTAATTTTTCATTACCTTACTTTGACCCGACATTGTTAATTTTTGCCGGGTTTTTGTTGGCATTTTGATTAATGATAGATGCAAGAAAAAATAGAAAACATATCTGTGGACCCGAGAGATGTTTACTTTTCAACTTTCAACTGAAACCCCGTCTCAAACTCACAGTATAAAGTGAATTTTCTTCCAAGGTTATAGGCCTCTTGTAAAAGCATGTTACTTAAACTGGTCATCCTTTCGTAGCACTCAAGTACACCATCTGGTTTTCTTGTGGGGTTCTTTTTGTTCTTTTTGTTCTCTTTGTGATGTTTTATGAACTATTGTTTTTCGTCGTCTGTCTTTTTTACGACTTATGTTAAGCTCTCATGATGTTTCCAAATGTTATAATAGTACCAACGGTATGTTTTTTTCGGGTGAAATAATGACGAATAATTAAATGTTAGATAATGCCAGTAAAATAAAGTTTATTTCAATAAAAAAAATCTTTATATCATCTTGATTAATTCTTCTTTCGTAGTATACTACTTATTTCCTAACAACATCGTAAAACGATTAATAAAATGTAAAAAAGTTGCACCCGATGTCGTGCGATGTTAGTATATCCCAAATATCATTACTGGGTTCCGTGCACAGAAGGTGTACTAAATATTCAAAGTATCGTCAAACAGGAATTGACTGTCTGGTAGAGATGGAAATGGCTGACACCATACAACTCAACAAAATAAAGTTCCAGAACAAACATGAAATCTTTCCATAAAACAGAAGTTTATTATTATGCAAATAACGTTACGGATATACATGTGGGCAGACGGACAAGGTGATTTCTGAATACCACTTATGCACTCCAGGGGTCAGTCAGTTTGCAGGGTATAATAATATCAACATTAATAAGATTCTAAACAAAATAAATTAAATAAATTGTCGTTGCTGTCCTCTACACTGCATGGGATTCATTTTTAAATTATGATTGGATACTAAATAATTAAACGCACATCACTGTGTAATTAACGAATGAATAATTTAAAATGCAGTGGAATACAGTTTATCATGTCTCATAAAAGTATTGGAAATAGTTGATCAATTTAAAAAAAAATCGGCCTATTTCTTCAAGGAAATGGCTATGCATCTCTCATGATCTAGGTCATGGAACGAAAACAAATTTATTCAAGATACTTGGCTTGTTTTGAAATTGTTAAGGATGTTCGCTGTTCTTGTTTTGTCAGATATTCGGAATTCTCTGGTTTTATCGATGTAGTACCATGAAAAGATTTGCCCGCTAATCCCTAATTTTCTTTTCAGATTTTTTTTTAAATAATTTAAAACACCATTTTTGAAAATCTTATTAATTATACCCAGATGTAATTAACTTTTACTGTACAGAAATGCCATATATTATTTTGACAGAATGTAAAATAAATTTTGATTACTTAGCTCATATTATATATAAATTATGTTTACAAAAAGTTATAAAAAAAAACTAACAAAAAACCCGAAAAAAAAAGAAATTCGACTTGTATGAACCATACAAAGTTATGGTCTTCTAAGATGTTGTTTCCTATATAAGTATGTTACTTTTATCAAATGAATAAATAAATTAACTAATAAATTAAACACCAAAGATTATTTCAATCATTATAAGCAATTTTAAAGACCTTATAAAGCGGTGTTGGTTTTCTCTAATACAATATCTTTAATCCAGCCAAATAATTCAGTTTTATTGTATAATATTACCTAAAAACACAATTTACCGAGAAAAAAAATCATTCTAAATAAGAATGAAATAGAGCAAAGCAGGATTTTTTGAAGAACTAGAATTGCGTGTCGCAACTGTTTCTAACACAGATAACAACCACAATTGTATAATATAGAAATATAAAGTAGACGAAAATCGCCCTTAAATCAGAATGAGATAGAAAAAAGCAGGATTTCTTAAAGAACTAAAATGGTGTATCACAACTGTTTCTAACACAGATAACAACCACAATTGTATAATATAGAAATATAAAGTAGACGAAAATTGTTTTATATCATGTGTGGTCATAGTCACAATATACTCTTTGAGTAAATAAACGTGCAAGGCTTTCGTTCTAACGTCCGGCTTTAGACATCATATTTCTCAAATTTGCGAAGGAACCGCCGATGGACAGCGCTGGTCTAAATCTGTTTTGCCGACTTGATTTCAGGTGATTTAGGATCATATCAATGTTTTCGTGGCCAGCAATTCCTAAAAAAAAAAAAAAAAGATGTTAATAATAACTAAGTTTGTTGAAAAAAAACCATAAAAGTGTTAATACCACTCGTAAAGCAAAATTATTAAACGCTGTGTTAGGTAAGACCATTTATTTGAATGAGCTGATCTATACTATAAAGCAGGAAAGCAGCGAAGTTTTGATAATAATCGATGTGCCTGGATGGTTTTTGGTTTTTTTACGTTGGGTTGCTGTATTATAGACAGATAACCCGCGGATACCTTTTAATAATATCATGAGCTGAAGAGAATGTTATCTTCATCTCCTTAAATTCATATATTGATGAACAATTACTACATCGTAATTTTGTCAATTTATATATATTTTTTGCGAATCGTATATCTTTTTATTATGTAATTTTCATATTGCAGTGTAATGTCCCATAAATTATATCAGAAATTAAATTTCAATAAATCTGTAATTCCAATTATTAAATATCCTTTAACATGAAACAAAATGATTTTTCTTTTAAATTCAATGTAGATTTATTACCGTTAAGTGCGTAATACAATTATGAAATATGGTTACAAAGAGGAAATATATATTTTTACCCGATAATTCGGGATAGCAGACTTTTCAGTATATCAAAAATTAATTAATTAATTTTAATGTTAAATGTTGAACCATTATTTAAATAATGGAAAAATGGATTATCTATGAAATATGATCACCAATACAATTTCCCATCTGACAGTAAAACCCATGATTTAGAGTTATGTACGTTTAACTGTGTGGGATGTATACGCAGACACTTCCGGTCGGAAATGGGACTTTAAACGTGATGTCTCATGTAGAGAGCATGCAAGGCATACTACCCCGAAGAGAAATAATCCAACCACTCTTTCAGGGAACTACAGTTCGCTTTTTTCAAGACAATTTTTTTTTTCTATTCCAAAAACCCTCTTTTTTCTCGTGACAGTCTGCACTCCATCCCCGTCGGCCCACTTTGCAAAACCTAAATATTGACTGTATTGTTAAATTGTTCTCTTCCTGAATGCACAACCGCCTCGGTGGTCTCGTGGTAGCGTGTTCGCCTCGAGTGCGGGAGGTCGTGGGTTCAAGCCCCGGCCGGATCAAACCAAAGACTTTAAAATTGGTATTTGTTGCTTCTCCGCTAAGCAAACGGCATTAAGGAGTTAGAGCAAAGACTGTGTTAATATTCATATTACATTAACATGTTCTCGTCCTGAAAATACATATTAATTTGCCACTGGACGTTAAGCAGCCATTCATCATCATCCGGAATGCACATTAAATATCTGTCACACGACGTACATCAAACAACAATCAATCAATCAATTAATCAGATGTTAAAAAGTGTCGGGAAAAGAAAACTAAAAAAAAGTTAAACATCATTCAATGAATATTCATCTCAATAAGAGAAGCTTTTCTTCTAGAAAACCTAGGCCGATTGTTGGGTCGCGACCACGCGAAGACACCTGAATTTTGTGTTAATATCTTAAAACTATAAGAACCTTCTAGTTTCACATTTTTTTAACTTATGGGGTCCACTCTTTTATTAACACACCCACCACATTCTAAATTAACGACCACATCTCCTTATCTTTATATAAATACCCACACTTGAAAAGTTGATTATTATCTAAAGAGTATTACAAATGTTTATTGGACATCTTTTACAGCAATTCGTTCTAACTTGATCTATTTTTGTAACAATTATCAATTTTGTAAACATGTCAAATATATTCAAATATAGTTATGAATTATACATGGTGTAGAAAGCAGCTGTTTACATTACTTCATATTCCAAAAACGTCTACTGGTTACGGAAATGTCAGTTTATGTTGAAACAGACATATATAATTACAACTTCCCGTTATTGAATAGAAAATTTGTTAAAGGAAGCGTGTTGTTCTATTCTTAAAAGAAGACAAAGAGGGTTAAATTTTCCTATAATGTGCCATTCGTGAAATGAAAACTAGACATATTATTTACTGGTTCTTGTCGTAGACTTATCAATCAATCAATTAGTACACTTCTGCTTCTTACAATATACCAATTTATATACTGAATTCTTTATTACATATATAGTAAGACATTTCGCTTCTTACAATATATCAATTTATGTACTGTATTCTTTATTACTTATTTATAGTAAGACATATTTGGTAACATTTCTGGGATAAATGATAAATTAAACAATAAGAACTTAATGAATGTATGACTGTCACGCTTTTATTTTAGATATGTCAGCGAGATACAGAGTGCTTAGCTTGCAAACTAACCAACAACAAAATATACTCTGAAACGAAAATCTGTTGACAGATGATTGGTAGAGCTCTCGGCCTAACTTAATGGAACACATTTTTATTCAAATACAGAGAGTAAATAAGCGCGCACTCTTACACTAAATCGAGTTGTCCATTGTACAAACTAGCTATATCAGCCTTTAATCAAGATAATTAACTTTCAATAGCACTGTTAAACGTGGTATAATAACGTACCTAGTCGTTTTATTCTGTGTCTTCGGACTTCTGGGCGGACCTGTGATATATACGGTACTATATTCTCTGAAAATTAAAAAAAAAACAACATTAATATTATCTATTTTTGCAATACAAGCTATTTAGAAAGACTCCTCTTTATCAACTAACGAGTGCTATGGGCCTAAGAACTTTTGTTTTCAATTTGAGTCCATGAGCGGTATCTTATGTTGAAACTGATCTAAGAAGTCAAAATAACCACTTGTTGACTTCAAACGTAGTCTATGATCGTATGCAAAATATTTAAAGTTATCGGTGTAACCTTTCTGAACTAAAATTGATTGTGTTTTTATCAATATTCCGGATTTCCACGTCATTTCACTTGTCCTTATTTTTAATAGAGTTTTTAAATAGGTTTTACAATGTCTGGTAAATTATAATTGTATTTTTGCTACCTATATTTCCATCCTGTTACTCGGGAGCTTATGCACAGGCTTCACCTGTTGTCCAATAATGTTGTTAATATCAATAAAAGGTTTAAAATTGTGAACATATTGCTGTTCGGTGTGAGCCTAGGCTCCGTGTTGAAGGCCGTACTTTGACCTATAATGGTTTACTTTTACAAATTGTGACTTGGATGGAGAGTTGTCTCATTGGCACTCATACCACATCTTCTTATATCTATATATTGATTATATCATAGAAAAGGAAAGGATATGGGGTATCCATTCATTACACAAAATCAGTGACATGCACCCACAAAAAATTCACAAAAAGCTAAAGAACAGCGCTTTTATTGCTGTACGTAAATACACAGACCTGTGCAGTAATAATCATCTGTAATCACAATATTTGGTACAATCTCAATGCTGCTTTTAAAGACTCAGGATGTGTATGTGTGTGTGTATTTGTTTTTGTTTGTTAAGATGGGTTCTCATTTCAACAAACCACAGATAAGATACCTTCAATTTAATCAGGATCATATGTCCTAGGAATATTTGAATCACAGTTTCGAAATTTTCATATAAAAACCCGTCATGGACTATACCATTCACTAGTATTAAACATTAAAAAAAACATTTCGAATACCACTGTTGAATCACACATATCGGTTATAGACCGACCGAAACTCAGAGCAGATGGTGCTAAACATTTTCTATTCTTGTTGTTCTCTATTGAAAAGAGTGGATGCCATTCAGTTATTACTGCTAGAAAACATTTCCTCTTGCTGGGCTAGAGTTGTGCATGCAAAGAAGCCATGTTACCTACGTAGGGTCATCACAGCACCACAATGTAAATGACCGCACCAGATGACAAAATATGATCATTTAAAATGATATCAATTCTTATTAAAAAAGACATTCCCTAAGGCTTATTTAGAATATTTATTTGGAAAAGAGTCTGCTTTAAACATTTGGCTAACTAGTTATTTATATTTGTCAAATTATAGTACAATGACTTGACCGTAAATCTTCCGCCAATTAAGATAATGCTGTTATGTCATGAATAAATTTAATAATGCTTCATTGATAGTCATATAATTAATAGAAGAGGCTAAAATAGAAATAAAGGACGCATGATATAAGACTGTGGCTGTTCTAATGATATAAATAATTGACTATCCTAGAATAATGTAAATCTATGTACAATATTGAATTTTTTTTAGGTTATTAAAGAAGACACGTTTCAAAATAGGTGCTTCATATCATATATTGAAAATGCTTTAACTGGAATTAAGTTAATGCATGTAACGTCATCATGAACGCGCATAGTCAAAAAAAGAAATGGATTTGATCAAAAAAATATGTGTCCTTGTGTCGTTTGGATCATGAGTTTGGTTTCTACATTGCTGATTCATTAGACAATAGTCATTAAGAAGTCAATTATTAAGGGCTATCGTTATAGTTAAAATTGAAGGCGGAATATGAATTAACCCTAGATATATTTAAACCGGAAAAATAACAGAAACGGTACCCATTTTAATGCACCAGATGCGTATTTCGACAATTATGCTCAAAGCCAAAATATTTGAATATCCAAATGTTGAAGCGGAAAAAACCAAAAAGAAGGACATACAGTATATCCAAAATCCGAACAAGGAATCAGAGCATTGCACGAGGGATAAATATTTCATAATTTAAAATCAGTTCCAAAATTTTAAAACATTAAATTCTAATCAAACAATATCCGCATTTTCATGCTAGTATTGAAGTACTGTCTACTGTGCTGGTGATATCCTCGGGGAATAATAGTCCACCAGCAGAGGTATCGACCCAGTGTTAGTAATAACATATTAACGGTACCAAGAAGGTACACATAGCATATGGCTGTTCACCGAAGATTAGTCTCCATGAATACATGTACATATATACGATCCGCATCTACTTCAATCAATATATTCCTAAATCTTACGAGGCATTACATTATCCGATAAAGCATGACCTTGAATTTAGCTTGTGTCAATATGTCATTTCCGGTGTGTTTTGATAATTGACAACTTCTTCCACTACTAAAGCAATCTGCAGTGATTTCACATAAAAATTCGGATAGTGGTAAATAAATCTTGTTATTCATAGCAGTCTATAAAGTTGTCGAAATGAAGGGATTAATAGCTAAGATAAGAGGAGTTTATTAGACACTTAAGTCAAGAGTTGCGTAATTTTTATTGATGCATTTATTTGTTGTTTTAAACAGTGTAGTATATATTGTAAACCAACTTTTTTTCGCGTATACTTTAATTCGCGTTTAGCCCTTTCACGCCCACTTCGCGGCAATTTAATTTCGCGATTTTCAAATTTACTTGATATAGTTAAACAAGAAAGATCAAATTTTACATATTGGCAACGATTTATCTTCGTGTTATTTTTCTACTCGCGAAAATCGCGAAATGAAATCGCACGCGAAAATTAGTTGGTTTACAGTATTAGATCTATGCTTGGATTTTGTATTTTTTATTTTCCTTTGCAGATTATTTAGTCCGACCATACTATAATTGCTATGAAAATCAGTCTTATTTCTTATCTAAGAAAACTATTAGTTTATCAATAAATTCATCCCATTCTGTCAGGACACCTACCGAGGTTTGTGACTTTTGTCCTGTTTATATATTTTAGAGAGTTAAGATGGGAGAAAAATGAAACTTAATTGAAAGTTCAGTTTGAAAAATTACCACAACTTTAACTGGGTTTATGAAATAATGAAGTAAAAAGTTTGATTGACAGCTTTATGCCTGCTTAACGGTTTGTGACAAATATTTTATTCATATTCAGGATGATAAATGGTTAATAGCATATTCAGATTCCCTGCTGTGTGCTAGAGGACACGTGATGTCAAACTTTTAAAATGTGCACTGTACAAGTTCACAAAATAAAAATCCGCCGAAAGATATTTCAACCTACCATGCAAAGTATGTTATACATGTAGTAGGTAAACAGTCTCACAATGGAACATGCAAGTTAAAAACAAGTATGAATTAAAGGAGATGAGTGTTTTTGGAAACTCAACTATCAAATTCAGACTGATTACAGTTACTATGTAATCTTCCAGCGTAATACCTTCTTTCATTTCTAGAAGATTCGTGTAAAGACATCGGGTATAAACGTTACAACAAATTACGGAAAATGTTCATATATATAAAAAAATATTATTTGTAATGAAAGAAGCACATTCGATCGATTCTGAATGACAGTTTTAAGTAGGTTGGGCGTAATGAACACGGATTCCTGCAAATATTTCTGTATTTGTGAGATTACTATAGTATTTGATGTCGTATGTTGACAAATAGAAAATAAACAAACCAATTTGTCTAGTTTGCAAGTGATGCTTGTTAATCGGACAAGATGTGGCAATTTTGTTACATTGAGGTCAAGTTCAAGATTAAGAAGTTAACCTTGTAAATGTTTGTCATAAATGTGAGGGCTTAAAACATCTTAAAGCTGCAAATGTGAATGGAATATCGCCATACTTCCGCCAAATTCTTTTGATTTGTAGAATACACTTGAATTTTTTTCAAAAATATTTCTTTTGTTCATACAAATATTTCACAACAGAGCAAAATGAGATCGCTTAAATGAAATGCTATATTGTACCGTCTAAGTTCTATTTCTCAGTCAAGTGTGTGCATATACATGTACGTACTATGGCTACGTCAGCTAAAAGGATATCAGTTTGTCCTTGAGTACAGTTAAGTTACTTTTATATATTCAATGGTTATTTCTTTCTGTTTTTAGTCACCGACTTAACCACTACTGACAGATGGCTTAAAACAAATAGACAAAAATAAGTATCATTATATTAACATAGGACGTGCTAACAATACAATGAGAGATGGGCTATAATCAGCATCCTGATGAATTTGCCATTATTATTAATACATTGTTAGTTGTAAGGTACAGGTGATGATAAAAAGATGATTGTTTTCAATGTTGCTCTCAAGTAAAGTATATGGTACACTGGATATGCGCTTAAAACCTTTTCATTGAAGATCAAAGAAAGCTAGTTCTCGCCAAAGACAGTACAAGTAAACCATGGTAAACTTAAATGAGACAGGCACCCATCAACGGCACCCCTCAACATAGTTATCTATATAAATCATACTACCAGCTTCAACGACGGATATACAGGGCCTCGGTGGTCGAAGGGTATAAGTTGTTCATCTATAGTATTAAATCATTTCCTAAGTACAAAAACTTATGAGTAAATTCATCACAAAAGGTAATATTTTGATAATTTGACTTTTTGATTTGATACAGTCACGGGAACAAGTACAAACCAGCAGATTTTGAAAGAACTATTATTAAAAACGGTTTTCAAGAAATAAAACCTGTTTACTCTATGTTTAATGATTCAGCGCTGATTCACATCTTCGGAATTTAAAGGAGTGTTCGTACCCTCAAGATGAAAATAACGTCACGTCAATGGTTGAATTTTCATTGTTTATGACCTTTTAAACCAATCACAACGTTTTGGTGTAGGCTTTTTGGAAAATATTACCCAAAATGCATTAGATTCTATAACAACTTATAGTCATGTAATTGGTCAATAAGTAAATAATGATCGAACTTGTTTATTCACAACGTAGAAGCAAAAAAAAATAATAAAAAAAAATATTGTTATTTCAATAAGACCTTATTTCTTAGAAAAGATTAATGAATGTTTAATAAAAACTTCTCAATTTATCATTTAATCAATATTTGTCATGTTGATATGCAAAAAGATGTTGTTTGCATATCACCATTCTGAAATGAATTATTTCAATTATTTAATGTTTATAAAAAACAATACAAATTCTAAGAAAGCTTTTTCTTTTGCTCATGGTCTGTTTCTTATTTGAATTTCCGAAAGTTATCTTATTGATTGATTGATTGATTGATAGATATCTGCAATTTTCTGGATGAAGTGTAATATTTCGAAACGCAGTTGTTACATTGTTGTACATCTTGACCTTGTCATTATAGTTGGATACTTCAAATTGAAAGAGTATCGCTCCAATAACAATGTAAGTTTTGACTTTGCCGTTCAACTATGCCTGTCTCTAAATTCATCACAGTGACCTTTATGCATAAAAAACACATAATTTCTATTTGAACCGACGGAAATGGAATAAAATCTGATTATGGGGCATAATCAAAATCCACTTAAATATGAGGAGATGTGTTATGATTGCCAATGAATTCATAAGAGACCAAAGGAAACATTATAGGTCATCGAACGGTCTTCAACAATGAGGAAGACCTAAAACGTACAGTAAGGTATACATGTACAAGGCCCCGGCATGATTTATGTATAAAAAATAGACGAAAAAACAAATAGGGCAAACTGCAACCAACGACAACTACTTAATTACAGGCTCTCAACTTGGGGCAGGCACATAAAGTATGTGACGGGGTTAGACATGTTTGTCAACCCTCCCCTTACCTGGGACAGTGGTTTAATTCAACAATGAGACCATAATGCATAATTTAGTACGCAAGACGCGAGTTCCCATAAACTGAACTGTAAGCATTATGTAAAACCATATATACATTCTTGAAAAATTAAAAATAGTACAACATCATTATCATCACAAATATCTTTATCATAATCGTTCTAATAAAATAACCGGGTCAGGTATTTGAGGTCACCAACTTATCAATAGGTAAACAGGACCTATTTCATTGAAAGCCTTTATCATTTCTAAGATACATGTATATCAGGGTATCAAATGCCCGTACAGTAAATATGGCAGTAATATATTTGAAGTTTGTCCATTTGAAACAATAATATTAGTCATTTAACCCAAGAAAGTACTTAGATATAGTCACATTGTAAAAAATAACTAATTTTGATTTAAGCAAACAGCAAACTCATTAAGTAAAGTTATGAGGCAAACACTGCCGTGTGTGTTTTATATTTTACGTTAAGGGTGTACTTAGGTGAGGTTTTGGAATTTGTGTTAAATGTTCGGACTCCTCGGTTTTTTTCCATACAATATAAGGTAAAATATTTTGCCCCATAACACCTATTTATCTTTTAACATAAGAATTAATAGCTCATAAAAGGTCATTTGACAAAATTTAAGCAGATTCTTGATTTTCTTTCTTCTGATTTGAGACCCAAATAATACCAATGCAAATATAAGGTAAAAGTCAGAGTCAGCCTCTTCCCGCCATATTTCATAAATCAAATATCTCGAAAAGGAGCTCCATGACCTATCAATACTTTTAGCTTATTTTGATCCTTAACTAATACTCTTCCATCTTAAAGTATCAATTTTGAATTCTTGATTTATTTAATTTTACCTTAGATCACCTAAGTACATCCTTAAGTATGTTAGATGATACCAATAAAGTCACCAAACCTTACATTATTCCTTTCAACTGTATTGTAGACAAGTTTAAACAAAGGTTGGCGCCTGTTAAAACGTTTAAACTCGCTGCATTTTTATGCATCTGTCCTAAGCCAGGAGCCTTTTGTTCAGTGGTTGTCGTTTGTTGGTGTGGTTCATAGGTGGTTCTTGTTTCTCGTTTTTTATATAGATTAGACCGTTGGTTTTCCTGTTTGAATTGTTTTACACTAGTCATTTTGGGGCCCTTTATAGCTTGCTGTTCGGTGTGAGCCAAGGCTCCGTTTTGAAGGCCGTACTTTGACCTATAATTGTTAACTTTTTATATATTGTGACTTGGATGGAGAGTTGTCTAATTGGCACTCATACCACATCTTCTTATTTATACTAACATAAATATCAGTGCGTCTCTAGTAATCTTTAAGCAATAGGTGTTGATTCAATCCAATTTGTATTAAAGTTTAAGTTAATAGTTAATTATAGATTATCGATGGTTGTTCAAACGAGAGGGTGTTTCTCAGCTACAATCTTATCGAAGGGCGATAGCCAGGTGAGAATAGATGTGGTCGAGAAACATCATCGAGTTGAAAGACCATTGAATATATGTTTATCGCTATTTTGCATACGACGTTTACATTGACAATAGCGATAATTTTCTATCTCAAGCGAGTAGCATGATATGAAAAATTAGCACAAAAAAAGATCAAAGGAAAAATACACAAAATAGTGATAACACTGTAATACTGCTGTTATTCAAATGCATTTATAGAAATCGAAAATGTTGATACTAACGAAGTATTAATAAATTTTATCCCTGCTTTTCCTCCTCATCCTGTTAAGATTTATATTGATAATTATATTCAAAGATGATGACACTTTTGACAGTCTGACGGAATTTTTATCTATTTATCCTAGTAAAGAGATTGCAAGTTATGTAAAACCAAAGGAAAAGATATATTTTAATTCAAGATTATTGTTCAAGTTCTATAAGAAATGGTTGCTGTTATTTGAATTCAATATAAGCTACTAAAACCTATAGAAAAAAAACATGTAAATCAGCAGTATTAAATGAAAATGTTTCCTTTTTTAGATTTGACAATTCCTGACTGATTTTTGGTGATTTTCAAAACTAACAAGTTAATAAAACGAAATCTACATTTAATAGACCACGGAAAATTCAATTTAATGCACTATGACCAGTTTTATTTATTGGAAATAAGAATTCAGAATGAAAAGGAATTAAATTTGTTTTTTAAAAGCAGTTTTGAATTTAATAAACGACCACAGAAGTCGAAAATCACTATTGAAGTGTCACAAAACACGATCAACATAGCAATTGAATGTCTCGATTGCTGAAATCATATGATTAGGACTGTTTCTATAACATATTAGAAATTTCTTACTGACGCAATCCTCTTTTAATGGCCAGTTAAGAACATATTGAACAATAAAGAACTTTACATGCATGGCTTTCTGCGTAATCAAGTTTCAAATCGCCTAGATCATTTACAGTTTTGGCAAGATTATTCTTTATTTCTTTGACAATCACTCCCTAGAGTGTTATCGAGTGCATTACCACCCTTTCCAAATTGGACACTGGTAGTTCGGACTTTTTTTTTGGTAAACCAAATAAATAACTCAAGCTGACAGTAGCCCTAAAGCACAAGGCAGCTTACTTGACACTAGATACATAAAGTAAAATAATTGAAGTAAGGGGGGATAATAATCAATCAAAAGTCGAAATGAAGAAGTTATATCGGGTGCTTCGGGTGGTCAACATTCGCTTCTTTACATGGACTACTGATCGTTGTGGTCAAGTAATTGTAGTAAGGGGGGATAATAATCAATCAAAAGTCGAAATGAAGATCTAGAGAACATTTGGCTGTTAATGACCGAGGTGAGGCAACCAGATGAATGTCTTAAAAACGAACAAAGAGTACAAGTATCTAAGTGAAGATATGAGTTTCAACCGGAAGTTATATGGGTTCTTCGGGTGCTTCGGGTGGTCAACATTCGCTTCTTCACATGGACTACTGATCGTTGTGGTCAGTGATTAAAACCGATGTTGAGTAAAAACAAATCGCTTAAAAGTAGCATGTAGGGAAACTTGTCAGCATTTTTTGTCAAATACTAATCTTACACCAATCAAACAACATTAAACTATTTCAGCGACGATTAATACTGAATTGAATTCGTAGAGTACAATATAGCTCGAGAGAGTTAAATGAAAGTGATTTTTCCCTGCAAGGTAGACCACAGTTTACAATTAAGAACATTATCTGTTTGGTGTCTAAATTCTCAAATAAATTTTAATCCCGCTCTATGCAATAAAGAGATCATTCCTTACGGTACCCATATATCATAATCAAAATGGCAATCTAGTTTAGACTTTTGTAATTTTTCATAGTGGAAAGTACTGTAAAACATTTTAAAACTCGAGGTCATGCGATTGCTTTGCACACAACATCCGGGTCTTTTAAATTAATCACGTGGTCAGTTTTGGTCGGATACCGTTAAAAGGGTAGTCAGATATCTTCAACCATATTTAATTCGTTATTGGAATTGCAATCTGGAAAAAGAGCCAACAAAGCTTTAACTATAGACGTATTTTATTTATCGGCAATAAAATTTGTTAATGGAGGAACAAGTTAAATAAATCCGGGCGTTTTTAATGTGGCATTTGATATCTTATTGTTGGATAAAGTTATTAGTAGTAACTATTTAATAGATGATTGTGTAACATTAATTTATCAATTAATGCAGTGTCACATTGCAATAAAATATCGAATCTAGAATGAAAAGATAACTTTAGCAAGCTTTATAAGAAGCAATTAATTTGTTAAATATGGTTTCCCGAAAGGTCATTTTATTTTAGACAAATTAACAATAAAAGTATAATTAGCGTGCTTTTAATTGATATAAAGCTTACGATTCGTAAGAGATTTTGTACAAGTACATTTTTTATTGAACGAATCGCTTATTTGATTACTTTTCATAAATTAAAAAAAAAACTGAAAGTTTAAAAAACCTCCTTCTCAAAGGCACTAGACTGTAATGATAATACTTTATAACCCTTTGGTTTAGTCTCTTCTAATGCCGTTAAACTTTCATTTACAAACGAGGCGTTCGTGACGTTTGGGAAGAATTTTTTTTTCAAAAATAAAAACGAAAATAAATATTTTTCGAACACAACTAATTCTGTATGAATTATTTTCATTTTTGTACACTGTGTTGATACCACTGTTCATGGACTGTATGTAACAGTTACTGTCCCGTAGCTCTTAGACAACTAACATAAAATACACAGGCAAAGTTTGACCTTATACGGACCTGGCCTGACATTTAAGGTGCGTTTTGTTTTGACTCTTTTGTAAATGTCGTTTGTATCTCCTGCATCGTGACGAAGAGATACGTCAATAGGCTTCGCTTGTCTTACGCACTTCTTTTTCGAATTCTCCCTTTAATTTCACAGTAGGAAATTTGGCAAAACAATTCTTTAAAAAAGAAGACCGTTTCCAAGTAGACTCTTTAATTTAGCATCATGATGCACGAAAACCATGAATGATATGATGGTATATACCAGTCCTAATGTGTGTGTGTAAGGGTGTGTGTGTGTGTGTGTGTTTGTATAGAAGTCAGAAATAAACACAAACGTGATACTTCGTATTGAACATTGTGCAAATACGAGGTGACTCGATACGCATTCAAACGCTAAGCTATGCGTTCATTTTAGTTCTTTTCACTAACAGTACTTTTATATCGTATCAAGAACATTACTTCGAATGCAGTAAATTGATTATGTTTTATCTTCCTGTTTATAATCTTTTTGCTATAGGTAAATTATATTGAAAGCTGGCAACTACCGGACATGTTATTTTCCTATTCATTACGGTCAAGGATAAGCGCAATAAAACACGTGCACAGACATTTTACCGTTGTCATTTGCAGTCAAATGCGAATGCTATCTTATTCATAAAATTAATTTGCTTGAGGTGAACACCAAATTTTCTGTTTTATGAACGCATGCGTACATGTACTCGATGCCATCGCCTTATGAAGAAGTTGATTCAAGAAACTCTAAAGATCTTGCTTAATAAGAAGAATAAATTTTCAAAAATTGGCATACAATGAAAACTCAAAATTGAATAGCAGCAATATACAATGTACTCCGTAGGACAAAATCAATATATTTGGTCAGCTTGACATGTTTTCCTCTGTTCTGGCTAAACAGACATTTTACGGCAACTGAATGGTACTAGATCAGTATTTAAGAAATAATATGAATAGGTAAGAAAAAAACAAGAGATAAATTAAATTTTCATTCAATCGAAAAGTACCAATCACTCACCTTTAATTTGAGAATTTTTAAGATCATTTCCATCTGTGAGACCATTTGATATTTCAGAATAATTGTCTACATAGTACGATCGTAGCAGTTCATTTAAATCACCATCGTGGTCTGTAGGTCGTGCTTCCATGGTTACGATGCATAGACATGCTATTCCTACGCTCAACAAAGTGTTTACGGTCAGACTGATGGACACCATTCTGGGCACTAATTTACACGCTGCAAATAAAAGTGAGAGCGTTGACAAGTCTGTTATAGTCATAATAATATTATCGTTTTGATAAAAAAAAACTTTACATACATGAATTATAAATAGACATGTACATGTAAATTTATTGCAAGTCTTGAGAAAGGACACTAATTTGGCACAAATTTACAAACCAAAGATAAAATTGACGATTAAACAGTCATACTGGTGATTGCGATTCAAGACGAGAAAAAGAACAGCTCTGGCAGCATTTTAGTTGTAACACCACATTCGGGAACCGAATAAACAAATTGTCAATAGGATAAATTAAGCACTTCGAAGTTTTAAAAAATGTTTATTGACTATTTCACATACTGCCACTCCGTTTCACATTCACATGATATCAGAATATTCCAATACTCCAAGATTACCTATTTTCTCATTATCTTGCCTTGACGAAAAATTAACTGACCTATTCTTTCAAACATTATTAATATATATTTACATAAAAAAACGAAAACATATCAAAATCTTATTTTCACACAGTAATGCAAATAATTATAAAAGAAGCATTTAAGCTATTTATACAACAAAAAAAGCATTTATACAATGCATAAGTGATATAATAAGTGACTTCCACTCTGTTAATGTTATGTTTGTATAAATAATAGTCTTACTTCAAATAATATCGTGGCAGTGTAATAATAATTACCTGATTGACGTTATCTTAACTTCCAGTGGCAAATAGTTCATGCATATTCAAGACGAGAACAAATTAACAATAAAAACGATAGGTAGGTCCTGTAATTGTGGCCTTCCAGGATGAAGGTCGGGGAAATTTGGAATGCCAATGGAAAATGAGGGTATCAAAGAGTTGTTGCAAGGGTTCTTAGCATGCAGAGAGCGTGGTACCCTCTCTGCACGAGGAATCGGATTTAACGTCCCCAGATGTGGCTGTGTACTTATACATTCTGCACAGCCAAACGAACACCCCATTTTGGCAAGGATTAAACTTTCACTACCGGTCGGAATAAGACCAAATTGACCATATTTCTATTCCCCACTCACCCTTGGGGACCGCAGTGTTCTAAAGGGTATATATGCTCATTTCTTCTCGATATGTACTTAAAATGATCTTGATGGTTATCGTACATTAGTGTGATATCTTAAGTTAAGGTGGTACCAAACAAAAAAAGCACAAAATACATTCAAAGGTGTCCAACAAATGAAATGTTTCTAAGCTGTATGCCAAGTTTAAAATTGTCCCAAATGAAGAAAGTTGTAAAAATATTTTTAGCAGACACTATCAAGGATCTGCCATCGATGCCAAATTTTAAAAAAATGACAACACGATTGTTAAACGATTGTCGTTAAGGTGGTCTTACAATAACATGCAGTCTTTAACTGTTAAAAGTAAAAAAAAATCTTATATTTCAGTGAATTTTGTTTAATCCGTATTTATGAGCTAACAGAAATTTACAACTGAATATTATTTCAAAATACATTCAAAAGGAAATTAGTTTTCGATGTCAAGAAGATAATCTTTTGACGGTGCAAAACATTTTTTTTTTATAGATTTCACACCTTCACTCAGTGGAATTACAAAAGCTACGAAAACAACGTGCAATAAAATCAGTTTAGTGAAAGCATTATAATACCAGAATTCTAGATCGTTAAAATCAAATATGTTGCCGGAGAAATTTCTGCATACGTCCCTTGCGCTTTTGACTGATAACCGAACGTATTTCGTATAAATACGCGGATATTATCGAGTGCAAAATAACATTCCTCATCGCTTGTTATAAATTCATTTGTTCAATGAATACTCATGAAAATATTTTTTTAAGAACATAGATAAATGATATGAAAATGTTTTGTCGTGAGAAATATATATATATATCAGTAACAAATCATGAATACCGAAAATTTATGTTACGCATGCTGAAGAATATCTCGAGGACGTTTTGCAACGACAGTGGGAGAAGTATGAATGCTTACTCAAATCAAACCTATTATTTTACTGAAAAGTGTCCACCATGCACTTACACTGCACTATCATTAGAATAGTAGAATATAATGATGGTATAAATGGATGGACATTTGCCGGTAGAGTCATTAAGATGATCTGCTATAGATATAACTGTTATACAAATATTAATATAATATATATAACAACAAACTAGATTAAACTGATAACAAATGATTGTCCCATGATAATATCACTACAATATAATAATTATTACGGTGAGGTTGAATTCCTTGTCATTTATTCATCCTCCACACAGGAACTTGTCTCAGAAAAAAAAATATATCTATGTACCTTAACCTAACTTTCAGATATAGAGATATGATTTTTTTTTCTGAACCAAGTGCCTGTGACTATCCACCAGAACTTGTGGCCATCCGATGTTCAGTACTTCAGTACTTTGATTTGTAGAATAATTAGAGATACACAAACAAATGAAGTCAACTAACAGGATAACAATTAACGGTAACCCGTCGTCAGTATAAATGAAGCATTACTTTGAATATATCACCATTAAAACTTTTCCCAACTGAAGTAAGAATACTAGCCTTACCACCGTTTAAAATGATATAGAACATGTATCATATTGTACTTTTCAACACTCTTTCTCACGGTATTAGCTATAGGCTAATATTTAACGTGCTAAAGTTATCCGTTTGATTTGACTTGTGTTGGACCGCGCTAGATTTCACGTGTATCATATACGAATTAATTGTTGATAATAGAAACTTGTTCAATCTGTCAATGAGAAGAAGAGTACGATCTAGTTTTGTTGATATTATAGAATAGTTTCAATGGTATTTTTAAACATGGTTTAATAAAGCTGTACGACTTCATCAGTGATTCTAAACGGTTAACTAAACCCTAACTGATTAAAAAAACTCACGTCTAGGTGATGTCTATTGTCATATAGATAAAAAGATTCGTTTTCACTACAATTTCCATGAACACAAATTAGCCCATAAAAATATCTCCTCCTAGAAGTAGTTTTACATGAAATAATACCGGAAAGTTTGTCCACATCAGCTAACAGAACCGATAGGGTCTATTTCGAACACAAATTTGAGTTACATGTCAAAATGACAAAGAGTTTATATTACAAACAAAGAATTTATTCAAATATGTGTCAGTGCCCTTTATAGATACAATTGTGATATAAATATGTTATCAATATAAATTTACTTTTCAGATATATACAGTGTCAAATTGAGCAGTATTATGTAGAACGATGGACGAATGTCGCTTAGCGTGACCCCTTTAGCAGTTTTTTGTGTGACTTATAACAATTTTGATCAGCGTTTTCTAACTTATTTACCTCAGCAATATGAATGGGAGGGTAAAAGAACTCAAGTATCGTCTTTCTGATCTACACATCCACAATCATGAACATTTTGCATTAAGTCTTTGTTTTATTGCTATCGTTCCTACCTCAACTCCCGAGTCCAGATGAACATTCCGAAGTGAAAACACATTCGGCATTGTTTTTTTCTTCTGAGTTACATTGTAACACAAAAACTTTGAAGATCAACATATACACTAAACCGGTGTCTTTACAATTCGTCTACACTGGGAAATTTTACTCACGTGAATTTAAGGTGAATTGCACATCATGTGAATTTCACCTTAAACAAGCTTATACGTGAAACTCACGTGGAAATCACATGATTTTTTTCATGTTAAATTCACGTGAATTTTCAAAATAAAGTTATTCAAATAACTTCAAAATTTTCAAATAATTAAAATCATGAAAAAAAATACCAGTCTATTTTTGGTTAAGTTCACGTGAAAATGCATTTGAAAAATCTAAATTCACGTAAATATCACATGAAAATGTTCACGTGAGTTTCACGTATAAGCTTGTTTGGCGCTTAACTACAGAAACTACATTAGAAGACTGGAATGATTTAGACTGTCACTAAGGACCGATAAAATTTTATTTGATCTCACAAGAATATTGTTACTATTCAATTGTTTGTTTCAGTCTTTATACTGTATTTATCTGCGGTATGATATGTAACCATGTCTAGGTTAGTCTATGAAAAGGCATATACTATGAAATTTAGAGCGAGGGGCTTGTCTTGAAAACAATTTGTAAGTATGTGCTAAATGTTTTTGGTAGAAACTTTGGATAAAATTGATTTCGTGTGAACCAATTTTAACTGAAAATGCATCTAAAACCAATTATTTATATTGACAATTTTCAATGAAATAAAATTTATACAAATAACAGCAATTACGATCGAAACTTCAATACGCTGTCATAGCAATTAAGTTAATATAAAATACATTTCAAAACAATTAACTGAGTGAATATGACTTAACTTAGTTTCTAACAAGTATTAAATTTAATTAAAATGAAAGTGAAACTAATATGCTCGATTGTGAACTTTACGAAATTTATGAAAATATTTAGAAAATAAATGAATAAATAAACAAATTGTAATATCTTTAATATTTTATATTGCCATCTTCGACGAAATCCAGTTAAGTAGACAAAATGGTAGTCTGAATTTCCATTTCTACACGAAAAATGATACAAACAGTCTTTGTGTTATCAACAAAGTTCAGTCTACAAGATCAAGCTACATGTATTTACATATTTCAAATGGAATAACATTATAATAAAAATTAAGTCGGTCGTGAACATATATTTTATTCTTAAGCTTACTTACCTGTTGACCTTTAAAAGTGCTATTAGCTTGTTTGTGCCTATCGGTGCTTCCTCTAATAATTACACTCTTGTGGTTAATTTCAAATGGAGTTTTATCTTATTGTTGTTTCTCATCTTGTGGATAATTTTAAATGGAGTTTTATCTTATCGTGGTATCTCATGATAATAAAAAAAAATAATTGGCCGAAAACCTTCATAACAAAGTTTATTGTCACAAGTAGTGAGTATCAATTTACACAAAAGAACTATCTTTGTCATGCTGAAATATAAAGTACATTTATACATATTCTCTATCGTTATCACTATTTTCGTAAAATTTAAAATTCTTCCATGAGGACAGGAAAACGCACTAAAATGAACTATGACATCAAGAGTAATTTGAATATTATCGTTTTCTTAACAAAATGCAGGGTACAATGAGACGATAAATGTGTGCTAGTATACGAATTATAAAATACGAATTTATTTTTAATTGATTGATTGATTGTTGGTTGCTTAACGTCCAGTGGCAAATATTTCATGCTTGTTCAGAACGAGAAAAAATTTACAACACATTAATATGTAGGTCCTGTAATATAGGCCGTCCGGGATTAACGTCTGGTAAATTTGAACTGCCACTGGAAAATGAGGGTATATTGGATAGGGACAGAAATTTTCCTATGCAACTGGCCACCCACGGACCCTTCAAAAAGTTGTTACAATGGTTCTTAATTTGCAGAGAGTGTGGCACTCTCTCTACATGAGACATCGGACACAACGTCCCCATTCTGACCGGACGTGACTGCGTACATGCACATCCCATATAGCCAAACGGACGCCCCACAAGGGTTTATATTGCGGGTCGGAAGGATACCAAAGTTTCACCACTGACCACTATTGGGTGCAAATTAAAACAGAATGACCAATTGTAGGAAAAATAAATAAAAGTGATAAATGAAAATGAATGAAAAATGTTTAACACATATTTGCTTCAAAAGTAATGATAATATGGAATAACATGCATGCTTGATTGTCTTTGTTTAACATCCAGTTGCAAATATTTCATACAAATTTAGGACGAGAACAACTTTAAAATTGCCTTGCAACCGGTCACTTACGGATATTGATTGTAAGGGTCTTTTAAAGTGTAGACAGCATATCATTCTCCCTATACACGAGTTGTCGGTATAAGCGTTCCCATTCCAACTGAAGTGGCTACGTATTTATACATCCCGCACAGCTAAACGTATTGCCCCTCTATATCTTGGGGTTTAACCACTTGATGTGACTTAAAGTCTATACTTCAGTCACCCCTTGGTGTGTAATTCCATGCTTGAAATCCATGCACTTAATGTTTCTTTGAAGTAGCGTTATATTTCGGGGGATTTTAGAGAAAAAAAATAGCTAAAATTAAAAGGTCAACGATTCTTTAGAGTCTGGAAGAAAATGAATGTAATCCCAAGACAAAATTTAATCAAGATTCTGAATTGTAAGCCGATAGTCTTCTGTCAAATGGAAATCAACAATAAGAATCGTATTGCCACTCTTGAAACAATTCAGTGCAGTTACTACTAAATGAAAAGTTAACTGTACATTGTTTTCCCTTATTATTCGTAGTACATTATGGAAATCGCCAATTATTCCCTAGTAATACCACAGATGAATAACAATATATCCGTCTGGGATAATATGCACAGACCGATCTATAAGATATTAAACAGCAATAATAAGTAAAGGAGGAAAACAAACGTAATCAAGTTCAGAAAAACAAAAAAAGATTTATATATATTGTTCGTCAATGTAAAACTATAGGCATTACAATACGTCAGGGATACATTTGTTGTCTAATATATATATATTACATTTTCAGCTTATTTAAGTTATTATTTTATGGGGACTTGTGTCAATACTTATATATGTCAAGATCAAAATCGTCTCAAAACTATCTTTTCTTCTATTAAAAAATCGTAAATTCAACAAACAAACCTTTATGAGTTTCCGTGGATATCAGCACGATATACTAATTAAGTGTCGCTGATTTAGTTTTATTTAAAAGAATTGAAAATCCTAATCATTATCATTATTTGTTGTTAGTTACCGTCATTTAAAGATTACATTACATGTATGTTTCATAAGAATCTGTACTTTTGATTGGCTGAAAGCATTCGCGAGGCTTTCCAATATCAAATTGTATTTCTCAACATTCATGACAACACGTGCTTCCCATGACAACTTCACAACAATGCATAGGAAAACAAACAAAAAGTTGTTTATAGCTCATAAATTTCATGGTTGTAGCCTACAAATGTTCATACAAAAAGTTCTTCGATTTACGCTTTTACATCCCAATAAAATTACAAAAAAGAAAAACTTGCAATTCTTAAATATAAAATTATTGATATCTTACAGAATGATTGTTATGTAATTACGCACGCGCGGTACGATAGAACTACATAACTATATTTCTATTAACATTTGTAAACTGTCTACCTGTCACATTCTTTGAAACATCAGATGATACCCATGATAGTATCATGCAAATTAAATCGATATGAATATATCCTGCTTTCTGTTATACCGAAAGACAGAGTCGAATTTTCAACTTGATGGCTCACAATGCATTAATCCATATCACACTAATCGGGGATTTTATTCTGACTCCGAGCCGAAAAGCCTTTGCTCCAATTCCTAATTGCCATGTAGTAGGCGCATATGCTGCACAATCAATTTTTAAAGTTTTTGAATTGACACCGTCTGAACTGAAAATTTTACAAAAATAACATCGCAACTACATCAGGCAAAATGGACCCTATCTGATTTTTGTTATTCTTTTCACGACGTTTGTTTATACAACTTAAGTTTATCTTTTTATAGCTTCCCGTTGTGTTCTTTCTGTTTCTAATAAAAAACCATTTACTCTTTTTTTATAAGAAACCTTTTGCATTCAAAGCAGTCATAAACATTCGATGTAGAAACGGAACTGGGTTTATACATCTATGGTTTACATAATTTTATGGGATTTGAGCTGTTCTCAATGCAGTCAATTAAACTCTCAAATGAGGTCAACCATCTCCCTACAGTATTATGGAAGTATCAGTGGAATTAACCATGACCTAAATGCATTACAAACGACTACTTCTAAATCTACTAATTAATGAAATCTTTAGTAGTTGCAAGTAAATATAAAGGTCATGGACAGCTCATTTCAGACGTCCTTGACCACCATCATGGCAATCTAAGTATCAGAATATTTTGACTTTAAAAGGATAGCAGAGGACATGCCAGCGTTGGTATTTAAAAATTATGTTAACGTATTGACATTTATTTTTGACGTATTTATCAATTCTTTGGCAAGAATAATAGTATTATTGACGCAATTTATCAAGGAACGATTAGATGAGTGCTATAAATTGGATTGTTTCAATAAAGATTGTGGCAAATAAACTCGCTATTTCAAGTTATTAAAGTCGCAGTAGTTGCTATTCCGATTCTAATGCCATTTCCAGTTCAAGTAGTTCACAAAACAAAAAGAAAGATAACGGGGATCAACAATAAAACAAAGAAATAAAGACAACACCATGATGAACAGAAAAAAGACAAAAAGATGAAACAACAAACTACAAAACACTATGAAGAAAAGTAAAGATTGACCAACACAAATATCCGTCCTTAATCTGAATGAAATCAGATGCTCCAGTGATGTAATAAGGTCCTGCTCCACTAGTGGCACCCGTAGTGTTACTCATGTCATGTAAAAATGCGATTATATCTTGTGTTCGGTGATGGTCATAAACGAGGACAAGGAGGACAGGATTGTGGCTACAAAAAAATGGAACTTATTTTGTGGTCATCTGTGACACAGATATCCCATAACGATCACCCTATAGTCATGTTGTTGTGCGTAAAACTTCTGTTTAATTTACTTTAATTTTACCCTGAAGAACCCTTGGTTCAATTTGGTCCTGGTAAGATTTCAAATGGATAATGCAATCATTACCGTTCAAGTTTACTTAGCTAAATTCACACATCTTTCCTTGTTTTAAATCGTTCTAGTCGCACCAATATATAAATAACACATAGCTGAGAGGGTGATAGAGCAGATTGTTACCCCGAGAAAACATTGTCAACTGAGGCGAAGCCAAGGTTGACAATGTCTTTTCGAGGGGTAACAATCTGCTCTATCACCCTCTCAGATATGTGTTATTTAATTTATTATACTGAATGTTCTGTTATTACTGTCTATTAAATTTCAAATTCAAAGTAATAAACTATGTCGACTTGTACATAACAATCATCCGTATTCATAAAGCGCACACTTAAGCAAGCGTCTTCGCGAAGGGTAATAAGAGTATTTGCCATGGGTTAGAGTAAATTGTCCCCCTCGTATTAACCAATCAAAATCTGGCATTTTGACATGAAGTATAATAATAAAGAATAACAAATGCACTTAACTTCATGGTGTATTTCAAAAATTAACATGTCATTGGGACCAATACTTTCAAATGAAATTGTTTTTAATCTGGTTTTACAATGCGTAAAACCTTCAACATTTACGACAGTTTTTTCCAATTCCACTCATTTATGCATCTTGTACAAGAGTCCCCAATTAGTCATTAAATTACAGAGTATTAAAATATACCCTGCACAACAAAACGGATGTGCATATGCGTCAAGTGCCAAGAGCTCGTGTACAAAGAATACCACCGTGCATCAGCGTTAATTTAGCGTCTGAAGTCAGTCCAGTCGAATCAATCGTATTTCTATTCTACCATTGTAGAATCCTAACTTATTAGATGAAGCTTAATCCTTCCTATAGGTACAACCTGTCAATGCACTTTAAATCAATAAAAGAAGCTATAGATTACCTTATTGTTAAGAATTGTTAGTTATATTGTTTTGTAATTATTGCCGGTCGAACGAAGAGCAATGAAATATAAATACCAAAGTGTATTCAATGTTTAAGACGCAAATAAAAATCAAACCAAAACAATCAATTTTGTATAATTATCACTTGGGTAAATTAAATAGGTAATCGGTTTCATGCTAGCTATAAAACATAGAGTTCAGTTTCTTACCCATTTGAATGAGATTTATTTAGAAAATGTTTCTTCAACGAATGATACGTGTTTTCCTAACATCTGTCTGAATAAAGACTTGCATGTATATGTATACCGGGGCACCTGAGATCACCCCCGGTTTTTTTAGTGGGTTTCGTGTTGCTTGCTCGGTCTTTAGTTTTCTATGTTGTGTTTTGTATACTGTTATTTGTCTTTTGGTCCTTTTTTTTGTTTTTTTTTAATGGCGTCGTCAGTTTATTTTCGACTCACGAGTTGGAATGTTTCTGTGTTATCTTTCGCCCCTCTTTTACATTTAAGGTCGAATAATTTATTCTTCAATCATTTCTCATTTTACCAAATATATTGCAAGATTTACCGTCACGTAATGGTCCAAATGTGCAAACAAATTAACTTGATTTGGTATCTAACTTATTGTGATTTAAGAAATATTGTTAATTGTAATAAGTAGCTAATACGGTTACTTATAAACGATGTCAATCATGCATGACTGTGTCGGCAAATTTTCTTGCAACTGTATTGTGAAATTTTACTTGCATCAGATCAGAAGATATGAAAAAAATCTCGATTTCTTAGGTGAAGCTGTTTGATTCAGAGACTTAATACTGGAACTACTTGTGATATAATAATAAAAAGATGTGTTATGATTGTCAATGAGATAACTCTATACAACAAACCAAATGTCGTTAACGTTAGCAACTAAAGGTCACCGTACGACCTTAAACATTGAAAAATACACCGCATAGCAAGATTTAAAAGATCCCGAATGACACATATAAAGCAATTCAAACGAGAAAACTAACGGCCTGATTTATGTACTAAACAAATAACGAAAAACAAATATGATAACAAACGACAATCACTGAATTACAGGCTCCTGACTTGGGGCAGGCACATATAGAATGTGGCGGGGTTAAACATATTTGCGGCGCCCAACTTCCCTAAGCCAGCTGATTAATTTCTGTTTTAAGATTTGGTATTTTTTTTTTAGAATGCCTTAATTTACCACTTGCCAAATTATTGGTTAACGAGTGAAAAGTGTATGCTGTAAAGGAAATAAAAATGTCACGAAATATGTACACACAATGGTAACGTTTCACGATTATCTTTTTTTCTCCTGAAATAAGAATTTGACAGATTTGACAAGTACTATTTTACAGACTTTATGCAGATATTGAAATAATATCTCCATAGTTCTGAGAACAATTTCTTGCAAGACTGGTAAGATTCTATCGAAAATGCACTGGCGCAACTTTGTTAAGAATTCGTGAAGTGTTTTCTTAATGAAGATTTAAAATGTCAACCACATTTAAAGTAAAAGTTTCGTTGATCTTTTAATGAACTCATTAGCTTCTGTATGATTAAAGTTTTTTTAAGTTTATATCAATGCAGTGTTGCAGTATTGTCTGTTTCGTCAACAATATGAAATTAATGAAAATGTAAAAGTTTTGCTCAATAAAATGTGGGAGAAAACAATGTAATTACGGTATATTACTTGAAAATGTTAACCATCCAACACTGATTATTTATAATTTGATCTATCTTTTTAATTCTAACGATCATTGGTTTTCAATTGGTTTTAAATATGATTGTAATTTTTGATAAATGTTCTTTCCAGAAACTCAACGCTTATAAGATTATACATTAATGGTAAAGACGACGATGTATAAATCTGCTGGTTAATTTTTACAAGCGCTTAATAATGATTTAAGTCACATTTTTCCAAACAAAAACACCAAATAAACAGTAATTAAAAAATCACATTTTAATTAATTAAAATCATAATTATTTGTCTTACCTTCTTCTGTTTTTGGATAAATATCTCTCTTTCATGTTAAATTACAACTGTGTTCATGTCACTACTAAGCAATTCAATAATGAAATTGAGGATCTTACCTGATATTAAAATCGCGTGCTTGTGTAAGCGCTTAAAACATTCAAAAGAGACAGAGTATCTGGTTGGTTCGTATTTTCAAGTCATCGAAACGGTTTTTTTAATCACGATCAAATCGCTGAAGACAGGTGTGGGATGGAACTGTTATTGTCTAATTTATCACCAACGTTCAATGTTCTTTTATGTAATACAGAAGAAATTAATTTCCTCGACAGAAAGATATTATTTACACTTGTCTTTCTAGAAAATGTTTAACCTCACGTTGGATTTGTATCTTAATAATCATAGCAATGGAAATTTACATAGAAATATGAAACAATTGATCCTTTTGAAATAAAATTAATGAGACTCGATGTCTTCGTGTCAAATATTGAAATTTGATATAATCTCAAGTTTAATCACTTTGACAACTGGTTTGATGAATTTAAAATCACCAAGCTCGCTACATTTATGAGTAAGAGCAAAGATTGGTCGGCTAGGGAAATTGTGCCCGGTTAGTGTGACATGTTAATAGGCTTTCACGTAAAAAAAAAAATACAGTAGCCGTGTCTGTCCTGTACGAAGCAGGGTTCATATGCATTTCTCATTAACATGTTCTTGTCTCGATATACACGTGATGTTACCAATGGACGTTAAATACCAATCTTTCATAATCATCTGCAAATTCAAATATTATTCCGCGAAATGAACCGTATCGTTTTAAAACACTTCGCTAAAAAAAACTGATTAAAAACACATTATAGTTATCGTGTAGTTGTTTCCACTATCGCAGTTTATCTTCTGTAAAATATTTAAACATTACAATCTGCACTGCAATGAACTTGGTCTGAAGGTTGCATTAAAATTAAAGCTATTGATGATTGTTATTTGCTTAACGTGCAGTGGCAAATATTTCATGCATATTCAGACGAAAACTAATCAACAACAAAATACAAAATATAGGATTTACAATGTGACCGGAATGAAGCTTAAGAGCGGAACATGTAGATTGCCATTTGAACAAGGTGTTGTTGGGTAGTTTTAGAAATTCAGTGTTAACATCCTTAACCGTCTTAGGTCAACATAATTATTTGAGGTTCCTTTGCACAACATGTATTCAACGCCAATATTACTTTATACATTAAATATCTACACTATACTTACTAACAATAAAACAAGCGTAATTTAAATGTTTAATTATGATTGTAAAGGTTTTAGAAAAGAGAGGCTGAAGATATCAAAGAGACATTCAAACTCATAAGTCGAAGCCAAATTGACAACGCCATGGCAAAAAATGAAAAAGACAAAAGAAAAGACAAAAGTCTTCTAAACACAACACCGGAAACTAAAGACTGAGCATCACGGACCCAAGGAAAAAAACTGGGGATGATCTCGGGTGCTCCGGAAAGATTAGCAGATCTTGCTCCACATGTGACATTTTTAAGTTATGAATTATTCTTCTTTACACCTTAAGAGTACAGTCTCCTTTGGCAAATTGAACCTAGGAGTGTGTTAATTGTAACGTTCTGTTTAAGAGTCTTTTGTGTTGATGCTCTCAAATGTAAAATATCTAAAGCTGTTTAAACTGTTCCTCACCAGTTAAGTGTTATTCCAGAATATTTTTATTTGTGTGACATGCACACATTGGTTTACATAGTGCACATTTTAAACTATTAAGTTTGATAACAATTAAAAGTAATTCAAGTTGTACATAAACATTTTTATTTTGAATAGGTGCTGGTAGCCATTAATTCGACCAATTATACATATTCTGGAAAACGATACCCTAGGTGCTCCACTATTAAAAGAGTAACATACAAGAAACTAAACTGAACTAGACACGACACGACACGCGCACTTGAATCGATACTCACACACGTCATGTTATATTGTCTTTTCGGAACTAATCTTGATAAGGTAATTATCAATATTCAGGATTTCCACAGCATATTACTTGTAATAACTTTTGAATACATTTCAAGTTAAGATAGGCTTTACTGTTGATATTTCCACCTTGTAACTTGTGGGTGAGCTTATACATAGGTTTAACCTGTTGTTCAATTATTTTGTTATTATCAATAAAAATGTTTCAAATTGTAAACATTTACTAAAAGCAACTATGCAAGGGGGTGAGGTCTGCTATGAATCTATAAAACCAGGTTTAAAAAGAAAAAAAGCCTGTACAAATTCAGGAATAATACAATTGTTTTAAATTCGTTTTCCGTTGGTTAATGAAGTTAAACTTTTTATTTTGTCAGTTTTGTCATGGACTTACCCTTTTTGAATTTACTTTTGAGTTCGGTATAGTGTTAATAATTTTTTGCGCAAGTATTTGAGTATTCTTGGAGTAATCAATACTTTTTTAGTGCAATGTAAATGCTGTTCAAAATTTAAGATTGAAAAGAGTACTAGTACTATTTACAGTAATTCTCTACGTCTCGTTGGAATATACAGATGCAAGTGCCCTTTTTCTTCTTTTTTGGGGGGGAGGGGGTGGGGTTGGGAACATTGCATACACCAATACGTAAAATAAGACAGGATTATACTCTCCATAGAAAATAAAAATAAGACCTGTAGTATTATTCGATTTATTTGAAAGGTTAATATAATAATGAAATATAGGGAAATTGACGCACATGTTAGGTTGAAATTGGCACAAATGAAAGACTTTGTTGCGCAAATAAAAGGGTAATCGACATACAAAAAAAGCAATTAACCCTCAACCCTTTTAAAATGAACCTCAAACAAAGAAAATCGCCATTTTATCATATGAAAGGAGAATGTTCTTATATTACTTTAAAAAGACTATTGAACTCAAACAGAATAAAACCAAATATGGTTTCAGGAATATGACAGTTGTTTTCCATTCGTTTGATGTGTTTAAACTTTTGTTTTTGCCATTTTATAAAGGACTTTCCGTTTGAATTTTCCTTGGAGTTCGGTATTTTTGTTATTTTACTTTTTGATACATGATGCATGCAACTAGATGTAAATAATACTTCTTTTTCATCGGATTACCTAAAGTTATGTTGACTTAATATTTATTTTGGTTGAAAGGCCATGAAACTTTTTCTTAAAAGACTGATGACATAGTATCACCGACTACACACTACAATGGCCATCGTTACCTAAAATTATATCATTCGTCTGATTTTCCAAAGATTGAAAATAGTTTCAATAGTAGCTATTAACATAAAAAGTCAATTAAAGCCAAACCTGTAAATAAAGATAACACTTGGGAATAGTGAAAATTGACCTTATAAGAGATGTGACCTTTGAATTAAGGTTCAAAATACATAGGTGGACAAGAGGAGGATGACCTGACAACGCGTGTTTGACTAATAGAGGTGACCTTTATTGCAGGTTTGACTGTAATGGACGTGGCCATATTTGTTGACAATCGAAACTTTTTATTTTATCCAGTCGATACTCTAACGTATACATGAAACTGCGCGCTCCTATTACAGTTTGGATTAGTCTTATCCCTACGGAGATATTTAATGCTCGTCTGGCGGATAGCATAGCTAGTCCACGTGTTCGTCATGATATTGTGTTAATAAAATGGCTACATTGTTTTAACAAATAGATCACGTTTATTGGAATATAAACTGTTAAATGTGCGATAAGTAAGAATAAGTATACACCGACGAGGGCGTTAGTCCGATTGGGTTTATCTACTTAACACCAAGGTATTATGGTTGATTCAATAATTTAGGAGGTGCCTTTCAGCAATTGACGTTATTTTATGGAAAAAAAGTTATAAATGCAGGATATCGAATTACAGTTAATGACATTTCGGTTTTAGTTAGGCTTAATATTTCTAAATAAGAGTATACTTTCTGCATTTACTATCTCTCTTATTATAGACCTATCGCTTTGTATGAATATAAAAATAAGGAGATGTGGTATGATTGCAAATTACATAACTATATTTAAGGTGGCACCTAACACTACAGGGAGATAACTCTGTAAAAATCAGCTAAACGTTTTAATTACGTTGTATTGTTAAGGAAATATTAAGCTTCTCAATGATCAAAATTAGTGTTTGTCAAACTGCTATATCATCAATGAAATTTTTCTGATAAAGTGGTTGGTTCAAATTTTTTGAAATTTTTATATTTTTGTCAAAGGGTCAAAGTAAACATTTTGTCAAAATTTTATGAAAATTAAACGAGCCAAATTAATATTAGTCAAGGTGTTGGGTACCACCTTAAGAACCAGGTATAGGAAAAGGATGTAAAAAGCTTTATCTGAAGAATTCTTATGAAGGTAGACTTAATTTATTAAAATAAAACTGAAAGATAAGGTTCAATTCATACCGGTTGATATATTTAATATAAGCATCATATACAATGATTGATATTTTTCTAAGTATTTTTGTTCCACTTTTATGCTGTGTATTAAAGCCACACACCACTTACTTAAAATTTGACATCATTTCTTGACAGAACTGAATTCATATAAATCTTATTACAAAACATAAACGTACTTACATTCAGTCTAATGAAACACGATTTTGAGAATAAAAATAAAGAAACATTACGTGTTTATTTTATATTAATTTGAAGATATCCCACACAATTAATTAAGAATGAAAAATAAGTACAATGAATTCACAAAAATAAATGTAGGAGGGCGACCTGTGTGAATACCCCCAGGAATTTTTTCACAACAAATACACTGATACAGAATAAATCAGTTACAACATAGAATGGTGCTCAAACTTTCGGTAACCTGTAGCTTGAAAAGGACAAGACGGGTGGTGGTTTTAATTGCTGTTACACATCTTTACCCCGTACTTGTAGATGTTTTAATGGAATCGCACTAACTTGACCATTATACAGTTTAGGGGGCGGTAAATTACAATTGTCATACACACCTTCATTGATTGAATAGAAATCTGAATTAAAATGCAATTTAATGTTATGGCGATATGTAGTGAGTATGGTTTTAAAGGGTAATGCTAATTTCGCCATTCATACATTTTATTACTTTATTTGTCATTCTCCGCCAGAGTTTCTCACGATTGATTTTTTTTACAATAATCGTCGAAGGGATTTTATTTCGGAAATAGCAAGTACAAGCTACCTTTCAATTCATAGAAGTGGTAGATCCGCTTAAGCCATGTTAAACTTTGCAGTTTTGATAAACTTATCATTCTTATAGCAGAAACAACAGCAACAGATGAACATTGGTTCAATAAGTTCATTTTGAAATTCATTTTTGGATATGTTTTAATTTCATTTTGTCAAGTAATAGGGAGCAAACGTTGATACCTTTCATGTAAAAAATTTACACCAAATATTTGTTCGCATTTTTGAATTTACAAATTATGTCTGTTTTACGACAACTTCTTTGTTGTGATCTGCAGATTTACAACTCGTCAAACTATAATAGGATTAACAAATTACCTTATTGACAAATTACTGTTTATCTACGACGAAGAAGTACTCTTAATAGTAAAATAGTAAAGCTGCATGTTATGAATTTAATCATTATAAATTTAAAGATCGGATTGCTTAACTTTTAATGACAAATACTATATGTAAGACACAGTTGACAAAATAACACATACACATCTCTAATAACAACAGGAAAGTGGATGAGACAGTATATTGGCGTATTATCACTGTAGAATAAAGGCGTTCTACGTATAATTTATGAATTTCCACCAATAACAGGCCAAATGGGTCTTGCTATATGTACATGTATACCGACTGAAATTGATTTTCATACGCTGCTTTTGAACTACTATTGGTTCATTGTTTTTCAAAAATTTCAAACGGAACTGATCCATTTATTAAAAAATAAAACAGCTCCTCACCTCATTCCCCTTGAATAAAGAGTAGTCGGTGCCTCATTTTGTCTCCAAATCCAAGTTAAACCAAGCTTTCACCCCAGCTTATGTTATTTTGTACCTATATATATAATCGAATCTCTGTCATGTGTTGTGAATGAGTTTATTTGATGAATGACTTCCTTTATAGACGCGAAATGAAACAATAACTAACGTGATAAATATCATACAACTTCTTAGAAGTCAATCACATGTCACGTGTCTACATATTCAATCACGAGTCACGTGTCTCAATGAAGTCCTCCCTGCGTTATGATGTAATAGATACACATAAGCTCGAGGTATTTGAAAATATTATATTCTGGTCATTCTGGAATGTAAACTCAGGAAGTAAATGTTTGCTATATAACATAAACGGTACCAATTTTTCTGCTCCAGATGCGCATTTCGACAATCAATGTCTCTTCAGCGATGCTCGAGGCCAAATATTTGAAAATCCAAAGCTTATTAAAAAGATGAAGAGCTATAAACCAAAAAGGACAAAAAGTATAGCCAAAGCCGGGCAAGGAATCAAAGCTTTGCATGAGGGAGAAAATTCCTTAATTTAAAAAAAAAAATCCAAAATTTGGAACAGCAGAGGCATCTACCCAGTGGTAGTAATAACATAAACGGTACCAATTTTTCTTATGTACTTAATTCAAAATTTTTGACTTTCATGTTCTGCCTTTTATCATTTAGTGCATTTAGGTCTCGTCCTGGTTGCAGCAGGGGCGGTATTGTTTCGCTTTATTGTATATATCATCTCTCTTGCTTTGATGTTCTCTCATTTGTTTTTAAAATACTAAGCTGATATATTTAAACACTTTTAACAAAAGATAAGAACATTTGCATATTCCTTGCATATTGTTGTATTTATCTTAAAAATTTCGAAAAAAAATATATTTAATAAAAGATCTTGTAAACAAACATTAGGTATGATCGGGTTTTGACATTCAGTTCATGCACGTATGCCGTTTCCTACATGGTCATACAAGAGGGCGGTCCTATCTAAGAATTAACCGAATATGTCAGTAGTTGAAATACATTTGCAGTTTGCCCATATAGAAATAACAAAATTCAATACGATACAGTAATACAAAACTAACATATCTAGGATTTTACTGTTAGAAGTATACCTAGTTCTACTAGATGTGTGCATATTTTGAGTGATTAAAATGTTGACTTTTGTACCCAAATTTTTCAAATCTATTAAAAAAAATTGACCTATTATGTCTGTCTGTTTTGCTCACACATTGTTGTCAATATAATGGAATTCTATGCGACTTTGCAAATGAGAGGTTTATCTAGCTTTAAAACCAGGTTATTCCACCATTTTCTACATAAGGGAATGCCTGTACCAAGTCAGGAATATGACAGTTGTTTTCCATTCGTTTGATGTGTTTGAGCTTTTGATTTTGCCATTTGATAATTCGGTATTTTTGTTATTTAACTTTTTGCAGAATACGGATGGAAATAATAAATATTAATCATTTTAATGTTTTATTTTTTTTAAACAAAAACTTAACAAAGAATGTTTGTATTAGAAGTACATAGCTCTAATACATGTGTGCATATTTTGAAGTATGTGCATATAATTTGACAATGATTCAAAATTTTAATTTGTTTTTAACACGCAACTATAACTTGGATTTTTTCTTTATAGAAGTACCTAGTCCTTATATATTTTTGCATATTTTGCAGTTGTGCATAGAAATAATAAAGATAAATTATTCCAATGAGTTTTATTTAACACGAAACTATAACTAGGAATTTCACTACCAGAAAAATCTAATTCTTATGTACACGTTTTGCAATAGGTGATATGAAAAAATAAAGATAAATCTATTTAACAAGTTTCTTTCAACGCGAAACTATAACCAGGAATTTTGCTATTAGAAGTATCGAGTCTTAATAAATGTGTGCATTTTTCTTCTTTCTTTTAACCCGTTACTAAATATGTATGTCCTCACGACAGGAACAAAGGATATGATTAATGTGGATATTTTTATCTTTTGTAAAAAAGTATAATCTAAATGACTTTGAAGTAAGTTTATTTTCGGCACTCAATTTTTGAATAGCATGACGCTCCATGGGTCTGGTCATGGCCTTTGTCAAACCATGACCTGGATATTTGTAATTTTTCATTTCATTGAGATTCAATGCAGCATATGGATAAATTATTTTCTTAAATCAAATATATACATGTTTAACTTGTAAACACTTTCTCCTAATTTCTATTCATATCTCAGAATCTATTTTAAGATATGTAATAGAGTAGGAAAGTGTGGTCTAAAATCAACACTTCCGTACATCGCAGCTAAAATAGGCAAACTTTAATTAATACATGTACACATCTTATGTTTCATCTCATTTTACATCAATCTAAAAGAAAATTAAATATGTACTCAAAATTTTATTTGAAAAGTTATATTTTTGAGTAGGGATCTACACACATAAATCGATACTTTACCATAAATATAGACCATAAAGTGACAGCTCCGATTCCACCCGTGTTTGTTTAAGAACAAAAATTACTGTAATGGCCCACAATATAATTCTGAGTAAAGGAATTATGATAAACAGTTTTATGTTACGTAGGCAGAGACAAATTTTAAAATAGCATTGACAAAAAGGAATATTTTTTTTCGTGAAATGCCGATAATATTTATATATAGAGGCTTCAGGTAATGTTTATTCTTAATTGTCTAAGGAACTATTTCGCGCTTATAATTAATAAAAAAAAATTGCATTGTAATGTTTCTGCTATGACAGGTGAAATGATACATAAAGACTGTTTGATTGTTGGTTGCTCAACGTCCAGTGGAAAATATTTCATGCATGTTCAGGAGGAGATACACAAAGAAGGGGCGTTGTAAAAACAAAGTATAATACTAAAACATTGGACGAATTTGTTGAATAAATATATAAAGTATTTGGAATATTATCTAAATTTACCCAGCTTAATATGACAGAAAGAGATATAGGATGACCGTCAATTAGATTCAATCCTTTCTTTTCCATAAAACGTATATAAAAGTGTAAATTTTAAAGTAATGCAAGATACACACAGGGGAATAAAATGAAGAGAAAAAAGAAAAGAAAAGAAAAACACGGAAATCAAACTTACCATTGACTGAAACTGAGCCTTCGAATGTGAAAAGCCTAAGGATCTTAACGTAACGATTAAACTCAATATCCTCAAAAAGGCACACCAAAATGAATAATTGTTTTTACACTTAAATTATAATACCAACACTATAAGGATAATAGTATCGTTTTTTCAAATTTGTTAACAACAATTAAGTGGATAAAATAAACCACCTAATACTTATTTTAACTAGTAAGTTTTTTCGTCGAGTATAGATTTTCACTGATAACCACTTGAATCCAGGACAGGGACATCACCAAGCACATTTCATTACAATATTAGACCTTTTGTTCGGGTACATTGCAGTAGACGATTATCTTGTCAACAGACTCGATTACTATCCCTTTTGAGTACATGTGATTCTTTATGGATTACGAGATGTAAACATTATAATACTACTGTTATTTCTTAATAGAGAGGAAAATCGCTTATTTGTTGCTGAGTATATTTCGACCTAATTATAGTTATAATAAATTGCATAGAACATCAAAGTCAAGCTATTTTAAGCTAACCCATTAATTAAAACATAAACATCAATTGACTTTGCCCTTAACATCCTACTGAAAATCTATTTTTAGAACGCTTAATTTTGATTGGCTTCAAACGTTTGTTTTTTGACAGAAATTTTTCAATATTATAATAAAATTATCTTTTTCACCGGTATCATGCAAGGATGGCATGAACTTCAATCCACGAAAGTGTGATATATAAATGTGTTAAATATGGGCCAACATACATTTACAATGGTTGTTGTGCATGCGCTCTTACAATAAATGTTTTCCTTTAATACAAGAAATATGCAAAAGCAGTTAATATGACGAATTATACCCAATGAATTGGACATTTCCGGTTGTTGATAATACGTATGTGATGTTTTCTCGAATATATATTCAGATCATTTAGGTCTAATTTATCTACATGATCTATGTAAAATCTGAAGTGTATAAATTTATATTATACAATGCACGATTAAGTCAACGTTATAATTGTTCTTTGGCTTTAATATTTCTTTTTGTGGAAAATCAAAAAAAAACCAACAATTTTTTCAACCCTATTTCCCTCAAGTCTCGTAATTTCGTTCGAGCCGTTCATTTCGTTTAACGACGTGTAACTGAACGGACTTTCCAGACGATAGGAATAACCAAAATAGCATCGAATTGGTCAGAGAAAATTCTGGCGACTTTGTTTAAATTTTGATTGATGAAAAGAAAACGTTTATTCAAAGAACTGTCGTTTAGTTTTATGTAAAAGTCACCAAAAAAGGCAAAGTGGGTTTAAATTTTTACTAAAAGCCCTTGACGACAGACTTTACTTGTGGATCTTTCTTATCCATAACTTTTTTTTTAATTTCTTTGTGTGTGTGTGTGTGTGTGTGTGTGTGTGTGTGTGTGTGTGTCATCTAGGGTAACTAGTATTTCCCTTTACGAATAAATAAATTCAGACCAGATTTAATTTTTAAGTGGATAGTATTAATTTTACACTGTTGATTTTATCAAAATTAATGAAGTTAATCAGAAGAACTTGCTCCAATCGCCAAACAAGAACACAAAAAATACAAAGCAGTGAAATGAAATGATATGCCAATATATAAACGATTAGGTTAATTTAATTTGTTCTCTTAACGAATCTTTCAATGGAAACTTTATGTTTATACAATAAAGAAGAAAAAACTATGATAAAACTGGAAAATTATACATACCTGTGTTACAAAATAGTAAAGTTGGCAATGTATAGTTGTATTTCACTCGAGAGCTTTTACATGTACACGTTCACCGTAATGGATCTTCTGAAACACCTCCAACCGAATTGAATTGATAATACACTGTACAACAAGCACCGTACAAACATATGTAGATGTCCTTGGTGGATAGCTGTTTCATTTGCAATCATACCATTCCATATTTTTATACTTGTTTATTTTTCAGTCAATTAACAGGTTTGCTAGCAAACATCCAGTAAAATGGCTAGGTAACTGACCTTATTTAGCAATATTCCGTTTAAGGAATGACAAACGGAAATACCTCAAGGTAGTTGGCAATAATACGATAAGAGTTAAAATTGCGCGCTAAAGTTTGATGCTGATTTAGAGGTCCTTTTTATAAGATATGCAATGAAATTACCACTGGAAGTATAGGATTATGCGACGCGCATTAACACATTAGAGGATTAAGGTGCTACCAAACACCTTGACTAAAATTAATTTAGCTCGTTGTATAATTTTCATAAAATTTTGACAAAATATTTACTTTGACCCTTTGACAAAAATATTAAAATCTAAAAAAAATTGAACCTCACACTTTATCGGAAAAATATCATTGGATATATAGCAGTTTGACAAACACTAATATTGATCATTGAGAAGCTTTATTTTTCCTTAACAATAGAACGTGATTAAAACGTTCAGCTGATTTTTACAGAGTTATCTCCCTGTAGTTTTATGTACCACCTTAAGTATAGACGAAATCCAACTGGGCATTTGTTGCTACTTTTATTCTAAAATGGAAAAAGACACCAGAAATCAGAAAAAAGAAATATTCATATAACAGCCGTGCCTTATGGAAGATTTTACAGCGAAAATGCCAAAAATTTCAAGATGCTTTTACAATCTAAACCACGGGATGCAAGACATTACAGTATTATCGTGCTGCATATGACGATGTCACCATCAATTTTTTTTATACTTTTTCATGCACAAAATTTATTTTCTCTTGTCATGGTTATTGATACAATATCGTACAACATTCCACAAAGCAGACATAGGTTGAAAACATATTAATACATGTATGACCACCTTATTGTTTTCCCTTATAAATGTATTTATATGTAATGAAAAAAAAAAATTCAGATTCCAACATGAGGTATACGTTACAGCCAACAATTAATATAAATAAAGGTTTTAATTTTGGCATATTCTCGACAGAAAGTTTATTTTGTGCACTTTTTAAAAATATCAAATTTCTATAGAATATCAGAGACAGTAAATAACATATAAGAGGTTTGCATCTTTATAGACCTACCCGTACAGATTGAACTGCATCGATGTTTTTTTTACACCTTGGTTAAATTTACGGTGTAAATCATACAACTTACAAATTATGTTGAAACTCTATATTAAAACCTCAAGTTATACATTGTTTTTGTTTTTTTTTTGTTTATTCAGTATAACGACTTGCTTCATATTCGTGTATATTTATAACAATTACTATCGTTACAAATATGTTTCACAAGTAGGAATCTGTTTTTGTTTTGCTGTAAAACAGATTGTTGAGAAGAATTATATATAGCAGAAATTTTACTTTTCAAAGATTTTTGTTTATCAGGTTTAAATCTATGATGGTATCGTCTATGTGAAAACTTTAAAATAATTTTGTAGAAGTGTCAAACACTTGGCATTTTCACCGTCCATATAGGTTTATGTCCTAAAAGGAATTAGTAAGTATCTACGCAAATTCATAAACAAATTAATTGTTATTCATGCCCTTCTGTTTAAAGGATGGTTCATAAATGTTACATGGCGTAATCGGTAGTCTTTTATCAATCCATATATTCATTTTGCAGGCTCAAAAGCACTAATAGCCAAACCTATCATTTTATCCAACATGAATCTGCATCTTAGTATACATTTAAAAGAAAACGTTAAAATTAGGAGATAACTGTATTGTATTTTAAGCTTGGCCTTCGTAAAACGTAGATTTTACCGTCGCAAATAGTTTATCTAGCGACGCGCAGCGGAACAAGGTAAACGGATATTTGCGACAGTAAAACAAAATGTGACTTTTTTGTTAATATTTAAACAAATTACATACCAAAAAAATTCGAAATCAAAAATGGTGGCTTTCCTTAGTTACGGACTGGTAGAACGTGGAATCTAACCCTTCAAAATATTTGTCAACGTTGGACTGGTGCGGGTGCTTCATGAAAATTGTAGTTCCAAACAAATTGCATGCATTAGAATAGTTGTTATACGGAACAGAATTATTTGTATTACGATTTAAAAGGGACTTATCAATATACATGTAGATATGATTAAAATCATATTTGAAATGTATGTCCTTTTTACAGGTCAACATACAATCTACACCAGTAGTCAGTGTCTTTACGATAACGAATTCATCGCACCGAATCAAGAAAAATTGTGAATATATGTAGCAGAGACAATAAAAAATTTGCCATCAACTGCTTTCATTCTAATGTCAAACAAATCGAGACAACAAGGTTACCGTCTCGGGACAGTCCTATTAAGGTAGATGGGGTGTCTAAATTATAATCCATAGAATTTTTTAATAATTTGCCAAAATGTAGTTTATATCATGCTTTTTTAAAAAAAATAATAAAATGAATGGGTCACGGGGCTTATTTTCACGCTACAGGTTGTGCAAAATTGACAGATTTTGTATAGATTATGCATGGAAAACCCAATTTTCTGCCATAAAACAAAAACTACACCATAGAATTTTGAGATAAAATATGAGAAGATAGCTCTAATATTATGCTTTCAGATAAGAAAAAGAAAAAATGGGGTCACGGGACCCGTTTTCTTGCTACATAATAAAATAGGTAAATTCCTAACACATTCTATTGTAAAAGTAACTTTATCTGAATTATCTGCCCTTACATTTGAGTTGCCTCCCCTTATGTGGCAAAGTTTGAAAAAATTGAATCAAACAAAAGTATTCCGTTTTTTGTAAAATACAACCATAAATATGATAAAACATGTCATTTTCTATATTGAAATAAAAATTCTTACATATGAATTACCTACTACTCTCAAAATTTGCACATTTTCTTAAAGATCTAGACCGATTGTTTTTTGGTATTTCAAAATCCAAAATGGAGGAAGACACCCTATCTACCTTAACATGCCATTCAATCACATTCACGTCTCAGTCATTACAACTGAACGGACGTGCTGGGTCAGCTCTCCTTTACCCGCTATCTTCGATGAGGGTTTACAGTTAGATGGATCAACGACTTACTACTTTCGATGACAGAAACCAATCCAACGCTGTACAGACTACGTTAGGCTATAATCCGCGTAGGGGCAAATTCCCGCGTCAACATACACTCCAAAAACCCATTATGGATGGGGGAGTGGTATGCCGAGTGACCTCCGAGGGCTGTATCCTAGGTGTTAGATGATGGACCGCCATTTCACTGTCACACGACTTTGGTCCTGATAATGCTTCCTGTCATCGTTAATACTACGTCCGAGACTCATCTACCAGTACTCCATCATCGAGGTTAGCGGGCTGCCAAGCTGACCAATCTGGCCCTGAAAGCAGCCGTTGTGAAGACATAACATCAAAATAGTCAACAAAAGAAAAACCAAAACAACTCACAAAACCAAGATGGCGGCCTACCAAAATGGCGTCCTCCACCTGTTCCTGACCGATGGCACAAAATTATTTAAACGCTCACCAAACGCCTTCGGGCACCGAGCCGACCGTGCAAGGGCTGTATAGCCAGTCAAGGTCGTTAAAAACTTCCATTTGTTGTTGTGATCTACCTTAACACGTGGCGGGTTTAAACGTTTTTTAATACCTTATCCCTCTCCGGCATGTATGGGATCCAATACTTAGATTCGATCTCCAATGATGAGTCTTTTCGCAGACGAAACGCCCGTCTGGCTTATCAAATTATAAGCCTAGTACCTTGATAAGTTTCTACAATATGAGAACGTGTTTTTTTTTCTCGCAGAATTAAAATCAATTATATGTTTGGTGTGTAGAATTTATGCAAGCTTTCAACTCAAGATACTGTAATTGCAAGGGAACCCCTTGAAAACTGAAAGAATACTGGAATGCTAATGTTTATTGACCCGAAGTAAGAACATTTCTTTAAATTCTGACAGTCAAGAATACATTGTACAAATAGCCTTCACATTCTTTCATAAACGAAATAGTTATATAAGCTTACTTACTGAAAAGCTAAATAGCAGATTGAAAGAAAAAGATATTACTGTTCCACCACCTCTTGAGAGAAATAAAAAGAACAACGAAATATCGTTTTATATAATCCTGTCATTCAGACGTATACATTAAGTCTTTAGTTTCAAGGTAAACGTTTGCATTCGTCATACTATGGATTATATAGAAGCATCACGTGACAGTCTAGCCTATAATTAATTATTTACTTATTTTTCATGGATATTATCTATATTCATTCAATGGAATTTTTTCTCGCAGATAACTGATCTAGTTGAAAAAATTCCAAAAACCTAAAAACTAAAGACCCGTCCCCCTTTCGCCCCCTACAAAAACCAAAACGACCAAATAAACAAATCTAAATTTAAGATACTACAAACACACACTGTAACCAAAAACAAAAAAAACAAAACAAATTAAATCTAAAAAGTCTGCTAGATTTGTAGAGATTATGTAATCTTAAAACTCAATGTTAGTTGGGAGTCCTGTAGCTTACAAACTTACTACTTTTAACCGTCCTGAACTCAGCATATTTATGCTGCTTTTTTATTTAAATTATTTAAATAAATATAATGCAGTATGGGTTTTGCTCATTGTTGAAAGGCTGTACGGTGACCTATAGTTGTTAACTTCTATGTCATTTGGTCTCTGTTGGAGAGTTGTCTCATTGCATGGCAATCATAACACATCTTCTTATTTTTATATCGATAGTAGATAAATTCATCATAGATACACTGTATATAGATATAGGAAGATGTGGTATGAGTGCCAATGAGACAACTCTCCATCCAAGTTACAATTTATAAAAGTAAACTGTACCAGGATTACAATTTTATACGCCAGACACACTTTTCGTCTACAAAAGACTCATCAGTGACCCTCGAATCTAACAAGTTAAAAAGGCCAAATAAAGTACAAGTTGAAGAGCATTGAGGACTCAAAATTCCGAATGGTAGTGCAACATACAGCTAAGGTAATCTATTCCTGGGGTAAAAAATCCTTAGTATTTCGGAAATTTCAAAGTTTTGTCAAAGCTCCACCAGCAGTGGCATTGATCCAGCCTATAATTAAAGAAATAATTACTCAAGCTTACTTACTGGATAGTCCCCAAGTGAAAGAAAGTGTACCACTCCAACAGCCCTAGGAAGAGAAAGGACACAAAAACATATGTCTATCGTTTTTATAATCCCGTCAAGGATTATGAAGATGTTTAAACTGTTGAAAGCATTACGTTACAGTCTCACTGGTGATTAATTGTGTTTTATTTCATGGAAATGTTTAATCGATGTTAAAATTATCAGAGGCCACAAATGTTAATAAACTCATTTTCGGATGTGGGCCTTAATCTTAAAGTCGAAAAGAGCAACGTACGATTTATAACAAAAATGCACATCGGGTCCGTAATATATGTTCAATCATTCTTAGCTATGAAAGAAAGATAAAAACGTCGTAACCGTCTCTTCCTTTACCTTAAACTTCGTCGTTGGTCTCAGATATTTTGCCATATCTGGTCAATTTATTCTAACATTATCTAAACTCGGCCCCTGGTTTAGATATAAGATATGATGCACGGAGCATGGCGACTGTTGAAGGCATTGCATTAACTTATACATGTCTATTTTGCTAAACTTAAAGAGTATCCATTAAGGGATATAACTCGTTAAATAATTTTTCGTTTGCGATTGTCAGTTTCTTTGCTCCATTTAACGAATGCATATGTAAAAATATTAAAATAATCTTTGTCATTTAAAAGCTTAGAATATATATTATGAAAATGATTGACTAAAACCTACCAGTGACTTTTGAGAGTAAAATCTCTTTCCGTTGTCAACCTCGTAAAACTGTTAAAAAAAGAGGCGGAAGATATTAAAGGGAAAATCAAGTCTCATCAGTCGAAAGAATTTGGCAAAAACATGGCAATAACCGAAAAACGATGAAAAAGCAAACATGTTTACAAACCACAATATTGAAAACTGAAAACATAGCAACACGAACCCTAGCAACCAACTATTGGTAATATCCGATGCGCCGAAAGAGTAAGCAGACAATATCTTCAATAGCCTTTTTATGATGCCTGTTATCCATCAAAATACTTGTGATATTACCCATACTTGCAGTTTACTTGTACGGCTTTATATCACCGTTTCTGCTACTTCTGCTCCAAGTGAACGGCTATTAGTGTCAATCGACATGAAAATTCCAATGGGCAGATACGTGAAGACAAAGTGACTCAACTTTGCAAAAGGTGATGAAGATAATTAGCACTTTTATTGTAATTTATTCAATTACAAGTAATAGAACCCATCACCGGTTTAACTTGCAATGTGAACAGACTGATCTTTAAAGTAAGGAGGTATGTTCGATTGAACTAATTCATAATGTTGGATATTGCCTAAATGTTATGTCATCGAGAGCTTTATTGGCAAAGGATAGTTTGAGGAAAGATCGTTTCTCCGTTACTACTTTGCCCATGCCATACCAGACCGGTTTGAAAAAGTCTGTAAAGTACTGTTTCATTCTTGTTTACCTAACAAAGAAGGGCAAACATACAATGTAATTTTTGGTATTCTGTATAATTTCTGTTGGGAATAGAACCACTTCTAGTTTGATGAACGAAAATCTTAATCTATTATTTGTCTTGCTACTTTTGCTAGTATGTTTTCTGTAGTTGTTTTTAAGAAAGCTTTAAGAACCAGATTTTTATCAGTATATAAACAGTTTACTTAAAAAACAGGCTCCTGACTAGGGACAGGCACATAAAGAATGTGGCGAGGTTAAACATGTTTGTGAGCGCTCAACCCTCCCCTAACCTGGGAAAGTGGTGTAACAGTACAACATAAGAACAAACTATAAAAATCAGTTGAAAAAGGCTTAACTCATCAGATGGATATAAATAGAAATACATCTAAAAAACAAAACACAGAGTGGACGTGGACGGGTACTTATACATCCCCACAACAAAAAGACACTGTACAGATCTGAGAGTACTCGCAGTTACAAACAGCTAATTCAAAGCCAATAACAATTTATAAAAAAAATCAAATATCTAAGACTAAAATATCAATCAGTGCACATCTAATATCCAACGGATTTAGTGTCTTAGTTAGTCTTGAGAACTATATAGCATCACAAAGAAATGTGGGTATATAAAAAAAAAATAGATTAAATAGTCTATATTGATATTCTTAAAAGATTCTATTATTTATTTGCTCTTTTATTAAATTGAACCTTATTCGTTACAGTTGAAGGCGAGTTTGATGAAACAATGCATCTCTAACGTTTTTCTTTTTGTGTAAAATTTTATATTAAAGGACACTAAAACGAAAGCAAATCAAGTTGTACTTCAAATATCATACCTACCAGACTTGTTTGGTTATTTGTATTCAAGTAACACCATATTTGCTAAAATCTATCGAAAATAGGTGTTGTGGCATTTGTATAGCAAATATATCTTGACTAAGAGTTAAGAAATGGGAAATAATATTCATAAACACGTCCATTAACTTTTAGTACTGTGTTGCTAAAAAAGACAAACTGGGAATATTGTCTCTATATAATTAGTTAAAGAATATACAAAAAGCATCAGAAAATTTAGAGAGAGAAAGAGAGAGGACATCATCAGATAAGATACTATAAGAATGTGAATGTTTATATGGTACACTCTGTAATTATATTGTTTACAAACTTCACCCAAAGATATCTGTATACATTTGCACCACACCTCAAAACGCTCTCTTCTATTAATTTCTAATTCCGATTTTATGAAATTAAAAAAAAAAAACTTGTGATTTTACGTGTATTCTATTTCTTTGTTTCGTGTTTAAAGTGTTAACCTGACGATTAGACGTTTCTAAATATTAATGAAACCAAAGATTATCACTTATCAATTAACAAAAAGTACTACTATACCACTGAGTCAGCAGGATTAATTGATATTGTTGCAATTAAATGGTTCAGTGCTAAAATATGGGAAAAAACTTATTTTTATTTGTCATCACCAGAAACGCTCGAAACCAAACTTTTGAAAGCCAATGATGCATAAAGACTTCCACACATGAAGAACTTTAAAACGAGAGAGAGAGAGAGAGAGAGAGAGAGAGAGAGAGAGACAAGAATGTGAATGATCTCTCTTGTACTATATTTGTTAAACGGAGACTATTGTAGAAAATACAGGCAAAGGTTTTCGCTTCTGGTAATTTCTCAATCCGGTTATATAAAATTAAAAAAAGAAGTGATTTCACGTGACTTGACTTCGTGTTTTAAGTGTTAATCTACAACATGCAGTGAATATTTTTTTCTTAATTTTATTGAAATTGACCATAATAACCTATCAATTATCAAATCTCCTGTCGTATCACAGATCCCGCTGAATCAGCAGAAATAATTGTTGTGGAGGCAATTTTTAATGATGGAGAACTAAAATATGAGTTGTAAAACATTTTTTTATTTTCCCCAACCAGGAACGCTAAAAAAACAAAAAATGACAGCCAAGGATGCAGAAATACTTCCTCACACGAGGCGTTTTAAAATCAAAAGGGGCCTAAAAAGAATAGCAAAAAAAAAAAAAGGAAGTTTAAAACTTAATTTCTGTTTAATTTCTAGAATTCTTAAATAAAGGCAACAGTAGTATACCGGTGTTCAACACACCCCTTAACAGAGAATTAAAGAAAAGTATTTTTTTTAAAATCATATTATATACTGACGGACTTTACAAATGGAACACTAGATTATTCTTTTTAATTCTCATTTTCAAATATGCATTTTTTGTAAAATAAATGTATAAATATGAATCTCATTCATTGTTTAAAAGTTTGCAGTTCGAAAGATGAATTGTATACGTCATGTTTAATGTTCACATAATGTGGTATGCATTGAAACCCAGGTTTTTCACCTTATCAATGGGTGTGTCACCGTAGAAGATAATGACTGCCTGAAACCAACGCCTAAAGGATTGACAGAAAGGTTTACTAGTTTTGTTGGGTATGTTTTGAGTTCTGTTTTGTATCTTTTGATTTTACCTCTGTCCTAGGCCTTCCATTACAGTGTGCTTTGGCAATTTTACAGTCGATTCTTTGGCATTTCCGAATATTGGAAACATTTATGGCGTGAATCTGTCTGACATGGCATTTGACGACTTGATTGTCAGTTGACGTTGCAGTCGTAAACGTGTCTCGCAAGACACGTTGTATAATAAAATTTTATTGACGTGGGGTTGTCACTACAAAGTGGTCTGGTCATGGGGGATCATCAACAAATCCCGTCTACCTGTACCGTTGGTGTAAAGACAAAAGAGGAGTTCCTGATGTGAAATTGTCTTGCAACAGCATGTTCACGTATTCCTGCTTACAATATTCGTATGGCCTGATTCAGATTTTTATTGCTCTGTCTCGTCAATATTGAAATCCAACATTTTTTTACAGATTCAAGTGTCGGTGTGGATTGAAAGAATTGTTTCACGAAGAAAAAAAACCTAAAAAAGATCATTTATGGGTTTCAAATTTCGCTTTAAGAAATTCGTGCGACTTCAATAATCCGGTATGTTCAACAACCTCAGGTACGTCAGGTATTGAATTTTTATACACGGCAAGAAGTATGGTAAGCATGAATAGTAATTATATGATGATCAATCATAATTTGGTAAAAAAAAATCATCAAAATGTGTGTTGCGTTTTTAAAGTCCGTCAGTATATAAAGCTTTATAACTTGAACTTTAGCTCGAATCCAAGACAATATATACCGAGATGTCTTCACATACTCCAGGTATTCTTGTTCAAATTTTGTTAAATGCATCATTCTGTTAGTGCCTAACATATCTACTTCCCAAATTTCTTTTAAAACATATAAAGATATACTGTAAATCAACTAATTTTCGGGAGCGATTTATTTTCGCGACATTCGCGAGTAGAAAAATAACGCGAATATAAATCGTCGCGAATATGTAAAACTTGGATCTTTCCTTATTCAACTACATCAAGAAAATTAGAGAATCGCGAACCTTAATCGCCACGAAGTGTGTTAGAAAGGGCGGAACGCGAAATAAAGTATCCGCGACCATAAGTTGGTTTACAGTATATGAAGTAGCATTCAAATTAAAACAACAGTAGCTTACCGATGTTCAACTTTCATTAATTGATTACAAAGATACTCATCAAGGTTACACACAATCTGAGTGAATCGCATGAACTCATATGAGTGAGACCGGGAGCGTCGACAAGGTTAGTATCTCCTGCTATATACGAATACATGCCATGCCAATCCACTCAGTCAAAATGTCACAATTGGGACAAGGACACAATCGTTAAAATTACAAATCAAACAATTAATTAGGTATCTAAAGATCTAAAACCGCAAAAACCTGTATCTAGTGAGATGAGACAAATAAACATCGTATCGGTCAACCAATTCATGATGGTGACCGTCTCAATCCGGTTATATAAAATTTAAAAAAAGGGATTCTACGTGAAACGTCACAACATACTTAATCCCTTGGCTTCGTGTTTTAAGTGTTGATCGACAAAATGCAGCGATTTTTTTTTTCTTAATTGTATTGAAAATGAACATAATAACCTATCAATTATCAAATCTCCTGTCGTATCACAGATCCCGCTGAATCAGCAGAATAAATTGCTGTGGTGGCAATTTTTAATGATGCTGGACTAAAATAGGAAATTGAAGAACATTTCCTCTTACCTCTGTTGGATCAGTTTTTTTGCGTAAGGAACACATTCCTGTTAATATAGTCATTATTATATGAATGCTCGAGCGTAACGTATTAATTAAGTTATATAAACGCGAAAAGGAGCAGAGGTTCTGTTACTGACGAGAAAACCCATAAAAAGACGGACAAAACAATGAAAAAAAAGACGACAGTTAAATCATTCGCACATAAAGCACTGCACAGAAAACAATTTACAGAAAACTGAGGTGTACTCGTGTACTCTAGAGTGGTAAGCTGTCCCCTCTGCCACAGTGACAGTCGTCGTGATACCAATTGTAAACGCTCAGTAACTTATCCATACTATTGTGGAATTTAGGTATTATATTTGAACATACAGATAATTGGACAACACTACCTCATATCAAAATGTACTTGTATGCTGTTACGGAAGATATGTATAGTATATAATGGAGAAGTTGGGGTTAATGGATGAACATGGAGCATTTCTTATTTCTAATGTATTGACAACTTGATTAGACTCCTGATTCGCATAGTGTATAGACAGCTGTCCATTTATTGCAAACTGTATATTGCCTCCTTGATGTCTCTTTGTTACGTGCGTCGTTGGGTATCTTTTAAAGTGACCTATATACAACATCTTAATTTATTTATATCAACGTTTTGATATAAGCTTTGTGCTCACATCTATGTCTTTTAAACGAGCACGTGGTCAATTTTACAGATTTGATTTGTATGTCGAGTTGAATTACCTCTGAAATGTCTTCCATACAGTTGACGTGTTAGCATTGACCTGAATTAAATATTATTTTTATATATGATATTATAACAGCAATAATGACAGGGAAATATGTACCAAAAACCGTTTTGAACTTTCGCGATCGTCTCAGAGATTGGTCAACTCGGTGTCTGAAATATTTGTTTGGTTTGGTTGACCTATGTTTCCACGATCTATTGTCAGTCCAGTTATAACAGATATTATATTTTTCGTTAAAATGTCTGATTATAATGCTTACAATAATATTTTTGAAAAAGTAATACTAAAAAGTATACTACTATACCAAAAAAAAAACCCCTACATTGCCATATAGCCTTTTCTAGAAATTTATTACCGGATTCATGAAATGTACTGTAAAATTATAATTTTTGAAGCAGTTGAATTGCTTAGCGGCAATAAACAATAAAGCTAAATGAAGATTCAACGATGTGCGTTTTTTTTTATCCCTGTTGATTTCAAGATAATATTTTGCTCCTATAGATTTAGAAATTATTAACGGATGCCTTTAAAAATATTTGATTATAGTTAGTTATCAAACTAGATTATAAAGATAAACATGTTTGTAAATTAAAGTAACACATTATTTTGAATTTACTTCTCACCTTTGGCCTGCACAATAAGTACCCATTGGAACACCGACTGTTTGCTGAAGTGTCAATTCACGAAACGCAATAAATATGTTGTTGGTAAAAAAAATCCAGAATTTTGTTGATAAATCATCTTCAGTCCATTTATCCTGGTAATTAGTGTGGTTCTTCACACAGTAAGATTTTTCATGACCTTTTTTGTAGGAAAAGCTCTGTCAAAAGAGACGATGTAAACGTGTATTTGTAAAGTTATCAAACTTTAGAAAAAAGAGAGAAATGAAAGATGGAATTTTCCAATGCAACATAGAGAAAAATGAAATAACCCACCAGAAGAGAACGTGTACAAAGCATAAACGTAAGTAAACTTTTACTCTGCTACCATCATCTATCATAAGATAGCAAGTTAATGCATAGTCAAAAAGACTGTGTGTTGAACTACTGACGTTTATTTACTGAGTCGTTAGGTTGCGATCTCATTTACGTTTACCCGTATATTCTTACGACAAAAGCATGCTAGAACAAATTTGAAATGTTACTGATGTCAATTTTATTTGGAAATCAAATATGTACTTTAACATTTAATCATTAGAATATTCAGTGAATGAGAAAGTACTTAAATCTGAAAATAAATAGAAACGTCTACTAAAATTTCACCCTAAAAATTTCACCCTAAAATGAGTGAATTACAAAACTTACGAAGGCTTTAATGTAAACATAATATCAATGTCTACGTAACAGAGTTATAAGAAAACGTCATTGAGTAAAAAATAAATGTACTAGCATTGACCTGAATTGACGTCATTGAGTAAAAATAAATGTATTAGCATTAACCTGAATTGACGTCATTGAATAAAAATAAATGTATTATAATTGAACTACGTACAAACGTCAATATGATACAAACAAACTATCAAATTAGACTTATACAATGTCCTACAGACTATAAATATGATGATAGTATGCCAAATTAAATTATAAATGAGAAAATAATAGGTAGAAGATACTGAACAAAATATGCTAAAACCCACCATCGAAATCTATAACTTCCTGAAAGGTTCGCATTATAATAAGTGTCTGATATATAGACCTCGAATATAAATTTGCCGTGTTATGATAAGATATGATGAGACCATATGGCATTGCCTCTTTAATTCGAAAATCAAAGCGCATGATAAGAATTTCTAAATAAATTCTGTAAAACAGATGATTTTTGTTTTTGTCTTACAGAAATTTTGTTTTTGAAGTAGTACTTGCATTTATGAAAAAAAAAACTACAAATAGGCGAAATTATTTTTTTTTTGGATTTTGTCATTTTTTTAGAAGTCAGCAACAGCCTACCTTTAGGCTGCTTCTTATATTTAATTATACTAAATTATATGTCCATTTTTTAACTAAAAAAGTATAACAAAAATATCGAACTCAAAGGTAAATTCAAAAAGAGGGAAGTCCAAAAAACTGACCAAATCAAACGCTTGACCTTATTAACCAACGGAACAACTGTCATGTTCCAGGCTTGCATGGTACAGGCATTTTGATTAACGTGACAATAATTGGGATACAACAGACAAAACGCTGTTAACTTGAAGATACAAATCAATGTAAAAACCAAAAATTGAGGGAATTGCACGATCTCATAAAGGAACGAGACAGGGTGTGTCGATAGGGCAAGCGTCTCCTGCTTTGTATCCGCGATGCTAATGCATACTTAGTCAATAAGTCCTAATCGGGAATAAGACAAGACTATTATGATAATGAAAGTTGAAAATCTTGGTTCAATCAACAAAATGATCAATCAAAACCGCCATATTGTTTTATACTATTTGCAAAGACAAAGAGAAGTCATGATTATAACATCTGGTTTGGTTTGAGTGTTTCTAGGTTAGGTAAATCCTGAAAAACACATTGGACGCACGAAATGTATTAAGTTTTTTTTTTTTTAAATCGCAAATTTTATTCATTTAAAAAATGTAGTTTACACTATATCTTAAAATATGGATAATTGATATATATATATATATATATATATATATATATATTAATCATAGGTTTGAACGTTGTTTTCAATTTAGACTAACCTATGATTGCGTTGGATAAAAACCTCAATTTTTATACGTGTTCATGCAAAACAAATTTGTTGTTAGAGGGGTCTAAATACAGCACAAACAACAATTTCCAAAAGACCAAAAAAGTGAAAATGTATATTTTAACAAAACGCATTTGACTAACAGGTCGAACAACAAATGTTCTTAAGCCCTGCTGACTGCCATTGGCGATTGCCAAATAAACGGATCACCGATGTAATAAATGGATCTTAATTATAGATTTAATACTAAACAGAAAACAATAAACTTGCGGACAAGATGGTATACCGCAAACAAAAGGTGCAAAGGTTTTTGTACACCATATCCGGATTTCGACAATTAATGTCTCTTCAGTGATGTTAGGAATCGAAACGGTATTTGGAAAGCCATACAATTTACACCAATTTAGGATAGACTCTTGAATTTCGAGGAGTCAAAATAGGACGAACGGATCATATAAACCCAAAGGCAAATATAATACAAGCCCAAACGAAAAAATATAAACAAGTCTAAATTGAAAACAACGTTCAAACCTATGATTGCGTTGGATAAAAACCGCAATTTTTATACGTGTGCATGCAAAACAAATTTCTTGTTAGAGGGGTCTAAATACAGCACAAACAACATTTCCCAAAAGACCAAAAAAGTGAAAAAGTATATTTTAACAAAACGCATTTGACTAACAGGTCGAACAACAGATGTTCTTAAACCCTGCTGACTGCCATTGGCGATTGCCAAATAAACGGATCACCGATGTAATAAATGGATCTTCATTATAAATTTAATACTAAACAGAAAACAATAAACTTGCGGAAAAGATATATTGAAAAGTTATAAATTTTGTCCACGCTGCGCATACAACATGAAAAAAAGGCTGAAAATGCGCTAAATATTTATTTTCAATATGAATATTCACATTTTGTCTATTAAGACATCAAATTGTTCAAAATGTTCTCCATAGGTTCCTACCGGTTTCACTGTTTCACAGATATTCATGGATATGGTTGCTAGCGACGTCGTCAGGGGTAATGTCTATTAGCGATATCATTATTTAATCCTGAACGTCATTATATAGTACAACGTAGGTACTTAAAACGAAAGTGAAAGTACATAATTATATAGAAAAGAAATGCCTTCCTGATTCTCATTTCATCTATTTAATTTAGGACGGTATTTCTTAATGAAATAATTTTCTTTATTAATTCTCATTGGTTCCGTTGTATTATCTGAATACTGATAAAATGGAAAAAATAAAGAAATTTGGATGATTTGATCCAGCGCATATATCAATATGTTCGCTTAGTGATATTTTTCGTGTACTTTGGACTCGAATTTGCTATCTATGTACTGTCATTCGTTTTCTAATGGTGTTGCCGGTTTGTCAAATATAGTTTTCTTGACAACCACTGCAAGTGATGATACATAGAAGGTTTTCCGATGCACATGTAAAACTGTTCTTGATTTTAAAAATGTGTCCGGATTTAAAAACGAATTCTGTTCCTTCGGATAAGTATAAAAAAGATTCACAATTTGGTCGTCCACATTTTTGTACCTTTAGTTGATTATTTTCAGTTTGGAAAGTGGCGCGGGTCAACTTTTTCAACGATTTCGGTTGCCGTTTGCTTTTAATTACTTTATGAGAATTAAATAATTTCAACATCCTCTGATCGCTCTGTAAAAATGGTAAATTATTATGTATAGTATTGAACGCTTCATTATTTCTTGGGTTGTGAGTTGAAATGTACGGTAAAACGTTTTCTTTTGAATTTGATTTAGTTTTCCTTATTTCCTGTAAGCTAAATGATTTTGCTCTGGTTATACCGTCATCAATTATTCTCTTCGGATATTTTCGTTCCAAAAGTATGTATCTTAATTCACTAATCTTGTATTCCTTAATTCAGGATTTGAAATGATAGTACAAATGCGTTTAGCTAGGTTATATGGTATATTTACTCTCGTATGTTTTTGATGACAGGATGTAAAAAGTAGATAGTGTTTGGAATCAGTCGGTTTATAGAAAATATCTGTTTATATGTTTGTTCCGTTTTTTATGATAAGAATGTCTAAAAATGGTAATTGGTTGCTATTGTATTCCATAGTAAATTGAATGTTCTCGTTTATTTCATTGGGCAAATCTTTGAATTCCATTAATATAACTAAGCTGTTATTGCATAAAATAAAACAGTCATCTAACTTAAAGTATGGAACGCAATAGCTGCCTTATGTGGAACTCTGATATTACTTTATGTTGTTTTATTATTACTTGATGATAATTTGTCTTTACTTAATATGGTTTTGACAGTACGTAATGATGTTTTGATATAACTCAATACGGAATAGTCATTACTTAATGATATTTCGATATTACACGATATGGTTTCGTATTGACTTGATATAGTTTTGTCATTACTCAATATGGTTTTGTCATTACTCGATGTGGTTTCATCATTATTTAATGTGGTTGTGTCATTAATCAATGTGGTTTTAACATTACTTGATGTGAATGTGACTTAACGTTATGTAGTTGTTTCATTACATGATGTGGTTTTGTTATTTTGTAATGATGATTTGCCTATTCTTTATATGGTTTTAACATTACGTAATGATGTTTCAAAATTTGACGATTTTACACTACATGATGTGTTTGTTTCATTATTTGATGTGGTCCTGTCATTCTTTGATGTGGTTATCCCATTACTTGATGAGGTAAAATCACGTGACCAATTCGGAAAAACCTGTTCTATTTTTAGATAGATTTCCATGTTGTATGTGCCTTGGATGAGTGTGGCCATCCATCGAATTAGAGTTCAAATTAAAGTTCGGTTTACTGTTTGAGTTAAACTTTGAGTAAGTCTTCGATTTCGAATTCAAGTCATAATTAGAATTAAAGTTTTAGTTAGCATTGAGTTTCGAGTTGGACTTCGAGTTTGAGTCACATTTAAAGGTAGAGTTCTAGTTACAACATTAATATTTGAGTCACTTTTTGAGGTAGAGTTTGAGTAAGATTCGAATTTAAGTCTCATTTAGATTAATTAAGATTTTGAGTTGAAATTCGAGCTATCTTATATGAGTTCGTAATTAAATTTTCTATCGCGGAACAAGGACTTTTGCTCGGATTTCCGAAAAGAGGGCTTTGGGGTATGCGTACAAAAGATAAACAATGTTACATTATACAAAACGCAACATAGACGTTGAATTAAAGTTAGATGTGGTGTGATTTACAATGAGACAACTATCAACCAGAGTTTAAATGCAGTGGATGTAAGAAATCATATATAGGCAACCGTACAGCCTTCAACACACCGTATAGTCAGCTACAAAAGGCCACCATGCACCATGTGAAAAAATTCAAACGAAAAAACAAGCGGTCTTATTTATAAATAAACAATCTTCAAAAAAAAAATGACACACATTTATACAACGACAACAATTGAACTTCATGCTCCTGACTTGGGGCAGGTACATAAAGAAAGTGCACGTGGCGGAGTTTAACATGTATGTGAGCGCTAAATCCTAACCTTACATCAGACTGTTACAGTTGTGTAACAGCACAATACGAGAAAAAGGTGTAAATTAGACAAAGTGATGCCCCCGCACTCAACTCATTTAACCGCTTATACCCCAAAAAGTTCAATTATCTCCCAAAAGAGCAAAATATAATAAAAATAAAAACCCTGACCACATGCACACCTTCACTACATGTACAAACAGCCAGCAGAGTGAAAACTTCCTAGCATTCAAACTGTAGGAGGAGTTATCTGGAAACGCTCTTCTTATGCAATAATTTCCCCAAAAATTACAAAGTTCAACTATCTCCCAAAAGAGCAAATATTTATCAACATTAAACCCTAACCACATGCACACCTTCAATATATGAACAAACAGACAGTAAAGAGAAAACGTCCTAGGGTTCAAACTGTAGGAGGAGTTATGCGGAATAACTATATACCCATAATAGGACGGACAGACGGACGGATGGACGGACGGACAGGGGTAAAACAATATGCCCCCCAACTTTCAGTTGCAGTGGCATACAATAAAATTGAGAATGGAAATGGGGAATGTGTCAAAGAGACAACAACCCGACCATAGAGCAGACAACAGCCGAAGGCCACCAATGGGTCTTCAATGCAGCGAGAAACTCCCGTTGGCACCTAAACAAATATGTATACTAGTTCAGTGATAATGGACGTCATAATAAACTCCAAATTATACACAAGAAACTAAAATTAAAAATGATACAAGACTAACAAAGGCTAGAGGCTCCTGACTTGGGACAGGCGCAAAAATGCGGCGGGGTTAAACATGTTTTTGAGATCTCAACCCTCCCCCTATACCTCTAGCCAATGTAGAAAAAACAAACACACAACAGTACGCACAGTAAAACTCAGTTTAAGAGAAGTCCGAGTCCGATGTCAGAATAGGAAACAAAAGAAAATAAACAAAATGACAATAATACATAAGTAACAACAGACTACTAGCAGTTACTGAAAACAGTTTCATTTGGCTGATTCAATAGATCGGTATGACTGGGTAATATAAATCCATCGGGGTTATCTCGGATGCTCCAGAAAGGCACCCGTCGTGTTATTCGAGAAAGTACAAACCCAGTGATTTGGTTTTATTTGGTAGTTTACATTCAAGAAAAAGATGACGGTATTATGGTTACAACTACTGGAACATGTCCGTCGTCACATGTGAAACAGATATTCCAAAAAGTTTATTTTCCAATTAGTGCGAGGTAGATCAGGGAATTCAATTGATTACAAATAAAAGATTGACATTCGTATAAGTTCAAAATTTTTTATGATCATTTACGCAAAAAAAATTCGGAGAATTCTTATTTTATAGTATTGATGCTTTGTCGCTTAGTCCGAGCCCCCTCCCCCCGTTTCCCTTTAACTTTAGTGTGAGTTGATTTGAAGTGTTTCATTTGTTAACAATAAAGTTCAAGTCTTTTGATTTGTGTCGAGTCTGCGACATCAATGTAGCGGCAGTGAGACACAACAAACCAAAATTTTTGTCGTCGATAGTGGCGTCGGCATCTCCATCTCCATTGTTTTTTCTATTGAGTTTAACCTTTCATTATACATGTTACTAATAGATATAGGAAGATGTGGTATGAGTGCCAATGAGACAACTCTCCATCCAAGTTACAATTTATAAAAGTAAACCATTATAGGTCATGCCATCATAGTTTTGTACTTTTAGAATATCATAGTGTATCGACTATTGTATCTGTATTTATATTGTATGTTTCTCTGTAAACTTGTATTTTAGAGAATAAAGTATCTATCTATCTATCTATCTATAAATCGTTAGGTTTCTAGTTTTTTACATTTTTCATTCCGGGACCTTTTATAGCTTACTATAGGGTATGAGTTTTGCTCATTGTTGAAAACCATACAGTTTTGTTTTAGTTAAAAACCTGTTTTGACATGATAAATTTGTAAACCTCCATGAAGTGTTTTAAAACTTGTATAGGAGTTATTCCTCCATTTCAAGAAAAAGCATCTACAGAAAAACATTTTTTTTTTAATTTTGTTTTTACCGATAAATGTACTGCCGATCAACATGACGCTTTTACACTTACAGCAGCAATATCAGGCAAGAGACACAGGGTTCCGTGGAATATTTTACAAATTTATTACAAAAATACTGCTTCCGTTTGAGAACTTAGGATAAATACAACAGGACCAAGTGGTTTGGGGATATATCCCAATTATGTCCGAAATACTGTAAACTTTTTAATACTTTTTTCTTATTATTGTCTGCCGTTCCCCTTTTTCCCCATTTTTTTATAAAACAAATGTCAGAATTTTCGTTGTGATCTCCGATACATCTAGATCTCGAGGTATCCCATCACTAGATTGGCATATGTAAGTGCAACTTTTGTACCCATTGCAGTGCCTGATTATTGGCGATACATTTTAGTGTCAAACATGAAATAATTGTTTTGAAGAATAAACCGAAATCCTTCAATTATAAACTATTCTATTCGTTTAGGTAGTTCGGTTTTGTATTTTTCTATCCAATAATTAATTGCTTCTATTTCGTATTTATGTGGAATATTCGTGTAGAGACTGACTACATCAAATGAAACTATTATAGTGTTCTCTTCTACGTTTTTAGGAAGATGGTTCAACATATCTACATGTATGTCGGCTCTTATTAAACTTGTAATGTGTTTCAAAAAAGGTTTGAGAAGAATATCTAAAAAGTTACTCAGTCTGTGCGTTTCACATGCAGGACCAGCAACTATCGGTCGCATTTTAAGATCGTTGGGTGCACATATATTTACACAAGAACTTTTGGCACGATTGCATGCTTCTTTAATCTTCTAACTTTTGTGATTTTTTGATAATCCATAGATCTGACTGGTTTTGCATTTGAAATTTGTGATGTAATCGCATTCTTTCTTTGTTAACTCTTTACGATACAAATTTACTAATACAATTAATTTTGCAATGATCTTCTGTTGTTTATAATTGTTAACACTCTCATAATATGTCTAATCTTGAAGCATATTCAGAATGAGATTTTTATAGTAATCAGTGTCCATTATGACAAAAGCGCTACCTTTATCAGCTTCTTTTATCACAATGTTTTTATTGTTTTGAAGATCGCTAATAATGTTCCAGTCTGTTTTCTTTATGTTCGATTTAATTCGTGGATGCTGAATATTTCCGTAAGGAAAATCTGTAATTTATTCACAATATTTATCAAGAGTTAGGTTTACACCTTTAGAAAGTGTAAAGTCGCTTTTGTTTCTAACTAAAGATTAATCTTCATTGTCTTTATTAAAAAAAAATTCAGTTAAGCGTAGTCTTCTGCAAAAATGAGAGATATCATCTTGTATTTCTGTATAGTTAGATTTTTGTGGTGTGGGAGTAAATTTCAATCCCTTTGATAATATGTAAATTTGATCCGGAGAAAGTTCTTTCGTGGTTAATTTTATTAATTTTGGTATTGGTTGGTCTGGGGGTTCCATCTCGTGTCTTGATATCGTTGGCTCATATCTAAAAAACGCGTTTGTTTCTCCTGATCATAAGGTTGATAATTATTATTGTTAAATCTGTTGTTTCGATCGTTTGCTCTATATTCTGGTTCTTTTTTTCTGTTTTGAGTTTTTCCAAAATAGTTATTCTTGGAGTTATTATTTCTCCTTGGTTCAAAGTTATATCTTTGTGGTCGGTAATCATTTTTCGCACTTCTGTTTCTATTCCTTTCTCGTGATTGAGAATTATTTCTTCTATATGTATTAGTGTTTTTCCTCGATTAGGTCTTGGTGTTGATTGACCTTGATCTCTAGTATTTTTAGGTTCTGGTAGGTCTTGTCCAACGACTTGGGCATATGATTTTGGATTCCGTGTTTCTTTATAAACGGATTTTCTGAAGAGTATTCCTTGAGAAATTATATTTCATAATTATTAAACCAAACATTACTTTTTTACCATCGTTGCAGGGAGTTTAATTCTTCATATATACATAAAAAACAAAAATCTTTACCCTATGATATGCATTTACAATAATGATTAAAATTTGCTGAATATTTTACGAGCTATCTACTTTGAAGCGGAAGCGTTTCATGCTTACAATGTGATGGTCACTTGCTTTCATTTCGCATAAATGTTCAAAATCAGCATTGAATTCTATAATAAATAATAAGTCTGCACTTTTATTGACGTGAATCTTTATTGATATGAAAATATTAACACATTAACTGTTTACAAAACTTTTAATCAGGAATAGAATACCTTATCTTTAGTGAGGCCGTTCGGAATTTTTATGCCTCAGTGCTTTTCTTTATATTGCCGTTTATCTATTCTAATTCGAACGTCACTGATGAGTCTTTGTAGACCAAATGCGCATCTGGCGTACAAAATCATAAGTCAGGTATCTTTTATGAGTTTTTCTTATATTTTACTTCGGCTAAAATTAAGTTGTAAACTGTTGAACTGAAAAAAGACACATATGAGACTTTTGTCCTTCAGTCTATCTAATAAAGGCTGTTAAAGAAATGGTAGGGGCATTAAATATCATATCATACTTAATAATACAAAAGTACATTTTAATTACGTAAACATCTTTTCATTATCTTTCTTATTTGGTAAAATAATACACCATTTGCTACTAAAAACACTATCACAATACACTGTTGATATTATTAATTTTCTATAAACTATAATTACAAAGATATTAAACCAGAAAAAATAATTAAATAATGCGATTTGTAGTATATTCTTATCAATTCAATTTACATATGACGACATGGAAGCATATAAAAGAATATTTTGAAAAGTTGCTTAGTCTAGCAGCTTTCTAAAGTGAGAAAGTACACAAAATCATGAAAATGGAAATACTGGAAAGAGAAAACAAGAATGAGGTTGTTCTTATTAACAATAACATGATTTTTATAACCTAGAGTAAATAATTATGTAATCTTTGACCATAGAATGATCACTTAACGTAAGTGGTAGTCACTGCTAGAAATGCATATCTGCCTAAAGTATACACGATTAAATTAAGAGTAATAATATTTGATTTTGTTTTCAGTTTGACTGATGAAAGTCTTTCCAGAAACACACATGGTACACACGGAAATCATATCATATTTGATATCATTAACTTCTTATAAAATATATAGATATAATTATAGCTAAAACAAAAGGTTCAATGTACATTAATGTGCAATACGGCGAAAAAAAAACCAGACGATTTATTACAACCATATTAACGCCAATTCATCTTCAAAATTATCAAAATGTCTACAATATCATTTCGGTATCGTTACCAGCAAATTTATAAAGAAAATAAAACCTAAATGATTGTTAAAGGGCATAAGCAGTCAAATTCATGTTCACCGATTTAGCCCAAATTCTCATATTTTATTTATAACATACTAAAACGTATATCCAAATAACAAAAAAATCAAAAGAAATAATTAGCAATGCATGGATTCCTTATACTATATCAGCAATTCGTGGGTATTTTAAACTAGACGCCATCATGTTATCCATCGAGATCATCTTCGAAGACTGCCAATGATCATTTAACCCGATATATATTTTTTTTTTAAACCCGATATAAACATGAATATAAATAAAAATGGACAGTCAATATTGTGCAATCGTATAATGACGATTTTTCTAATCTATAGATTTCAATATTGACATTCTTTTCTTTTCAGTGAATGAACACTCTCACGACAAGCTGAACACATGCGCAGCCCGAATCCAACAAAATTAAAAGCAAAGGTTGCATGGATATGGATTCAAATGAAGCTGAATTATTTACTCGCAGGCCAAACACACTAGCGATGTTTGTAAGCTTTTTTGTTTACGAAAATGAACCAAACTGACAGCAAAAAATTATTTCAATATTTCGCTTAAATAAATGTTGAAAAAAAATCATATTTTGATATTTTGTTGATTTCGTAGATAATTCCCTCTTTAGGCAACACAAAAAAATAACAGCTGAAACAATCTGCCATTCAAGTGACATGACAAGCAACGATATCATTTAAAAAAGAGACGAAAGAAACCTATGGGATGATCTAACTCATTAGTCTAAAACAAACTGACAATGCCATGGCAAAAAACGAAAAATTGCGAAACGCATGGCGGATATGATCTCATGTATACAATGTGTTAATTCCTACCAAACCCACAACTTTAAATTTGTGATCCTCAATCTTTGTCAAAATTTTTTTTTTTTTTGAATCATAATCAAACGCTATTTATGTGGGATGTTTAAATACACAGCCTCTGTTGTAACTACTTTAACGTTGTCAAATGTGAATTATTATACTAGCTTAGATCGGTCAGTGCTGTTCATAGGGAATGCATTTCCACGCAGTCATTGTTGTAACATCTTAACTGTCTTCACCTTTGGAATTTTAGAATTGTACCAGTTCATATCGCACATTACTATTTTTATTTGAAGCATATCTATGTAGTCTCTGTTGTAAATAGCTATATAACTTACGTCATTTTACAAGCGTTTTTGTGTTCGGTTTTAATTGTTTTAATTGTATAAATTTCAAGATTGTTATAGTTAAATCAGAATAGATTGATATGATTCATTTTACATCATAATCATACTGATGAAGGATATCTGTTATCCGAAATATTTATAGATAATTACATTTAATGTTTTCATTTTTTAATATTGGTGTTGTTTTGTACACTTTTTAGGCGTTTATATAATTTATTTATTGTGTACATGTATCGTTACTCGTAACGATCCAGCGACCTCGTAAGAAAGATCGTTGACTAATATCAAGATGTCTTAAATTTACAAATTTATGCACCTCATGTTTGCGGTATACCATCTTTTCCGCAAGTAATATTAATATTAGTGTTGTTTTGTACACTTTTTAGGCGTTTATATAATGTATTTATTGTGTACATGTATCGTTACTCGTAACGAACCAGCAACCTCGTAAGAAAGATCGTTGACTAATATCTAGATGTCTTATATTTACAAATTTATGCACCTCATGTTTGCGGTATACCATCTTTTCCGCAAGTTTATTGTTTTCTGTTTGGTACTAAATTAATAATAAAGATCCATTTTGTTTTATCTTGTGATCCGTTTATTTGGCAATCGCCAATGGCAGTCAGCAGGGTTTAAGAACGTCCGTTGTTCGACCTGTTAGTCAAATGCGTTTTGTTAAAATATACTTTTTCACTATATTGGTCTTTTGGAAAATGTTGTTTGTTCTGTATTTAGACCCCTTTACCAAGAAATTTGTTTTGCATGCACACGTATAAAAATTGCGATTTTTATCCAACGCAATCATAGGTTTGAACGTTGTTTTCAATTTAGACTTATATATATAAAGTGCCTAGAAAATCAACCTAACAATGTTAGAGTAGATTTGATTCTTTACTTCCTCCCCAAGCGGGGCTGGAACCTGTACTTTTCACTTCATACTTCTACGGCAACACCGCCTAGCATTGCGCAGACGCCTTATCCCCTCCTCTAACTATAGCTGATAAAAATCAGCTTTCGTTTCGGGAGGTGTTACCTTCTCGTAGGAATTAAACAAGGACATCTAGACGCAATACACAAAGTATTTTAAGTGTACAGAAATGATCATCTACTCATCTCTTTAGTATAATTACAGGATGCTGTTCTATTTTTAGAAGCATACAATCACTGTAAATTTATATATATGTATGTCTGCCTATGTGTAGTGACAACTGTAAATTATACCTTGTCCATATATATATATATATTGAATAAAAATCTTTACCCTATGATATGCATGTACAATAATGATTAAAATTTGCTGAATATTTTACGAGCTATCTACTTTGAAGCGGCAGCGTTTCATGTCTCAGTGTGATGGTCACTTGCTTTCATTTCGCATAAATGTTCAAAAACAACATTGAATTCTATAATAAATAATAAGTCTGCACTTATATTGACATGAATCCTTATTGATATGAAAATATAAACACATTAACTGTTTACAAAACTTTTAACCAGGAATAGAAAACCTTATCTTTAGTTAGACCGTTCGGAATTTTTATGCCTCAATGCTCTTCAACGTCGTACTTTATATGGCCGTTTATCTATTTTGATTCGAGCGTCACTGATGATTCTTTGTAGACGAAATGCGCATCTGGCGTACAAAATCATAAGCCAGGTATCTTTTATGAGTTTTTCTTATATTTTACTTCAGCTAAAATTAAGTTGTAAACTGTTGAACTGAGAAAAGACACATGTGATGCTTTTGTCCTTCAGTCTATCAAATAAAGGCTGTTACAGGAATGGTAGGGGCATTAAATATCATATCATACTTAATAAAACAGCAATTAAGGGTTTAAGTTGTATTGGTTTACTTTTCAGATAATTGTATCTTCGGTGTTGCACTTAATCTGGCCATATTTCACAGAAGTAATCATGACTCTCTATATGAAAGCAACGTTAATCAAACGCTAATGAAAACTTCAGCGTGTTATTAATCACAGAGCTGTCGTTATACCTACCATATAAAACGATTAACCCATATTGATGGCACCCATTAAAACTCAGTTAACTGATTATTGATAAAACAGTGGCTATAAATTTCTCAAGGAGTTTTCTAACATTCTAAACTACAATAGACAGTATTATGCAATGGAAGAAATTAGGGTCTTAGATTTCAGGGTAATTACAAAGTTTGGAGTCTTAGTTTTTGGTTCAACTGTGGTAATTTACAACGAGCATGCGATAACAACGTTGAATTGTTTTCAGCAGTAAATACTTCCTTGAGTTAAATAGAAACAGCATACATCAGGAAGTAATTTTAAGTGTGTTATAGCAAAATATGTATTCATGAAGTCAGCAATTAGAAGGTTATTAATTGGATTTGAGGTAAACAACTGTATTGTGTCACCCGAAGAATGACATGTTACCCGAGGCAGACAACTGAAGGCAATAGTTCATTCTGAGGATCGAACTCCAGCTATTGACAGAGAATCCTGTTTATCACTGTTTTATGAAACCGTTTCACTTTCTCATTCCAGAAAATATTTGTTTCCATAAACATGATAAAAAAGAGGCTTAAATGAAAAAAAAAATTCTCACATTCAGTCTTTTTTTCGCAAATACCTTATTTGGTTCAATTAAAGAAGAATGTGCGGTGCTAGGGGAAAATCATGCCCACTGATTGTATGTAAACTAAGAGTGTTTACGACAATATTTGACAATAGATCTACAGTAGATATTAAGTAAATCCGTTTAGTCAAGTGGTCTTTTGAATAGTGTGATACAATACTGTCAGTTAATTTTGATTATCCTGAAATTGGTTACAAGTATTCTATTTTTTTTTAAAGAAACTATTATTTGTAACAAAAAAACAGGACCAAAGACAAATAACATTTGGTACATAAAACCGACACCAATTAAGTAATAAATGGAAATGTAATCAGCCAATGAAAAAAATGATTGATTGATTGATTAATTAATTGATTGGTGTTGTTTAACGGCTTTTTCAGTACTATTGGCTATATATCATGGTATTCATTTTTTTTTGGTAGAGGAACACGGAGTGCCCGGACAGAACTTTCAACCTTCAACAGAAAAACTGTCGACAATCCTAGTCAATTAAGATTGGAGTCGAACGTACCTGCCACGAGGTTGTTCGAACTCACAAGCTCGGTTTTGACAGGCTAATGATACAATAGATGAACTATTTAGACCACTCTAGGTCCCACCAATGAAAAACAAACTCTTTAAAATAAATACTACCTATTATGTTTCCACTTGACTGTGTCGTTATTTGTATATTAAATAAAATCTCATTTTGAAAACTTAAAACAATCTAATAAACTGGGCTGAAGTACATAGATATAAGAAGATGTGGTATGAGTGCCAATGAGACAACTCTCCATCCAAGTCAAAATTTATAAAAGTAAACTGTTATAGGTCAAAGTACATTTCTATAATTGATATTTAGACATTCTAAAAGGTTCAATCTAGTAAAAAAATAACAATATTTCGAAAGAAAAAAAACCTATCTAAAAATGCTGTTTTTAAACTCTAACATAAGAATTGTATTTAGATCTCTTCTATAATTGTGTAATTTTCAAATGAAATTCACTTTGCAGCTCTGACGTAAATTCAATGATTCCAATTCCTCTACAATCACTTATCTTGTCTGACAGGATAATGGCAAATATTGGTAGGTGGATTGATTCTTCTAAGTGTATCTATTGTGAATGATTCGGTTTTTTTGTGCTGGTAACTTCATTGGAGACAAACGATGAATCTCTTGTAGGTGACCAATTTAAGGAAACAATGTGACATTTCGTGTCTGTCGTTGTGTCTGTAATCTAATATAGTTGCACACAGTATCAATGGCTTAAAGAATATAAAATTGTTTGGTTAAAGATTGTGTATTAGAGAAAAAATGTCAAAACTCAGGATTATAAGCCTTTTTTATAATCAATATATTACCATTCATGTAATATTTGCCCCTACACAAAAAACAAATCAATCATATTCATCAACGCTCTCTGTAACGTCAAGACATTTATTTCTAACAATATTTTTATAATCATAATAACCACATTCTATATAGTTTATTACATTTGAGCTGAAAATTGAATTTTTCAATAAGATGAAATGTATAAGGAATTGTGGCAAATATAAATGAGCCGCAATCACAACAAAACGGTCAAACTGATACAGTAAAATTAAATGAAAGTTTGAACATTTATTTTGTAACCGCTATGAACACAATCATCGATATTTTTGTTTAAGAAAACACATATATCATTTATATCTTAAAATTTGATATTAAGGTGGTACCCAACACCTTGACTAATATTAATTTGGCTCGTTTAATTTTCATAAAATTTTGACATAATGTTTACTTTGACCCTTTGACAAAAATATAAAAATTTCAATAATTTGAACCAACCACTTTATTAGAAAAATTTCATTGGTTATATAGCAGTTAGACAAACACTAACTTTGATCATTGAGAAGCTTAATATTCCCTTAACAACACAACGTAATTAAAACGTTTAGCTGATTTTACTCCCTTTTACTTGAGTTATCTCCCTGTAGTGTTAGGTACCACCTTAAGAAAGCACATAGATCATTTATATCTTAAAATTTGATATTAAAGAAGTGTTTGAACAGCAGTAGATTGGAAAAGAAGTAGACTAAGTACTTAAATGTCAATGAAGGGTATTACATGATTCGTGCTCATTTCTGTACACTAACTTCATCATATTTGAGTAATGATACCATAAATTCATAATAGCAAATAACTCTTATATGATTTGCATACTATTAATAACTGATTCAGATCGATCCGTTAGAACTCTTACTGTTACCATACTGCCAATACTACTTTCGTAAACGCTATGTCTATTTCACTGTGATATGTTCATGCGCGATACCCCTGTGATTCCCAAAAAGTTGAATTTGAAAGAAAAAAAGGAAAAAATGACTGGATTGAGTATTATAATGATTAATTAATTTGTTTGATGTTATTAATGTGTATAACAACCTTTACTTCAAAATCCCTCAGTGTGCGAGTAAAGTCCCATAGAAAATCTTAGACATTCAAATAAAAAAGAAGAAAATACATCATATGTTTAAAGTGGACATAAAAATGCAAATTTTTTTAAAGCAACAACACAATGACATAATTTTTAGAAGTTATAGCCCTTCAAATCAAAAATCAAAATGAATGACACATCTGATGAATAACATCATTCGGATTTCACAAAACATTAGTCTATCTAATATCATTTGTTTTTCTATTTTTGCATGCATGTTGTCTTTCAGATTTGCTTTAGAAAATTCACTTAAATACATTAAATAGCCGAAGAGAAGATTACTTCTTCTAATTAGATATGAATAAAAGACCGAGATATGGGTTTGGTTCATTAAACAGTAATGAAACAAATGCCAAACACATCCAGCTATCAAATACGGTGTTCAACAAAAGCTAACTCAAGTATTTATTAAAATTAACAAGCCCAATATCGTTCCTAACCTAAAGGTTGAAAATAAATTTAAGAAAAAAAGTTCAATTATCTGCCACCGACGTTAAAATCTACAAGTAACAAAAACGTGAAGATATGGAATAAGACAACCACTGACGATTTTAATGACAGAAGCCTACATGACGATGACGATTTTGAAGCAAATACACAGGTTTTTATATATGCAAACTCTGACCGTACTTCCCGTCTCACGTTTAAAAGCATTGTATAAAAGAAAAAAATATTTCATTAAAATAATGGACAGTACATCCACAAGGCATTGCCATTTGTTCAACTATACATAATAAGATTTACACATATCAATGCCAACCAGACACTTATTTTATGAAAAATATAAAAATGTCGTTCGTGGCATCATGCAATACACCGAACATAAATTAATATGATATACATGTGATCATCAAACACAGCTCCACATTGATACAGTAATTACTTAAGAATTGAATGCTTCATTTTGTAATTTTAATGGATGTAAAAACGTTCACTGCAGCACTGTGTATAGGAACCGCGGAAGCTTTTTTACATTTTACCATGAAATTACGAATTATATCAAATTTTTCGCTTGTTTTCCTATGCATTTTTGTGACGTTGTCCGTGGAAGCACGTGCTGTCATGAATGTTGCATTTTATTGAGCAATAAAATCTAATTATCTGATGCCTCTGGATTGTTGTCAGTCAATCAAGAGTACATATATTGATAATCTTATGAAACATACATGTAATGTAATCATTGTATATTAATTCAGGAAATATTACAATCCGGTTAATTACAAAAAGACGGGATATTCAGTAAATGCTTACGGGATGACTTACACATAGAATACTTAAAATTTCCAAAATGACATCCACTCTTAATGACATCCATAAGAAAAGGTGACAGGAAGGACAGAACCGATCATGTTATAATTTCTTTTTTCTTCAAGGTCAAATTTGATACATGTTTATGTGAAAAAAAACATGAAAGCCTAATGTGTACCTATTATGTACAGTACGTAAGAAAAACAAAATTTACAGTACAATAAGCACTTACTTTATCTTATATGACATTGTATTAAGTTCGAATAAACTGTTCAAATATGAACTTGAGTGACATTTCCATGTTCGAGCTATAAATGCCTAATCAGCTGAAAATATTTATGGGAGTCAAATAATTCCATTTTGTCAAATATTGTAGTTAATGGTGATATTATACATTCTATGATTAAATTTTACAGATAGTTAAACAAGTTTGCTACATAGTATTTTCAATATTAATATTATATTGCTGATATTTTTTGAAGTAATTGAAAATAACAGACGCATAGCAAAGAAATTGTTGCATTGCTTTTAGAGAAATTAGAACGCATCAATAATAAGAAACTTTATTGATTTTGAAGAGTGCCATGTTAAGCATTTGGGTCATTTTAAAAAGAATGTGTGTATTTGGGTCTTCTAATTCAGAAAACCAAAATGTCTGACAATAAAATTATTTCAACTTGGTAGCTCTTGGGACCATAAAGTATGTGAGTAATTAAAGTTCAACCTAAAAGATACATTTTGTAATTTTTATCGAGGACCCAATATCAACCACTACATAGCTGATACACATTTTGTACAAACAAAACTATATTTCAGAATGTTTTAAAAATCAACATTCATTTCAAATAATTGAAAATATGTGTATGAAAAAGTCTTTACTAAAGAAAACTAACTCTAAGGTAAATTCAAAAAGGGGGTTGTCCATAAGACTTGCCAAAATCAAGCGATCGACTGTATTAACCAACGGAACGAATGCAAAACGACTGTCATATTCAAGACTTGGTACAGGCATTTTCCGAAAAAAAGAACATTTGATTGTTAAGATAAGAGGCAGTTCCGTTTATAGTTTATTTTGTATCAAATTACTTTCAAATTTGACTTATGCAAAAAATTATCTCATGAAAATAAGTTTACTACTGTTAAAACAAAAAAAACTTGCGGTGTAACGTAGTGGATTTAATGTTATTGGGAAGCCAATGCTATGTAGCAGGGGAGAAACATATAAATTAATCAAAAATAAAACTAAAAGACGTATTTGAATTTGTATGCAAATTTGTCTGACATAAGTCGAAATTACATAAGACCCCACAAATTTTTTCATCACAATATAACATATTGACGTTAAAATTATAAAGTGATTGTTGCGTTTCACATCAGAAGGTTATTCGGAGCTAGATCTATAAATGGGTATTCGGAGCAAATTCTGCTAAATGACCAAAAGTGTAAATACGTCTATTTTATACTTTTACAATATTGTATTCCCGGTATCTATGATGAGTTATACAATTTAGTTTATCAATTAATCGTCCCCAACAATAATGCACGGCGATAAACATAACTTTATATGTAGATTTTTATGTCAGTGAAATTTTGTCAACTTCATGTAACGGCATGTCAACTATGTAACGATATTTACTGAATATTATGTGGTGGATTGTTTGGAAGCATGCATTTGCAGGTTTTCGTGTTATTCTCACTTCTTATGCTACTGAAAGGAACATTTATTCAAATGTTATAAAAGCTATGCATAATATTCATCTTCTAGTTGCAAATTGCATGCTTCTTGATTCTATAAATGTGTGTATTTGACACGTTATAAAGATGACATGATACAAACATACGATGTCATCAAAACGTATAAAACTAAATTCTAAATAGTTTTCTCATAGTGCTGCTTTTTTGTTTCGATGTCTATATCTTGAAAAGGTTGTTGTTGTAACTGCAATTTACTACATAGAATTACTCGATATAGGGGAGATTTTATTTATAACAGAATTCCACTGCGTTATGTTTTGGGTACATTCTCGTAAGACATGATTTGTCCATATTAATGTTGCATAATTATATGACGACTAGAAAAAAAAATACATTGATCATTATGTATTGAACAATAATGATAAAAGCTTATATAACATAATGCTGAAAATAGTAATAAAAATCAATGATACATTGATAGAGGATTTCAGTTAGACAAGGTTTTTTTTATACGAACTGCGTTTGCCAAAGAAAGAAATATTTTCATTCGTAAACTTAAATCAGCTTAACTTCGTTAAGTCTTAATGCGCCAATTTTTTTTTTCAATTAAAACACATAAATGTAAGATATGTGGCCGAGGCAAAAATATGCACATTTTTTTTATAGAAATTTCCATTTATCAGGTTCCATATTGCTACTATTTAACCTGCAATTTAGAAACACAAGCTATTTGAATCAATCACTTCAGATAGGTGAATTTGTTCCGAGCAGACAAGGCAATCAACATAGCATGATGCAGACTGTTTTACACATACTTTCATAAAAAAAAAACAATTACATAATATTATCTGGTTTTGTTTTGTTTTTGATTTGGCTTTGCGTTTTCTGTCCCTCTTTGACAGATCTAGAGCAGGACATGAAAAGTTCAGGTCCGGTTCTATGATGAAAAATACGGACCAACTTTCTTTAAAGCTCTATTTCGGATGATATACTCATAAAATTGAGAATGGAAATGGGGAATGTGTCAAAGAGACAACAAACCGACCATAGAGCAGACAACAGCCGAAGGCAACCAATGGGTCTTCAATGTATTCATATTCATATTTACATCAAATTTATTTCCAGAGTATGCAATAAGAAAGGTCCACCATAGAACAAAGACCGCGGGTGTAAACAAATACCGGTCACCGTACGGCTAAAGATGAGCAAAACCTACACCATATAAAAAACAACAATGGACCCATAAAAGCAAAAAGTGAAAAAATTCGAAGGGATAGATGACTTCATTGAATGAAACAAATAGTGAAAATATAAAAATCCAATGGCATTAACTTTTAATGATTAAGGCTGTCAAAACAGAATTTGTTAGATTGAAATTCATGTTCCTCGTAATTATAAGAAGTTAAGAGAGGAATTTCTGTATTTTGGAGAAACAAGGAACTTAAAAGAAAAGATAAATGCTTCAAATAAAGTAAAAAATGAAAACAAAATCATACTTAATGCTGCAAACAAAGTTAAATGAGAAGAGTAAAATGCTTCAAATAAAGCTAAATTATTTTTGTCAATAAATATCAATAACCAGTTTCTACTGGAATTACTTTAAGCATAGATTGCATAAGCATCAAATCAGTTTATTCCTATGACAAATTAAATGTAAATAAACATTTTACATATGTAGAGCAGGATCTGCTTACCCTACCGGAGCACCTGAGATCACGCCGGTTTTGTTTTGTGGGGTTCGTGTCGCTCAGTCTTAAGTTTTCTATGTTGTGTTTTGTTTTCCATTCGTTAGATGTGTATGAGCTTTTGATTTTTCCATTTCATAAAGGACTTTCCATTTTGAATTTCCCTTGGAGTTCGGTGTTTTGTTATTTTACTTTTTTTTGTATACGGTTGTTTGTCTTTTGGTCTTTTTCTTTTTTTTTGCCATGGCGTTGTAAGTTTATTTTTGACTGATGAATTTGAATGTCCCTTTGATATCTTTCGCCTCTCTTTGCAATATTAAGACAAGTTGGACTCTCTACAAAGGAGCTTCATAGAAATCGATTGTATACTTTGCAGATAGGTCATCTAAGTCTATATTTGTAAAGTTTAACTTGCATGATCTGCATTCTGACAAAGTTTTGGCATAGAATAACTACCTGTATTCATGTATGTTACAAGTAGAACAGTGTAAATGTAAACAGTTCATTTTTTTTCTCTGATCGCAGTGTTTACACAAATTGATGGAAGGATCCTTACAGATTATAAATATGCTGTATTTGTGTAATTTGTTTTTTTATCCTCCCTACAATAAAGACACTGCTTGCTAATCAGTTTGTATTCTATATATAAATATAAATTTCATGGTAAGTTTATTAAACCAAATTCGTATACAATAGATATTTTTTAAAAGAGAGGCAAAATATACCAAAAGGACATTCAAACTCATTAGTCGAAAATAAACTGACAACGCCATGGCAAAAATCTCAAGAAGAGATTTTGTATGAATTCATAAGTTTAACAGGGACCTGACATAATAAAAATATACACCCCATTTCCATTCTCAATTTTATGTGTTTGCCAAATTCTTTCACCAGCAATGCTACAGCTTCTGAAGTAACAGAGAAAATGCTTGCAAATTATCGCATTTCACCCGTTTCTAATACTCTCAAATAAGAACTTCAGAAGCTGTAGCAATGACCTAGCTAAAATTCCATATATCTGTTAGACAGATTTCAAATACTTTGATCTGATCCAATCCTTAACATAGATGTTAAGAGATTTCCTCAGCACGATGGTTACCCGTTTTAGAAAATCATGATTTCAGATTATGACAGCAAACATAATCGTATTTGATTCATAAATTTTAAATACGTTTATGTAAAGTTAGATTATGGTTAATATGGTAAATTCCAGCAAAAATAGATAATCTTCACAAAAACTTTTAAATCACGAAAAACTGTACATATGTCCAGTAGATAGAATTACAAATACTCACATCCATTGTTATGTCAGCACATTTAGGGAAGGATATGAACTAAATGTAGTTGTAATATCAAACTTTAGGAGTCCATGCAGAACGGGAACATTTTTCAAAAATCTGTTCATTTTATTTTCTTAATTTTTCCGACCGAGCGAAAGTTTTCGGATATTTCTCAAACAAGAAAAACGTGTTGATTTACAGTAAAATATGCACATTTTTTTTATAGAAATTTCCATTTATCAGGTTCCATATTGCTACTATTTAACCTGCAATTTAGAAACACAAGCTATTTGAATCAATCACTTCAGATAGGTGAATTTGTTCCGAGCAGACAAGGCAATCAACATAGCATGATGCAGACTGTTTTACACATACTTTCATAAAAAAAAAACAATTACATAATATTATCTGGTTTTGTTTTGTTTTTGATTTGGCTTTGCGTTTTCTGTCCCTCTTTGACAGATCTAGAGCAGGACATGAAAAGTTCAGGTCCGGTTCTATGATGAAAAATACGGACCAACTTTCTTTAAAGCTCTATTTCGGATGATATACTCATAAAATTGAGAATGGAAATGGGGAATGTGTCAAAGAGACAACAAACCGACCATAGAGCAGACAACAGCCGAAGGCAACCAATGGGTCTTCAATGTATTCATATTCATATTTACATCAAATTTATTTCCAGAGTATGCAATAAGAAAGGTCCACCATAGAACAAAGACCGCGGGTGTAAACAAATACCGGTCACCGTACGGCTAAAGATGAGCAAAACCTACACCATATAAAAAACAACAATGGACCCATAAAAGCAAAAAGTGAAAAAATTCGAAGGGATAGATGACTTCATTGAATGAAACAAATAGTGAAAATATAAAAATCCAATGGCATTAACTTTTAATGATTAAGGCTGTCAAAACAGAATTTGTTAGATTGAAATTCATGTTCCTCGTAATTATAAGAAGTTAAGAGAGGAATTTCTGTATTTTGGAGAAACAAGGAACTTAAAAGAAAAGATAAATGCTTCAAATAAAGTAAAAAATGAAAACAAAATCATACTTAATGCTGCAAACAAAGTTAAATGAGAAGAGTAAAATGCTTCAAATAAAGCTAAATTATTTTTGTCAATAATTATCAATAACCAGTTTCTACTGGAATTACTTTAAGCATAGATTGCATAAGCATCAAATCAGTTTATTCCTATGACAAATTAAATGTAAATAAACATTTTACATATGTAGAGCAGGATCTGCTTACCCTACCGGAGCACCTGAGATCACGCCGGTTTTGTTTTGTGGGGTTCGTGTCGCTCAGTCTTAAGTTTTCTATGTTGTGTTTTGTTTTCCATTCGTTAGATGTGTATGAGCTTTTGATTTTTCCATTTCATAAAGGACTTTCCATTTTGAATTTCCCTTGGAGTTCGGTGTTTTGTTATTTTACTTTTTTTTGTATACGGTTGTTTGTCTTTTGGTCTTTTTCTTTTTTTTTGCCATGGCGTTGTAAGTTTATTTTTGACTGATGAATTTGAATGTCCCTTTGATATCTTTCGCCTCTCTTTGCAATATTAAGACAAGTTGGACTCTCTACAAAGGAGCTTCATAGAAATCGATTGTATACTTTGCAGATAGGTCATCTAAGTCTATATTTGTAAAGTTTAACTTGCATGATCTGCATTCTGACAAAGTTTTGGCATAGAATAACTACCTGTATTCATGTATGTTACAAGTAGAACAGTGTAAATGTAAACAGTTCATTTTTTTTCTCTGATCGCAGTGTTTACACAAATTGATGGAAGGATCCTTACAGATTATAAATATGCTGTATTTGTGTAATTTGTTTTTTTATCCTCCCTACAATAAAGACACTGCTTGCTAATCAGTTTGTATTCTATATATAAATATAAATTTCATGGTAAGTTTATTAAACCAAATTCGTATACAATAGATATTTTTTAAAAGAGAGGCAAAATATACCAAAAGGACATTCAAACTCATTAGTCGAAAATAAACTGACAACGCCATGGCAAAAATCTCAAGAAGAGATTTTGTATGAATTCATAAGTTTAACAGGGACCTGACATAATAAAAATATACACCCCATTTCCATTCTCAATTTTATGTGTTTGCCAAATTCTTTCACCAGCAATGCTACAGCTTCTGAAGTAACAGAGAAAATGCTTGCAAATTATCGCATTTCACCCGTTTCTAATACTCTCAAATAAGAACTTCAGAAGCTGTAGCAATGACCTAGCTAAAATTCCATATATCTGTTAGACAGATTTCAAATACTTTGATCTGATCCAATCCTTAACATAGATGTTAAGAGATTTCCTCAGCACGATGGTTACCCGTTTTAGAAAATCATGATTTCAGATTATGACAGCAAACATAATCGTATTTGATTCATAAATTTTAAATACGTTTATGTAAAGTTAGATTATGGTTAATATGGTAAATTCCAGCAAAAATAGATAATCTTCACAAAAACTTTTAAATCACGAAAAACTGTACATATGTCCAGTAGATAGAATTACAAATACTCACATCCATTGTTATGTCAGCACATTTAGGGAAGGATATGAACTAAATGTAGTTGTAATATCAAACTTTAGGAGTCCATGCAGAACGGGAACATTTTTCAAAAATCTGTTCATTTTATTTTCTTAATTTTTCCGACCGAGCGAAAGTTTTCGGATATTTCTCAAACAAGAAAAACGTGTTGATTTACAGTATAGTGAAACGGCTTAGATGTCATACACAACATAATAAAAAGACGATGGATGTAACCAAAGAAATTTGATCAGTCCATGCATTTGGGAAAATTTTACAAAAATGTAGAGTATACTGTAAATTCAGATTTTATTGCGTGCATTTATTATTGCGATTTTTAAAAAATGGACAACAATGCGAGATTAATTATTGCGATTTCAGGAAAATCTGCATACAGATATATGTATCTGATATCAAAATAAGAGTTCTTATTATTGCAATACTCACAGAGACGTATTATTCGAATTAATAAAAACCTCGCAATAATTTCTGAATTTACAGTATCAAAGATAGAAAGATTCATGTCTTGAAGCAGAGTAAGACATGTTGATGTCCTTTTACTAAAAACTGGTGTGTTTCTTTTTACCATGTTGACGTCGCATAACCACTGAATATGAAATAAAGGATACGAAGGAAACAGCTATAGGTCTCCTTCATTCCTGGCCGTACATCAGGACATCGACAAGTCTAGGCTTTAAATGAAATGACTTTCTATAGTGAATTTTCAATTTTTATGTAGCAGCATTCAAGATAGAACTGATTTGTACCAAATATGTGTTACATGAGGTAAATATACAATAATAAACATGAATTATAAATCAATAAAGTTAATAAAAAAATATATACAAAACATCATAAAAGGGTCACAATAAGTTAATACTGATAGTTTTACACTAATATTTTTTGAATATAGAATTGGCTTAATCAACCTATGGTTTGCTGGTAAGATGTAAACCCATTTTGTAATCTGAGTTATTAGAAATCCCGGAAGACAATAAAACCGGAAATATCACAGTTCAGTACGTTCTAAATTAATACGCCACTCACTGTTCTCAACAATAAATAATTTACCGAAAATAAACAATGAAAGTTACAATTAGTCGTAACAAGTTCAAGTATCAATAATTGAATGAATGTATACAGACAGACCTTTCAGCGCAATGGACAAACGGGACTAATTAATGTAAGATGAAGTGATACACACTATTGCTATTTGCATCTTTATGGTAGTCACATTCTTTAAACATATTTAAAAGTAACACGAAAAGGTTGAAATGCATCATTTTCCGTACAAAAGATGTCTTCTCGTAATTCATATAAGCTACCAAAACATAAATTTGTTTGAAATAACTTTTGTTATTATATTGCTTTAGCTAAAACATATATCAATTCAAAAGACCTATTGTTGAAACTAAAAAATGACCCAGGGTTTAGGTGCACCGATCTAAGAGCAGTTACTAAAAACTAATGAATAAATCATGTTTCTTTTTGAGAACTAAAAATCATAAGAGCTCATGATAGGATGAATGAGGATATTCTACCCATCAAAATGCATGAAATAATTGTTTACAAAATCGAAAATAAATTTTCCCACGTGAAATAAGCCGGCCTAGCAACAAAAGCAATTAATATTTCGTAGGCGGAAAATCATCTTTTGTATGTTCTTATGTCTTATTCTATGGCATGTAACTAGAATATAAAAGATTCTCGATGTCGAAAACCTTATTTATCTATTTATTGTTTTGCAATTTGTAGCAAAAATTACTTAATAGAGATTCCTTTTTAAATGTACAATTAAAAAAAAGTGAAAAATAGTTGCCATTCTCTAAAACCTTTGAATTTGTGCGGTTTTTCAATCACGCGCCGTTGATCTAAAAATGATATGTCATTCGTTCTTTAAGTACGCCTTTATTATTTTCAACAGTGCAGGCAGCCAATTTTTTAAAAACATTTACGGAAATATTATGACTTTTGGTTACTTGGTCGCTACCTTAATGGAATTACTTGCAATGAAAATGAATTGAACTGCAATACCTGATGCATCTTGTTAAAATATGCTCACAGGTATTAATTTTATTTGTAATTCATTGTTGTAAATGAGTTTGAAACATTTGCTTTTAATTCGTATTAGGAATAGTAGGCTAAATATTAAAAAAAAAAAATGATTTATAAAAATACAAGAAAACGTATTTTTTTATTACGACAAGGCGACAAAGTTAAATTGATTGTGAAGCAAACATAATGTTTGAATATTGCCAAATTCAAATAAAACAGGATACACGGGTTAAAAACAAATTATAACAAAAATATCTTCTGTTTCAATAATTGATTTATCGGCCAGAGTAAGAATAAGTTTACATGAATAATGAATTCTGTTTTTGAAAAAAAAATAATGGATAAGAAGAAAGCGACAAACAGTAACGACATTCTGGATTTTGAACATGTTTTTAAAGATGTGCAAGGATAAAACTCATAAGAACTTTTGTTTCCGAAGAACCCTAGAGTTTGTAAAGGCACTCATTGTATCAATGTGTTCACTAGTTCAGAATAAACAATCCACTGAAAACATAAAATGAATCTAAAAAAACACTTAAAATTAAGACTGGAAATGGGGAATGTGTCAAAGAGACAACAACCCGACCATAGAGCAGACAACAGCCGAAGGCCACCAATGGGTCTTCAATATAAGTATATCTTTAATATAAGTATCACGGACACAACACACATTATGTGTATAAAATTATCTCAATTACTTCCCTTAGTTAAATTAGCTTCTTGCATATGACTTTTTGTTTTGTAAACTAAAGGATTTTCATTTGGAGTTGACAATAGAAAGGGTCAAAATGAATTATCATCACAAACATGTTTGACTCCGCCACATTGCTTATATGCTAATTCAGTACTTGGCGTTTATGCTGTCTGCCTTTTTTATTTTCATTTGTTGATTTCAACATAAATCTGGTCGTTGTTTTTCTCTTATAAAAGTTTTACATTATTTCATACAGGTGTCATGTTTAGGGCATGCTCATTGTGACTTTCAGTGATTTGTAGTATTTTTACATCTTCGTCTTTTGGTTTCTGGTGGATAGTTGTCGTATTGGCAATCACATCACATCTACTTGTTTTTATGTACTAAGGGAGCTACCATTTGATCTTTATGAGGGGGGGGGGGGGGGGGGGGGGGGGGGGGTAGGATGAAAAATTTTGTCCTGCCTATTTTTCTAGTTGTAATCTCTGTCCTGCGTTTTTATTTTTCACTCTATTCGGTCCTGCCTTTTTTTATTAGTTTATCCTGACTTTTTTTTTGCCAAGTTGCTCATCCTGACTTTTTTTTTAACTCAAATCTCCTGTCCTGCCTTTTTTTTCAAATTTCCTCCTAGCCCCCTCCCCCATAAAAATCAAATGGTAGCTCCCTAATGTAATATATTTCATTTCATTGTATTGCAATCAACAAACCATCTATTTAGTACATATATCTGACAGATATATCATGCAATAAAGCTCTTAGTTTAATAAGGAATTGCAGTTGATTGATAACGTCAGACTGATAGACTTATTTGTTAAAGTGATTCCATTGTTGTTTTTCCTGGAAAGAAAAGATTCATGACCATTTGAAAATTAAATAACAAATGAAAATAATAAACACTTGCTTGGTTCAAGATTTATATACTATATCAAGGTAAACTGTTTCAAAATAATTTTTAAACAAGTGCTGAGCTTTTTTGTTGGAAAAAAACAAGGAATCAGTGCTATAGATAAAGGTAGTATATTTATTTTAATTATAGTTTATAGTATACCTGGAGCATAGTAATTACATTTTTTAATTTACGGTATCAGATTGAACAGACAGCTGCCGAATAGTACATTTTTATTAAGACAAATACACATCCCACATCATCATGGTCATTGTCTGTATAACGTACGAGAAATCGATAAAAAGATATGTTGACATGCTTTGAATCTTTCATATACAATTTGAAAACTCGATAGAAAAAAATAACCCTATCTATCATTCCCGTTGTTACGTGTAAGTCGAAGGCATACATGCAAACTGTAAATATTAATAATGTCATATATTTTTTTTTTATTAATGAAAGCAACACACATATAGGTTTGGGTTATATATATCATAACTTATTTTGGAGTCGTTCTTACATACATTTTATCATGAGACTTCATTAAAATGCAAATTAGGAGGTTAGTGTCTACGTTAAACTGGTTTAGCTTCATCACATGTTGTGCATATACCTTGTTTGACTTTAAAATGATGTTGGTCCACAAAGCAGTACAAGGAAGTACTGCGGATAAAACATATGACTGAAATAAATATTAAGTATCTCTTTTGATAAAAAAAATTAGTACAGATACACAGATATACGAAGCATATCAACCAGTTGTAAACAGTCATTTAAAAAAAAATGTAACGCCCCAAGTTTTCCAGCCATCTCTCATTTGTTTTACAGTTAAATTGTTTTGTACCTGACTCAGACAAAAAATGAAAATGGCCCGTTTTGAACCTAACATAGCTATTTTCTTTTTTGGTCGTTGTAAATTCTCGCATAATTTCTTCAATTTTGTTTCAAAACCATTGCCAAATAGATATAAGAAGATGTGGTATGAGTGCCAACGAGACAACTCTCCATCCAAGTCACAATTTGTAAAAGTAAACCATTATAGGTCAAAGTACGGCCTTCAACACTGAGCCTTGGCTCACACCGAACAACAAGCTATAAAGGGCCCCAAAAATGAATAGTGTAAAACCATTCAAACAGGAAAACCAACGGTCTAATCTATATAAAAAAACGAGAAACGAGAAACACTTCAACAAACAACAACCACTGAACATCAGGTTCCTGAAGGACAGGTGCAAACAAATGCAGCGGGTTTAAACGTTTTAATAGGCGCCAACCTTCACCCTCCGTGAAACAATAGTGTAACCTCACAACATAGAAAGACACACTATAAAATATCAATTGAAATGGCTTAACTCAATCATAAGACATATTAACAAAAACAAGTGAACATACACTGAACGATTAAATTTGATTTATAACACAAGGTTTGTGTTTTGCATTTTTTTGTGCATTTTACTGAATTAACTGTGACGTATTGTGTGGACTGTTGGTTTTTTTTTAGTTATGGTATTGATCGTCATTCCTCGACATCCAAATTGTGTTGTAAACCTCCTTCGTTATCTTTTTATTTTTATTTTGTAGAATTATAGCGTTACTAAGATAGTCATTTTCAACAGCTGCCAATTTCAAAATAAATCTATAAATTTCTATTACTAAATCTTGAATTTTCGTAAAGGTAAACATTACAGAAATACAATGGCATATGCTATATATAGGCAGTCAAGTTGTCTAAACATTTCTATAGATCAATCAAAACTGGTGCAAATTAGAACAAAAGTTTACGAAAATAATCTAAAAAAGAAATTAAAAAATAAGTATTTTGTTATATGAATAGTTCTGTTTTCTTAAATCCTGGAAGTTTAAATTTGGTTGCCCATCTTTCTCTCAAGAGGACATCAGGATAACGTTGTTTTGGACACCTTTTCTAGCTTTGCAATTGTTTAGTATACAATATGACCCTGATACGTTTATACTAAATACTTTGATGGTTTTCCCCTAGAGACAGTTTTAGTGTTGAGACAATTCTGCAAAGTAAAAGGAAGAAGTTGGCAATTTTAATAGAGCAAACTGTTTTAACAAAGCGCTACTGTATTTGTTCATCGAATATATTTTAAACCAGTTAGTCGTTAAAAACTACTTTAATTTGAACAATGTTGAATATTGATTAGTCTATAGATAAAAATATATTTTATTTGTTTCAAACTTTTATGTATTTTTTTAAAACTGCTATATTATTCAGCGCTACAAAATGCACAATGGAACCTCATTTTTATTTTTTTTCAAATAAATACTTTATATTTGCAAACATATTTCAAAAATTGCATTTGTGCTACCGTTAGGCTTTAATACTTTGGTTTTAAGATTAGAAATATGCAATAATATTGTTACAACCTCAAGGTGCACACACGAAGCTGTAATAATGTAAACTTAAGTCATTATTTAAAGACTCATAGAAAATATTCATTGTGTGAAATAATATAAGGGGAGTGGCTTTACTTCGAGATTTTAACAATGAACATGTATACCAATTTCTCATTTTGAAATAAAACAATCACTTTTTCGGATGATCATGTTGTTGATATTAAAAAGACCTTAAGTTTCACGAAAGTTTAAATTTTGCATTTTGGGGGTAAATACTTGGTCTTTTGAATATAATTGATGACTTGAAAATTGAAGTTTAGTAAATATTGAAATTAACAGAATTTAATTGCCATGATATCTACAAAAACAGTTTTAAAATTTCTGACCCATTTGAATTTTATCTACAAAAATCTGTACAACATGACGCGTCTCCTTTTTTCATTTGTTCTTTGTTCATTTTATCTAACGTTGCAGTATAGACACATACTTTACAAGGTTTAAAAATAGTTAGCTAATTCAATAAAAGTCTTGTAGTAGTTTCCTTCCTGTATTTCAAATCATCATTTATCCACCAAATAAATGTTATGTATACTGTAGCTTGACTTGGTTAGTTATGGATTTTTGTTCTTACATATTCATTTTGCTCGAACTTGTACTATTATGTCAGTGCTTTGATCTTGCACCCAATAAAAAATATTTCAGTGAAGCATCATTTCTTAGAATTCATTAAATCTTTGCATTAGAAACCTACATAATAACAAGAAAATAGCTGTATAACGTAAATTGCATGACTTTTTCTTGACATTGTAAAATTGGAATGTTTTCACTTTAAATTAAGATATATGACGCAAATTTATTTGCCGTGCTACAGTTAAGAAAAACTCTTACAATGTTACTACAAGGCATGGCCAGATATGTAACACTTTAGCAACAAATGCTCGAACAGATTTAAGGTTTATTTTAAATAGTTTAGTAGGTATCTGTTATAGTGCAATTTTTCAAATGACGAAAAGGAAATCGCCAAAAACCTATCTTATCCATAAAGATGTTCCAAGGCTTGTATGCATAATTTTACTACAATTTTAAATTTGTCAAATGTTTACCCTCATCATATTATTTCTCAAGTCACTGTAAGACATTGAAAGGTAAAATAGATAATTTGATTGGCTTATATGACTATTTTCAAAATCATTTGGCAAAGAGCACGGTAACCTAGAAAATAAACATGAAAAATAACTAAAACGATGAAGAAAATTCATTACAAATAATGCGATGTACAACTTACACAAAATCTCTTATAGGGAAAACAATTCTGGCACTGAGAAGGTCTTTAGTTTCATTAACTGTTTAAAATGTAAGTACCGTGGTAAATAGCAATGGCGGGATATGGTCGATGTCGCCGTCTCGTCTGGCCTCTATGCACCTTGACCATCTTAATGTGTACTTTTTAATTTAATGGGATAAAACATCAGTATCAGTACTCAAAAAATGAAATATCGTGTACACGTAGACGGCTACTTAATAAACCAAAAGATGGGGAAATACTTGAGGTGGTTTTCTGCTTTTTAAAATTTTTAAAATACGTCAGATGTCTGTTGGATTTTTCAGTCATGCCTTCATCATATGCTTTGCTACAGTTTATTTCAAATTTCTTCCAAATTACTTTCTAGTGGTTATTAGATATACAATAGTCAACTATAATTCTTACGAAGGTGTCGGATCGGTATGAGAAACGGTACAGTGCACAAAAATCAATATCATATACAAACGTGTACACGGACACTTTAAAAAAGTTTAAAAAAGAGTATTAAATATCAAATAAAAAATCAATATATATTTCGGATACAAAATATTATTAGTTTGCCCTATGTTACAAATGTGTTATTTGGCGACTCAACAACTAATGTTAGTCATGCATATTAAGGAAACTTTGTATGAATGTCCATGTAGAATCGAACACTCAATACAATAGTTATAATTTATAGATTGTATTGGACTGCTAGTTTAAAACTACTATTTCACGTGAGCCTCCATTCGAGAACAAACATATTGTGTTAATTAACCAGTTTTAATTAGGTTTTTTTGTCAATTTATATGCATATATAGTAAGAAACTTTCTATGTTTATCTGTGATATACGTGTGATTAATTATTGTAACTGCTAATGGTCAACAAACATGACGAAAAGCTAGCAACAGAAAACTATGGCACATGTATAAATAACACACACCGTGCTGTCACATTGATTCGTATTGAGAAGGGTTATACCAAGTACTATTTTATCAATTTAAATTGATTCAGTTTAACTATGAATTCAATTTTCTTAGAAATAGGATTTTTCCAACAATTAAGTACAAAGAAAAATTAAAATAGATTTAAAAAAAAATATCTTTACAATTTGAATACAAAATCCATAAAATATAACGTAATACAACAAGACAGTGAAGGACAGAAGAAAATAAAAATGATAAAACGAATTAGCGTAAAGCGGTGTCCTTGAATTACATTATGAATACCAAAAATAACTTTCATAACATATATTAATACGCGTTCAATACTATTTGCTTGTACTAGCAAAAGCTTGTATATTGTTATCATTATAAAAATGTAAAATAACATGACAGAGAGCAAGAGAGTAAAATATTTAAAGGAAATTTACATAAAGAAATACCCTAGAGTTTTATTACAACAAGCAGACCACATGAACCTAGTCTGCATTGGTTTGTTACTGTTACATATAATAACATTGGTTTGATACTGTAACATGTAATATCATTGATTTGATACTGTTACATGTAATAACATTGGTTTGATACTGTAACATGTAATAACATTGGTTTGATACTGTTACATGTAATAACATTGGTTTGATACTGTTACATATAATAACATTGGTTTGATACTGTAACATGTAAAAACATTGGTTTGATACTGTTACATGTAATAACATTGGTTTGATACTGTAACATGTAATAACATTGGTTTGATACTGTAACATGTAATAACATTGGTTTGATACTGTAACATGTAATAACATTGGTTTGATACTGTAACATGTAATAACATTGGTTTTGTTGCGTAATTCAATATTTTAAAGAGACGACTTTATTGTATATGTCGGAAAAATAACCAGGACATGCGTTCTAGTAGTTGTGTCTCATGTATAAAGCAAATTAGCGTTTTCATTGCTGTTTCTCATCCTGTCAGTGACTGGCAAATTCTTCAACAAAGATTGACAAACCCACACAGACTACAAGACAATGACGTTCCAAATGGCTATTACTATAATATAATGTGGAGTCGCTTTGAACTAGTTTATGAACCGGAGATACTTGTAAATTTACTTTTTCCAGTTATATCAAACAGAGATACATGTTATGAAACATTTACCTTGCACTGCTTTATAAAACGTGTAGTGGCACATAAAATTAGTAAAAAATACACTGTAGTTGATATTTTCTTTACATATTGGCATTATACGGTTTATTTGCAGGGCGCGCTCCTGACACAAAAACAAACAAGAAAAACTGGATTTGGGACAGACACATACAGAAGGTGGTTGAGTTTAATATGTGTATGAGCGCTCAACCCCCTGATTTTTATTCTTGTGTAACAATATACAATGAACAAACTATACAAAAAAAACAACAACACGTTACAAATCAGTTAGAAAGTGATTATGGTATCAGATTTGTACTACGCAAAATAAACAGACAAAAACACAAAGTACCGATATAATAGTAGGCGAGGTAACTGAAATCTAGTTGAAAGTCCAATTCCAACTTATATATGCACCATGTTCTACCTGAAAATCCAAACTACGATCAGTGGAACATTTACTGAGCAATTGTATCTATGAAATAGCAGTAGTTTCTGTGTATTGGTTTATGCAATTGATGAGGAAGACAATGTACAGTTCATTCTAGTATTTGTTGATAGGAAAGGTCATGAAAAGGTGTAATTTTGCACCGACTTTAACAAAAACCACAATTCTTGCAAGTATTTTTGGAGGATTTATATGTGACACTCATAAAAATCAATTCAAAGCTGATGATCGGAATATCGAATACTGTCATTTTGACACAATGAAACTATAACAACAGCAAACACGAAGTCACTAATGGACAATTTAAGTATATCATTGGACACGGCAATATGACATATAGGAATCTTTGTATTGGTAAATCTGTGGTTTCCATGTTGTTATTTATTTAAATGTTTATATGCATTTGTCATATGTAGCGATTCCCTTTGTGTCCTTTATGTTTATTCAATGTTCTACATGATATTACTCTGTCTTATTTTTAAATGTAAAGACGTATTTACGGAATAATATCATTTTGATTTTCTTATTTGTGTTTACTTTTTTTTTATTTTGTTATGGGTTTTGTTGGGAGAGGGTATTGTAGGCTCTTTTGTTGTTTGCAATTATTCTTATCATAACATTTATTGTGTTAGTACGTTCTTGTTGGGCGTAACTGGTCACATAATTGGGAAGGGAAGTGACCAAGCATTTGCCACATATTCATGTACATGTGCTTGTTTGTCGATTTCTCTAGGTGTTTTTATCCATTTTTTTTCGTGATTGACAAAACAATGACTACTGCAAACTTTAACTAAGGTTTTAATTGTGTGACGAGGAAGCATCCAACGCCGGAGTTCCAATATTTTATAACATTTCAATTCGCCAATAACATATTCTACGGAGACTCGGTATTCTGCATTGAGTCTCTTGAGCCTCATACACTTTCTCTTTTTTGTGTTCCGGCTTTCTGGTTATCTGCTGTCTGGTGTATGTCGTATAAGGCTGATGAAATAATTAAACCTCTTTCTTTCGACGAGGATCAGAAGCCACCCACTCCTGTATAAGCAATAGAGGAACCTGAACTTCAAAAATGGATATTGGGTCTGACAATGAAGATATAAATTCAGGCTATGCTACAGCGAAAGCTGACGAAATTACCACAGGTAATGATACAGCCCGAACTGCGTATAATAGTTATGATGCTCCTGTAAATCTTGAAGCTACAAGAAAACACACCCCTCCCCCCAAAAAAAAGTACTAAACATCTTTCATGCAATTGGTTCGCAGTAACCATGAAATACTATGAAACATTTATTACAAATCAGGTCCCAAAATTGTTTAAAAAAGAGAGGCGAAAGATACCAAAGGGACATTCAAACTGATAAGTCGAAAATAAACTGACAAAGCCATGGCTGAAAAAGAAAAAGACAAACAGACAAACAAGAGTACACAAAACACAACATAGAAAACTAAAGACTGAGCAACACGAACCTCACAAAAAACTGCACACAAAAATATTCATATTTACATAGCACTTAAGGGACTCCGTACTATACTCCAAGACTATACACAATGTAAACACATAGCCCCAAAACAAACACAAATAATTAAAAAAAAACTGAACAATTTCACATGTTTGGGATACCCAAATTCTTTAAACGCTAAAATTCATCATATCGAAAGGACTTAAAAAGAGCCACATAAAATGTCTAAGATCGTCGGGAGACTATACACAATGTAAACACATAGCCCCAAAACAAACACAAATAATTAAAAAAAACTGAACAATAGTATTATCCTATTCCCTTTTAGATAATTCGTCAGTTATGAAAGGATCATTATTTAAAATCGAAAAGGGGTGTGGGTATACTCAGATCTGCGAAAGAAGAAATGATATAGTTAAAAACATTAAAATGAAATCAAAAACTAAAAAAGAAATATTCTATCTCTGTCTCTCTTAACTAACAAGAGGTTTTATCTAAATGTACTAACATGTATTTGAAAAACGCACTTTATTTAAATCAAAATTAAATTCTCCTTTGATAAATAAAAAAAAAAAGTTCCAAACTCCCTCGGGAAAGTTGACATTTGATAGATTTGGTTATTCTTATAAGCCCCTTGTGATTATATAGCTGTTCAAGTGTTTAGGTAGTTATACATCATTTGCATTCCATTTTTTTTTGTAGCTATGAGCGTTCCCGATAAAGATAAATCCGGAAAAGTGCTTAATAAATTCATAGAGTGCTAATTTAATTTGTCCATCAAACACGCTCGATTTCACATGTTCGGGATACCCAAATTCTTTAAACGCTAAAATTCATCATATCGAAAGGACTTAAAAAGAGCCGCATAAAATGTCTCAGATCGTCGGTAGACTATACACAATGTAAACACATAGCCCCAAAACAAACACAAATAATTAAAAAAAACTGAACAATAGTATTATCCAATTCCCTTTTAGATAATTCGTCAGTTATGAAAGGATCATAATTCAAAATTGAAAAGGGGTTGTTTTTTCATGTTATCGGTAAAAATCATCATATAACTGGAGCAATAAAACTTTGTTGTGAAAGTTTTTTTAATTCTGAACTTATCTGTTAGCGAGCTTAAACGAAAAAGCGCACCTTCTTCCTTTCAGTAAAAAAAGATAGTCAAATTATTTGATGAATGGTTTTGTCCTTTCACCACACAAAGATTGAACACAGTAGATATAATAAGCGTACACGTTATTTTGAGATCACCCCTGTGGCTTACCTGTATGATTTATAGTCGTACTCGTACTCGGACTTCGAGTCTGGCAGTTATTGTAAATCTCTAATAGATAGTACCTCGACTTGACAGTCTATTGATATATTTAAGCAGAGACTACCGTAAATCTTAATTTAAAAATAAAATCTAACCAGCCATCGCCTTCCAAAAGTGAAAAAAGGAACATCTATTAGGAACACTCCTATGGAATGCTTATATATATGATTATTTGATAAAATGGCCGAAGTAGAAAGGGATGCTTAAACAATGTGTTTGTGGGAGACAGTTTTCGGGAATGCCATTATAAAATCGCGGCTTATCGAAAGATTATACATGTTTTTTGGTGACGTTTCTTTATCAAGTAATTGTTCTTCTGACTATTTCAATTAGCTGTCGGTTAGTTTTGATGAATTTGTACTACCATATTTTTGATGATGGTTTAAAAATGAGTAAATAACATTCAGTAAACTTTCAAAGAAGAGATAACTATAAATTTGTCATTTGAAACCATTGCTACAAAAGTGAAAATCTGAAAATAGGTCTGTAAAATAATTGATATACATATCTTAAAATCTTCATATTCCAATATGTGAACGTGTCATGTCTCAGGCCAGTAACCTCGTCAGTAGTAACATCTTGTAGATGAAACTTCTCTGATTGATTCTGTTAGAATTGTTTATAACTTTTAAAGACTCGGGACAATTTAAACCTTGACAAATTATAGCATTACTCAGGATTCATTGCATGATAATTTTTGCACAGTTTGCATGTTAGTTTGAGATAAAATCATTTTAAGGGTAAACTATGTCTATTGTTTAAGACTGCAAGTGTCCGATACATGTAGTTTTGTTGTTCTTTTCGTTGAGTTGCTGTTATTGACGTATACCAAAGTCTCCATTGATTCAGTAAGATACTTCCGAGAATTGGCTTTAATTCTTACAGGTGCGATCAATTCGATGGGAGATACTTTTACTGTTCTAACTTCAAATTCAATGATGACATTCTGATACTCGGTCATGTAAGAGTAATTGTTTATTTTTTAGCATATAGTTTACCACAATTGATGATCGGTAGAAAAGTACACATCTTCAGTTTTAATACGACCTTCAACAGTGTTGATCACTTGCCTACAGCAACATTTCGCGTGTTTGGTGAAATTGCTAAAATTCAATTTCACAGTGTTTAATTAGCGCATATCATCTTTCATCAGCCAAACTGCGTATTAAAAAAAAAAATAATAATGCCAGGTTAAAAGTACATGTCTAAGCCAAGTATAATATAAGTCGTTATATAAGCATTACATAAAGGTACGTTTGCTTGCTATTTATCATGCCTACCCAATGTTAAATCCACGTGAAGTTTCCCTTCTTTTAAGAATATAGGAAGGAGTAGGATAATCTCTTTGAGGCATAGACGTTACAAAGAATGTTCACTTAGATGTCACCAGGCAATCTACAATAATCAACGATCGATACCTTGTTGCAACTACTAATAATTCACTGTAAAAAAACAACCGGAAAGAAGCAATATCATCTAAGCATCTCTAAGCCTTACAAAATGAAAAAAATAAAAAAACTGCTGATATTTCTGACTGGGATATTGGTGTGTAAAAATAATTGTGTGGGTATACTCAGATCTGCGAAAGAAGAAATGATATAGTTAAAAACATAAAATGTAATTAAACTAAAAAAGAAATATTCTCTCTCTGTCTCTCTTTACTAACAAGAGGGTTCATCTGTTTATACTATCTTGAATTTGGGGGAAAATTATAGCGTATCGCATTTTTATAGGGGGTGGGGAAAGAAACGTGAAACGTCTCCAGTTATCTAAAATTAATGAACAGAGAGGCAGAAGTTATTATGGATATTCAAACTCATAAGTCGGAGACAAACTGAGAACGGCATTGCGAAAAAAGAAAAAGAAACACTCCACCATAAAACAAATCATATCACTAATAAAAAAAGTTTCATATTGGCTTATTGAGACCATCGATAATATGAAATAGAAATAAGTTTTGCAAACTTTCACTCTACTATCTCATTTTGAAAATACATCACAATATCGATAAAGCAACAGCAAACTTGTCCCATCTGTGGTGTTTACTACATGATCCTTTGTACAGAGTTTGTATACACCCTTTCTTCTATGTGTTTGAAGGGGACGAGTTAACATTTATTTAGTTGCCATCTTCTTTTGTAGGTTTATTATATATTACATGTGGGTTGAGTTTGCAGTTGTTTGTAAGTGGATGTGTAATTTTGTAGTGGTCGAATATGCGAGAGGCGATATAGCAGTGGGTGACTTGTCCTAGTTTCAAATAGACATTTTTCACAACGACACATGTTTAAGAAACAAAACCTTAATCAGCAACTTCGGAAAGCCTAATGCAATTCAGGAATTATTTAAAGCATGCCAGTATATGTGGCTAATTAAATTACTTTTAGCTTTGCATGACGTTAATATTACTAGGAATTGATTTTTACTAGTCTACAAAAATATGTGTCACAATTAAACGCTCTGCATTGTTACTCAGGTAAAAGTAAAGTACATGTGATTAAATCCTCCCTCTGTCTTACAACTTTGAATAAACTATTTATCCACATCTTGTTCAATAGATTGTTGGCCTTTACTTATCTTGACAATGGATCTATCCCAATTTGATATTCTATTTTTAGAAATTCACCTGTGACGTCACTTTTTGTTCATTATTCTATTGTGCTGTATTTGTGTTCTGTCGTAAATTAATTTTAGGTGTTCGTTGTTATTCTGTGGTTTACATGTTGAAATGTACTATCATATCATTTATTCATGTTTTTCTCTGTTCTGGATTTCCTTGCATTTATTTTTACTGTATTCCTGTCACGTAATGTTAAGCGGGGGGTTTGGCTAACCATAAAACCAGGTTCAACCCACCATTTTTTCTTAAAATGTCATGTACCAAGTCAGGAAAATGGCAGTTGGTATCACATAGACCGTTTCTATGTATGTAGGCGTTTGTTTTGTAGCAGTTCAGTGTTTCTGTTGTTCCGTTTTGTTTCCTCTTATAGTTGATGTGTTTCCCTCGGTTGTGGTTTGTGACCAGGATTTGTTACAGTTAAATCGATTTATGACTACTGAACAGTGGTATACTACTATTGCCTTTATCTATAAGTGGATGTGTAATTTTGAAGTGGGCGAATATGCGAGAGGCGATATAGCAGTGGGTGACTTGTCCTAGTTCAAAATAGACAACAAAACCTTAATCAGTAACGCTCCGGTCCACAACAACGGAAAGCTCAATGCAATTCAGTGCATCCAAAGCAAAACAGCCTAAACAGAGCAACTGCTATCTGCTGAAGTCAACCTTGGGGAAGGGAGTTGCACCAAATAACTAATAAATTAAACATTTATGATCAAAAGGAATTATTCAGAGCATAAAATTGAGAATTGAAATGGGAAAATATGTCAAAGAGACAACAACCCGGCCAAAGAGCAGATAACAGCCGAAGGCCATCAATGGGTCTTCAACGCAGTGAGAAAATCCCGCACTGTATATGTGGCTAATAAAAGTTCTTTTAGCTTTGCATGACGTTAATATTACTAGCAATTGATTTTTACTAGTCTACAAAAATATATGTCCCAATTAAACGCTCTGCATTGTTACTCAGGTTACATTAAAGTACATGTGTTTAAATCCTTCCTGTGTCTTACAACTTTGAGTAAACCATTTATCCACATCTTGTTGATTGTTGGCCATTACTTATCTTGACAATGGATCTTTTAGATTAAGATAACAAAAGTTTACCTATGTTCATATCGCATAAATCCATTAAGAAGACGGATCAAAATACGAACACAAACGAAGGGAATCGCATTTAATCCAACAGAAGCGTCACCGGGTACGTCGACAGGGTAAACGTGTTCTGCTATTCACGCATTACCCGCCATGCTAATCCATACCCTGTCAAAATGTCACAATCGGGAATAGGACACTATATGTTGAATAGACGACTGTATATAAAGATCCAAGACTACAAAAACATTTCGCTGTTGAGTTATATTTCAAATCTTTGCATAGCTTTATCCTTTATTTACCCGTTATAAATTCATGTATAGTTTGTCCCACGTTGGGTTTCAACCGATGACAAAAAGGCTATATCAAGAATTTTTCCGTGCATTTTACTAATGATATTAACTGTAATGTATTGTATGGAATTTTGTTTGTCTTTTTGTTATGTCATTGATCATCATAGAGACATCCCTCTTTAATGTTTTCCTCCTTCGTTATCTTTTTCGTATTTTGCAGAATGAGAACGTTACTATGATAGTTATCAACTACAGCTATTCATTCTATTGATCAATTCAAATTTCTATTAATTTATATTAAAACTGATCCCGCTTCTGTCTTAATTCCGGCTTCTTCATTGGATGAGAGCAACCCTATATGGGACGTATTATGTAAACGATGTCAATGAAAAACAACTGTATTTTGTCTTTTGTTCGGCAGACGCCAAAGTGTCGTGGATCTTAATAACCCGAAGTACCTTTGCAATTAAATTAAAGTTAATTTTAAAAATTATGCTTCGTGATAACAAAAAAAGAAGAAAAAAAAACGCGTAATCCAAAACAATAAGACTGGCCATGCACTTTTGTACATTAGTAAGCAATAACAAAACATACATTTTTCAGAACTTTGTTTATATTTTATAAAGTATTCAAGGCTGTCCATTCACAGTTCTTATTGTACTGTTTGTTGTTTAACTAGATTTTAAAACTCTTCAAGGTCTGTGGAGATGTTGGGCAGTGTTGTACAGCATCCGTTCTTGTAGCCATACTTTCCCGTCTAACGGCAGAAGTGTATTTAAATAAACTAGATATGTGAGGAATAGGAATTCTTGTCGTCGCATCCAACTGTGTAGTCATCAGTGTATATGGATTCTGAGAAAACATAAATAATAGATATAGATTGTTTAATTAAGCAGAGATACCGATAACGTACAAAGATGGGTATAACCACATAAGTATTAATTAAAATGTTGTGTTGATAACAATTAGCCTTCTAATATTGACAAAGATTTACAGTACCACAGCTTCATGAATGTGTCTAAAAAATTTAGAAGCATTCGATCTTATATTCAATCATGTAACCAAAGCAGTTAACTAAAAAGTAGCTATTTCTACGATTGTATTAGATTTAGGAAAACTTTACAAAACGCCTTTCATAGAAATAAGAAGATGTGGTATGAATGCCAATGAGACATCTCTCCATCCAAGTTACAATGTGTGAAAAGTAAACAATTATAGGTCAAAGTACGGCCTTCAACACGGAGCCTTGTCTCACACCAAACAGCAAGCTATAAACGGCCCCAAAATGACTAGTGTAAAACAATTCAGACATGCATGAATATAAGATCAAATGTTTAAAGGCTTGAAATTTAAAAGTTCTTCATTAAGACTCTTCAATATTCAAATTCCGCTAAGTGTCGTCAACTTTCCAACTTTCCAATTTTCCCCACGAACCTTCTACAAGGCAAATTTGTCATCGTAATAATACTCTTTCTCTAATTTTTGTTCTATTTCATTTTCACATTTCTTGATCGGTGTGAGAAAAAATATTTCTCCTCATTAGTAAAATATCTGTTCTCGGCAAATGATTTGTCCAAATTTAATTATGACGTTAAATTTTGATTTTTTCTGAATTTCTTTTTGTGACGTCATGAAAAAAGGCGACCATGCCTGATGAGGTCACATATAAAGAACACAGCTTTCTGCAAATCTTTCATAAAGGAGGGATGAAAATCATTAGAGAAACAGATTCCAACTCTATCAGTCGTGTATTATAATATTTCTCCACTCTCAACAGTTAAATTTTAAATATTTAAAAAAGCTCGGCAAGCCTCGCGCTTTAAATATCAAAATTTAACTGGCTTGAGTGGAGAAATATCGTAACACACTTGTTGCAGTGGTGGAATCTATATTTCTCTCGTGTTGAACCTCAGGGTCGTCCCGTGTTTTTAGTTTGATTTATGTTTAGTGGTGTGGTAACGGTTGTATGTGTATTCTTTCTGTTTGTCTTTTGCCTGCTGTGTGTCCTTCTTCGAGTTATTGGTTTTGTGTTGTATCAGATAATTTGATTTATAGCAAAAAATGTTCAGGTAGAATTAATGCTACTATGTACTAAATTTAAATTCCTTAAAATAAAAACGTTCATATTGTTATCGACCATGACAAAAAATAAAACAATTATCAACTTAGAATATAGAATTTTTTTACCATAAAGGTTCTCGCAGAATTCCAGACAGGAAACTGAAGATTACAGGAAAAGGTACTAGGAGAAGAACAAAACTTCTCTCTTTTTCTCCACTTTGCTCTTCTGTTCTGAAACCAAACCTTAAAGAAAAACAAATATATTGTGTGCAATTTTGAACATTGTAAATATATATAAGAGTTGACTGAAAGTTTTATAGTAAACTCAAAGATAAATCAAACATGAATTAAAATTTCATTTTTTTTATATAGATATGATATTTCTGTCCGATTGTATTACTAAATATTGAATTTTCGTTAAAGGAAATGTAAAATAGATAAATAACATGTTTGTCATAAGTCCATGTTCCCTTAATAGCTCTACTGGTCAACTTACTTGAAACAAACAATTATAAAGGCTATATATATGAATGAAACAGAAATAAGGAAACACGTAATTTCTACACAACATATATGTATAAGTATATACCTGTATTCTTGATTCTGGAAGTTTAACTTTTGATGCTAATCTTTCTCTCAGGAAGACATCAGGATAATGTGTCTTTTTGAAGACTTTTTCAAGTTCTTGCAATTGTCTAGTGGAAAATGTTGTTCTGTTACGTTTATTCTTAATACATACTTTGACCTCTGGTGTCGGTTTTGGCGTTAACACAGTTTCTGAAATGTGAAATATAGAGGATAGATATTTTCGAAAGATCATAGAGAACAATTTATTTTTTAAAGGCTTGCTGTGTAACAAAAATTTTATAACTAAAATATCGATCTCAATGATTAATTCTAACAGGGGAAGTCCGGAAAACTCAACAAAACAAAACGCTCGACTATATCAACAAACGGAACTACTGGAAAACAGCAGTCATATTCCTGACTTTAGAGGAAAATGGGGATTTAACCCTTTTTCAGACTTTTGTTATTTGGTTTCAAGCATAAACATTGGCTATAATGTTGTTACAACCTCAAAGAACAAACATGAAACTTTATTACTGTTATTTTAAGTAAAGCCTGAATTTTTTTTTAAATGAACATCATGTGAAAAAAAATAAGTGGAAATTGGCCCTACCTCTATCAAATATTTAACATTTATGTCATATCTTAAACGTTAGTTTGTTTTATTGATATTCAAAAGACCTTAAATTTAGTAAAAATGTCAGTATCAATTTTCATTAGGGCATAACAATTCTGTTTATTAAATTGAATTGATGACTTAAAAAAAAATCATATTGATTTAATTTTTGAAAACAGAATGAAATTTCCGTGATATTTAGAAAAATAGTTCCAAAGTTTCAGACCCGTCTTATATAGCGAACATATTTTCATCTACAAAAAAGATAATCGACATGGCGATTTTCTTTCGTTTTTTGTTCCATAAATTTTACATTCTGTAGAGACATATAATTTACATGGTTTAAACATAGCTAATTCAATAAAATAAAATTGGCAATTTCCTTCCTGTATTTCAAATCATCGTTTATCCACCAGACTAATTGTTATAAATACTGACGTTAAGGATGTTCGCTCCTCTGTTTCAAAATAACAAGCTTTTTAAAGACTGTTATGAATTGATAGCAATTAAATAACTGAACTAAAAAAAGGCAGGAAAAAATTGAAAGGTCAGTACCCCCCTTTTTTTTTTTAGATATAAGCAATTGAAAATTTGGCGGGAAAAGATTTCCCTCTAGATTTTTTTATACATACAACATTGGCACCCTTTTTCGTTCAAAAACTATGAAAAAATAACTAGGATTTTATAATATTTTCAAAAATGGATTTTAAAACTATTTTTAATGGCGCTACATGGATAACGCTAGAGGATTCCGAATATCTGACAAAAGTCAAAAACAATAGAAGCGAGCATCCTTTAGTACTGTAACTTGACTTTGCTTGGGCTATGGATTGTTTGCACATTTTGCCTCAACATGTACTATTGTGTGTCAGAGCTAAGTTTTGAACTCAAAAATAGTCTTCAGTGAACCGTTATTGATAAGATTTTATTGATATTTATTACTATTTCGTACGGGTTACACAAGAAACGTACTTCTTTTTTTATTTCAAGTTGTAAGTGAAACACATATATGATTACACCTATAGCTGGAAAGTTTCATCTCTATTCCTTTGCAATGTAATAGTCGAAAGGTTTGCAATTTGCGTCACTACCAACAGTTAAGACTATACGCACTTATTATCATCAACCGCAAAGAGTTATAAAATATTTAATACCTTAGTTACGAATGCACGAGCACGTTTAAGACCTAGATATATGAAATAGTTTAGGTTTTATCTTTTATAGTGCAATTTCTCAGATGAAAAATAGGATATTTCCAAATATCTATTTATTCGATAAGGATTTTTCAAAACTCCAAACAGAACATTCTTATATAGTTTGACTAAAAATTTATCACTTAGTTACTATCATCACTAAATGAATTTGTATACATATGAAAATACAAACGAAAATATGCTGTCAATTTTCGTATGTACATTTCTCGATTTCGAAGCATTCGGATTTTTCTCCGCTTGATGCACATGAACAATTGAACCTCTTACGGTAATTTCTCATGCCAGTGTGAGACAGTAAAAGAAAAAAACAAATAGATCGATTGACTTTTGTGACCTTAACTTTATAATACAAAAAATGACGTGTTTGGGAGTAAAATGTTTATCAATCAAGTTTCTGCTTCTTTCGCTAATTAAAATACTTCAGATGTCATTAATTAAGATTTTTTAATCGTGACTTCTACATATGTAATGTCGCAATTTTTGCCCTATCTCTTTCAATTTATACTTTAGTGATGAGATATAAAATAGTCAACGCTGATCCGAACGTAGATGTACAATCAGTACACTATTAATAAAAATAATATACAAAAGTGTACGACGACCCAAAAATAAAAACAAAAATAAAAAAGAGTATTAAATAATAAATAAAAAAATCAAGATTTATTTTGGATAACAAATATTCTTCAAAAGACTTCGAACAAACGGAACATTTTCTGTTGTATTCTGTTTCATCGATTTTTTTGGTGCAACTGTAGTATACAGAAAATTTATATCGCTTATTGAAAAATCAATATAATACAATCATGTCATATTTGCAAAAAAATAAGGAATACAAATACAAAACTGAAAGTGCATTTAAAACATGTCATATAAAATTGAGAATGGAAATGGGGAATGTGTCAAAGAGACAACAACCCGACCATAGAGCAGACAACAGCCGAAGGCCACCAATGGGTCTTCAATGCAGCGAGAAACTCCCGCACCCGGAGGCGTCCTTCAGCTGGCCCCTAAACAAATATGTATACTAGTTCAGTGATAATGGACGTCATACTAAACTCCAAATTATACACAGGAAACTAAAATTAAAAATGACTAACAAAGGCCAGAGACTCCTGACTTGGGACAGGCGCAAAAATGCGGCGGGGTTAAACAGGTTTTTTGAGATCTCAACTCTCCCCCTATACCTCTAGCCAATGTAGAAAAAACAAACGCACAACAGTACGCACAGTAAAACTCAGTATAAGAGAAGTCCGAGTCCGATGTCAGAATAGGAAACAAAAGAAAATAAACAAAATGACAATAATACTTAAATAACAACATACTACTAGCAGTTACTGACAGAGTATATATATTTTATCCCCCATTCAGGAATATCACTTCAAATGGTCCTAATGAAGAAATTGTCGATCAATCGTCAAAGTCCCAACTTTGCAAACATTCCATTTATCGGAAGCAATTTTATGATAACCAAATTTGATTAGTTTTGTTTGTCAAGATATATGAATATCGCTATGTTTATCTGTGATTTACATCAGATGTTAATGGTCAGCAAAACATGACGCTTGTAAAATAGCAACCGTGAAAGTTTCCATTGAAAGGTCACACGAAACCTTTATATATAGTATAATTGATATTTAGTTTACCCTTAAAAGCCATTTAAATTTTCATAGAAATATGGATTTTTTTCCCAATTTTTGAGTACAAATAGCATATGAAATTTTGAAAAAACATTTCTTTAGAATTTGTTTACAAACGCCACCAATAATAAAACTGTGTAATAGAACGAAATAGAGAACGACAAAACATAAAAATGAAAAACATAGTTAAAGTAGAGCGATGCTCTTGAATCATATTACGACTATCAACAATAGACCTTAATCAATACACGTCCAATACTATTTGCATGCAGTAGTAACAGATTATCAATTGTTCTTCAAACAAAATGAAATAAAACATAACTGAGAGCACGAGGATTAAACTTTTAAATCAATTTATAGAAAGAAAAGCATTTGAATTTCGTTACAAGAAACAGACTTGTACGAATAAAACAGGCATATGATTGATGATGCTATACATGTTTGAAGAAAACGGATACAAAGGTGAACATGGAAAGATGTACAATGACATGCTTGAAATATTATCTCATGTACCAAAGTATTAGCAGTTTTGCAAGGATGATTGAAATAACCCAGGCTTTAACAACAAGACAAAGACGGTACTTTTAACAAACATGTATTGTTCACTTTTACATGGATGAGAGGCAACAGTAGTTAACCTATGTTCAAATCTCGTAAATCCATTTTGAAAAAACAACCAAGTGAACAACACAGGAAATCGCATGAACTCCAAAAGGGGTGAGACAGTTATCAATGCATTACTAGTATCATGCCTCTCGAATCCAGACTGTCAAAATGTCATTTAAGGAAGAGGGCATAATCGATATATATTTACAGTTCAGAGACAATCTAAGTTAAGTTGTACACTCGCGAATATTATTTCTCATGAGTTGAGACACAGAATATTGTATCGATCGATCAATTCATGATGGTGGCCCTAAAATTTGTGTGAGGCCTATTTCATTTGTTTTTCCTCATAACCATGTTGGAAGATTTTTTGTATTTAGAGCATAGTTTGAAGTCGTTCATCCGTGTCCATTTTCTTTAACACGGTACTGCACGCACTAATGCATGTCATTCACTTAAAATTATGACATAGTTAAGTGAATTTTTTGTCGACGAATAAAGCAAAAGGTGAAAATCATGCAACAATTTCGCCCATAACTCCTGCTGTCTGGTGGGAATACCAATTTATGTAGTAAATGGTAAAGATTTCCATATAAAGTTAAATGTTCGAAAAGAACAACGTGTTGGATATTTGCCTATTTACAAATGAACGGATTGTACGGTCTTTACATCGAGATCATTTATATATATATTCGTCTATACAACCATGGTTCTACTGTAATAAATTATTAGTCTGCAATCAATTTTACAAAAAAAACTAACGAGAAAAATACTCTTTAGTCACGAACATTTCAGTATAAGTTACGATCAATTTTTGTCGTAAAATTTTTGGTGAAAAGAACCACTGGTATCATTGATGAGTGTCTGCTATAACATTGCTTATTTTTGGTGCAATAAGATACAATTATAATGTTTAACTTTCATGTGCTCTTTTTTCGTCGGACTGAACAAAATTGATACTAGCCAACAATGACTCATGGAAAAGATAAGTTGATCGTTTATCCTCACATGATACAAGCCATGCACGATTTTAGGATTAAATTTGAGTACGTACACATGTTACTTTGCCATGTCAATTAAATATAAATCCACAGGAATTTTTTTCTTCCGTTTTAGAAATCCAATGTAAATTAAGACAACAATGCGTGGTGAATGACACGATACAGAGGTAAAACGACGCATGATTACCTTAGATTGAAAGGGAGAGGTCATCAAATGTGAATTAAGACAGAAATGCACGATTAATTTATCAAAACAGAGGCAAAACAATACAGCTTCACTTTATATTAAAAGGAAAATATAAAAAATTACAAGATGTGGTATAATTGCCAATGATACAACACTCCACCAGAGACCGAATGACATAGAAGTTTACAACTATATGTCATTGTATGACCTTCAACAATGAGCAAAACCCATACCGCATTGTCAGCTTTTAAAGGACCCGAAATGACAAATATCCCCAAGAATCAGCAATGAAAGCTTATACTGAGTTGTAAATCGTACTTCATCATTTGACAGGATGTGGATAGATTGTGCAGAGAGTCCGAAAATCTTAAATGAGCAATAAAAACAAACTGGTTTTCCCTTTTAAAAACAAAAAAGGAAAACCTTCTAGCAATACTCATAATTCTTGAACAGATGAGAAGGTATAATGAAATTCAAACCTTAAAAAAGCATTCAATCTTTGAGACTTTACTATTCTTCACTTCACGATTTCTTAACAACGAAACACAAATATACTTCTGCAGCGTTTTATAATTAAAAGATTGACCAGTTATTAATTAAGGTGACTGAAGTAGAAAGGGGGTAATTTGTTTAGTTAAAGACAGTTTAAAGGAAGACCATTTATAGAATCAGGTTTTACCAAAAGCTTATATAGAAATAAGAAGATGTGATATGAGTGTTAATGAGACAACTCTCCATCCAAGTCACAATGTGTAAAAAGTAAACAATTTATTTCGTCTTCAAGTCATTGTTCCACTACTAAATTGTCTATTCTACTTACTAGTACACTTGGTACAATCAAAAACCTGATAATAAATTGTTCAAATAAGGCCTTTGAAAATAGTGGAATTAATTACTTTTGGAGTGTCAAAAACTCGTTGGAAGTACTTGATAAATTGCATGCATATATTGGTGATTTTGAATCTGTTCAAAGTTTTGATTTTTCTACCCTATATACCACTTTGCCTCATATTCGTATTAAGAAAAAAGTCACACACCTAATTAGATGGGCATTTAAAAAGTCGGAATGCAAATACATATGTTCAAACTCTTTTAGGTCATTTTTTAGTAGCAGCAACAAAAGAACTATGTCATATGGACATGCTTTGATACTATTTCTGCCCTTGAATTTTTTCTTCATTTTTTTTCGCTTTGGAGTTTCCGTATATAGTCAAGTTATCGGAATTCCAATGGGGACTAACTGTGCACCACTTATTGCGGACCTATTTTTGTATTGTTATGAGTTACAATACATGACTAAAATCAGCAAAGACCCATCGAAATAACATCTTATACAAACATTTAACAATACTTTTAGATATTTGGATGATATATTGGCTCTCAATAATGACGACTTCAGTATGTTTACTAAAGAAATTTATCCTGTTGAACTTACTTTAAATAAAGCTAATACTAACAATGACCACTGTCCTTTCCTCGATCTTGATATCTATATCATTAACGGGAAGCTTAATACAAAAATTTATGATAAAAGAGAGGATTTTTCATTTCCTATCGTTAATTATCCATTTTTAGATGGTGACGTTCCCTTGTCACCATCTTATGGTTTTTATATATCTCAACTTGTACGATTCGCTCGTGTATGTAACAACGTATTAGATTTTAGCGAGAGAAATTTATGTATTACTGAAAAATTATTACACCAGGGTTTTCGATATCATAAACTAGTCAAAATATTTACTTAATTTTATCATCGGTATAAGGACATCATTCGTTAATATAACTCAACATGCAGACATCTTATACGTTCGGGTATTTCACATCCAATCTTTTATGGTAATATTCTTTACAAAGCACAAAAATGTCAGTATTCACCTCAAAAGCTAACAAAACCTTAAACAGGCTTATTAAGAAGGGATATAGTTACGATACTGTTACAGGTCATTAAAGATTGCATATTATGGCTTTAATATTGATTCACTTATAGGGTCTTTGCATCGGAATTAACACATTTGTTCTAAAATCAGTTGTTGGCATGACACGGGTTATGTTCTCATATATTTTATGACGGTATAATACTAAACCCCTAACAGGAGGGATTGTGCCTGATATTCATATGATGAAGACATAATCTTTCAATCAGTTTAATTGAGGTCTGGAGCTGGCATGTCAGTTACTGCTAGTAGTCTGTTGTTATTTATGTATTATTGTCATTTTGTTTATTTTCTTTTGTTTCCTATTCTGACATCGGACTCGGACTTCTCTTATACTGAGTTTTACTGTGCGTACTGTTGTGCGTTTGTTTTTTTCTATATTGGCTAGAGGTATAGGGGGAGGGTTGAGATCTCAAAAAACATGTTTAACCCCGCCGCATTTTTGCGCCTGTCCCAAGGCAGGAGCCTCTGGCCTTTGTTAGTCTTGTATCATTTTTAATTTTAGTTTCCTAAGTATAATTTGGAGTTTAGTATGACGTCCATTATCACTGAACTAGTATACTTATTTGTTTAGGGGCCAGTTGAAGGACGCCTCCGGGTGCGGGAGTTTTTCGCTGCATTGAAGACCCATTGGTGGCCTTCGGCTGTTGTCTGCTCAATGGTCGGGTTGTTGTCTCTATGACACATTCGCCATTTCCATTCTCAATTTTAATTATTAGGTCAAAGTACGGCCTGCAACACGGAGCCTTGGCTAACACCGAACAGCAAGCTATAAAGGGTCTTCTTATGACATTTCTGTATTAATGCATTGACCCTCTGAAATTAGTCCAACCTGAATTCGTTTTTACTTTTGCAGCAAATGTATTTTAATTATATGCTACATTCTTTAATATATTTTGGTAGTTTTGATGAATTGTCGCTACGATTTTTTAAAAAGAGCAAAAAATATAATGAATAAAGCTTTCGAATTGATCATTAAGTACCATTGCTTCAATAGCTCTTTTGAAAACAGGACCTTACAATCTTGACATATAAATATGTGAACTTTGAATACACTTCTTTTTTCAAGTGATCGTTTCTATGTGTCAATATGAAAAAAAACATTGTGTTAATTGTCTTCTACTTTTTTAAAGTTAATTCTTAGAATTATATAATGCAAATCATCTTCATAATGAATGTCAGGGAAACAATTTCACACTCGAGTCCAGGAGAGAAGTAGTTGACAATGTCTCTTCAACGACTCGATTTAGCTGCTATAATCAATATTGGTATGTTTTAACGATCCGTGTTACCGTGATATAACAGTATGCCATTGCTACAAATTATTTAACCAACTATTTAACGGTTTTGTTTTCGGCATTCAGATAATGTTGATATGCACCTATTTTTATTTTAATGGTTAGTGCTCTTTCCATAAATAAAAAAACTCAACAAAATAAACAAATAAAAGTGTCACCTATTTTTTACGTTTTTAAATTCGCAAAACTCTTCAGGGGACGACCACTTGATATTCTAATGGGGTGGGGCGGGGAAGGGTTGGTGACACGATGATTTTTCCGAATTAACTTTTGTCGATATGCACCTATTTTTATTTTAATGGTTAGTACTGTTTTCAAAATCCTCTTGCTCTCAACCCCCCCACCACGCCGCTAAAATCAAATGGTCATCCCCTAAATAAGGCGCGTTCTAATGGTTGTCAGTCAGATGTATAATTGTTCTTTAACGGTAGATAGACAGTGTTTAAATGAGAAGATGTGGGGCTGTTATTTTAGGTTTGTTTCATGTGTTGTTCAAAGAAGCAAGGCCAATTTCCTCTAAACTTTATTCCATTCGCAAAAAAATCTTTCAATCTTACCTATATATACATTTTACAGAATAACAGCTTCGTGAGTGTACTTTAAGGTTGTAACAACATCAAGATGTATTCCTAGTCACGTAACAAAATTTCAAATGCTCAAACATAAAAATAAATGGCTCAAAACTGCAACTTTGAGTATTTTGCATAATGTTTAGTATTGATAAACATAAGTTGTTCATCCTTAACCAAAACCAAATTCTATCGAAGCAAATTCATTCATTTTTGCAATAGAGGTTTTAATGCGGCAAACTTTTACAATAATATATTTATAACATTTGCAATTCTGTCTGAAACCTATCTTCTGCAGCGATATACAGATCTGAATTACGTATTGAATGATTTGGTATGTATAAAATTGCTTAAAAATATTTTACAGTAAATCGTTGCGTAACCTTTCCTAAATTATTCATTGATAAATTTGGAAATTCTTAAGAACCTTAGGTTCCAACTCCCTGGGCAAATTTGACCTTATGTGGATTTGGCTGTTGTTTTTGTGTGTTCATTTTGGCTATATGGATCCTAAAATATACAAATACTTAAATATCCTATTCTTTTGTAGAGGTTTGAGCGCTCCTGGTGAGGATAAATCCAGCTAAGCACTTCAGCCGCACCAAATTAATTAAGTTGTTTTCATTTCGATTCTATGATATTCTGATTTCACTAAGTTTTTTCAATTTGTGGATTTTGACCTCTGAGTCGTGAGAGGAACAAATTTGGGTGGAAATGAGGAAAAGTTTGTGAATTCTATTTCTTCCTTAGATTCGCTTACGTAAGAAGTTTTATTTTTATATTCATTAAGATGAATTAAAAGAGATGTGGATTGTACGGCATTGATACATCAAACAAATAAATACCAAGAGGGCAACATCTAGTCGTCGTTAAAAAAACGCTCCCAACAAACATTAAGATATGACATATGATTACCACTGCGGAGGTACCAGATGTGGGACAGGCACAAGAATATGTGGTGGGATGATAAAAGAGCTATTTTACCAGACGTAGTTACGACCTGAGTGTAAGAACAATTGAATAATTCTTTAAATAAACTCATCATAGATTGAAATTTTGTGAATGAACTAAATGAAGAGGTCCTTATATGAGGGAACGGATTGGGTCATTCTTTCTGTATATTTTAATTTTTTAGGCTCTATTCTTTATTCATGTTGTCCATTATTCTCTTTTCTTTATATTTTAGCACCCAGTACTCTCCATTTTTTTAAATTTTGGTAATTTTTTTGTCTATACTTGTTTTGGAGGGGGCTAATTATTCTGTATTCTTTAAATCCCATCCATATCCTTTTATATAACACGTATAAGGAACCACTGGCTAATGGACAGATAGTTCCCTTGGCTCCCACGGATGAACAAAATCTTTAATTTGGCAAAATTCAGGAATATGGCAGTTGTTTTTCTCTTGTTCCGTTGATTGATAGCGTTTGACTTTGTCAGTTTTTATAGACTTCCCCTTTTTGAATTTGCCTTGGAGTTCGGTATTTTTGTTATACTTTTTTCTCTCATTTCAAAAGAGTGTGATTATTTATTAAACCAGCTTTAACACACTTAACGTCTTGTATTTTTTGTGTTGATGTTCATTTAATTACGAATAAAAACTTTCACACATTTCTTGAATAATATATTTCATCTTTGGCATTTGTGAACTTTAAAATGAAGTAGGGAGTTTCAAATCAGGTCTTTTGACATCTTCCTATATTTAAATGTAAACTCTGAATGAACCTTCTCCTTTTACGTAATCATGTTGATTGGTGTTAATATGACAGTAATGTGTGAAATCGATTCGATCTAAAGATCAAATTATAAATGATATTTCCATAATACCTCCTTGATGATTCTCAAGGAGGCAGCTAACAACCTGTATTGAGATCAATTGATTGATTTATTATTGGTGTTTAACCACACTTTTAGCATTTAGCTATATCGTGGTTGCCAGTTTTTATTTGTAGAACAACGACCATCGGCAGGAAAACTGGCTTACTCAATCCATTAAGTAATGAGTCGAATATACCTTAATCGAACACAGAACCTCCGTGTTCACAGGCTGGTGATCAATATTGACGAACTTCTATCTGTAGGGAGAAGAAGCACACATATATCGAAAACGACATGTGTCTCTTAAAAAATCTACATCAGGTTCTTTGGATACAAAAATATTTGGATTTGCCTTCTTTGGGAAAGCTCAAGGCTAAAATTTTGAAACAAATTATACATAAATACTAGATAGGTCATCGGAACAGCTGAAATTATCTGAATTCAATTTTGACTGGTGATATAATAAATCATCAAAGATAACAGGCTTATAATTATTAGGCAAGACATGCATTTCGTCTATAACAATGGGGCTCCAATCCGAACAGTTTGAAGGCAAAATCAATCATATTGAAGAGCAAAATAATCCAAAAGGTTGTGTCAAATTTGTCTAAGGCCGTCTATGCCTGGTAGTAGAAAAATACTTTCGAATGATTTTAACATTTCATAAACAGTAAATTTATAGAAAATAACAATATTAATGATACGATAGTACAATAAAATACTTTATAAACTAAATATGTACAATTGCATGCATGTAATATAAACATTATATTTATAAATATAAATCATATCAATCATGCCACTACGGAAACACTTGCTATTTGGCGCATGGTACCTTCAGGGTAAAATATGGTAAAAACTTAACCTTATGAATTTTCAATTTGGGTGAAAAATATCAATTTAATGGTTATAATTTGTACTAAAGTTGTATTTGAATATTCTAATGTCTTGTTGTTATTGATATGAATTCTCGAATTAAGATTTAGACCATCTTCTCAAAATATGATTGCTATCTTTCTAAAGCTTGCTCTCTTCTGTGCTCTTTATGGTGAATTTTCGAGTGATGTAACTGACATCAGAGTGTGGAACGTTATACGTACTTTTCTACGATTTCAATCAAAATATAAGCAGTTAACGACTATTGTTCATATGTGGTTAAGAAAAGTACTTTTTAATTAACGAGTAATTATATTACTTACAAATAATTTTATCCAAGTCTGAAAAGGGCATGTGCACATCAATCGACCTGAAGTGTAACTTATGAATCCATTAAAGTACATGTGTGTCTTCAACATGTATGTCAAGTTGGACTTGGAATGAACCTTTGGTTCATATGTTCGTATATTTCGTCTGCTTCAAAATATAAATGTTATTAAATGGGTCAATTCCGAGAGACGCAGTGTTGTCTGTTTTAATTCAAGGCATTGCATTATCGCCCTTTTTGTAACTTTTCCTCTTTTTTAAGAAAGAGAACTTGCTCGACTTTAGCTTTTGTTCTCCTTTTTGGTTTTTAAGCCCTTCTTTTTCTATTAAGCTTTGGATTTTCAAATTTTGACCTCGAGCATCACTAAAGAGACATTTATTGTCGAAATGCGCATTTTGTGCAGAAAATTTGTACCGTTAATGTTATTAGTCGAAGTGAAAATGTTCCGTTATCGAGACAAATAATGAATAGATTGCGCAAATATATCCGGAAATCTGAGAAATGAGCTTAAATCTAAGAGGCAACATTCCTGATTTCGGACATAAATAAAACTAATATTATGGTATGGGTTCGCAATATTTTGTTATGGATATTTGAAGAAACAAAAATGGTAAGTTTGAATATGTGATGGAAACCTAATTTATAAAAAAAAAAACAACATTTGTTTTAAACAATCATCACATTAAATTCACTACAGTGCTATATAACCAAAAATGGAACGTTAATGGGATAAATTAAGAGACGTAGCATATATAGTTATAAGTCATAATGCCATCACAAGTAAAAACGCTGTATCTAAACAAATTAATTTTCTAATAAGATACAGAAAGAGTTTGTGTAAAATTGATGTCAAGTTTCGTAATTCGAAAAATAAAAAAAGAATCAACAGTGTTTAATCTATACTCACAACTCGCAAACTCAAGACGGACCGAGACCGTGTGCGTCGATAGGGATAAGGTGCATCACCTAACATGCGAGTCATGACTTAATCGATAATTTCAGGAAAAAAACGACTATTTTGGAGTTTTATGATCAAAGACCGAGTGAGTTCGTTCATAGACAACCCGTATCGGTCAAACACATGCACTTGTGTAGCATATCGACTGAGATATGTAACTGAGATACGACGGTACAGCGGTTACTTATATCTAATTGCTCAGAAATCAGAAGTTGACCATGGCAAAACTGAAATCGTTACGTTTGACATAATTCCTAGTTTGAAAGCGTATGTTTTTGTCAATTTCAAGGCAATTAAATTTAGTTTTACAGTAAGTAGTATTCATTACCCTACCAATTGTTCGTTAAAAATATCAGTCCACCTAAACAACAAATATTTGAACAATAAAGTAATTTTCAAAACATTTTTTTCACTTTTTACTTAATACAGACAAATGTGTGAACTTTGATGTTCTAACAATATCATGGCTTATTTATAAACAAATCACCAAATAGTGGACGCCTGAAGATAACAAAAAAAACCCGCAATTTTGACAGATTTTGGCAAATATTGAGTGTTTATTTCCAAAATGTACAGCAAGAAAATCAATAACCAAACCCAAATTATGTTGGAAGATAAGTTTCGTATTGTATTTTGGATACAAATAAGTTATTGTTGGTTAGCAACGTCCTTCTATGCAACATTTAAAAAAAATAATGTAAATTTTTCAATTTTGAGTAGCATTGTGAGTTTGGAATCAAACATATAAAACAATGAAAAGCATGACATTCAAACAGACATACACAGAACAGCTATCATAGTGTGATCCTGCCTGAGGTAATGTTATTAAATGGGTCAATTCCGAGAGACGCAGTGTTGTCTGTTTTAATTCAACGTATTGCATTATTGTCCTTTTTGTAACTTTTCCTCTTTTTTAAGAAAGAGAACTTGCTCGACTTTGGCTTTTGTTCTCCTTTTTGGTTTTTAAGCCCTTCTTTTTCTATTAAGCTATGGATTTTCAAATATTTTGACCTCGAGCATCACTAAAGAGACATTTATTGTCGAAATGCGCATTTTGTGCAGAAAATTTGTACCGTTAATGTTATTAGTCGAAGTGAAAATGTTCCGTTATCGAGACAAATAATGAAAAGATTGCGCAAATATATCCGGAAATCTGAGAAATGAGCTTAAATCTAAGAGGCAACATTCCTGACTTCGGACATAAATAAAACTAATATTATGGTATGGGTTCGCAATATTTTGTTATGGATATTTGAAGAAACAAAAATGGTAAGTTTGAATATGTGATGAAAACCTAATATATAAAAAAAAAAAACATTTGTTTTAAACAATCATCACATTAAATTCACAACAGTGCTATATAACCAAAAAATGGAACGTTAATGGGATAAATTAAGAGACGTAGCATATATAGTTATAAGTCATAATGCCATCACAAGTAAAAACGCTGTATCTAAACAAATTAATTTTCTAATAAGATACAGAAAGAGTTTGTGTAAAATTGATGTCACGTTTCGTAATTCGAAAAATAAAAAAAGAATCAACAGTGTTTAACCTTTACTCACAACTCGCAAACTCAAGACGGACCGAGACCGTGTGCGTCGATAGGGATAAGGTGCATCACCTAACATGCGAGTCATGACTTAATCGATAATTTCAGGAAAAAAACGACTATTTTGGAGTTTTATGATCAAAGACCGAGTGAGTTCGTTCATAGACAACCCGTATCGGTCAAACACATGCACTTGTGTAGCATATCGACTGCGATATGTAACTGAGATACGACGGTACAGCGGTTACTTATATCTTATTGCTCAGAAATCAGAAGTTGACCATGGCAAAACTGAAATCGTTACGTTTGACATAATTCCTAGTTTGAAAGCGTATGTTTTTGTCAATTTCAAGGCAATTAAATTTAGTTTTACAGTAAGAAGTATTCATTACCCTACCAATTGTTCGTTAAAAATATCAGTCCACCAAAACAACAAATATTTGAACAATAAAGTAATTTTCAAAACATTTTTTTCAATTTTTACTTAATACAGACAAATGTGTGAACTTTGATGTTCTAACAATATCATGGCTTATTTATAAACAAATCACCAAATAGTGGACGCCTGAAGATAACAAAAAACCCGCAATTTTGACAGATTTTGGCAAATATTGAGTGTTTATTTCCAAAATGTACAGCAAGAAAATCAATAACCAAACCCAAATTATGTTGGAAGTAAAGTTTCGTATTGTTTTTTTGGATACAAATAAGTTATTGTTGGTTAGCAACGTCCTTCTATGCAACATTTAAAAAAAAAACAATGTAAAATTTTCAATTTTGAGTAGCATTGTGAGTTTGGAATCAAACATATAAAACAATGAAAAGCATGACATTCAAACAGACATACACAGAACAGCTATCATAGTGTGATCCTGCCTGAGGTAATTGCAATACAAGTTTTATTACATCCTCAAAGATACCAGGATTCTGATTTAGTATGCAAGACGCGAGTCTCATATTTTAAAAAAGTCGCTGAAATCAAAACAGTTGAAGGCCAGATCAACTACATTGTAAACCAAAATATTCCGTAAAGTTGTGCCAAATATCGCACAGGCCATCTTGGAGAAAAATCCTTAGTGTGTCAAATGATTTTAACATTTTAAAATAAACAGGAAATTTACAGGAAATGACCGTATCAATGATACGATAAAACAATTCAATACGTTATAGACTAAAAATTTAGAATTACATATAATATAAGAGGGTCAGGCTGGGGGTCCTTCGTTTCTGTATTCTTTAATTTTTATGTCATTTTTTCTATTCTTTATTTATTTTCCCCAATTATTCTCTTTTCTTTATATTCTATAACCCCATTATTCTCTATTCTGTATCTTGTAGGCTTATCTTTCTCTTTTCTTTATTTTTTGAGCCCATTTTTCTGTACTATTGACCCATTATTCTCTATTCTGTAAACCCCATCCAGTCTCTCAAATAAACTTAAAATTTACAATGACATGTAATAACAACTAAATATTTACAAGAATTACATGTAATATATATATATAAACGAAAAAAATACAAATACATTAAACATATGAATATATCATTTCAATCATGCCACTTCGGAGCCACTGACTATTTGACGAATGGTACCCTCGAAGTAAAATGTTTAAAAACGTTACCCTTAGAAAATTTAGGCTAAACTATATTACTTAAAAGATTATAATTTGTACAAATGTGATCTAATGTTGTATTTGAATATTCTTATGTACTGTTGTTTGTATTTACATAAATTCTAGGATTACAACTTTGACAAATTACGTAAATGTTCTTTCCATCTTTTTAACGCTTCATTTTCTGTACACTTTTTGAAGTGACATAAAGAGTGTGAAAAGTTTAGACGTACTTTTCTACGATTTCAATCATAACAGAAGCAATTAACTACTATGTGTCATATGTTGTTGATAGAATTGTTATTGAAATCAATGTTGCTAGCAGATTATTTTAGCCAGTGTAAAAAGGGCAGCTAAAAGTCACAAAATGGTCTTCAAGAATCATTTATTTTTTATGAAGTGTTTTTTTTTAATCTTGTTTGTTCTTCCGTCTCCTTTTTTGGCACAGTGTTGTCTATTTTCATTCGACTTATATTGCATTGCCCTCTTCGTTTCTTCTCCATTTTTTAAAAGGCGGATAACTTATTTGTACAAGTTTACTTACAATGTTATTCCATCTTATCTCAATAATTAATTTACCTGCACGGATTCATAAAGTTCGTGAATATAATACGCGTAATGCTTATGCTTTTCAACCTATTATTAGAAGAACAACATATTACTCCAACTTTTTTCTCATCAAGGAAATCCTGGAACTCACAGATTGGTGCGCTACAGGCCAGTCGATCCCTTCTTGCTTCCAAAAATTATTTCAAAAGTGAACGTGTAATTTGCTACATTTAAAACTGTGTTTGTGGGGAAATTGAAACTGTTGAAAACTATTAACTACAAGTTTGCATTTCCTAAAAAGAGCTTCTCATTTTCATAAATTACGTCAACATGACGCAATAATTGTTGATCGGGTCTCGAATACCCATACTATTATGTTATCTTATCTCATCATTACCTACATAATTATAATTTAACGGCTTCTCCTGTCCAGAACATGTTCCCAATTCTGGTTCTCATTTTAGCCAACAGAACAAACCTTAGCCACAACAAAAGGAACCAATCAGAACTGATATTTGCTAAGTAATCATTTGAAGATGGCGTAAATATCGAATCCAACTAATACTTTCATACCAAAGCAAAAATTCCAAAGATTCAATGTATCTCGTCAAAGACATATAGAACGGATAGGTCTTTAAATCAAAATTTCAACAAATATGTTTCTTTTCTTTTTGGCTCCGATAAACTATCAGTAGATCAAAACAAATTTGTATTTAAAGCTGTGCAAAACTTTATTATATGATTAGCAGTTGATTCAGAAAACAAACTTATACCTATATTCACTCCTCCCTTCTGTAATACCACTGTTATTTTTCACATCGTCATTCTTCTTTTATTATGCATTAACTTTTTATGCATATAAATTCACATATAGCATACAGTAATGAACTTTATTTTGTTTATTGGCACTTGCAAAAAATCTTTCAATCTTACCTATTTATACATTTTACAGAATAACAGCTTCGTGAGTGTACTTTAAGGTTATAACAACATCAAGATTTATTTCAAGTCACGTAACAAAATTTTAAATGCTTGAACATGTAAAAAATGTCTAAAAACTGCAGTTTTTAGTATTTTGCAGAATGTTTAGAATTTGATAAACATAAGAAGTTCATTCTTAACCAAAACCAAACTTTTACAATAATATATATGATATATAATTCTGTCTGAACTTATCTTCAGCAGCGATATACAGATCTGAATTACGTATTGAATGTGCTGGTATGTATAAATTTGCTTTAAAATCTTTTACAGTAAATCACTGTGTAACCTTTCCTAAATTATCCGTTGACACATTTAGAAATTCTTAAGAACCTTAGGTTCCAACACCCTTTTCCAATTTGATCGTATGTAGATTTGGCTAATTATTTTATGTTTATTTTGGCAATATAGCTTTTAACATATACAAATACTTATACATCATATTCTTTTGTGGAGGTTTTAGCGCTCCTGATGAAGATGAATCCAGACAAGCATTTCAGCCGCACCATATTATTAAAGTTGTTTTCATTTCTATGATATTCTGATTTCACTAAGTTTTATCAATATTTTGACCTCTGAGTCGTGAGTGGAAAAAATTTTGGGAAATTGAGGACAAGTTTGTGAATTATATTTCTTCTATAGATTCACTCAGAAAAAATAAAAGAGATGTGGGTTGTACGGCATTGATACATCAACAAAATATATATCTAGAAGGTAACATCCAGTTTTCATTAAAAAAACAGATGTTTACACATTTTATCAAGCTCTAAATCGCCACAACTCTACAAAAAAAAAATACTGTGCATCAATTAAGGGTGTACTAACGTGAAATTGAAAAATCTAGAATTTAAAATTGATTCTATAAGTTGGAAGAGCATTAGTGAAGGAACATATTAAGCTAAAAATATTGATAGGTTATGGAGTTCCTTTTCAAGATAGTAGATTTAAAAAAAATGGCGGGAAGAGGCTGACTCGTTCTTTTACCTTATATTTGCATTGGTATTATTTGGGTCTCAAATCGAAAGAAAATAAATGTAGAATCTGCTTAAATTTTGGTAAATGACCTTTAAAGAGCTATTGAAGTCTTATATGCAAAGAAAAATGGGTGTTATGGGTCAAAATATTTTACCCTGTATTGAAGGTAAAAAAAACCAAGGAGTCCGAACATCTGACACAAATTCCTAGACCTCACCTTAGTTCATCCTTAATCAGAAATTATCAAAAAAAATGTTATCAATTATGTTACTCACAAATTATTGTATCCAAGTCTGAAAAGGGCACGTACACATCAATCGATCTCATGGTGTACCTTAAGAATCCATTGAAGTACGCGTGTGACTTCATTATGTATACCAAGTTGGATTTGAAATAAACCTTTGATTCATGTGACCGTATATTTCGTCTACTTCAATATCTAAATGTTAAATTCCGAAAGACGCAGTGTTGTCTGTATAAATTCGAAGTATTGTTTTTTTTTATTGCCCTTTTTTGTAACTTTGCCATCTTTTTCTAGACAGAGAACTTGCCGGACTTTGGCTATACTTTTTTGTCCTTTTTGTTTTATAAGCTCTTAATTTTTTTAATAAGCTTTGGACCTTCAAATATTTTGGCCTCGATCATCATTGAAGAGACATTTATTGTCGAAATGGATATCTGGTGCATAACAAATTGTACCGGTAATGTTATTAGTCGAAATGTAATAGACAAATAATGAATAGATTGCGCAAATATATCCGGAAATCTGAGAAATAAGCTAAAATCGTAGGGGCAACATTCCTGATTTCGGACATAAATAAAACTAATATTATGGTATGGGTTCTCAATATTTTGTTATGGATATTTGAAGAAACAAAAATGGTAAGTTTGAATATATAATGAAAAGCTAATATATAAAAAAAACAACATTTGTTTTAGACAATCATCACATTAAATTCACCACAATGCTATATAACCAAAAAATGGAACGCTAATGGGATAAATTAAGAGACGTAGGAAAAATGCAGTGCGTATATAGTTATAAGTCATAATGCCATCACAATTAAATCGGCTGTATCTAAACAAAAAAGATACAGAAAGAGTTTGTGTAAAACTGATTTCAAGTTTCGTAATTCGAAAAATAAAAAAGAATGTTTTGGCGATACTCACAACTCGCAAACTCAAAACGGAGCAAGAACGTGTGCGTCGACAGGGATAAGGTGTATCACCTACCATGCTGAATTAATACAAATTTCAGAAAAAAAACGACTATTCTGGAGTTTTATCATCGAATGAGTTCGTTCATAGACAACCCGTATCGGTCAAACACATGCACTTGTGTAGCATATCGACTGATGTATGTAAATGTGATGCGACGGTACAGCGGTTACTAATATGTAATTGTTCAGAAATCGGAAGTTGATCATGGCAAAACTGAAATTGTCACGTTTGACATAATTCCTAGTTTGAAAGCGTAATACTATGTTTTGGTCAATTTCAAGACAATCAAATGAAGTTTTACAATAAGTACTATTCATTACCATACCAATTGTTTGTTGAAAATATCAGTCCACCAAAACAACAAACAGTTGAACAATAAAGTAATTTTCAAAACATTTTTTCAATTTTTACTTAATAAGTTCATAGTATCAGAGCCCAATGTTTGTACTTTGATGTTCTAACAATATTATGGCTTATCAATGAACAAATCATCAAATAATGGAGGCCTGAAGATAACAAAAAAAACCGCAATTTTGACAGATTTTGGCAAATATTGAGTGTTTATTTCCAAAATGCACAGCAAGGAAATCAATAACTAAACCCAAATTATATTGGAAGTAGAGCTTCGTATTGTTTTTCGGATACAAATAAATTATTGTTGGTTAGCAACGTCCTTCTATGCAACATCTAAAACAAAATAATGTAAAATTTTCGATTTTGAGTAGCATTGTGAGTTTGGAATCAAACATATAAAACAATGAAAAGCATGAAATTCAATCAGACATACACAGAACAGCTAAAATTATCATAGTGTGATTCTGCCTGTGGTCTCCTCAAAGATACCAGGATTCTGATTTAGTAAACAAGACGCGAGTTTCGTTTTAAAAAATGGCGCTGAAATCAAAACAGTTGTAAGGCCAGATCAATTACATTGTAAACCAAAATATTCCGTTGTGCCAAATATCTCAAAGGCCGTCTATGCCTGGTGATAGAAAAATCCTTGGTGTGTCAAATGATTTTAACATTTAATTAACATGAAATTTTCAGGAAATTGACCGTATCAGTGATACAATAGAAAAATTCAATTCGTTATACACTAAAAACTTTAGAATTACATATAATATAAGTGGGTCAGGATGGGGGTCCTTCATTTCTGTATTCTTTATTTTTTTAGGTCATTTTTCTATTTTTTATTTATTTTCCCAATTATTCTCTATTCTTTATATTTGATAACCCCAGTTTTCTCTATTCTGTATTTTGTAGGCTTATGTTTCTCTTTTCTTTATTTCTTGGGTCCATTTTTCTGTACTATTGACCCGTTATTCTCTATTTTGTGAATCCCATCCAGACCCTCATTTAAATGTCACCGGGTGGAAAATGGTGACTTGTAGAATTGTGTAACAAGAGCCTGACTGAATGGCGTCTTGTAACTGAAACTGTGTGATGTGCCTGATCACACAACGAACGAATACTCTGGATGACATTGACAACTCTGTGTTTGAAACTCTGTTACAAACTATCGCTTGAGATTCTGGAACAAGCGATGAATAATTTAATAATTCAGCATGGAATACTTTTATTTCCGATGGACTGTGTTCAGTGTAAAGTCCTGAGTCCAATCTTATTCATCAAAATTATGAACAAGTATTTATACACAACTGAATTGACAAGAATAAACATAACACATAACAATTAATCTGAGTGATATTGTTCACTGTCAAAGATTAGACTATTTTTAGAACTTGGAAGAATAAATGTGAAATGATAATCTGATTATGACAATTAAGAACATATATTAAAAAAAGGCTGAACTATATTACTTAAAAAGTTATAATTTGTACTTATAGTGTATTTGAATATTCTAATGTACTGTTGTTTGTATTTATATAAATTATCGGATTACAACTTTGACAAATTACTTAATTTGTATTATCCATTTTTTTAATGCATGATTTTGTGTACGCTCTTTCCCGTTTCTTTCAGTTATGAAGTTACATAACCGCTGAAAAAGTGTGAAAAGGTCAAATGTACTTTCTTGCGATTTCAATCATAATAAAATCAATTAACGATTATGTTTGATATGATGTTAATAACATTGCGTATAAAACTTACATGAAATTTATATTACTAGCAGTTTATTTTAGCCAGTGCAAAAAGGGCCGCTTGAAGTCACAAACTGGCCTTCAAGAATCATTTATAATAATTTGTTTATGTAGTGCTTTTTGGAATCTTGCTTGTTTTTCCGTCTTCCATCTACATATATTGTGCATATTAAACATTTCATATATGTATAGAACAAAATACTAATGCATAGTATGAACCCAGTCTAACTCCATCTTATCTCAATAATATTTTACCTGAATGGTTTCATAAAATTCGAAAATATAATACGCGTAATGCTAATGCTTTTCAACGTATTGCTACAAGAACAACATAATACTCCATCTATTTTCTCTCCTCAACAATGAAATCCAGGAACTCACAGACTATCGTTACAGGTCAGTCGATCCCTTCCCGCTTCCAAAAATTATTTCAAAAGTGTACGTATAATTAAGTCTGAACTATTCTATTCTATTTTCCGATCTGTTCAAATGCTTCATGCAATGATAGGAATATACTGTATCGGTCTCAACAAACATTTGTTTGACAGAAACTTTCAACAATACTCAAACTGTGTTTGTGAAGAAATTGAAACTGCTGAAAATTATTGACAAGTTTAAACTTTCTAAAAAGGTTCGGAGAGCTTCGCAGTATCATGAATTACGTCACAATGATGCAATAATTGTTCATCGGGTCTCGAATACCCATACTGTAAGTTTATTCCTTATCTTCGCTATTTAATATCTTCTCCTGTCCAGGACATGTTCCCAATTCTATATCTTATTTTAGTCAATAGAACCTAAGCCACATAATAAGGCAACCAATCAGAACCGATATTTTCTAAATATTTCAAGATGGCGTAAATATCGAATGCAATTAATAGCTTCACAGCGTTGTGCGAAGCACAAAATTAATTTCAAAGACTCAATGTATCTCGTCAAAGTCGTAAAGAACGTTAAGAGCTTTAAATCAAAATTTCCACAAATATTTTACTTTTTGGCACCGATAAACCATCAGTAGATTAAAACTTTTTTTTTTATTTAAAGCCGTGCAAAACCTTATTATGATTACCAATTGATTCACATCTTAAAACTAATACCTATATTCACTTCTCCCTTCTGTAATATCACTGTTATTTTCCCAATCACCATTCTTCCTTCCCATGATATTTTTCTTATCACCATTCGTCTTTTCCATAAACTAACTTTTATATATATAAATGCACATATAACATCCAATAATGAACTTAAATTTTTTGTATTGTATTCACTTTATGTATTTCTTTCGTACACACTTAGGAAGAGTGGTATATGAACATTTTTCTTGTTTCCTCTTCCCATTTGTAAATTGTTTGTATACTTCGTACATGTTTATATGTGTATACTTATATGTATACATCACGAATTCATTAATAAAATATGTGTACACTGACTTATTAGAGCTTAACATCTTCCGTTATTGAAACAGTGTATTGACAGATTGTGCAATATATATATTCGACATTCTAAATATGCAGTACAATTTAGAAACCCCCCCCTTTTTTTTTTCATTTCCACACATATTTTACCCTTAAAAATGAATTAATACACAACTAATGAAAACATTTAATTTTTTTTTTACAATCAACATTTTGTCATCAATTTGCTGTATCTCACAAAGAATAGTACGCTGCGGACTTTTTTTCATTGCACAACTATAAATTATTATAATGCCATCAGAAGTAAAAAGGCTGTATTTCAATAATTAAATCAAATAAATCAAATAACCAACTACACAAAGGTGTGTGTTAAAATGATGTCAAGATTCGTAATTCGAAAATGAAAAATAGACAACAGTATTTTACGGATATTCACAACTCGTAAATCCATTTAAAATACATCAACCAAGATAAAAATTCTTTCGAAAATCTTTCGCATATAATCCAAGCGGAGGGAGATCGGTTGCGGCGACAGAGTAAATGTGTATCACTTTCCATGAGAATTCATACTCATTTCAAAATGTCGCCATAGAGAATAAGACACCATAGGTAAATTTCAGATTAGACTACTAATCTGTTGTCTTAAGATATAAGACCGAGTGAGTTGAGTAATTGGCATAAGGTATCGATAACGTACATGGACTGAAATATGGAACTGTCATACGACGGGGCAGCAGGTATGTTATAACTGAAAATGGAAAATTGCCAATCGGAAAACTGAAATCGTCACGTTTGAAATAAATCCTAGTTTGAAAGAGAAGAAATAGATACTTATATGAATCTGGCATTTTACTCTGGTGGTATCCTTTATTTTAAGGTTATTCGGATATACAAATGTACAAAAATGTAAAAGGCACACAACACTCGACGAAATGTGAGTAAATGAGAGACAGGATGCTTGAGCTTTTGATTTTGCCATTTGATAAGGGACTTTCCGTTTTGAATTTTCCTTGGAGTTCAGTATTTTTGTTATTTTACTTTATACTGGTATATGTATTTGAAACTGACACAAACGAACTTTGCAAGAAAGGTTTTCTTTGTGTATTTGAGAAGGTTTTGTAAAATTTGGCTTCATATAAATACAAAAATCAGTCGGCATAGAGCTTGGTTGCAAAATTTATCAACAAAAGTATACTCTTGAAGTAGAGGTACTTACTACACGGTACGCAATTCCCTTTAGTACTTAGATTCCATAAGCAGTGGAATAGATCTGGTATTGAATATAAACGAATTTTCCCCTTACCTTAATCTCGACTGTGGCCAAAGGGAAGTAAGTCAGTTTCAACAGTTAAATTTAAAATTATACCTTATTCATATACTAACATTAACTTTTAAAAATGTGGGAGAAAAGTTCACCAAATTCCGTATGGGAGTTTAGGAAGATCTATGAACTTAGCATTTTGGCTACAGTGACAAAATTTTGAATCCCGAATAACACGTGACAAGCGTTATTAACGTGATTCACTAAAAACTTAGGTGTACTTTGGTTTTCATGTTTGAATGGTTTTTACATTAGTCATTTTTGGTGCCCTTTATAGCTTGCTGTTCGGTGTGAGCCAAGACTCCGTGTTGAATGCCGTACTTTGACCTATAATGGTTTACTTTTACAAATTGTGACTTGGATGGAGAGTTGTCTCATCAGCACTCATACCACATCTTCTTATATCTAAGAAGATAGCATTTACATAATAAATACATAACACATATTTTGGTAACAAAGTGCAATTAATCATATGAATATTGGAATGGGTAGACAGAGATATTAAGAATTAAAGAATGAATGAAAATAAATGAATAGTTAAATAAAAAGATAAAATATGCAGAATGATTCCAATGCCATTAACAGCATACTTATAAGATTGCATAAAGAAGTCGTTCAAGTATGCACGAATCGTTGCATATACCAACCATAACCTAATGTTCCAAAAGGCAAACGTAACTGATCACCCTATATCGTCTACTTAGTTCACGATTTAACACACTATGTGTTTCAAGTAGATGTCACGATTTAACACACTGTGTGTTTCAAGTAGATGTCACGATTTAATTAACACACTGTGTGTTTCAAGTAGATGTCACGATTTAACACACTGTGTGTTTCAAGTAGATGTCACGATGTAACACACTATGTGTTTCAAGTAGATGTCACGATGTAACACACTGTGTGTTTCAAGTAGATGTCACGATGTAACACACTGTGTGTTTCAAGTAGATGTCACGATTTAACACACTATGTGTTTCAAGTAGATGTCACGATTTAACGCACTGTGTGTTTCAAGTAGATGTCACGATTTAACACACTGTGCTTCAAGAAGATGTCACGATTTAACACAATGTGTGTTTCAAGTAGATGTCACGATTTAACACACTATGTGTTTTATTAAAATATATTAATATTTTTGTTGAATCAGTTAAATCCTACTAGAAATTTGATATCATATAGTTTAGATATTTTTCTATAACTAACGTATTTCCATATAGTATATAGGTATCTAAACTAAAAAAAGAAAAAGAAAAAAAAAAGGCAAATCCGTCAGAATTGCGGTTAGGGTATAGACAGTTAGAACCTTTCAGTAAACACGTGGAGCTATGATAGATAAATTTAAGTAAAGATTGAAAGACTTTTCAAAAAATGGCCCTAGTGTGAAATATATGTAGGGGAAATTTGCCTTGCCTCTTTTATCATAAATATAATATATAATTCGGATTCTGAATAATGTGTCAGATTATGGTGACATATTCTCCAACGGACTGCATGTTACCTTGTACAAATAGTTATAAAAATAAGAAGATGTGGTATGATTGCCAATGAGACAACTCTCCACAAGAGACCAAATGCCACAGAAATTAACAAATATATGTCACCGTACGCCCTTCAACAATGAGTAAAACCCATACCGCATAGTCAGCTATAAAAAGCCCCGAAATGAGAAATGTAAAAAATTTAAAAGAGAAAACTAACGGACTGATTTATGTACAAGATAATGAACGAAAAACAAATATGATATACACCAACAAACGACAACCACTTGTTACCTTGTACAAGCACGTATAAATCCGCGCCTCAAGTGTGTCAATCTTGAACAAAGCAGGGTTAATATTCACATCACAGTAACATATTCTCTTCCGATATGAATGTAATATTTTCCACTGGACGTTAAATACCGAACCATCATCAATATAAATATAGTGATTTGTGGAAGTATGGATCCATTTGCAACCAGTGTTTAACTGTTATATATTAAAAATAGAACAAAAAAGTTTTTAAAAAAGGTCCTTCATGTGTTTCTCTTCTGCTTAATATAGGCTTGAAACGTTTAAACCCGCTGCATTTGTTTGCACCTGTCCTAAGTCAGAAACCTGAAGTTCAGTGGTTGTCGTTTGTTGATGTGATTCTTAAGTGTTACTCGTCTCTCGTTGTTTTATATAGATTATACCGCTGGTTTTCCTGTTTGAATGGTTTTACACTAGTCATTTTTAGGGCCCTTTGTAGCTTGCTGTTCGGTGTGAGCCAAGGCTCCGTGTTGAAGGCCGTACTTTGACCTATACAAATTGTGACTTGGATGGAGAGTTGTCTCATTGGCACTCATACCACATCTTCTTATATCTATTGAATATGGGTTTTCGGTCATTCTTTATTAACACCAGTAGGCACGAGAACACAGTTATTTTGTAGTACATTTCTTTTAGACAATAAATTCAAATTTAAATAAACTCACTTGCTCTATCTCAAAAAGATTTTTTCAGACTAGCAAACTACTTTTAGGACAAATTACAGAAAAATTATAGAAAAGTCTATCAGTTGTAATTCAAAATATGGACAATTCTATGTTAAAGGGGTCTATAATGCAATTTGACAGCTTCAGAAATACTAATTGTTTTACCTTTTTTACTGGACCAAATCACTACTTTACCTAAAAAGTTAATTTTTTAACATGTAATTACATTCCACTCCTTATTATTTCATGCATAAAATACAAATAAATAAATCTGGAAAGAGTATGAACAAAACACACTGTCCACACTAGGGACTATATTTGTAACGAAAATCAAAGGACGATAACTGTGTCCTCGGACCAATATATGGTTATTTATAAAACTTAAATGTTTCTTTTGTTTTCTATATTGAAAGTCTGTATAGTTTGTTCCGGGCATTGCACAAGATCGAGTTCCAGTACAGTTTTGGTCTTGCATTATCTACTATGAGAAAAAGCAACAGATATAAGAGTATAGCACTGATTGTTTCCTATCAACAGGCATAGTAGCAAACGTTTTTTTTTTTATAAGATATGAAATAGTTTATAATGTTTTTATTTGAAATTGTTATCTATTATAGCGCTGTTTAAAGGGTTTAATGCTATAGTTGTTAACTTCTATTTCATTTGGTCTTTGGTGGAGAGTTGTCTCATTGGCAATCATACTACATCTTCTTATTTTTATATTTGCCTGCTTTTATCGTATGATATTTTTATACCTTTCGTTAGTCAACTGATTGAAAAGGGGAGTCCGAAAAGGGGAGTCCTTGGATCTCAAAACAATAGTGCTACCTGTCCACATATGCATGACCTTATAACCATTATGCTACCTCAAATCTTTTAAATGTTGTTCACAAATTTTGCGTTTTTTTTTGGAATATTTTCAGCTTAATGTTTTCATAATTATTTTTGACTCGAAACGTACAGTTCGATGTATTGTATAAACCCGCCTTTTGTTGAAGCCTTATGTTGCATTTGAATGGTTTGGTTATTTGTATCTTTGGGGTGTTGACCTATTTCTCACGTCCCCTTTTTTTTCATATCATAAAAAAATGTAGACATATAAAAGATATGTAAACCGGTATTTGCGTAAATATTGCATGGCATTATATGTTTTTATCAGATGAGAAATGAGCTTAAATGTGAATTGACCAAAACGGTCGTACATATTTGGCTACATAAAAACATGTTAACGAGCTCTTTCAAACGTGTGGATACTTATTCCTCGGCGTTAATTGCTCTTTTTGTATGCCTTAATGGTATTTGGATGATATTTAAAAGGGCGTAGAATTTTAAGAAGCAATTGTTATAATTCTTAATTCTAAAAAACAAGTTTTTTCAAAATCACAGTTGTCTATAACACAATTCAAAATATGAAGAAAAAAACGTTCCTTACCTTTTTGAACTGTTGAAGGTTTGTCGCTGTCGACCAGTTGCAAAATGTTTCTTATTGAAAATTTAAGTTCGTCTTCGGGAATCTTTTGATCAGGCACACTAAGGTCGACTGAGAAATTTTCCCCAGAGCCAAGACTTTCTTCTTGGTCACTCATCATATCATATCATGGAGTAAAATTGACCACGAACTGGCGGTTTTGTTACTAATGTTATAATTTTAAATCAAATAATTTCATTACAAGAACCCACATTTGGAAACCTTATGAATTGTATTAATATCCTCCATATCATAAACAAGTTATAGCAGATACATTTCAAATACATAAATTTAGAAATTAAGAGGAATATTACAACTAATAATTTCTGTTCAGTGCTTCATGTTCATGTCAAGTAAGAAGAGGTCGCGTTTTACCTTATGAATATACGGCTTCCACGAGGATATTTGATCCGAGAACTCTTCCTTTATCTGGGAAATTAACTTTCAATACATTATATTTCATTGCTTTAATTATTGAGAAGAGTTGGATTAGAAATTTAGTCAAACAGTGTTAAGATGATGACGATAATTAACCGGCCTTGTACGGATTTGCAATTAAACCAGTTTTATGCATGGCAAACTGGCGGTGTATTTGTAATAAATATTTTATTCTTAAATAAGACGAAAAAGAATCATAACACAATTTCATATTAATATTAATTATTTTTATGTCATTTAATATAAATGTATGTACTTAAGGTCCCATAGTAATATTTTTTCTAGTATTTCGAGTAATGATTACAGTAACATCTAAAGTTAATCCCAGGGATTCAATAAATAAAAAGATGGTTGCTGTCCAGTATACATATCTTTTATTTATACTATAGATGTATTTTTGGGTTTTATGTGCTATACTAAATATAGATTGAAGCATATTTTAAATTAAAGACCAGAAGTCACATAACAATTGATTCTGGTAGTGAAATTTTTTATTGTTTTTTTTGGGGGGGGGGAGGGGGGGGGGGTTTCTCTTGCACATTTAGTTGAAAGCAATCTTCGAAAAAACAAACAATTAATCTGATTAAATCGCCGATTTGCATAAAATATAATAGTAAATAGAAGTCCGTACGCCTTTTAAATTACACCAGGTGTACGTGTTGGAGTGCTTTGTTCTTAAGATCTGTCAAATCAAAAAGACCATGGTAGGTATTATAGATCATTTCATTTAGATTCCAATATGTGACGTTATATTAAACCATCACAGATCAAACCAATCTAATTAAAATATAGATCCCAGATTTCGTTATCCTTATATGATATACTAGCACGCGAGTTAATATAGATTTGAATTTAATCAGATTGAGATCAAACAATAATGATATCAATCAATATTTTAAGACATATTGTTGATTTTAAAACCGTCAAAATTTTCATTCCGAAAAGAAAACAAATATGTGAGTTTAATAAAAATGATACCTAAAAGGAAAAAAATATATGTGAGTTTAATCAAAATAATATCCAAGTAATAATAATCAAAATAGATTATAGATGTCACGATAAAGTATATAAAATTATTATGATCCCGTGGTAATGTAAATGTAGGTACACTTATTATATGTAAAATTGTCCGCTTTTTTGTACACAAATTGAAAATAAAATGAAAAAAAAAAATATGCTAGATAACATCTTATTCACGAAACTGTTCCTTGAATAATTGTGTCAAACACCTTTGCCGGTAGACACATTAATAGGAATCTTATAAAGGATTTTTTTAATCAATTCACGTTGTGGTATATGTTGTCTTTAGTTTCTAAATATTTCTAGGCTGCTCTTTCACACTGAACATTTTACAAAAATTTAATTGCATTTTATTAAACAAAATGAAAATTGCCTTGACAACCAATCAAACGGTTACATGATAAATGATGGTAGGAATAATTGCCTTTTAATAATTACCTTTTCGCTTCCGTAAGTGTCAAATGCGTCTTAAATTTGAATCGTCATTCGTCACATCGTTTTGTTGAGCTACCGTTTGCGTCAGTTTAAATTTTTCTAGTTAGCCCTTCTCCCATATCCAAAAAATATGATGTCTTGGAAGCCCGCCGAGCTGTTTTTAATTTTTGCTTTTGACGCACAGTCACTTGTTTCTATCCATTGGGAGGTCGCTAAAATGTGGATAGGAGACCCCCAATGGATAGTAACAATTGCCTGCATTGTTTTGACGCCTCAATTCCTGCGACAATGAGGGATTTATATATAAAAATCACGATTGAAAAATATCCTCAACATGCGTCATGATTATCGATCTGGGATATATACTTCTCATAACTTGAATTAAATAATCCTTCTAGTTTAGTTAGGTCTCGCAATTCAACATATATTTTTTAACAGATCAGCTGATCAGTTAGTAACAAGGGTCAATACCTAGGTCATACTTTTGCTGATGAAATACAAAGTAATTTTATGTCTATTAATAGAAATTACCGTTATGTCGAATTCGGAAGTAAAAGATAGTTTTCACGGTATAAGAACAATTTCACAGTGATTGTTTACCCTTTTAATTGAAAAATAAACCTGTTTATGTGTTTAGATTTGATATTATCTTCATGTATATGACAATATAAAATTAATTACCTTAGTAACATGTGGATAACAAAATATCATTTACTTTACATATTCTAAAAATAGATTTCGAATTTATATAAATATAAACAACGTGTTGTTAGTGACATTATATTTTAATACGGTTGACAAAAAGACGAAAATGAACGCCTAACAGAAATAGAAATAAGCCGATTGTTCGAAAGAACTAAAATGAACTGATATTGCAAAAAGGTAAGCCATGCAATTATTTTTATATTTACATGAAAATAAAATAATTAACAGGCCTTCAAAATTTAATACTTCTTACGCATGCTACGGTCAGAGTTAAAAATCTGCATTATTTCTGAAGAATTCGAGTTTGATCTACCAGTAAACGCCATGGTAGGCTACACACTACGACAAATAAGTTTGGAACAGTCTATGCTAGCTTTTCCTCCGTACATATGGACGAAGTGTCGAGCCATAGAGGGTTTTTGCGGAAAGGAGGCGCATATATAATTGTTTGCAAATGTAAAAATATCATCGCGTGGCGAGGAGTTTTGTTAAACAGTTTTCATACATTTTTCGATGGGGGAGGGGGGATTAAAGAAAACCTTGAGTAAACGGGATAGAGACTAACAACTTGAAGAGACTGCTAGAGAGATAGAATGAGTCCGTGATTAACTCAATTTCTGTCAACTGTATAAGACATGTATATTTGCTTACTGATTACCCATGAAAAGGTCAGGGACGGGATAGACATATTAACTTATTCATATAGTTACCGAATCACTTCAGCATTTGTATAAAAAAAGTTAAAGCGAGTTCAGTTCCAGTTATGTAGATAATAATATATATATTTTTAATTAATAGATATACATGTACGTGTTTGTAAGTGGAGTTACAAATGCACCAGAAAATGCTGACATGAAGCATTACTAATTAAACCTGTCCAAATGTGGAGGATTATCTAAAATATGACCATCAGATAGTAAATGGATAGCAGACTAACCAAATGGTTAGTTTGAGAATGTATCCTGATATACAACCTTGACAAACGTAGGTCGTGGATGCCGGCTGACCTTCCAGGGTTGGCCACAAATATGCCGCTACCATGGCTCGACACGCTAAATCCGGGATGTTGGCCGCTGGCCTCATCTCCGGAGTTACTGCTTTTATCATCTATCAGCCTCATCTTCGCAGATCTCTCCGTCGTTTAACTATGTGGCTGATGGAAACTTCAATGAAGCCCGTAGAACAAAACGTGGAAGAAAACATCACTTCATCACCAACTGATTTACAATATCGAAAGCAAAACGTAAACGAAAACTTCACTTCATCACAAACTCCTTTACCATATCTAAACAAGTCTTCTACACATATTTCCCAAAGCTCTGACAGTAACAGTGAAACAGATGAATCAACAACATCAAGTGATGAAGAGGAAGTCCCATCTAATAAATTAAGTCAAAACTCCTCGGTCTTTCCGGATGATTTACCAGATGAAGGAAAGCAACTTCTGCAAAGTCTGGAAAACTATAGTATTTTTACTGAGACTGTAAATTATAAACCTAAACTAGACCGTAACAATACTGATCAAACTGTGTATTGCAAGAACTTGTTTCTAAAAGATAGAAAAGGCAAATTCTACTTCTTCATTTGTCGAGAGGAAAACAACGTGCTTCTTCGGCAACTTAAATACAAACTTAAAGCACACAGGAACTTTTCTTTTGCATCACAAATCGAAGTTGAGGAAAACTTGCATATTCTGCCCGGTTGTATAACACCATTTGTATTTTTATCTGACACAGTCTCCAGAGATATTCCCGTGGCAATTGCACGTGACTTGATTCTTGAGAAACGTCTGAACTTTCATCCCTTACATGCTGACTTCGCAACTAGAATTTCTTTTGGACATCTGTTAAAACTTTTTGGCCATCTTAAAAGAAAATTGATAATCATAGACGTCTGAATTAAAAAAAAATCTTGTAAAATATTGATCTTGTTTTCTCTTTGTTAGTGATGAATGTGGTTTTGCATTTTTAATTTTTATACGACCGCAAAAAATTTTTTGTGGTCGTATATTGGTATGACGTTGGCGTCGTCGTCGTCGTCGTCGTCGTTGTCGTCGTCGTCCGGCGTCGTCGTCCGCGGCGTCGTCGTCCGAAGACACATTAGTTTTCGCACTCTAACTTTAGTTTAAGTAAATGGATCTCAATGAAATTTTACCATAAGGTTCAATGCCACAAAAGGAAGGTGGGGATTGATTTTGGGGGTAATGGTACCAACAGTTAAGGAATTAGGGGCAAAAAAGGGGCCAAAAATAAGCATTTTTGTAATTTCCAGACATAACTTGTGTGTAAGTGTATGGATCTCTCTGACATTGTACCACAAGGTTCCATATCACAAAGGGAATGCTGGGATTGATTTTGGGGGTAATTGCCTCCAAATTTTAGGAATTAGGGGCCAAAAAGTGGCAAAAAACAAGCATTTTTCTTGTTTCATGACAATAACTTGTGTGTAAGTGCATGGATCTCTCTGACATTGTATCACAAGGTTCCATAACACAAAGGGAATGCTGGGATTGATTTTTGGGGTAATTGCCTCCAAATTTTAGGAATTGGGGGCCAAAAAGGGTAAAAAAACAAGCATTTTTCTAGTTTCATGACAATAACTTGTGTGTAAGTGTATGGATCTTTATGAAATTGTACAACAAGGTTCCATATCACAAAGGGAAAGCTGGAATTGAGTTTGGGGGTAATTGCCCAAAAGGTTTAGGAGTAAGGGGCAAAAAAGGGGCCAAAAATAAGCATTTTTCTAGTTTCCAGACAATAACTTGTGTTCAAGTGTATGGATCTCTCTGAAATTGTACTGCAAGGTACCATACCACAAAGGGAAGGCTGGGATTGATTTTGGGGGTAATTCCCTCAAATTGTTAGTAATTAGGGGCCATAAAAGGGCAAAAAAACAAGCATTTTTCTAGTTTCAGGACAATAACTTGTGTGTAAGTGTATGGATCTTTATGAAATTGTACTGCAAGGTTCCATATCACAAAGGGAAAGCTGGGTTTGAGTTTGGGGATAATTGCCCTAAACGTTTAGGAATTTGGGGCCAAAAAGGGGCCAAAAATAAGCATTTTTCTAGTTTCCAGACAATAACTTCTTTTCAAGTGTATGGATCTATCTGAAATTGTACTGCAAGGTACCATACCACAAAGGGAAGGCTGGGATTGAGTTTGGGGGTGATGAATCATAAGGGGGTTAAAAAAATTTGGGGGGGGGATTTTTTTTTCCATTTTTATACGACCGCAAAAAAATTTTGTGGTCGTATATTGGTATGACGTTGGCGTCGTCGTCGTCGTCGTCGTCGTCGTCGTCGTCCGGCGTCGTCGTCCGAAGACACATTGGTTTTCGCATTCTAACTTTAGTTTAAGTGAATGGATCTTTTTGAAATTTGACCATAAGGTTAAATACCACAAAAGGAAGGTTGGGATTGATTTTGGGGGTTATGGTACCAACAGTTAAGGAATTAGGGGCCAAAAAGGGGCCAAAAATAAGCATTTTCTAGTTTCCAGACAATCACTGTGGAACGGTGTATGGATCTCTCTGAAATTATACTACAAGTTTCCATACCACAAAGGGATGGTTAGGATTTGCTTTGGGGGGTTATGGCTCAAACCGTTTAGGAATTAGGGGCAAAAAAGGGGGAAAAACAAGCTTGTCCTGGTTAATGGACAAATACTTCAGTACAAAACATAATTTGAAGCAGTGTAAGGGAGATAAATCAAATACATCATTGAAATTATCTCCCTTACACTGCTTTTAAATTATGTATAAAGTAATGGTTAATGAACAATAAAGATAATTTAAAACAGTGTAATGGAGGTAATCCAAATACAACGTTTTGGTTACTTCCCTTACACTGCTTTTAAATTATGTTTAAAGAAATGCATATTTATAAAGGAAGACCAGTAAAAATATCTGCAAATGTTGCATCTTTTTTTTTTACAAAAAAATCCATATGAAAGATTTGACACTATAATTTTAATTCTATTATAAAATAGATTAAGTAAGCACTATGGTAAATTTAAATGGGTAATTATGGTTGCCATCTCCATTGGAAATTTGAATTGAGATTATGACCATATCTTGAGGGAAAGAATTTTTTGGGGGAAAAAAGGGGGGGGGGGGATAAAAAGAAATTGTGGGGGGTCACTTTTTTCTCATTTCAGATTTCAGAAAATAAAAAGAATTATTCTTCAAATATTATTTTTTTTTCAAATTTCAAATATTGAAAAATTTCAAGAAGTAATCTTTAATTGCACAGTATGGCGCATTAGATTTGTAAAATCTTTGATCACATTTATTTATTTGTTATGCCGAATCTAACAGTGTATTTAGATTTTTATACGCCCGTTTACGGGACGTATTATGGTATACCGTTGTCCGTCTGTCCGTCCGTCCGTCTGTCCGTCTGTCCGTCCGTCTGTCCGTCGTCAACATGTCGGACATTAACTCAAGAATGCTTTAACCAATTTGCATAAAACTTTGGTGAATTGTTTATATCTATTGACGTGAGCTCCCTTTCGTTTTTTATAAAATTTAGATTTTACGTTTCCGAGTTATGGGGTTTTATTCATTAAAAAAAGGGGGATTTTCCAGTTTTCGGACAATAAGTCAAGAATGCTTTCACCAACTTGCAAGAAATTGTGGTGAATTGTTTATATCTATTAACATGAGCTCTCTTTTGATTTTTATAAATTTTAGATTTTACGTTTCCGAGTTACAGGGTTTTATCCATAAAAAAAGGGGGGATTTTTCAGTTTTCGGACAAAAACTCAAAAATGCTTTCAGCAATTCTTATGAAACTTTGGTGAATTGTTTGTATGTATTGATGTAAACTCTCTTTAGAATTTTATAAATTTTACATTTAACATTTCTGAGTTATGGGGTTTTATTCATTAAAAAAAGGGTGATTTTCCAGTTTTCAGACAATTGCAGTTTATTAATTTTGGGTCCAGTTTTCAAATTGGTCTACATTAAGGTCCAAAGGGTCCAAAATTAAACTTTGTTTGATTTTAGCAAAAATTGAATATATGAGGTTCTTTGATATGCTGAATCTAAACATGTATTTAGATTTTTGATTTTTGGCCCAGTTTTCAAGTTTGTCCAAATTGGGGTCCAAAATTAAACTTTGTTTGATTTCAACAAAAATTGAATATATGGGGTTCTTTGATATGCTGAATCTAACCATGTATTTAGATTTTTTATTTGTGGACCCCGTTATCAAATTGGTTCATATTGAGGTCAAAAGGGTCCAAAATTAAACTTTGTTTGATTTCATCTAAAATTTAATTATTGGGGTTCTTTGATATTCCAAATCTAACCGTGTATTTAGATTTTTAATTTTGGGTCCTGTTTTTTAAATTGGTTTACATTAAGGTCCAAAGGGTCCAAAATTAAACTTAGTTTGATTTTAACAAAAATTGAATTCTTGGGGTTTTTGATATGCTGAATCTAAACATGTGTTTAGATTTTTTATTATGGGCCCAGTTTTCAAGTTGGTCCAAAATAGGGTCCAGTATTTAAACTTTGTTTGATTTCAACAAAAAATGAATTTATGGGGTTCTTTGATATGCTGAAACTTAACATGTATTTAGATTTTTGATTATGGGCCCAGTTTTCAAGTTGGTCTAAATTGGGGTCCAAATTAAACTTTGTTTGATTTCAACAAAAATTGAATGTATGAGGTTCTTTGATATGCTGAATCTAACCATGTATTTAGATTTTTTATTTGTAGGCCCCGCTATCAAATTTGTTCATATTGAGGTCAAAAGGGTCCAAAATTAAACTTTGTTTGATTTCATCAAAAATTGAATTATTGGGGTTCTTTGATATGCCAAATCTAACCGTGTTTTTAGATTTTTAATTTGGGTCCCGTTTTTTAAATTGGTCTTCATTAAGGTCCAAAGGGTCCAAAATTAAACTTAGTTTGATTTTAGCAAAAATTGAATTCTTGGGGTTCTTTGATATGCTGAATCTAAACATGTGTTTAGATTTTTGATTATGGGCCCAGTTTTCAAGTTTGTCCAAGTTGGGGTCCAAAATTAAACTTTGTTTGATTTTAACAAAAATTGAATATATGGGGTTCTTTGATATGCTGAATCTAACCATGTATTTTGATTTTGGACATTGAACCATAATAGGTAAATTAAAAAAAATCAAGTTCTTAGACCACATTCTTTCTGTGTCAGAAACCTATGCTGTGTCAAATATTTAATAACAATCCAAATTCAGAGCTGTATCAAGCTTGAATGTTGTGTCCACACTTGCCCCAACTGTTCAAGGTTCGACCTCTGCGGTCGTATCAAGCTGCGCCCCAGCGAAGCATTTTATTTTCTTTATATTTTCCATTTTAAATTGGTTATTTCTGATTTATATATAAAAGCAAATAATAATGATATGGTTTGAATAGGTAAATTAAAATCTTTTAAGTTCTTGGACCACATTCATTCTGTGTCAGAAACCTATGCTGTGTCATATATTTAATTACAATCCAAATTCAGTGCTGTATCAAGCTTGAATGTTGTGTCCATACTTGCCCCAACTGTTCAGGGTTCGACCTCTGCGGTCGTATCAAGCTGCGCCCCAGCGGAGCATTTTATTTTAAGGTTGAAAGTTGATCGAGTAAACATGGGACAGACGGAGTACACGTGTGACAATATTTTGTGAACTTGGATCTAAGTTGATGCCAGTTGATATCATTTTGGCAATACGGGTTGTATGTGGCCTAAACCACTTCCTCGGTTATACAGTGTAGTTTTGAAATATAAACAAAACTTGAAAAAGAGGTATAAAACAAGAACAAACACAATAAAGCAACCAACAACGAAAGAGGGTGATGTTTTTTTTTAAACAAATCAGGAAATGTGCATGCCACTACATATAAAAATACAAATATGTACATCTTAAAAGAAGGGATGCTTATGTCAACTTTTTTAACTGAAACAGGAGCAAGGCTTGGGTAGATTAACCTTCTTAGTTTAACTAGCTGACCTTGCCTATAAAGCATTTGTGAGATTTTCTCATCACTCCTCAGTTGTCATTTGTTGGTAGATCGCTTTTCAGAGCCAAATTTGACCTGATGATTTCCGTTTTCAAATCCTCCTATGACATAAATTCATGCATATTCAGAACGAGAACAAATATATATCTCTGATACAATAATTACATGTACAAATTTCGGTCGACCTAAATGAAAGATGGAAAAAGAGTTGGTGCCAATTTTCCCTTAATTTATCTCTCACAAGGGCCATTTTTATAAAGACTTTCAATATTCATCATCAAGTTTTTATACGACCGCAAAAAAAATTTTGGGATCGTATAATGGTATGATGTCGTCGTCGTCTGCGTCTGCGTCGTCGTCCGAAGACACATTGGTTTCTGGACAATAACTTTAGTTTAAGTAAATGGATCTCTATGGAATTTTGTAAGAAGGTTCAATACCACAAAAGGAAGGTTGGGATTGATTTTGGGGATGATGGTCCCAACCGTTTAGGAATTAGGGGCCCAAAAAGGGACCCAAAACAAGCATTTTTCTAGTTTCAGGATAATAACTTGTGTATAAGTATTTCGATTGCTCAGAAATTGTACCACAAGTAGAAGGTTGGGATTCATTTTAGGGGTTATGGGGGCCAACAGTTTAGGAATTAAGGGCCAAAAAGGGACCAAAAACAAGCATTTTTCTAGTTTACAGACAATAAATTGTGTGTAAGTGTATGGATCTCTCTGACATTGTACCACAAGGTTCCATATAACAAAGGGAAGGCTGGGGTTGAGTTTGGGGTTAATTTTCCCAAACATGTTGGAATAAGGGGCCAAAAAAGGGCCAAAAACAAGCATTTTTCTTGTTTCCAGACTATAACGTGTGTGTAAGTGTATGGATCTCTCTGAAATTGTACTACAAGGTTCCATACTACAAAGGAAAGGCTGGGATTGAGTTTTAGGATTATTGCTCCAAGGGGGTTTCAAAAAGTTGGGGGGATGGGGAATTTTTTTAAGGGATTCATATTTTTTTTTCAAAATTTTTAAAATTTCGAATTTTTGAAAAGTTTCAAGAAGAAATCTTCAATTGCACAGTATTGCGCAATGGATTTATATGATCTTTGACCACATTTATTTTGGGTCAGAAACCTATATTATGTCAAAAATTTGATCACAATACAAATTAAGACAGTATCAAGCTTGAATATTGTGTCCAAATTTGCCCCAACTGTTCAGGGTTCGACCTCTGCGGTCGTATCTGGCTGCGCTCAGCGAAGCATTTGATTAAAAGCCTGAAGACAGCCGAAACCCGCAATTCTGACAGATTTTGGCAAATTTTTAGTATTCGTCCCCAAAAATATGTAAGAAGAGAGAGTGTCATCCCGAATTCCAAGAAAAATAAACGCTGAATTCCGAATTCCGAAAACATTGGAGCATCCTTTCCTGGATCCCCGGCGAAACTCAATAATTAATTCCCGATTCGCGATAAATGTAAATCCCAAGTTCCCGCAAAAATAAAATCCCAATCCCGACGTCCTAAAAAGGTCCATCCGTCCATTAAATGTCTTTCGGATTCAAATTAATTCACTTTGGTTAGGGAGATCCTTGGAAAAAATTGTTAATTCTGCAGTTTTGTATAAAAATCCTTTCAACGGCAAAAATCAGCGCTGAATAATTGTTTGGTTTATGGATAAAGTTATAATGGTTAAAAAAATATTTTAAGCATATATGATATTGACTATTTAATTTTCAATTTCCTGTAGAATTTGACATTTTCTATCTTAGATTTTAACACGGTTTACCGTTAGTGAAACAAATACTTGACATTCAATCACAGGCAAAAGGCTATAAAGAGCCTGAATCGCGCACCCGAAAAAAAAATAGAACTTTTACCAATTGCAATAACTTTTTTGTAAGATACACGACTTATTTTCAAGTATACAGCTTATCGAGGAAATTCAATTTAAATCAAGCAGAATAAAATATTTTTCTCTGGGATCAAAATATAAATTTTGTTGTTCGCAAAATCTTTCAAGAGGCATGACAGAAATGTTAGTAAATTGGCAGGAATAAAAAAAAACCTTTAAACTTCTGTATACCTAACTATCATTCAGGTCAAGTTTGGTCGAAATCAGTCTGATTAAAACCAAACCTCTCACTTGCTATCGTTTATTTATATGCCGCGCGTGAACGGGAGCGCTGAGAGGTTTGATTTTAATCAGACTGGGTCAAAATTGAACCAGTAGTTTCAGAGGAAAAGATTCTTGAAAAAGTTTATGATGACGACAGGCAAAATTAATGATGACAATTCCTCATATGGCTTATAGGGCCAGGTCCGAGCAAAAGACTGATATGGGTGCACTGTTTATGTAAAAACGTTCCAAGGGAGTATATCAACAATATTCTCTGAAGCAAGGGACCAACATAATATTTGTATCAAATATAACATCAAAGTGTTTGTGAGCACTGAAGGGTATAGATTGCTTTCGTTTTGAAATGTGAATTTAAAACTAAAACATTAAATTATATTTAGCAAAGGAATGCATTTAATCTGAGACTTCTATAACACATATAGTAGTCTCAGCTTTAATGCATTTAAATTCAATTACTTCGTTCGTTCACTTGTAGTTGAACCTATTTTTCTTTGGAACAAATATATTCATACAACATGCGCAACTTGTTTTATTTTTAATAAATTAGTTTTCTTCAGTATGCTTATACACATCATTATGTAATTTTAATATTCGAGTACTAAACTGTATATTCTGGGCTGGATAGGATTTAAAGTCTGGACCTAATTCTATGAACTCTCACAGGTAGAGATGAGGCTTGGAAGATTATTTATCTATTCAGCCAGTGACAAATTCGTTTTGAAAGCGTTTTATGCAATCTCTACCCGGTCCACAAAATTGATACAAGAAGCAAGTCTGTACTAAAGATATCTGGACGTTTTTATCTTCATTTTTTAAAACCTTGACAAAGATCTTATTTGTCCAAATATCAGGCTATTATGTAATTATGTAATGTGTTGTGTTTTTTTTAGATTAGGCGTTTGCTTTTATATTTAGCGCTTGCAACTTTGCTTGCGTGTCTGTATAGTAAAAAAAATGCAATGTTTTCAATGGGCAACACTTTTTGGGATTTTTCTTTCTTAAAATCATGTTTCAACCACACTTTAGTAAATGCATGGCCAGTAAATACTGAAATATTCATATACTAGTATGTGAATTTACAGGTACTATATAGTGAAAGTGAAACCACAACACGTTGTAACGTTTTATCTGTTATTATTTGTTATTTTTACATTGAACATATTATAGATATAAGAAGATGTGGTATGAGTGCCAATGAGACAACTCTCCATGTAAGTCAAAATTTATAAAAGTAAACCATTATAGGTCAAAGTACGGTCTTCAACACGGAGCCTTGGCTCACACCGAACAGCAAGCTATAAAGAGCCCCAAAAATGACTAGTGTAAAACCATTCAAACAGGAAAACCAACGGTCTAATCTATATAAAAAACGAGAAACGAGAAACACTTATGAACCACATCAACAAACGACAACCACAGAACATCAGGTTCCTGACTTCGGACAGGTGCAAACAAAAGCAGATATTGTTTTTTTATTCGAGTTAAGTGCAGACATGCATATGGTTCAGTAGGACGTTTAGACCACAGAGGTTTTCCAGTAGAAAGAGGAGCATCGGTAGCCGACTGCTCTAAGTAGTTAGTCGTTCGTCAGTGATCACTAGTCTGTCACACTGACATTTTAATTTCGAACCCTCAAAGGCAAGGTGCATTTGTCCACAAAATCAATTCACTAGGATTGGCAATTTTTCTGTGGAAGGTCAGTTGTTCTTTCCTGGTACCCTGGTTTCCCAAACAATATAAACTGGCCACCATGAAAAAGTCATGAGTGTGAAAGTTAAAGCAATTATAGTGAACATGAAACCACACCACGATAGCGCCAGGGGTTTATAAGACTTCCAGGTCTTGTATTATCAAATGTCAGTCACAATAAGTCAAAGTGACTCTTAAGATTTTAGAAATTAAAACTGACTGCAAAGTTTTTACTTCTACTCCTAAGCTTCCGCTGGAATGATTTGATTATATTAGAAAATCGACGGTTCAGTAGGACGTTTGGACCACTAAATACTGACATATTCTTTACAGGTACTATAGTGAGAGTATTTAAAGTTTTGTTCAGCACTCATGACTATTTCATGGCGGCCAATTTATATTGTTTGGTTTTCTTTGGTGTTCTTATGTATATGAGAAATTTTGTGTTCCATGTTCTTTGGAGAATTTGGTGTTCTCTTGTCATTTGTGAAATTTGGAGTTCTTTTTTTCATTTGTTGAATTTGGTGTTCTTTTGTCATTTAAGGAATTGTGTTCTGGTGTCAGATCTTTGATTTTCTCTTTTAACAACTGTTATACTTGAGTGGATTTTAAATTGACACATTGTATAGACATATTGTTTAAGACTGTCTGTTAACCTCTAGTCTTTTAGTCTATATACCTTTTTACCAATGGGCTAGCTTTTCATTGATGTTAACTCCACATCTCCTTTTAGAAATACTATACAAATGCCAAAATATTCAAACCAATACATAGCTACCAAGGGAGAAAATCTACTGTTTTTGGCCTTTTTAACATTTTTTTTATTTGAGCGTCATTAATGAGTCTTTTGGTTGACGAAACGTGCATCTGGCGTACAAAATTTAAATCCTGGAATCTATGATGAGTTTATTTCCCATGTTGGAAGGGACACATAACACAAACTTTTTACTAAATACCCACAGAATAATTCAGCCATTGTTTGGTTGAAATTGTTTTATTTGTTTTGTTTAAGAGCAAAAAATTTAAAAAAAAATAATGAAGACAGACCAGAAACATCAAGTGATGGCAATAGCTCACATGTGGCTCTAAGGACCCAGCAAGCTAAAACCTACTATATTATATACTATAAAGTATGGGCTTTGCCCCTTGTTGAAGGCAGAGTGGGGACTTGCAGTTATTGTTTAAATCTTTGTCTATCAGTGAAAAGTTGTCTCATAGGCAATCACAACACACCTCCTTATTTTCATAAAAAAAAGACTGATTCTGACAGGTAGCGGCACACATACATGATTACGTACTTTGTGTGTGAGGGGGAGAAGTTTTAAGTTAAAATATTTGAGTGAAATAATTATGTTTTAAAAATAAATTAATTTTGGCTGACTGATCCTAAGATCTCATTTCATGCCAATAACATTAATTAACAACAAACACTTAGTTCGGATATACAGGAGGATATATATATATATGAAAGAATAAACAGTTCTTCTAAACATATTTTCATTCAACTACTAAAGATGGCATGTTACTAGAACTGAAGTATTTTAGTTAGGTCTCGCAATTCAACATATATTTTTTAACAGATCAGCTGATCAGTTAGTAACAAAGGTCAATACCTAGGTCATACTTTTGCTGATGAAATACAAAGTAATGTTAATATGTCTATTAATAGAATTACCGTTATGTCGAATTCGGAAGTAAAAGATAGTTTTCACGGTATAAAAACAAATTCACAATGATTTTTACCCTTTTAATTGAAAAATAAACCTGTTTATGTGTTTAGATTTGATACTATCTTCATGTATATGACAATATAAAATTAATTACCTTAGTAACATGTGGATAACAAAATATCATTTACTTTACATATTCTAAAAATAAATTTCGAATTTATTATAAATATAAACAACGTGTTGTTAGTGACATTTTATTTTAATACGGTTGACAAAAAGACGAAAATGAACGCCTAACAGAAATAGAAATAAGCCGATTGTTCGAAAGAACTAAAATCAACTGATATTGCAAAAAGGTAAGCCAATTATTTTTATATTTACATCGATAAAAATAAAATAATTAGCAGGCCTTCAAAATTTAATACTTCTTACGCATGCTACGGCTAGAGTTAAAAATCTGCATTATTTCTCATGTTTCCGAAGAATTTTCGAGTTTGATCTACCAGTTAACGCCATGGTAGGCTACACACTACGACAAATAAGTTTGGAGCAGTCTATGCTAGCTTTTCCTCTGTATGGACGAAGTGTCGTCGGATTTTTCACTAGCCAGAGAGGGGTTTTGTTTATCAGTTTTCATACATTTTTCGATGGGGGAGGGGGGATTAAAGAAAACCTTGAGTAAACGGGATAGAGACTAAAAACTTGAAGAGAGCTAGGGAGGTAGAATGAGTCCGTGATTAACTCAATTTCTGTCAACTCTATAAGACATGTATATTTGATTACTGATTACCCATGCAAAGGCCAGGGACGGGACAGACATATTAACTTATTCATATAGTTACCGAATCACTTCAGCATTTGTATAAAAAAAAGTTTAAGCGAGTTCAGTTCCAGTTATGTAGATAATAATATATATATTTTTAATTTATAGATATACATGTATTTGTAAGTGGAGTTACAAATGCACCAGAAAATGCTGACACGAAGCATTACTAATTAAGCCTGTCCAAATGTGGAGGATTATCTAAAATATGACCATCAGATAGTAAATGGATAGCAGACTAACCAAATGGTTAGTTTGAGAATGTATCCTGATATACGACCTTGACAAACGTAGGTCGTGGATGCCGGCTGACCTTCCAAGGTTGGCCACAAATATGCCGCCACCATGGCTCGACACGCTAAGTCCGGGATGTTGGCCGCTGGCCTCATCTCCGGAGTTACTGCTTTTATCATCTATCGGCCACATCTTCAAAGATCTCTCCATCGTTTAACTATGTGGCTGATGGAAACTTCAATGAAGCCCGAAGCACAAAACGTGGAAGAAAACATCACTTCATCACCAACTGATTTACAATATCGAAAGCAAAACATTAACGAAAACGTCACTTCATCACAAACTCCTTTGCCACATCTAAACAAGTATTCTACACATATTTCCCAAAGCTCTGACAGTAACAGTGAAACGGATGAATCAACAACCTCAAGCGATGAAGAGGAAGTCCCTCCTGATAAATTAAGTCAAAACTCCTCAGTCTTTCCGAACGATTTACCAGATGAAGGAAAGCAACTTCTGCAAAATCTGGAAAACTATAGTATTTTTACTGAGACTGTAAATTACAAACCTAAACCAGACCGTAACAATTCTGATCAAACTGTGTATTGCAAGAATTTGTTTCTAAAAGATAGAAAAGGCAAATTCTACTTCTTCATTTGTCGAGAGGAAAACAACGTGCTTCTTCGGCAACTTAAATACAAACTTAAAGCACACAGGAACTTTTCGTTTGCATCACAAATTGAAGTTGAGGAAAACTTGCATGTTTTGCCCGGTTGTATAACACCATTTGTATTTTTATCTGAGACGGTCTCCAGAGATATTCCCGTGGCAATTGCACGTGACTTGATTCTTGAGAAACGTCTGAACTTTCACCCCTTACATGCTGATTTCGCAACTAGAATTTCTTTCGGACATTTGCTAAAATTTTTTGGTCATCTTAAAAGAAAATTGATAATCATAGATGTTTGAATAAAAGAAAGTCTTTATAAATATTGATCTTATTTTCTTTTTGAAACCTTAGTGATGTATGTGGTTTTTCATATTTTAATTTTTATTGTTAAAAGTTGATCGAGTTTCTGTAAGACCTCAACTACTTCCCTAGTTTTAAATAGAGTAGTTTGAAAAATGTGAACTAGCATACAAACACATACAAACAAAGAGGCATAAACAAGAAAAAAGGCACAAACGACAATTGAGGAGTGATATGTTAATTTATAAACAGATCACCAAATTAAAGAAAAGGAACGTACATAAAACGGGTGCAATACTTGAATGGATTCAAGTTTAATTTGCTTACGTTGCATATAAAGCCTCTACTGTCAAATTGTGTCATCACTCCTCAATTGTCGTTTGTAGGTACATCGCTTTTTAGTGCCTGATTTGACCTGATGGCTAAATCATCTTTAGGATTTCCGGTTTCTAATTATTCAGTGACAAATTTTTCATGCATTTTCGGAATAAGCAGCAAATTAATATTGTTGGTTTTGCAATGTAGGTCGACCTGAATGAAGGATGGAAAAAGAGTTTTACCCAGTTTCCCATAGATTTATCTCGCACCATGGCCATTTTCAAAAAAACACTCAGTTTCTTAAATTCTTTGTATCACAACACAGCCTAAATTTGTCCAGTTGTTTCAGAGAAAAGATTCTTGAAAAGTTTACATCATCGATAAAAAGCAAAGTGATGGCAATTGCTCACCTGTTATAAGTCCATGTGATATAAAAAGACCGTAATAGGTGCACTGTTGATGTAAAAACATTCCAAGTTTCTTTTTAATTGAGCATTGTTCTGGTAAAGTGAGATGTGAGGATCACCAAGGTTTTCCAGTAGAAGAGACCTCAGTGGCCAAGTGGTCTAAGTTGTTTGTCTTCATTGATCACTAGCTTTATTGTACGGGTATGCTAAATTCGCCAGAAACTTAATTAAACATTTTGTCGCATGTTTTTTTCTCAAAATAGAGTTAAATTTTTTTATGCCCCCGCCGTAGCGGTGGGGGCATTAAGTTTTACCCTTGTCCGTCTGTACGTACGTACGACCCAAAATTGGTTTCTGTTCTCTAACTTGAGTTTGCCTCAACCAAATGTTATGAAACTTAAACACAATGCGTATTACCACAAAACACAGATCAACTTTGAATTTTGTTGGCGTCACTCTAACCGTTCTAGAGTTATGCCCCTTTATAAATGGAAAAATTGCTAATTTTTTTGTTTCTGTTCTCTAACTTAAGTTTGCCTCAACCAAATGTAATGAAACTTATACACAATGCTTATTACCACAAAACACAGATCAAGTTTGAATTTTGGTGGCGTCACTTTAACCGTTCTAGAGTTATGCCCTTTATAAATGGAAAAATTGCAAAATTGGTAGTTTCCGTTCTCTAACTTAAGTTTGCCTCAACCAAATGTTATGAAACTTATACACTATGCTTATTACCACAAAACACAGATTAAGTTTGAATTTTGGTGGCGTCACTATTACCGTTCTAGAGTAATGCCCCTTTATAAATGGAAAAATTGCAAAATGTTTTTTCTTCTTCTAAATGTCAAGTAATTTTTATTTTTAAAATTGGAGTTATCTTCCTTTGTCCATGATTATAGTTGAATCAATTACAATCAATGCTTTATACAATGCAATGTTTAATTTTGACCTCCACTGGTAAAACACAGATCAAGTTGAATTTGGGTAGTGTCACTTTAACCATTATTGAGTTATGCCCCTTTATAAATCGAAAGATTGCAAAATTTTTAGTTTCCATTCTGTAACTTAAGTTCGCCCCAACCAAACATTATGAAACCTATACAAAATATTCATTACCACAAAACTAAGATCAAGTACAAATTTTTTGTTTCCGTTTTCTAACTTTAGTTTGCCTCAACCAAATGTTATGAAACTTATACACAATGCTTATTATTACATAATACAGATTAAGTACGAAAGTTATGTACCTTTATAAACATAAAAATTGCCGAATTTTTCGTTTCTGTTCTCTAACTTTAGTTTGTCTTAACCAAATGTTATAAAACGTATACACAACCGTTCTAGAGGTATGCGTGTTTACAAATAGAAAAATTGCTGAATTTTAGTTTCTGTTCTCTACTTAAGTTAGCCTCAACCAAATGTTATGAGACTTTCACACAATGCTTATTACCACAAAACTCTGATCAAGTTCAAATTTGGGTAGCGTCACTATTACCGTTCTTCAGTTATGTCCCTTTATAACTATATGATATGCAAGCGGGGGCATCATCTGTTCACATGTGGACACTATCCACATTTATTTTATATTTGTTTGTCCTAATAGTAGTTCCTCTAGAACCTTTGTTATAAACAAAGAATGCTGTAATATCTGTTCTTATTGGAACACATAGTCGGTACCCTTTATTGACTCTTTATTTATACAGTAACGAACACTGTCACGGTAAAATTTCTTCAAGCGGAAATAATATTCCAGAATATTTCTTCCATTTGGATCTAATATTATTACGGAACTTAACTTCTATTATATAACAGTATGACTAAGTACGTACTTTTGTATAGTGAATTTGGTGTTCCTTCTTGTTCTTTTGTGTTCTCTTGTGAATAGGGAATTTTGTGTTCATTATGTTTTCTTGTATAGGGGAAATTTTTGTGTTCTTTAGTATTCTCTGGTCATTTGGGGAATTTTGGGTTCTTTGGTGTACCTTTGTCATTTATCATTTGGGAAATTTTGTTTAGATATCAGATCTTTTGTTTTCTCTTTTAAATAAATCAACAACTTTAATACATGAGGGGATTGGCATATTGTATAGACATATTGTTTAAGACTGTCTGGTGACCTTTTGTCTCTATTTATCTTTTTTTTTACCATTGGTCATTTGGGCAACATCTCATTGATTGATTGATTGTTGGTAGTTTAACGTCAAGTGGCAAATATTTCATGCATATTCAGGACGAGAACAAATTAACAATATATACATTAGGAAGGTACTGTAATAGTGGCCTTCCAGGGAGAAGGTTGGGGAAATTTGAACTGCCACTGGAAAATGAGGGTATATTGGATAGGGTCAGATATTTTGCCTTGCAACAGGCCACCTACGGACCCCTCAAAGAGATGTAGCAAGGGTTTTTAATGAGCAGAGAGTGTGGCACTCCCTCTACACGAGGCATCATATTGAACGTCCCAATTCTGACCAGACGTGGCTGTATGCTTACTTGTACATCAGCACAGCCAAAAGGACGCCCCACTTTGGCAAGGGTTTTACTGCCGGTCGAAAGAAGACCAAGAGTGACAATATTTCTAATCCCCAGTCATCCTTGGGATGTTTACTCCATATCTCCTTTCATTTAGTTACAGACTGTACAAGGTCATAATGTTCAAAACAATACATAGAGATCAGGGGAGAAAATCTACTATGTTGCCATGTTGGAAGAGGCAAATAATACAAAGAAACTTTATACTAGATACCCACATGATAATTCAGCCTAAAGTTAGTTTAAATTGGTTCAATGGATTTTGAAAAAAAAAATGGAGAATGTGTCCCCATGGACACAGATGTGCCCCCACTTGCATACAACATTATAAAGGGACATAACTCAAGAATGATAAATGTGACGCTACCCAAATTTGTACTTGATCTGAGTTTTGTGGTAATAAGTATTGTGTATAGGTCTCATAATGTTTAGTTGGGACAAAATTAATTACAGAAGGGAAACTAAAAATTTTGCATTGTTTTCCATTTATAAAGGGGCATAACTCGTGAATGGTTAAAGTGACCCCGCCAAAATTGAAATGTGATCTGTATTTTTTGGTAATAAGCATTGTGTATAAGTTTCATAACATTTGGTTGAGGTAAACTTAAGTTAGAGAACGGAAACAAAAAATTTTGCATTTTTCCATTTATAAAGAGGCATAACTCTAGAACGGTTAAAGTGACGCCACCAAAATTCAAAATCTGTGTTTTGTGGTAATAGGCATTGTGTATAAGTTTCATAACATTTGGTTGAGGCAAACTCAAGTTAGTGAACGGAAACTAAAAATTTTGCAAATTTTCCATTTATAAAGGGACATTACTCTAGAACGGTTAAAGTGACACCACCAAAATTCAAACTTGATCTGTGTTTTGTGGTAATAAGCATTGTGCATAAGTTTCATAACATTTGGTTGAGGCAAACTTAAGTTAGAGAACGGAAACAAAAAAATTTGTAATTTTTCCATTTATAAAGGAGCATAACTCTAGAACAGTTAGAGTGACGCTACCAAAATTCAAATTTAATCTGTATTTTGTGATAATAAGCATTGTGTACAAGTTTCATAACATTTGGTTAAGGCAAACTTAAGTTAGAGAACGGAAACTAAAAATTTTGCAATTTTTCCATTTATAAAGGGGCATAACTCTAGAACGGTTTAAGTGACGCCACCAAAATTCAAACTTGATCTGTATTTTGTGGTAATAAGCATTGTGTATAAGTTTCATAACATTTGGTTGAGGCAAACTTAAGTAAAGGGAATGGAAACCAATTTTGGGACATACATCCGTACGTACGTACAGACGGACAAGGGTAAAACTTAATGCCCCCTCCGCTACGGCATAAAAAATTAAAGAAGACAGACAACAAACATCAAGTGATGCTCACATGGCTTTTAGGACACAATGAGCTAAAAACATTTAAACCATAAAGCTTACTATTAAGTATGAGTTTTGCTCCTTATTGGAGGCAGTATGGTGACCTGTAGTTGTGTTCATCTCTGTCAAGTGGTGGATAGTTGCCGCATTGGCAATCAAACCACATCTTCTTATTTTCATACTAAAATAAAAGTAGAATGTGTCTGAGGATAGAAATGTCTCTGCTGAAGCTTTGCAATTTTCCAAGTTAGAAAGGGGCATAACTCTAGAACGGTAAATGACTCACTTCCCAAATTTGAACTCTGTCTGAATTTGTGTACGAGTTTCATAAAATTTGGATGAGGCAAACTTAAGTTAGAGTTGGAAATGAAAAAAATTCCAATTTTCCAAGTTATAAAGTGGCATAACTATAGAACAGTAAATTGCTCCCCGCCGAAATTCGAACTATGTCTGCAGATTTTGATTCTCAGCATTGTGTATGAGTTTCATAAAGTTTGGATGAGGAATACTTAAGTTAGAGTTGGAAACGAAAAAAATTCCAATTTTCCAAGTTATAAGGGGCATAACTCTAAAATGGTAAGTGACTTACTGCCCAAATTCAACTCTCTCTGCAAGTTTTGGTTCTTAGGATTGTGTATGAGTTTCATAAAATTTGCATGAGGCAAACTTAAGTTAGAGTGTGGAAACGAAAATGAGACGGATTGACGGTCAAAGGTAACACTAAATGCCCCCGTTGCCTACGGCGGGGGCATAAAAACTAATCATGACAGATGGTTGCACAGCTATATGGACTCTAAGTCAGATTCCCATTAACATTCCTTACTTTGTGTGTGAAGGAGAGATGATAGGTAAAAATATCTATGTGAATAACTCAATGAATACTTTACTATAACTTCAGTTTGACCGAGTGATCCAAAGATCTAACTTCATACCAATAACATCAACAACAAACACTTAGTTGGGATATACAGGAGGATATATATATATTTATGAAAGAATAAACAGTTCTTCTAAACATATTTTTATTCAACTACTAAAGATGGCATGTTACTAGAAGTAACCTTGCAAAAATAGATCAGTTTGTTTGGATGTTAGGCACTATTATTGTTTAAAGGAGATCAATTTATAATGCTATATCTATTGATCAGAAAAAAATAATAATATCATATGTGCACCAGCTGAGTTATGACAAGAGTTTACATAGGCCCTATTACTCCTTTTCGGCTGAAGATGCAAAAATATTGAATATTCCACTTATCTTTTTATTCAAACTGGGTAATTATCTTTCAGAGATTCATTAAAGGGCACTTTTATGTTTTTAAGCCAATTTCTGAAAATTATTTTTGATCAAAATTGTTAAGGCTCATCATTGCCATTTGTCAAATGTCCATAAAAATCAAGAAAAGTTTTTATTTTTTGAAATACTTTTAAAAATGCATTTAACTTTCATATATATTGGTCCTGCCAGGCTTTTAAACATTTCCAGTTGTACAAGTTTGTTTTAATTTCCAAAATTTTATAAGCCTGAAAAAAATCTTCATGAAATTTACAGCAAGTTTTATCAAAGGAGTAATGTCGGTGAGGGCCATATTTAGTCCTGCCCCGACTATTAAGTTCAATGTTTCAAGACAAAAAGTGTTTTACTAGTAAGTTGATGAAAAGACATGTGCGATAGTTAAATACAATTATTTTTTGTCAAATTTTTATTTTAAAGCGTTGATTTTTACATCAAGTAGGTCAAAAATAGAGATTTTTGCAAAAAATTAACCAAATCTTCCAGATTTCAACAAAATTTAGGCCTAGGAAACATAGAGCTCACTCGTCGACAAACTAAATATTCAAGAAAGATATGTAAAATGTCATCACAAACACTAGGTTAAAAGATTTTTTTTGTCGACGCATGACGTAAATTTTCAACAAAAAGTCATATTTTCCATCTAATCATTGTATTAGCTATGATTCATTGCGATATTGGTAAATAATTCCTTATTTGAAATTTTAGCTAGAAATAGGGGCCATTTTAGGGCTACTCCTTTGTCAAATTAATAACCAACTGTTACTCTGACAATACTGACATAACTCAGCTCATAACAAATTTAAAAAATGTGCATTTAACATTCCAATTGTTTTCTTAAATTATTGATGTGCATTATTTTAATTTTACCCTGTATTGTGTAGCTACATTCAAATGAATTTCGGCATGTTTTAAAAATACAGTTTTCAAAACTACAGTCATTTATAGCTGTAACATAAATAATGAGTAAAAAAAGGAGAATTTATCATAATGCAGGATGCTGGATGAACAGAAATAGTCAAAAGTACAAACACAAAAAAAGATATGATTGGTTCAGTCTGACAAAAGAATTGTACATAATCACCTAAAGCAAATTAAATCATATGAAAATCAAGTTACTAGCAAGTGAGATTAAATTAAGCTTTTGGGTTTGTGTTATTTAGATTTGGTGTTTATGCCACCAGAGACCAAAAGTTTGTAGAAGCTCTCTTTCGTGGTTGTTATTTGAAGTTATATGATGAAAATTCAAATGTACATGTATATGTTTTTCAAATGTAGACATGTGTATATGGTATGTGTGTTCTATTTACTTCAAATTCTTTATGATTTTCCTCCTTTTTTTTATATTTTGGTACAAAAACTATTTTTTTAAATAATAATACATCTAAAACCAACATATAAAGGGTAAATAAAATCATTTTCAAGAGCATGCGATGTATTAAAAAGATTATTCTTAAAAAAATATTTAACAATTTAGTAACAGTCAATGGGGTTGATACTGTAAGTATCTCTGAAACACAATCTTTAAAACTGATATGAGGAAAATGTCAGAACAGTTTAGTATTACACATCCTGCATTGTGATAGATTCACCTTTTTGATATTTACAGTATGCCATAAATTTCTAATGATAACTTTTTAACAATGAAAACAGTGTGCCATTAATAACTTAAAAATACCTTTATTTTAACAGAAAATACATATTTATTGTATCATTTTATATATTACATTTAACATTGTAAAGAAAAATAGAAAAACAAAACAAAAATCTACAAAATTATGAAACCATGACTTTCACTTGTGTGAAGTCATCTTGCTTACATTAAGATCGTTGTTTCTGCAAAAACAACTAAATCAAATTTTGGAAAGCTTAGTGCTTTAAAAAAGCTAATTATTTAATGAGAAAAATTATACTTGGCACAATCTTGCCCTCCTCTTTAAACAATTTTTTTTCTGAAAAAAAAAACCGAGATCACAAAATACAAAGCATAAACATTTAAATTACAACCAAAAATTAGACAAATGAATTTACCAGGAGAAAAATAAAGTTCTAAAAAACAATTCTATTTATTTGAGGAAAATAGAACATGGTGATTATATATTATACATAGTTTTAAGATCTAAAAATATACATATTAATATCTTCTGTCAAAATTAAATAACCTTACTTTATTAAAGGCCCATGTAAACAAATTTTGGCATTCAAATAAAACAATCTGTAAAGTTCAAAACTAGAAAAATATACCTTTGCTTTGCCATTTCTCTATAAACATGTGACTTCTTAAGATCAGCACAATTCTAATAAAAATATACGAGTTTATAGTTTCTTGCCAAAGAGATAATGGTCAGTGGATCTTTTTTTTCAAACAAACTGCAAAATGTTGTGTCTTCATTAGTCTGTTTTCTGCATTATACCTTACCTTTTACTGAAAATTTGCCATTTTTTATTCATCAATAAATGAGTTGATGATGACAAACATGGTTTTAAATAACTCTGTTGTGTCATTTGATAAAAAATACAAAAGATTTGTTGATGAAAACTTTAAAGTGAAGTAATCCTTATTAAAGGCCATTCGGCAGATTCTAAACACACTGATTTTTGTTCATTTGGCCTTATCATGCTAAAAAGTATTTATATATTGAAGTAATACACAATTTTAAATCTTTTTCTCCCCATTCCTCTTGGAAATACTAGTAATAGTTGCAAGGAAAAACAAATAACTCCTAGTTATAATTTTAGAGTCATAATCAGTCCTTAGGAAATCAATGTGTGGAAAGGGCTTTCTGTAAACAGCAAGAATACTTTATAACTTAAGATAAGTATGTTCTTTGTGTTCTTCAGATTTGTTATATAAAAATAAAAACTTAAGTCCAAAATATTGTCAGCTTCCACAGGTTTAAATATAAATATATATACTGGTAGGTTATTCTACAAATTACAAAACAAATAATTCAAGTATATATATACATAACATATAACTGTGGATTTATTTTCGTGGGTACCACTTTTCGTGGATATCTTATTTCATGGTTTTACAAAAGTCTACATACAAGCCTACAGAAAATATGTTCTTCTTTCAATATTTAAATTCGTAGTTTACATATACCCACAAAATCCACAAAAATTGGTATTCCACTTATAATAATGAATCCACAGTAGTATAATATTGCACCAATACCATATAATGCTTTTTATATTGTATTTACCATACACAAGATACATAAATACATTAATTTTGTATTTCATATAAATTAATATATTTGTACAACAGTTAATTTGACAATATCAATAATTAATACATAGAGGAGTTTAAATAGAAATGATATTGGAAATACTCTACTTTGGACCTGTAAATATTATATTTTGTCATTTTATAATTTTTCTTTTTAATATCTCATGTATTTTTATGAGCTTTGATAGTCAACTTAAATTTCCTTCAGCTCTACGAACTAGATAATCATAAAGCCAAGAAACCATATAAAATGATTCTTATTCAAAATTGTATACAAACAAACTTGCAGGAGTTAAAAAAAAACACTGTAAATAAATCATAGGACCCTCTTTCCCCCCTAAAATAAAATAAAAATTTAAACACACAAATTTAATATTTGTATAGTTCTCCTGGTCCCGTGTTTAAGTAAAGGTAGACAAACAATGCAGTACTATTTAAAGTTCTATACAATAAATTGACTTAAGTAAAACTTAACAATTGGTTCAGTCACTTGGTCTTTTTGTTAATAATACAATAACTATGTGAGGTAGATCTACGTATGTGTTCTGTCATAGTTCACAGTAAAGACTCACAAAGGCCGTTTGTTATAATTTATCATACCAGCAGATATAATTTCCCCATAAATCAAATTAATACCTTACAACTTTCTGTCTCTTACAATCTTATCTGTAATTGATGATGGCACACAATTTGGGCCTGTTAGTTTTCTATACTCTCTAACTAAAAAATTTATTTGGCCTTCCCATTTGTTTTGATTTGAGCCCACCTAATAAGTCTTATCAAGATGAAACATGCATCTAGAATACCTAATCTTTGACTAATTTTTACATAGCATTTTTTCTAGATTTCTGAAAGTTATTCAGGAATTCTTGAAAAAAAAACCTTTTCTAATGTACATACATAATAAGATTTTGCTAGGAAAACATTATCTTTTCTCTCTGAACATAAACAAATTAGGGCTGTTCTAGAATTAAACAAATGTTTGTTGATGCTATTAAGTTTTGGAAAACATATAATCTTAAACAGTTAAAATAAATTACTCTGGATTCAGGGTACATATTTTCGAGGATTGAGGAAAACTTTTTGTTTCCTAGTTTTGACAAATTCGCCTTCAGAAATTAGTATTTTGATGTACACTTAAATTTTTGGTTACCTACACCCATGAAATAAACAAAAATTAGTACCCACTAATAATAATGAATTCTACGTATATAAAAATCTATACATCTCTCCTACTTGGAGACTAAAAAGGGCAAATTTACATGTATAATCTTCTTAAATTCTATTTTGTGTAGAGAACATTCATAATGATAAATGATTGAAAATATAATATTCTCTTGTCATCTTAGTATAATATATAGTGACAATATTTTTACAATAGAATATAAACAAATGAATTTAAAATATATTGTAGGCGGGACAAAAAGGCACATACCATATAAATTAAATGGTTTTAGAATAACAATTATTTAGTGAAAATAAGGAAATAACCAATAACAAATTAACAAAGCACCAAACTTCATAAAACATGATCTAAAAATACATGAACACAAAAATAAGTCAAGGGATACCCATGTGTCCCAACTTTGTTTTTTTTTTCTGTATCAACCAATAGCTCTGACTTATATGTAAATTTTAGGAGATAAGAACAATTTCAGGTGTATTTAAAAATCTCATTTTTAGCAAGTTTCTTTAAATAGATAGAATCCAATGATAGAAATCTGAAAATATAATAACATTAGGTAGCAATTTAAGTTTACACATAATGAAAAGCAGTAAAAAATAAAATAAAGAAAGAAATAGAGATTTTTTTTTAGCTAATTCAATTTCGTAAAAACTGAATGTGAAAAGATGTCTTGAAAATGTTATGAAAAATATATACATTTACTGGAAAAGTAACTAGAACACAGAAAATGTGAAATTATCAATATATGAAAATGGTCTTTAAATATATAAAAAAATGATCACAGGGATAGGTATGTATATTAAGAATAAAAAAAGTAAAAAAAAACCAAAACAAATAAAAAACAGAAACAGAAAACACTTGTTATGAATATACAATTATAACTGTCTAACAAAACTAAGATTCAACATAATGTTATCTACATTGAAAAAAAAAAGACTTTTTGTCTCATTTCTAAATTTCTGCTTTCAGAAAGATTTAGAACATTGTGATACATGTTTTATATTTGATATTTTGACTATAAAATGTACAAGGATAAAATGAAAAAATCAAATGTACAAGAATTTGCCTAAAATAACTTTAGCAGTTTCAGGGCTACCTATGATACAAATCATCTGATATAATGTAGAACAATAAAAGTTGTAACAAGAATGTGTCAATAGTACACAGATGCCCCACTCGCACTATCATTTTCTATGTTCAGTGGATCGTGAAATTGGGGTCAAAACTCTAATTTGGCATTGAAATTAGAAAGATCATATCATAGGGAACATGTGTACTAAGTTACTTCAACTTCATCAAAAACTACCTTGACTAAAAACTTTACCTTGAAGCGGGACAGACGGACGAACGAACGGACGCACAGACAGAAAAACATAATGGCCCTCTACTGTCGTAGGTTGGGCATAAAAAGTGGTACAGTTGTTTTGAACTGTTTACTCAAACTAGGTTTCTACTTTAAATTTTTAATCAAACTTAATTTTGCATTTTGCATTGCACATTATTCTTCAAACCTTTTGATTTTGTAGCTCCTAATGTTTGTTTTACACATTTCTATGGCTTCCTCAAATAGAACCAATTTAAATGCAGCAAATATATATGTGTAATTTACATCTGATATGAACTAATGCAACAACTTTTGAACTAGAATTACTTAAGGTGGTACCCAACACCTTCACTAAAATTAATTTGGCTCGTTTAATTTTCATAAAATTTTGACAAAGTATTTACTTTGACCCTTTGACAAAAATATAAAAATTTCAAAAAATTTGAACCAACCAATTTATCAGAAAAATTAGACTGGTTATATAGCAGTTTGACAAACACTAACTTTGATCATTGAGAAGCTTAATATTCCCTTAACAACACAACGTAATTAAAACGTTTAGCTGATTTTACTCCCTTTTACTTGAGTTATCTCCCTGTAGTGTTAGGTACCACCTTAATATTGAATTCACTCATGATTTCATATTCTATTTACTAAGAACATTAAGGTTATGCTTTCTACAAATTGGCTACAATTTCAACTACAACTTTTGTATAACATTTTTTAAAAGGACTAAGAAACATGTATTATTTTTGAACAACTATCAATGTTATAAGAGTTAATAAGCACAGTCATCTTTTCAAATTCTATTCACCAAGAACATGAAGGAAACGCTTTCTACAAATTGGCAACACTTACAACTTTTATGTAAACATTTTTATGGACATGTAATATTTTTGTACAACTATCAATGCAATTAGAGTTAATTAGCACAGTCATCAATAACAAAGCACTAATAAACAATGGACAAGGTATTCAGATACTTTGAATCTATTTTAAACACGAAGAATACTGTGAAAGAAAAGAGAAAGCATATTGATTCCAACCAAAACAATTGTAAAACTACATTTTGTATCTTAAATAATTTTAATTATTTCAAGACTTCTTTTTTTCCTCTTGTATTCAAGGAATCTGAATACACTTTGTGTCATGATAATAAGAAAAAGAAAATCGATATATATTTTCCCTAAAAATATCAATTCTATGACACAGGATCTGTTGATGGTCTATCGTTTACTGGAAAATCAGCCTTACCAGTATTTGTATTACGACGACGAGTAAAAGCAAGAAGTTTTGGAACAGCCTTCACTCTATTTCTGAGTGAAAACCTCTTCCCAAAACTTTCTTTAAATAATCTGAATGAAGATTTCTTCTTTGGTCTTTTTAACAGCCTTCCTGCATATGGATCAGTCTTTGATGGTTTGAATCGTCCAAACTGCCAAATAAGTACGCCAAATGTGATGAAAGCCGCTAGTGCAGGGATAAAGGCAATTGCCTTCACTGCTAGACTATTATCATAAAACCGTGAATTCATTACGCCATCTTCAGATATGTATGTCTGATTGGTAAGCGGGTTGATGGTAGAATTCCTGTAACTGAAACTCATCAAGGTTTCGTTATGGTTTTCTAAGCTAAAATCGTCATTCACGGTATGGATTTTGCCATCATTATCAGTATATTGACCATAATCATATGGATAGTAAAATATCTGGTTCTTCCACATGTTCAGGTCCAGTATCATCACAAGGAACAGGATACCATAGTTAAACCATTTCCCTGAAAGATAAGTTTTTTTGGGTTATATAAAAATATTAAAGGAGATGTGGTATGATTGCCAATGAGACAAATATCCACCAAAGTTCAAGTGAAGTGGATGTACACAATTATAGGCAACCGTATGGCCTTCAACAATGAGAAAAACCCATACCGTATAGTTGGCTATAAAAGGCCCCGACATGATAAATATGTTTTATTAAATCAAATAAAATATTTTTAGTGTTTCATTCACAGAAATTACCAGATGACTGCTATATATTTGATCTCTAAATGTCTTTAAGTGGTTTTTTTTTGTTGTTGTTGGGTTGTGGTATCATTGACATATTACCATGTCTCCTTTGTACTACATCAGGGACAAATCAGCTATAACAGTGTTTTCCATTCGGCATTTAAGCCGGGTGTGCCGACCACCTTCTTTTGAAAGCCGACCACCTTTCCATTTTAGGAGGTGGTCCGCTGTTTTTTCAAATTCCGGATTTTTTTCGGTTCTGCACCGTAAACATTTAAATACTAATCGCGCCTCGCATTTGTTTTCATTGACAAAAATGGCGGATCGTCAAATTTCAATGTTTTCTTTTTATTAATCGGGGGAAGAGAAAGGCAGGTGACGATGGTGATCAGGAAAATTCTATGCCAAATAAGTCAACTAAAACGGATAGTTGTATTAAAATCGTGAAATTGAAAAAAAAGTATCAAACAACGGAAAAGGCACGCAAGCGATCGCGAAGTCGAAGATGAACAGGTTGGGAACAATCCCCCAAATGAGGGATATCCCTTAAATGAGGGACTGTCTCTCTCGCAAGAGGTCATGTCAATACTGTTGAAGAAAAGAAAAGAGAAAAACTTAGATTTTTTAACTTAAAAGAGGGAAAATCGTTATATTTGGAACAACTTTTTTAAAAGAAGGCCCAATTATTTTTAATGATAAAGCAGATATAAGACCAGGAATATTACAAATTTCTTGGACATGTTTTGACCATATAATACCAAATAGATGTATAGTTATTTGGGAAAAGTTTCTGTAAATAAAATAAATATGAGTTCATTTGTATCTCGTGAAATGTACCCCTCATAAAAGGGGTAGTCATTACATTGAGAGTTTACCCCTCATTTGAGGGGTTGTTCCCAAGCTGATAAATATGAATAGGACTTTAAATGGCTAATTGGCACAGAAGGTAGATATTTCTGTTCTGTGTGCCAAAAATACAACACTAAAGCGAGGAACAGGACAGAAACTTGGATCGATAAGCAATGCATATGCAGGAGAAGGGAGTCCTGCAAAAGCCAAATCTGCTAGCCGAGATGCTAACAACTAATTTGTCAAATAAAAGGCTAGCAGTGATAGCAAAGAATGGTTCAATTTTATTAAATGTGAATACAATACTAATCCTTCTTTTTGTGTCCCAAAAAACAGTAAAGTAAAACCCGCCGTTGGAAATGTTAAAACAAAAAAAAACCCAACCGGTTGCAAGTGATTTTTTCAAAACACCCACCTTACCTTAGTGAAAAATGGAGAACACTGTATAAATCATAGGTGTTAAAATAATATAAAAATAAAAATAGTACATTTAAATTTTTTTTGCATGTTGAAATGGCATAACATGGTATTTTAAATGTAAGTAACTTAGTAAGTTGTGAAACATTCAAAGAATTTAGGGATTTTATGATTCATTCAAAAAAACCCAACAAAACAACACTTATGTTATGAATATCAAATGGGCTGTTAGATAATGGTATTTGTCAGTCATTATTTTCAAATATTTTAAGCAAGTACTTGAATAAAACTAAATAAATATAATGAGTACTCAGTTAGTGATAATTTACATTGCTGACATCTGTCTAAGTTACTATTATAGGTAAAATAGTAACTGTAGATTTATTATTATTCTTGAGATACAAATTGGAATTTGTGGGTATTGGTAAACCATGAATTTAAATATTCAACGAAGTACAAATTTTCTATAGACGTGTCTTCAAACTTTGGCAAAACAACTAAATCATCTATCCACTATAGTACAAGTTTTCCTCAATCCACGAAAATTTGGTACCAACGAAACTAAATGAATCCACATTAAACAAAATCTAACCCATTACTGTAATCCATACATAGCTTACATACCTGTGATGTGGATCTGCCATTTATCTGGTCGAAAGCATTTAGGAATGTCAAATGTAATGTGGGCTGTGTTTACACCAGGAAGCTTTATATCTATAGCACTAATGAAATGTGGAAAGTCCCAATCCTGTAATAGAAAGAAGATAAATGTGGATAGTGTCCACATGTGGACACAGATGATGTCCACGCTTGCATATCATATCGTTATAAAGGGACATAACTGAAGAATGGTAAAAGTGATGCTACCCAAATTTGAACTTGATCTGAGTTTTGTGGTAATAAGCATTGTGTGTAAGTCCCATAACATTTGGTTGAGGCTAACTTAAGAAGAGAACAGAAACTAAAAATTCAGCAATTTTTCCATTTGTAAACACGCATAACTCTGGAACGGTTGTGTATAAGTTTTATATCATTTGGTTGAGACACACTAAAGTAAGAGAACGGAAACAAAAAATTCAGCAATTTTTATAATTATAAAGGGGCATAACTCTAGAACGGTTTAAAGTGACGCCACCAAAATTCAAACTTGATCTGTGTTTTGTGGTAATAAGCAATGTGTATAAGTTTCATAACATTTGGTTGAGGCAAACTCAAGTTACAGAATGGAAACCAATTTTGGGATGTTTGTATGTACAGACGGACAATGGTAAAACTTAATGCCCCCACCGCTACGGCGGGGGCATAAAAACTGTTAGTATCTCTGTTTCTCTGATAGATAGTTGTCTCATTTGAAATCTTACCACATCTCCTTGTTTTTATAATAGAAAACTGAATGAAGGTTGGTGAATATTATAGTTATTTTTGTATAGTATTATTACATGTAATCTGCACACTTTCCCGTTATGTGAGTCTGTTCAAAGCTAAAGTAAGCTTAAGCAAGCAGAGAGATTGTTGGTGTCATTTGAGTAAATATTCCATCTTATAAGTTTTGAATAGATTAGAAGTTTAGCTGTTTCTATCTTCCTGGTAGAAATGGTATATTAGAATTATTTTTGAGGATCTAATGTGCATAGGAAGCAGGGGCGGATCAAAAACAAATCTCAGTGGAGTGCCAGTAAAGGACCTGTAAGATTCAACATGACCTAAGATTTCAGATGTACCTGTAATTGAGTTTTCACATTCAATGTCTTAATGTTAGCTTGACCCTCGCAACATGATTCTTATGCAAGCAAGTTAATTTCATATATATCTATCAGTACTAAATATTACCTGTACAACAATTAATATATCCATGACCAAAATAAAGGATGCTAAGAAAGCTCGGGATACTTCGTTGCTGGATAAGAAGTCTCGATGAAGTTTGTCCCATTGAATATAATCTGTAGCAATGGTGAACAGAACAGTAAAAGAAGTAACTGATGTCACAATCCAGAATAAAATGATTCTGTTGTACTTTCTATTCCACCACTTTCTGATTGGTCTGCCCCAGTAAGGATATAGCTTCTCTTGAAGCATCATATCTGTAACCTGTTGATTTAAGAAAAGACTGACTGCTTACATTTTGCATTCAAAAATTCTATTGAATATAATTTGGTTTGTAAAAGTATATATTAAGATCAAAGGAGGAAGTCATTCTGTTCAGTAGTATTTGATAAATGCATGAAGAAAAGTCTTAAGTTCATTCAACTTATTGAAATATTCAACGTATCAGCAAACAAATGTACTTGAAACTGGTAAATTAAGGGAAAGACCCTTTTATCTTTATGGGTTATGGTTTTTTTTTCATTCAAAATTTTATTTGGTTCAACTCAAGCATCATTTAACTTTTTTTTAAAAACTTCACATTAAATCTAATGGCAAAAACTCTCAAGCAGAATTTTTTTTCTATTTCCCTGAACAAAGTGGTTTCAAGAGGTAATCACTCCTCCTTTCAAGAGTCAAATTGTCATTCCCTCATGAACCAGCTAATAGTCTTTTAACATGTTTAATATTGGATTTAAAAATCCAGCAAGGGCACTTTTTACGAATATTTCAAAAACAATTAAGTAAATTAACACAATTACCATCCAAGCGGTAAAAAAATCTCCACACCAAGTTCCAGTGGCGGCTGCCTTCATAAAAATAGAATTGGATAATCCAAGCAATCCAGAAATTCTATAATCTTCTGTGGAACTTCCTCCAGCAAGGAGGAAGGCATTGTACAACCACGAAAATATAAATACACTGATGAGTGAGAATAAAAACATGATCATCCACGATCCTTGGTCATCACAGAACATCTTTAGTCTCAACAGTTTACCTATTCAAATACAAACACATAGTTATGTGAATAAATGAAAAAAAACCAATAATATTAATATCTTTTTGACGAAGATTTTCAATGTCTAGATTAGATAATAGTGTTTGTATTGACAGGTGAAATATAAACTGTGCAAAAGTTATTTTAGATTATGAGATTTTAGGTTTTTCAGTGCTGTGCTTAAAAATCATGTAGGTATCTCATTTTCATAACTGTATTGCCTTATAACAATTCATTATATATACATAATGACATCAATCTCACCAATTCAAATTTCATTACATAAATACAAAATGCATGAAACAGTGCACTGATCTATCAATGGTAACAAATACACATTACATGTGTACTTTAAAATGTTGGCAAGGTTTTATTTTGAATTCACATTTTCCATCTTTCTGAATTTATCTTCCTGACTTTTGGGAAGGTAATATTTTCATGATTTCATTTTATTTGGAAATAAGCAAAAGTAAACCCTTGCAAACATTTACAGAATCCATGCATTCGCAATTTGTCTATTTAAGGAATTACTGTAATATTTTTTGTCTATGAAGAAATAAAAGAACAGAGTTCAAATGTCCCCTGCATTGCACATATTTTATCTATCGAAGGTCAATGAAGGTACAAGGGCAATAACTAAAAAAATACACTTTTTTTATTCTTTAAAATTGTTCATAAATATCTTAGAGAAATGAATGCTTCAGAGCAAATTCAATGTGATTTCCGATAAAATTAATATTTCAAAGGGGCAGAACTCGTTAAAAAATATTTGTTCAGCACTTATTTTCGAAAGTGTCAAAGACATTGCTGATATAAACCTTTGATATAAGATTCATAAAATTCTGGCAAGATTTGTATATATGAGAATGCTAGTGATCCAATTTTCCATATAATTAATATTTCCAAGGGCATAACTCTTTTAAAAATAATTGATTGGCACAGATTTTCAAACTCATCCAAGAAATTGATAATTTAAACCTATAATATACATTTCATAAAAATCGGGCAAGAATTGTACACATGAGAGCACTCACAAGGCAATTTTCCACATAATTAATATATCCAAGGGGCATAACTCTTTCAAAAATAATTGATCAGCACTTAACCTACAATATAAGTTTCATTAAAATCTGGCAAGAATTTTACACATGAGAATGCTAACGATGCAGTTTTTCATATAATTAATGTTTCTAAGGGGCATAACTCGTTTAAAAATAGTTCATTGGCACTGATTTTCAACCTTGTCCAAGACATTGCTGATATAAACCTATGATATAACCAAGAATGTACATGTGAGAGTGCTAACAAGACTGGACGGACACACACCTGGTATTTCTATGTTCCCCCACAACTCGTTGCGAGGGGGACAATAACCTCAAAAATGTGGTGCACACTGAATAACCCGCGTAGCGTTTTATTTAAAAAGTGTGCACCACATTAATTTTTGAGGTTATTTCAAAAAGACAGAAAAAATATTAGTCTCCCTTATAATTTAATTATAATTCCATTTTTAAGGAGTAAAACATGAAAAACGTTCATGACGTCACGGTCACATGACATAATTATTAACATATGAAATACATACTTCTTGATGTCAGTCTCAGGAGAGTCTGTTTTGTAACATTCCCCTAATTTTCACATGATGGAATTGTTTTTCAAAGAATTTACAGGCCAAGGTGTGTCAAACTAGCAAAGCAGAGAAGAAATTCATTGATTCATTAAGGACAGTCCACAAGTAATGGCAATTATTCACACTGACCTAAGTAGGCCTATTATTATTAGGATAAGATGAGCTTTAAATAATATAAATGCCTACCATTCATAATAAAATTGTTTTTTAAACTGCAATGCAATAAAAGTCTACATAGAAGAAATGGTATTAAAACACCATGTTACCAAGGAAACAGATCAAATAAATTTTGCACTGGAGATACCAGGATTAAACTTTTAAGTTCTTATAAATGGTTCAATTTTTGTTCATGCACATTTTATGCTATCCATGAGTTGTATGCAGAATGTAGCTTATTATAAGGCTCACAAAAATGATGATCTATAACCAAATGCACAAATCATATAATTGAAAACTGACTAGAAACTGACATGCGTTTAATTAATATGTGTTTGACATGCCATTTTGTCCCTTATGATAAATACCTGTTAATGTTACTTTTTAAAGAAAAAAAGAAAGTTTCTTAGATTTTTAATTTCTTTATATAAAAATTATCACATGCATTGATTGTAGGGGTGGTACTGCATATTACCACATAGGAATGTCATACATTTGCAGTTTTATAAAAAAGTTAATAAAATGTATTAAGATCTAGAACCTGATTCTTCTGTGTCAGTTTTTACATCAACTGGCACTTGATTCAAAGGAAGAGTTGTGTGCACTGGTCAGTTGAAAGCAAAACAAAGATGTTTGAAACTTTTTTGGGGGAAATTGAAAGAATTTCAACTAAACTTTATGTTGTTGTTTTCAAAAGCATATAACTGTAGGAGAATTTATACTGGTCATAAAAAATTGTGAATGGACATGTGGAAAGAGGGATGGAAAAAGTGAAAACTAAAGTACTCCCTAATTTTCAATGCCATGCCCTTATCATTTTCATTTATGATCCTAGTTACCTAGGCTAAGGGAGATAACTGGACACTATGCATAGCTCTAAGAAATTGTCTCCCTTGGATAAGAACAGTTCACACAAGGTGATTCATTTAAAATTCACTCTTGCTGGTGTTGATCAGTTAACTGTGATTCATGGGGATTGCTGTTAATTTTGCAACCCCTATGTAATCATGATTAAATTGTAAATGGACAGATGGAAAGAAAGATGGACAAAATAGTGAAAGTGAAAACTAAAGAACTCTCCAATTTTCAATGCCAGGCCCTTATCATTTTCTTTTATGACCCTAGTTACCTAGGCTAAGGGAGATAACTGGACACTATGCATAGCTCTAAGAAATTGTCTCCCTTGATTAACAGTTCACACAAGGTGATTCATTTAAAATTCACTCTTGCTGGTATTGAGTAGTTAACTATGATTCATGGGGATTGCTGGTAATTTTACAATCCTGTCATATAATACCTGTGTAATCATGGTGATATACAGAGATATTTCATAGTGAATCACCATATACATTTTTGACCAGCATTTGCTGAAAAATTCACCACAAAGAGTAAATTTTATTTGAATCACCTTCTGAATAAATGCCTCTGAAAATGTCACTCATAGCATAATTTTGGGGTTTGCATAATGAACCATGATGACACATTCCATACATGTTCATAAAGGCTAGCCAGCATACCATGATTCCTTCATTCAAACACAAATTTATAAAATCAGCTAATAAATGTGTGCTTGCAATTTGCCAAACAAAGCACTTCAAATTGGGAGAAGTGTATCTGCAAAGTTTTCTTTTCACTTCCATTCAGGAGAGGTGAAGTCTGATAATTTTGTCTTTTTTCTAACCAATTTAATTCAAAGATAAAAAATTCAAGCTTCTGTACGACTCCTCCCTATTTCCCTCAGAGGAAGTGCGCCTTGTTAGGACATACAGTACACACAAGGCGATTCAACCAAAAACCTGTTTTGGTGGTGATATGTGAATGCGGGTGATCAATGATGATTCCTTTTGAAATACCTTTCACAGTTTCTTTATATAAAAGAAGGTACTGTGGATTCATTTATGTTCGTTGGTACCAATTTTGGTGGATTGGTAAAAATTGTACACGTATGTTGTATTTTAGCATTGTCTAGTGGATATTAGATTTCGTGGTTTTGCCAAATTCTGAATACAAGTCTATAGAAAATTTTGTACTTTGTTGAACATTTAAATTTGTGGTTCAATTATACTCATGAAAATTGGAATCCCATGAATAATAATAAATAAAAGTATATCAAAGGGTCTTTAATCTGTGTTATCACCTCAAATCACCAGCAATCACCCTGATTCACTGAAAATCTCTGGACACCAGCAAAAATTATTTTTTATTGAAAATCCTTGTGTGTACTGCAATATTTCATGTGTGTTGCATGTATCATATATAGTTTATATAAATATATTAGCATTTGCACTGCTTTGTAATATGTACAGATTCATATCATATAGAAAAAGGTGATGTAATTTAAAATGAAGAAAAACAATCATTGACCACTTACCAAACTGTTGACCATTGAACAAGCGAAGGTGAAAATATTACTTCATTAATAAGAATGCACATGATGTACTGACCGTTTAATTTGTTTTACCCCTAGTACATGTAGTAGGCATATTTCTAATTTTTATTTAGAACTATAAAAAAATAAAATGCTCCGCTGGGGCGCAGCTTGATACGACCGCAGAGGTCGATCCCTGAACAGTTGGGGCAAGTATGGACACAACATTCAAGCTTGATACAGCACTGAATTTGGATTGTAATTAAATATTTGACACAGCATAGGTTTCTGACACAGAATGAAAGTGGTCTAAGAACTTAAAAATTTTTTAATTTACCTATTCAAACCATATCATTATTATTTGCTTTTATATATAAATCAGAAATAACCAATTTAAAATGGAAAATTTTATAGAAAAAAAAGGGAAAAAAAATCCCCCCCAAAATTTTTTGAACCCCCTTCTGATTCATCACCCCCAAACTCAATCCCAGCCTTCCCTTTGTGGTAGGGTACCTTGCAGTACAATTTCAGAGAGATCCATACACTTGAACACAAGTTATTGTCTGGAAACTAGACAAATGCTTGTTTTTTGGCCCCTTTTTGGCCCCAAATTCCTAAACGTTTAGGGCAATTACCCCCAAACTCAGACCCAGCTTTCCCTTTGTGATATGGAACCTTGCAGTACAATTTCATAAAGATCCATACACTTACACACAAGTTATTGTCCTGAAACTAGAAAAATGCTTGTTTTTTGGCCCTTTTATGGCCCCTTATTCCTAAAATTTTGAGGGAATTACCCCCAAAATCAATCCCAGCCTTCCCTTTGTGGTATGGTACCTTGCAGTACAATTTCAGAGAGATCCATACACCTGAACACAAGTTATTGTCTGGAAACTAGAAAAATGCTTATTTTTGGCCCCTTTTTGGCCCCTTATTCCTAAAATTTTGGGCAATTACCCCCAAAATCAATCCCAGCTTTCCCTTTGTGATATGGAACCTTGTAGTACAATTTCATAAAGATCCATACACTTACACACAAGTTATTGTCATGAAACTAGAAAAATGCTTTTTTTTTTGCCCCTTTTTGGCCCCTAATTCCTAAAATTTGAAGGCAATTACCCCCAAAATCAATCCCAGCATTCCCTTTGTGATATGGAACGTTGTGATACAATGTCAGAGAGATCCATACACTTACACACAAGTTATTGTCATGAAACTAGAAAAATGCTTGTTTTTTGCCCCTTTTTGGCCCCTAATTCCTAAAATTTGGAGGCAATTACCCCCAAAATCAATCCCAGCATTCCCTTTGTGATATGGAACCTTGTGGTACAATGTCAGAGAGATCCATACACTAACACACAAGTTATTGTCATGAAACTAGAAAAATGCTTGTTTTTTGCCTCTTTTTGGCCCCTAATTCCTAAAATTTGGAGGCAATTACCCCCAAAATCAATCCCAGCATTCCCTTTGTGATATGTAACCTTGTGGTACAATTTCAGAAAGATCCAAAGACTAACACACAAGTTATTGTCATGAAACTAGAAAAATGCTTGTTTTTTGCCCCTTTTTTGGCCCCTAATTCCTAAAATTTGGAGGCAATTACCCCCAAAATCAATCCCAGCATTCCCTTTGTGATATGGAACCTTGTGGTACAAGTTATGCTTATTTTTGGCCCCTTTTTGGCCCCTAATTCCTTAACTGTTGGTACCATAACCCCCAAAATCAATCCCCACCTTCCTTTTGTGGTATTGAACCTTGTGGTAAAATTTCATAGAGATCCATTCACTTAAACTAAAGTTAGAGTGCGAAAACTAATGTGTCTTTGGACGACGACGACGCCAACGTCATACCAATATACGACCACAAAAATTTTTTTGCGGTCGTATAAAAACTACATGGATGTCTTTGAAGGCTGTAGCCCCACCATCATGGCAATCACTTCTATAAAGAGTAACAGTCTACTAACTATATCGGTAAAATTTGACTCGTTTGTAGATCTTGCCTTGCTGATAATTTTTGTTATTCAAAGTTTCTATATTATCTATAATAGTTTTTATCATACAAGGCAAAATGCAAAAATAATGGTAAAAACCGTCATTAAAGGGCAATCACTCCAATAAGGAGTCGTCATACGATTTCCTCCATCTGTCTTAATTGAAGACATTGTCTTGCTGATCATTTTTGCTTATCTAAGTTTCTATGTATCTATTATAATTTTTAAGATATAAGGCAAAAACGCAAACAATTGGTTAAAATCGTCATCAAAGGGCAATAACTCTAATAAGGAGTCATATTGTTATAATTGAAGCTCTTGTCTTGCTGATCATTTTTGCTTATTTAAGTTTCTGTCTATCTATTATAATTTTTAAGATATAAGGCAAAAACGCCAGGTGAGCTAAAAAGTTCTAGCCAATATTTTCAGAAATACATGTATATTTAAAGTATGCAGCAGTTTACTAACATGACTTAAGTAATTTAACATGTTTAACATTAATTTTGGGATCCAAAAGGCTGCTGAAGTACATATGGCTTCTCTGCTTCTTAACATATTCATGATATTTAAACATGCAAAAATTCAAATACTTTGTTCCAACTAATCTATTCATTAATGGTGTAGGTGTATCACACTTAATCTTTCCATTCCTATATATATATACATTAGTGTATTTACACGTACAAAATGTATTTGTATAAAATATGAATTTTAACATATTTAGTGATTACATTGTTCGAGTAAAGTCTTCACCAGTCATAAAGTGTATAAATTTATATCTACCAGTATGTGTTTTATGCCTATTTTTTGTTGATGATGATTCTTTTTGCAATTTTTTGTTATATCAGAGCACTATTTTACTGCTAGGAGTACATTTTATTGTTAAATGCATATATTCAGTAACTAGTCTATCTTTGTACATGTAAGACCACTCTGATCAAATTGAAATGCCAAAAATAGATATTATTAAAAAATTGCTATGACAATTTGTGTTATAGTACATTTTACATTTTCATTTCTACCATTAACTTGTATAAGAATTTATAAAAAAATTTTGAGTCAAAAATGTTTTTTCTGCCAGAAGTCCAAACAAATCCGACGAGAACTTACAAAAGATTGACTTACAGGTACTACTAACTTATTTTTTTTGTTATATGTATAATATATTCATGCACTTACAGAAAAAAAGCTTGTGGACTACAAGTTTTCCAATAATCATCCCAACAATTATAGCAGAAAACCACAAAACAACTTTTAGTAAGCTCCATGCGTTTGATGGGTACCTTGTACACACAAAGGCAAAGTCATTGCCAACCAGTGGAATATTGCATTCTTTTTTACTGTGGGCTACAGGATCTTCAGCATAAATCAAGAAATTGCAAAATGTTACAAAGTAGGCTATAAATAACCTCAAATATGGGTGCTGGAAATAATATTTGAAATCTTTCGCCTCTTTATATGAAAACTGACTCAATGCATCATGGTCCAGTTGGTCATCCGCCGTAACCTTAGTGAAACCATCCAATTCATCGGGACCAGCTTCAATAGTAATTTCATCTATTTTATTAGTTGACTTGTTTAGATCTGTTCCGTTTGTAGATGGTTTTTCAGAATCATTTCCATTTGTAGATAGTTTTTCAGAATCTTTTTCATTTATAGATGGCTTTTCTGAATCTTTTTCATTTATAGATGGCTTTTCTGAATCTTTTTTTGTGTCTTTAGAAATATTGTTAGATGCATTTTCATCAATTTCATTTGCCTCTGTATGTAAATTAACAGTCACATCTTCCTTGGTTTTTTCTGTGTTTTCATTTTTCTGTTCTTTATTGTTTCCCTTGTTTACCTTTGGGCTGCTGTTGTTAATGTCAGCTGTAACTGTGGTAACTTCATTGTCTTTTACTGATTTTTTCCTCTTTTTCTTTTTTGGACTTTTACTGCTTCCATTCCTCTGAAATTCTTTGTTTTCATCATCATTCCCTTCCTTCTTTTCAATCAACATATCTTCCTTTGCAGCAAATTTCTCTTCTTTGCTTTCATCTTTCACAATGTCATCTTTCCCATACTTTTCCTTAGAATCATTATTATTTTCCGCCATGACAGAATTCTGTTGATTTTTCAGATTGTCATCTAGATCTACAACCAGTAATTGATCTTGACTTGAAACGCTGTGTTTGTCATCATCGTGGTGTTGAACTTCAACTACAGCAGGAATTGAAACAGGTTTGCTCGCCATTTCAACTTCATCATATTCCAAACATCAGCTCCTAAAATGATAGAAAACAAAAACAGTTTTAATAATGTTTGGAATTATTCCGTAAATTTACACAGCCGTTGACATCTTTCTCTCCAAATCCTTGCAAGTCTCGTAAAATCCTACAATCATTATATTCAAGGATATCATGATACATCTAAATCATTGATATCATTATATTTTCTGAATCTATTTATGAGATTAGAACATTGGTGAACTGCTGTTGCCATCATGTTTATTGATGTAATTTATGATGTTAAATATCTCAAAAACTTTATGATGTTAAATATCTAAAAAACTTTATGATGTTAAAAATCTGAAAAACTTTATGATGTTTAAAATCTAAAAAAAACTTTATGAAAAATCTAGAAAACTTTGTGATGTTAAAAATCTAAAAAAACTTTATGATGTTAAAAATCTGAAAAACTTTATGATGTTAAAAATCTAAAAAACTTTATGATGTTAAAAATCTAAAAAAAACTTTATGATGTTAAAAATCTAAAAAAACTTTATGATGTTAAAATAAAAATCTAAAAAACTTCTTTTCATATTTTCTTTATATTAGGACACAAAGAGAGCACCATTCAATGCATGATGATCTCCCATCATTTCAAAGGCATTTAAATCATTATAAATATTATCTATTTAGCTTTTGTGTAGATATGACCATTGATAGTATTGCTGACGTTACACATATACAGAACACTATTTGATGTATTTGTATTAGTTAAATACTTAATTAAGTTGTTTTATGATACATCTAAAAAAAGATGTATCATGCTAACATAAATGATCCTGGGCTGGCACTGATAATATGGACCAAATGACAAAAAAACTGACCAAAATGGTCAACTGTTATAAATACAACATTCATCTCTATTGCATCAAAATATGCTAATGTTTCTCACTCTGTAATTTCAAGATCAATTCAGTAATATTTTCATACATAGTCCATCCTTCATGAGGTGCTTTTCATTTGGAATGGTGTATACCTTCTAACCAGTCAGGGGACTTATTGAAATAAGTGATTTTTAAATCACTTATTTAAGTAGCAAATTCGAAAATTTGTCACAAATTGTGATTTTGTAGTTTTACCAAAATTTTAAACACATAGCTTTAGATAATATCTTTTCATTAGTAAAATTGAAAAAAATGAACTGTTTGCCTCTTTTAAGCATCAAGGTTTATGCCTTTGATGCAATAAATGATACTTAAAGAAGTAATTTTTTGGAAGGAAATTGAGGTATGATACTTGAACAAGTGATTTTATGTCATTATCCTAGATTTAGTACAAGGTCATCACCTGACATGACCTGGTCATCCTAACAACACAGATGTTGGTTCTGATAATTTTAGCAACATAATTAGTTCCTGGATCATTAGTATTCTATATTTAAAGCTACAATAAAATTAAATCACTTAGTCTAGTGATTAATTTGTACTACTTAAATAGGTGATTATTAAAGAAAGACAACTCTTACTGCCAACCTTTATGTACATAATGTTACTTGAATCAGTGATTTAGAAAATCACTCATTTAAGTAAGTCCCCTGACTGCTAACAGCATCATATTAAATTACAAAAAAATGTATCTATTTCCACAGTAAAGGGTGTTTAATAATATTTAACAGCGATCATATGCATGGAGATGATATCTGAGCAGAAAATTGTTTAATAATACTTAACAGAGATGATATCTGAGCAAAAAATGACTCAAATAATTGTTTTTCACTTAAAGATCCAGATAACTCTAAATTCCTATCATGTTTGATAATATAAGAGTAACTGAGTTAAATTATTTGTCTCTGTTAAATCCTTTATAACAAGACAGTTGAATCTTGGAGAAAAGGTAACACAAAATTGAATAGTTTTTTATTGTACATTATTTAAATGGGCATTAGCTACGAGATATAAAAAAAGAATTAAAATATGACTTTTTTTGTTTATTCATTAATGAAAGTGAAATAATAATTCGCTTTTAGCAGCCAGTTTAGTTCAATTTTGTCAAAATAAGCTAAGAAACATCGCTGATGAATTATTCACTTACAATTGAATAATTCTACCTCATTGAATCCGTATTCATGTGACCTTCAATTAAACCCATTAGCTAGAGATTGGTTATGCATGTATTAGTCGTGTTCAGCCATTAAAAGAAAAAGAATGTCAACATTGAAAGTAAAACAAAGGTGAACCATTTCGTTCACTGATTCGATCCACAAAACATCATTCTTATACAGGCAAAAACAATGATTAACTTATTTTTATGCTCCACCTACTATAGTAGAGGGGCATTATGTTTTTCGGTCTATGCGTTCGTTCGTCTGTTTGTTCGTCCTCCATCTGTCCAGCTTCAGGTTAAAGTTTTTGGTCAAGGTAGTTTTTGATGAAGTTGAAGTCCAATCAACTTGAAACTTAGTACACATGTTCCCTATGATATGATCTTTCGAATTTTAATGCCAAATTAGTTTTTTCACCCCAATTTCACGGTCCACTGAACATAGAAAATGATAGTGCGAGTGGGGCATCCATGTACTATATATATGGACACATTCTTGTTTTAACCTATAACATGGAATCCAACAGACCTAGAAAATTCCAATTGCATGAGGTCGCTATCTATTTATATTTATGTTTATGTTTATATCGGGTTATGTGACCGTCGGCAGTCTTTGGAGGTCATCTCTATGGTTAATTAGATGGTGTCTGGACTAAAATACACACAAAATGCTGATATATATTATCGATTCCATGTATTGTTTATTGTTAATTGTTTATTTCAGACTTATTGTAATTTGGATACATGTTTTAGTATGTTATAAACATGATAAATCAAATATGAGAATTTGAGTCAAATCAGTGAACATGAATTTGACAGCTAATGCCTATTAAAATAAAATGCTCCGCTGGGGCGCAGCTTGATACGACCGCAGAGGTCGAACCCTGAACAGTTGGGGCAAGTATGGACACAACATTCAAGCTTGATACAGCACTGAATTTGGATTGTAATTAAATATTTGACACAGCATAGGTTTCTCACACAGAATGAAAGTAGTCTAAGAACTTAAAATTTTTTAATTTACCTATTCAAACCATATCATTATTATTTGCTTTTATATATAAATCAGAAATAACCAATTTAAAATGGAAAATTTTAAAGAAAAAAAAGGAAAAAAAAATCCCCCCCCCAAATTTTTTGAAACCCCCTTATGATTCATCACCCCCAAACTCAATCCCAGCCTTCCCTTTGTGGTATGGTACCTTGCAGTACAATTTCAGAGAGATCCATACACTTGAACACAAATTATTGTCTGGAAACTAGAAAAATGCTTGGGTTTTTTGCACCTTTTTGGCCCCAAATTCCTAAAAGTTTAGGGCAATTACCCCCAAACTCAAACCCAGCTTTCCCTTTGTGATATGGAACCTTGCAGTACAATGTCATAAAGATCCATACACTTACACACAAGTTATTGTCATGAAACTAGAAAAATGCTTGTTTTTTTGCCCCTTTATGGCCCCTAATTCCTAACATTTTGAGACAATTACCCACAAAAACAATCCCAGCCTTCTCTTTGTGGTATGGTACCTTGCAGTACAATTTCAGAGAGATCCATACACTTGAACACAAGTTATTGTCTGGAAACTAGAAAAATGCTTATTTTTGGCCCCTTATTCCTAAACGTTTTGGGCAAGTACCCCCAAACTCAATTCCAGCTTTCCCTTTGTGATATGGAACCTTGTAGTACAATTTCATAAATATCCATACACTTACACACAAGTTATTGTCATGAAACTAGAAAATGCTTGTTTTTTGCCCCCTAATTCCTAAAATTTGGAGGCAATTACCCCCAAAATCAATCCCAGCATTCAAACCCTCAATCAGCATCATTTAACAGTAATATCTAAAAATGGAAATCACATAATAAAGGTATTAAAATAGAAAATGACATCATAGTCATGGCTAAAAATAAACAAAATCCTTAATCAGCAACATTTTACAGTAATATCTAAAAATAAAATTCCTTTGTAACCATAAAAGCCCATTTAAATACATCATGACAGATATTAAAATAGAAAATGACATCATAGTCATGGCTAAACATAGTAAAAACCTTAATCAGCATCATTTAACAGTAATATCTAAAAATAAAAATTTCTTTGCAACCATAAAAGTAAAATAGAAAATGACATCATAATCATAGCTAAAAATAAACAAAAATTTTTTTTATTACCAAATTTTAAATGGAGTTTATTAAACTAAAACAATAAATTTGCAACCATAAAACCCCATTTAAACACAGCATAAAAGTATTAAATAATTCAACTACATCATAAGGCTATAAAATAGAAAATGACTTCATAGTCAAGGCTAAAGGTAAACAAAAAACCTTCATCAGCAAAATTTTATATTGGCAAATTTCCAATGAAGTTTATTATACTAAAATTGTTGGCAAATTTCCAATGCATTTATTAACAATAAAGTTATTGGCAAATTTCCAATTTACATAATTTAAAAGCAGTGTAAGTGAGATATTTAAATGAGTTTGAATTACCAACCTTACACTGCTTTTAAATAATGTTTTGTACTTATTTGTCTATTAACCTGGAAACCCTTGTTTTTTCACCTTTTTTTCCCTTATTATTTAAAGGTTTGAGCCATAACCCTACCCCAAAGCCAATTCTTAAATTCCAATGTAACCTAAATTTACAATATACATAACTTCAATTTAAGTTTTTGATAAAATCAAACCACATCATTATTATTTGCTTTTATATCTAAATCAGAAATAATTAACCAACTTTAAGTGGAAAATTTTTACACATCACGCCCCCCCAAACTCAATCCCAGCCTTCAGTTTGTGGTATGGTACCTTGCAGTACAATTTCACAGAGATCCAATTACTTAAACACAATTAATTGTTGGAAACTAAAAAAAAATGCTTATTTTTAACCCCTTTTTTAGCCCCTTATTCCTAAACATTTGAGCAATTATCCCCCAAACTCAATTCCAACTTTCTCTTTGTGATCAGAATTAACCAACTTAAAATGGAAAATTTTAAAGAAAAAAAAAAAGGAAAAAAAATCCCCCCCCCCAAATTTTTTTGACCCACTTCCCTTTGTGGTATGGTACCTTTAAGTACAATTTCAGAGAAATCCATACACTTGAACACAAGTTAATGTCTGGAAACTAAAAAAATGCTTATTTTTGCCCCCTTTTTTGGCCACTTATTAATAAATGTTTTGGGCAAACATTTTACAATAATATTTAAAACTGAAATTAATTTGTAACCTTAAAATTAAATAGAAAATGACATCATAGTCATAGCTAAAAATAAACAAACTATTGGTAAATTTCCAATGGAGTTTATTATATTAAAACAATAAATTTGCAACCATAAAAGCGCATTAAAATACATCATAAAAGTATTAAAAAAAATTTAACTACATCATAAGGCTATTAAAATAGAAAATGACATCATAGTCAGACTAAAGGTAAACAAAAAACCTTCATCAGCAAAATTTTATATTGGCAAATTTCCAATGAAGTTTATTATACTAAAATAATTGGCAAATTTCCAATTTACATAATTCAAACATAGTGCAGGTGAGATATTTAAATGAGTTTGAATTACCAACCTTACACTGCTTTTAAATAATGTTCTTTACTCAATTATTTGTCTATTAAAATGGAAACCCTAGTTTTTTAACCTTTTTTCCCCTTATTCCTTAAACGAAAAAAAATAATTACCCCTTTTTTGACCCCCCCCCCCTATGATTCATCACCCCCCCCTTCCCCCCCAAACCAAGCTCAATAACAGCCTTGCCTTTGTGGTATGGTACCTTGTAATACAATTTTAGAGAGATCCATACACTTGAACACAAGTTATTGTCTAGAAACTTAAAAATGCTTATTTTTCACCCCTTTTTAGGCCCCTTATTACTAAACGGTTTGGGCAATTACCACAAAACTCAATTCCAGCTTTCCCCTTGCGAAATGGAACCTTGTAGTAAAATTTCAGAAAGATCCATACACTTACACACAAGTTATTGTCATGAAACTAGAAAAATGCTTGTTTTTTGCCCCCTTTTGGCCACTTATTCCTAAAATTTCGAGGAAATTAACCCCAAAATCAATCCCATCATCGACCCTTTGTGATATGGAATCTTGTAGTACAATGTCAAAGAGATCCATACAATAACACACAAGTTATGTCTGGAAGTTACAAAAATGCTTATTTTCGGCCCCTTTTTGGCCCCTAATTATTTAACTGTTGGTACCATAACCCCCAAAATCAATCCCCACCTTCCTATTGTGGTATTGAACCTTATGGTAAAATTTCATAGAGATCCATTCACTTAAACTAAAGTTAGAGTGCGAAAACCATTGTGTATTCGGACGACGACGCCGGACGACGACGACGACGACGCCAACGTCATACCAATATACGACCACAAAATTTTTTTGCGGTCGTATAAAAAAAGTATTCAGAAAGTTGCTTACCAAAAGTTGTTGCCGTTTATGTTTTAAAATCATTTGCACTTTGTTACATTTTCATTTGAATCCCACCAAACATTGGTTTTTTTAACAGTAAATTTATATCCAAAATGGGATATAATTACCCTTTTATGTGATTGTCCACAGGCATTTGTTTCTGATTTTTTTCGCCTATATATGCACATGTACCATTATATAACACAAGGTACCCAACTGACCCTCAGTTGAGGACTTGCATTATATTTTGATTTAGCCATTATTCACATTGCCATTTTGCTGTGAGAAGAAAAATTAATTAACAGTTGGCCTACATGGAAAGCTTGCTATCTGGGACTATTATACTAATAGGATTAGAATCTTGTAGGTTTTTCATTATGATATGACCTAATTTCCTGTCTCCACAAGATTTTACGTGACTTGCGAGGATTTGGAGAGAAAGATGTCAACGGCTGTGGAAATATACAATTATAATTCCAAACAATTGTCAAAATTTTTTTATTGTTAAGTACTAAACGAAACAAAATATAATTTGTCATTTAGAATTACACATGAAAGAGAGAGTTTCTTGTCATGAAAAGATTAAAAGCGTTGTGAAATAGTCAGAGATTTATGGCCACCGTTTTTTAATTATTACCCCTTTGCATTTGGGTACACTTCTGTAAGAAAATACATTTTTACATAACTAAAATAAAGAGACAAAGTCAAAATCTATTGTTTTTTCTTATGAAAGCAATCAATTTAATGACATACCATCAATAATTAAAATAATAATTTTCTACTAAGAAAACAATTTGTGATCAACACACACAATATTTAACGAAATTATTTATTTTTGAGATTAAATATTGTACAGAAAATAATTAATTTCTCATTTGAATTTTCACATGTTTCTGAGACATATAATTTCCTGGTATGACATGTATATTAGGAGTAAATTATTTGATTACCAGGTAAATCATAACATGTTCTAATGAGTTTAAATTGACATCTTGTACACAGAAAGTTGAATGGTTACTACCATGACTACACCACAGGAGTCTAAAACTCTTTGAAAAACAATTAAAATACCCAATGTGAAATAAAATAAAAATACTGTTTTAAATTTGTACAAAAAACACAAATTGTTGCACAGAAAGTCACAGGACAAAAAGGTGATATTATATATTTTTAATTGTTTCTTTGATTGTATGTCTCTGTTGTTAATAAGAAAATAGAAACAAACCAAAAAGGAAAGAAAATTATAATCGCAATTGCCGTTTTCTGTAATATAATAAACTTTGGTTTCTGTCTTATTGTTTATTTTATTATTTTTTAATTAAATATTTTTAAATTTTCAAGACAAAGAAGGATTATAATATTCTTTGCTGTACATGCAAAATCAAAGAGTAAATATTGTATCAAACAAAATAAAGGACAACTCATTCATTGTTAAAAAATATATACATGATATAAAAAACAGGTTTTTTGATCCATAATCATAATTATAATAATAATTTTCTACTAAGAGAACAATTTGTGATCAACGCAAAGTTTAATGAAATTATTTATTCATAAGATTTAAAGCATACACACTGTTTTCTTTAATAATCTGTTCAACAAAATAAACACCACATTTTAGAACTTTTTAAGTGAAAGTTTGTTTTTTATTGTTTTATAATCATGATAATAAGAAAAAAGAAACAAAAAGTAAAGTACATTATTTTTTGTAAATTATCATCACAATTGCTGTTTTCTCTTTTAAAAACAATTTTAGTTTAACTGTTCATTTTACAATGTTTTATCATTTTGGAATTAGTTAAAATATTTTAAAATTATTGTTATCATGATGGTTATATGGTTTAAATACAAGAAAATTTCCAATCATTATTTTAAAACTGTTTCCAATTGGTAATGAAGAGACAAATTATCTTCAATAATAGCGAGTACATATACAGAATTTGACATACATGTACATGTATCTCCGTTTCCGTATCATATCGGTAATTTTAAAATGACCGGACAATGTAATCGATAAGAGTGTCTAGTGTCATGTCCTGTCATTATATTATGTCCCAGCTGCTATGAATGATTCAGAAAACAGAAATAGGTGTGTTATAAACCTTTTTGAATATAATTTAATTTATTTTACTTCACTTCAAATATGCTGATTTTGATTGGTTAATACCAGGGTGATAATTTACTCTATCCCATGACTAAGTGGGTGACCATTTTTTTAATGTCACCCCTCGTGCAGACCAATCTAAATTTGATAATCTAAAGGACAAAGAACTGAATTTATATTAATACATGTAAAAGTTTTAAGGACAATCCTTAAATGGGTTCTACGTTTTGGTCTCAGTAACACGAGTAAAAGAAATACATATTGCTTCACTTTTGTCGTTTTTCTAATTACTGTAACATGGTTATCATGGTTATGAACAGATCAGGACGTTTCAGCCACATTGCAAATTCGAACCCTTCTCCCACCTCCCACTTTTAGAATCTTTTTTTCTCTCCCACCTCCCTCAAAAGCTGTCCACCCCCTCTTACATACATACTGTGAGTCTGTCGCAGATTTAGCAATTCTAACAAAAATGTTACCTCTCAAATTATTATTATTATATATTAAAGTTAATGGCAGTGAAGTTGTTGGATTTTCATTTGTTCTGTGTGTGACTCTTCATCTATTAGACCAAGACACACCCTTACATACATCAAATAGGATGGATACCAATTTGATATGACACCCACGTACAAAATTTTATGTTGCTAGCACCATATTTCAAAGTGTTATATAATCATAAAACTGAAAGATTGCATTTTTTATGAGTGTGATATTTGTTATTGAAAAGCTTAGAAACTATATACCATTTCGGCATTCATCTTGACAGTTTTATGTGTCGTCGGGCGTGATTTCACATTTTATCATTTATAAGAATGTTGACACATTAGTTTCGTATTCAAAGATATTTCTTTATTAAAAAGTTAAAGAAATACTTATTTACTAAACAAATTAGAAGATAAATACTTTCAATAACTTTAATTTGCTTAGTATTTAAAAAGAAATATCATATCGATCCGTAACTACGATTATCAATGCTGTAAACTTCCGGTTGAAGATTGTTGATGATGTGGGAAGAAAAAATTGGCTGTTAATAATTTGAATAGTATTTGAACAATAATTGCATTTTTTTCAAATTCTTTCTTTATTTAGTATTTAATCCTGGTCTTCAAATTTGGAGACAAATCTCATCATATGCAACACCTAAGTCAAAGACTGGCCAGTGCCAGTGGCAAAGTAAACCAAAAGTCAACCACACAAACATCAATCAACAAAACACTATATATATATATATATATATACTCAAACACAATCACAGGGGCTCGTATCATAGATGTTTTTGGGGCGGAAATATATGCCAGTCAACCGGTATGCGTTCTAAGTTGTGATGGTTGTCTCTAAATGTCTTACAGATGCTTGTATATAAAAGAAAAAAATTGCCAGACTACCTGTAGCTAAAAAAATGAATTGCTGGATCACAACACCATTATGCACGCCTTTCAACATAGCTAAATACTTAAATATATACAAAACTGTCGCAATATATGTCAACAAGTCTCAAGTGGAAAAGTAAAATTTACAGAAATGTTTCATGCCACATCTACCAGTCAGGGGACTTACTTAAATGAGTGATTTTCTAAATCACTGATTCAAGTAACATTATGTACATAAAGGTTGGAAGTAAGAGTTGTCTTTCTTTAATATTCACCTATTTAAGTAGTACAAATTAATCACTAGACTAAGTGATTTAATTTTATTGTAGCTTTAAATATAGAATACTAATGATCCAGGAACTAATTATGTTGCTAAAATTATCAGAACCAACATCTGTGTTGATAGGATGACCGGGTCATGTCAGGTGATGACCTTGTACTAAATCTAGGATAATGACATAAAAATCACTTGTTCAAGTATCATACCTCAATTTCCTTCCAAAAAATCACTTCTTTAAGTATCATTATTTTAATAACCCCCACTAATTTCAACACCCCCGAACAGTGAAATTTTGATCGCGAACAGTAGAATTTTATTACATAATCTATAAGATGAAACCTTGAATTTTACAGGAAAAATACTCCCACTGCTGGGAAAAATCTGTTGAGAAAGTATCAGTTCACTATGTAGAGCCATTTTTATAGCATTTTTTCAAGTAAAATAGAATTTGCAGCTAAATGATTGCATCAAAGGCATAAACCTTGATGCTTAAAAGAGGCAAAAAGTTCATTTTTTTCAATTTTACTAATGAAAAGATATTATCTAAAGCTATGTGTTTAAAATTTTGGTAAAACTACAAAATCACAATTTGTGACAAAACTTCGAATTTGCTACTTAAATAAGTGATTTAAAAATCACTTATTTCAATAAGTCCCCTGACTGTCTACACAAAGTCTACTTTTAAAAATGAGAAATTATGATATGTCACAGACATCTATTTCATACAAAATGTAATATGAGGCAGTTGTTACCTGTGAAAGGGGACAAATTCCATATAAATTATTTTTGGAATTCAAGCATATATTTTATTTGTTGAAAAAGAAACAGAAATACAGAAAAGTTTCTGATGTTGGTCCTCATGGATTTTTCTAGCATTCCACAGGGTCCGGTATTCGGACCCATTCCCAATGGCAAATTACCCTACATTTTTCCCAATTTTGGGAGCAAAATTCCCAAACGATCTCAAAATTTATTTTCATCTTTATTATTCATGACAGCGATGTTCATTTTGTTCAACCACTAGCTTTGTGCCGAAAATCGCCAACAAGTAATGTGTAAATCCGACTAAAATCGTATATGACTGACAAAAACAACATTGAAAAACAATGGATGCCATAAGCCGGAAATGAAGACAATTACAATACCGGGTCAGATTCCGGGTTTGCCGATCAAATACAATAAAAAAATAATAATTCCAGGCAGGTGACAAAATACAAGTTGATGATGAAATATAAACACTAGAATTGAAAACCAAAAGATATATGGAAAAAAAAGAAAAAGCAGGAAATATTTTATACAGAAACTCAAAATTACTTTTAGTTCACAAATTTTCATGTCAAAATCCAATAAAATGTGACAGTAATTTTCCTAATCATTAATAAATGTTGATATTACATGTAGATGTTTTTATAGTGTAAACATATAACTACAATCCCAAGAGGTAATTTCTTCTCAATTTTGAAGGGCCAGTAAAATTCTGGAAGTTTCTTACTTTATTTTTACAATTAAAGATAACTTTTAATGAACTAAACACACTAAAACTCAAATCTGGTATATTTGCTGTTTTCCCAATTTCATTTAAAAGCGTGTGAAAAAATTCCCAAAACTGGCCAGGGTCCTTTTTCCCAAAATACCCAGAAAAACCCCTGGTCCTGTTGTTCATGTTGTTAGGAATTTTAGTTGTGATGTCATTTTCAATGTAAAAAAGATATGCTATCATCATTCAGGTAAATTTTTGGTTTCAGATCAAAGAAATTTTAAAATAAAATTGTTATAATTTACCAGTCAGGGGAATTACTGAAATAAGTGATTTTTATACGACCGCAAAAATTTTTTTGTGGTCGTATATTGGTATGAGGTTGGCGTCGTCGTCCGAAGACACATTAGTTTTCGCACTCTAACTTTAGTTTAAGTGAATGGATCTCAATGAAATTTTACCATAAGGTTCAATACCACAAAAGGAAGGTTGGGATTGATTTTGGGGGTTATGGTACCAACAGTTAAGGAATTAGGGGGCCAAAAATAAGCATTTTTGTAACTTCCAGACATAACTTGTGTGCAAGTGTATGGATCTCTCTGACATTGTACCACAAGGTTCCTTATCACAGAGGGAATGCTGGGATTGATTTTGGGGGTAATTGCCTCCAAATTTTAGGAATTAGGGGCCAAAAAGGGGCAAAAAACAAGCATTTTTCTAGTTTCATGACAATAACTTGTGTGTAAGTCTATGGATCTCTCTGAAATTGTATCACAAGGTTCCATATCACAAAGGGAATGCTGGGATTGATTTTGGGGGTAATTGCCTCCAAATTTTAGGAATTAGGGGCCTAAAAGGGGCAAAAAACAAGCATTTTTCTAGTTTCATGACAATAACTTGTGTGTAAGTGTATGGATCTGTATGAAATTGTACTACAAGGTTCCATATCACACAGGGAAAGCTGGAATTGAGTTTCGGGGTAATTGCCCAAAAAGTTTAGGAATTAGGGGCCAAAAAGGGGCCAAAAACAAGCATTTTTCTAGTTTCCAGACAATAACTTGTGTTCAAGAGTATGGATCTCTCTTAAATTGTACTGCAAGGTACCATACCACAATGAGAAGGCAGGGATTGATTTTGGGGGTAATTCCCTCAAAATTTTAGTAATTAGGGGCCATAAAAGGGCAAAAAAACAAGCATTTTTCTAGTTTCAGGACAATAACTTGTGTGTAAGTGTATGGATCTTTATGAAATTGTACTGCAAGGTTCCATATCACAAAGGGAAAGCTGGGTTTGAGTTTGGGGGTAATTGCCCTAAATGTTTAGGAATTTGGGGCCAAAAAACAAGCATTTTTCTAGTTTCCAGACAATAACTTGTGTTCAAGTGTATGGATCTCTCTGAAATTGTGCTGCAAGGTACCATACCACAAAGGGAAGACTTGGATTGAGTTTGGGGTGATGAATCATAAGGGGGTTCAAAAAATTTGGGGGGGGGGATTTTTTTTTCCTTTTTTTTCTTTAAAATTTACCATTTTAAATTGGTTATTTCTGATTTATATATAAAAGCAAATAATAATGATATGGTTTGAATAGGTAAATTAAAATTTTTTAAGTTCTTAGACCACTTTCATTCTGTGTGAGAAACCTATGCTGTGTCAAATATTTAATTACAATCCAAATTCAGTGCTGTATCTAGCTTGAATGTTGTGTCCATACTTGCCCCAACTGTTCAGGGTTCGACCTCTGCGGTCGTATCAAGCTGCGCCCCAGCGGAGCATTTTATTTAAATCACTTATTTAAGTAGCAAATTCGACATTTTGTCACAAATTGTGATTTTGTAGTTTTTCCAAAATTTTAAACACATAGGTTAAGATAATATCTTATCATTAGTAAAATTGAAAAAAAATGAACCTTTTGCTTCTTTTAAGTAGCAAGATTTATGCCTTTGATTCAATCATTTAGCTATAAATTCCATTTTTGTTGAAAAAATGCTAAAATTAAGGCTTCACATAATGAACTGATACTTTCTTAACATATTTTTCCCAGCAGTGGGAGTATTTTTCCTGTAAAATTCAAGGTTTTATCGTACAGATTATGTAATAAAATTTTACTGTTTGCGATCAAAATTTCACTGTTCGGGGGTGTTGAAATTAGTGGGAGTTTTTAAAATAATAATACTTAAAGAAGAGATTTTTTGGAAGAAAATAGAGGTATGATACTTAAACAAGTGATTTTTGTCGAGCCTTCGACTTATGTCGAAAAAACGAGACATAGCGATCCTACATTCCGTCGGCGTCGTCGTCGTCGGCGGCGTCCACAAATATTCACTCTGTGGTTAAAGTTTTTGAAATTTTAATAACTTTCTTAAACTATCCTGGATTTCTACCAAACTTTGACAGAAGCTTGTTTATGATCATAAGATTATATTCAAAAGTAAATTTTGTAAAAAAAAAATTCCATTTTTTCCGTATTTTACTTATAAATGGACTTAGTTTTTCTGCCAGGAAACATTACATTCACTCTGTGGTTAAAGTTTTTGAAATTTTAATAACTTTCTTAAACTATCCTGGATTTCTACCAAACTTGGAAAGAAGCTTGTTTATGATCTAAAGATAGTATCCAGAAGTAAATTTTGTAAAAAAAAAAATCCATTTTTTCCGTATTTTACTTGTAAATGGACTTAGTTTTTCTGCCAGTTAACATTACATTCACTCTGTGGTAAAAGTTTTTAAAATTTTAACAACTTTCTTAAACTATCCTGGATTTGTACCACACTTGGACAGAAGCTTGTTTATGATCAAAAGCTAGTATCTAGAAGGAAATTTTGATAAAATTTTGTTCCATTTTTTCCGTATTTTACTTATAAATGGACTTAGTTTTTCTTCCAGTCAACATTACATACAGTCTGCAGTTTAAGTTTTTAAAACATTTATTAGATTCATAAATTATCCTGGATTTTTACCAAACTTGGACAGAAGCTACTTACATTCAAATGATAGTATAGAGAGGAATATTTTTATTAATTTTTTTTCTCATTTTTGTTGAGCCTGCGATTAACAGCAAAAGTAGGCGAGACACTGGGTTCCGCGGAACCCTTACGAATTTTTCATGTCATTATCCCAGATTCAGTATAAGGTCATCACCTGACATGACCGGTCATCCTATCAACACAAATGTTGGTTCTGATAATTTTAGCAACATAATTAGTCCCTCGATCATTAGTATTATATATTTAAAGCTACAATAAAATTAGATCACTTAGTCTAGTGATTTATTTGTACTACTTAAACATTTTAAATAGGTGATTATTAAAGAAAAACAACTCTTATTTCCAACCTTTGTGGACAAAATGTTACTTGAATCATTGATTTAGAAAATCACTCATTTAAGTAAGTCCCCTGACTGTTTACATGTATATCTTTATATAATTAAATTTAAAAACAAAGATACAAAGTCAGCCTGTTATTCTTATCAGATACTGAAATCTGAAGTTGATTGATCAGGTAAGTTTCCCAAGGACACATTTTGTTTGCTATAAAGTCTTATATTGATTAAGCTCCAGACTCATTTTAAAATGTAAGGAATTTATTTTAATTGTTTAACTGGCCATGGCAGTTTTTTTACCGTAATCAAAAACAAAAAATTTGCGGGAAACAATATGTTGATCCTTCCCATATTTTACTCAAACTCCTGTGACAATTGAGACTGGAAGAAAGAAAGAGATTTCTGCGCAAATATGGGAAACTGAAAAAGTTAGAAAAAAAGTTAACGATTTTGAGTTCATTAGTAGACATGGTGGATTAATTTTTTTTTTTCGTTTTATTGATTTTCTTCTTGTATTTGGGGACTTCGTCCCCATATAACAAGTAGCCCAAGTCAGAAGCTTGTAGTTGAGTGTTGTCATTTGTTCATGTCTGTCATATTTGTTTTTCGTATATTGTTTCGTTATAAATTAGGCCGTTTGTTTTCTCTATTGACTTGTTTCATATTTTTTATGTTGGGGCCTTTTGTAGCCTTCTATCACGACTATGCGGTATGGGTTTTCTCATTGTTGAAGGCCGTAAGGACGTTGGCAACCATTTCACATCTCCTTATTTTTTTATGGACTATTATCAAATTGTTTAAAAAATGTGATGGTGGTTCTCTCTGGGAACTCCAGCTTCCTTTTATACCAATAAAAACTGACCACCACAAAATAGCTCAATACATGTACATAGTGTTGAAAGTGGCACTAAACAGCAATCAATCAAAATAAAAAAAAGTAAAGAAATAAAACAAAACGTCTCTTATTCAATTTTTACGGATGTGTTGAAGGGGTAAGCATTCCTGATTGCCAAAATTTCATCAGGTCTGCCTTTTATCATTGTTTATTGTTTCGCCCTTGTCCTAATGTCTGACTTTATCGTAACAACTAAGAAGAACATTTTGGTACATTGTTGCAAATCTTTCTACTACAGTCATGACAGTATATATATATTATATAATATAATGAAAATTTATTTCATCTAGTCTACCAATTTAATACTGCAACTTGTTAAAAAACGGGGATATTGGAAAAAATACCAATTGGTTAATCCAAACCTCTAAGTTGAAGAAAAAAAAACCTAACACAATGGTCAAAAGAAAACTGTTTATGATGAAAAGACATACAACAGTGTGCAAAACACTACACAGAAAACTAAAGATTGAACAACACTAACATGACTGACTAGACCAAAATCTGGGAGTGAAATTGTAGTCAATCTCACATTTTTCAAAACATTTTAGAATAAAAGAATGAGGCGATTGAATGCAGTAAACAGGAAGCAAGCTTTGAAAGTTGTCAAAGAACTGGATGCCTTCCCAAAAGTCTTAGATGATTACAAAGAAACCACAGCTACTGGAGGAGGAGGTTAGTAATATCTAAATACCCAATAGATAGTTCTCCACATGATGTAAGTTGAGTTGGAGTTGTTTCTCTTGGCCACCATGTTGGAGTGCAAACTGATTTATTTTCCTATTTAACTAAAATAATAACCAAATTAAAACATGTAGTACAAAAAAGTCAGATATGATATCATTAATACATTGAAGTGATGAATGAAGAATGTTCAGAAGACTACTCTTTTTGTCGAGCCAAAGCGAGACATAGCGATCCTAGGTTCTGTCGGGGTCATCAACATTTAGGTTCAGTCTGTGGTTATAGTTTTTTTGGACATCAATAACTTTGTCAAACCTACATGGAATTAGATGAAATTTGAACAGAATGATCGGTGTGAGCCAAGGCTCTGGGTTAAAGGCCGTACTTTGAGCTATAATGGTTTACTTTTACAATTGTGACTTGGATGGAGAGTTGTCTCATTGGCACTCATACCACATCTTCTTATACCTATATAGAAGCTTGTTTATGACCAAAATACAGTATCCACAACAAAATTTTGAAAATATTTATTTTCATTTTTCCGTATTTTACTGATAAATGGACTTAGTTTTTTTATAGTTAACATTCATATTCAGTCTAAGGTTCAAGTTTTTCAGTCATCAATTACTTTGTCAAACCTTCATGGAATTTGATGAAATTTGGACAGAAGCTTGTTTATGACCAAAATACAGTATCAAGAGCAAAATTTTGAAAATATTTATTTTCATTTTTCCGTATTTTACTGATAAATGGACTTATTTTTTTTTACATTTAACAAATAGATACAGTCTGGGGTTAAAGTTTGTTACACATCAAATAATTTGTCAAACCTGCATAGAATTTTATGAAACTTTTTTATGATTAAGAGATAATGTCTGAAGCACACTTTTGAAAATATATTTTCATTTTCAGTATTTTTTGGATAGATGTACTTTTTTTACAGTTAACATTTACTGACAGTGTGGGATTAAATTTTTTTGACATGATAAGTTTGTTAACCTTCGTGGATTGTTATGAAACTTGGACAGAAGCTAATCTTCAAGACCAAGAAATAGCATCTAAAGAGAAAGTTAGAATCTTTCTTAACATTCTGTATTTTACTGATAAATGGACTCACTTTTTAAGTCAACGTTATACTTTTACACTGACAGCAGCAATCGTAGGCAAGACACAGGGTTCCGCGGAACCCCTTACAAATTTTTAAAGTTTAGCAGTCAGTATAACCAGTTGAATCTGGTAACCTCCAACATTATTTCAAAGGGAAATAACTCTTACTCAAATTAAGTAAATTCAAGACTACTGTAAATTCAGAAATTATTGCGTGAATTTATTATTGCGATTTTGTCATTTTAGACTAAAATGCAATTTTAATTTTTGCGATATTCAGAAAAATCCTGTTTTATTTATATAAAAAATGTCAAAATGCAAGTTTTAATTATTGCTATTGTAACCCTGTCGCATTTTTCGGAATAATAAAAACATCGCAATAATTTCTGAATTTACAGTATCTATCTACATGTATAGTGTTTGGTTTGATTTTGCAAAATATTGAAGTTTTCCCTGTCCCTGTCCTCATGGTGTATGCCCTTATATTTTACAGTTATGTATGGTATATTTGTGTTGTCTCATTAGAAATCATACCACATCTCCTTACTTTATATATATATATATATATATATATATATATATATATAGAAGTCTATAAAAAGGACCAACCAGCAAATTTACTATGTACCGGATCGTCTAGAATAGACGATACTGTGCAGATAAGGAAAAAAATTATATAAGTCTAGAGATTTGCACGACGATACTAATATAAGATGGTATTATACGAAGATGTTGTTAATAAATCGTGTTGACAAATATTTCGGCTTAACAAATAGCCTTCTTCGGTGTCAATTATTTTAACAATACTGATAATATGTATAAAAATAGCTCAATAATACAGGTAAGTTTTGGTCTATTGATTTAATCCAAAATCCTGAACATCATAATATAAAACAAAACTCAATACTCAAATATACGTGACTGTGTATATTTACAACCCAAAATGAGTGAAAAATAAAACTTAGTATTTTTTATTGATGCCGTTTGGATGATGCACATTTAGTTCCTTTATCCAAAAGCTTTCCCGAACCTGTCGCTGGGCATCACTCCAGTGAATGTTCTGTTCAATCACTAGGATCTTCATGCGGTTAAAGTCATCAAGTGTGTGACCAGACTGTCTGAAATGCTGAGAAACTGGGAGAAGTGGCTTCTTAGAGATATCACTCCTATGGCCATTGAGGCGTTTGTGGAAAGGCTGCTTTGACTCACCAACATATTGGAGGCCACAAACCGAACATTCTAGAATGTAAATAACATTCATACTTTTGCAGTTAACATTGCAAAATATCTTATAGTTATTTTCGGTTGCCTTACTGTGAAAAGTTGATGAGTGATGCATCTGTAGGCAGCATTTGCAGCGTTTTTCATCACACGAGCGACATTCTCCAGAAGTACTTCTATTATCAGACACTTCAGCCCGCACCAGCAGGTTACGCAGACTATTGGGTTGCCTAAAAGCTATCATGGGAGGCTCGGGAAAAATCTTGGATAGTTTGGAATTCTTTTCAACTGTTTTCCAATGCTCACGAATGACACCGAAGCTGTTTTTGAGAGATGGGTGGTAAGTAAGAACACATGGAGTCCTTTTATTTTTCTTTTTATATTTGTGTTCTAACAGTTTACTCCTTGGGATAGTTTCCGCTTTCTGAAAGCCTTTTTGGATAGTTTTGTGTTTGTAGCCCCTTCTCTTCAAGCGGGTTTCGAGTTGACGTAGTTGTTTTTTAGTTGTTTCTGAGTTGGAACATATTCGCTTGACTCTGAGTGCCTGACTGTACGGGATGCTCTTAGTACAATGAGCAGGATGGCAACTTTTAGGGGACAGATATTGGTGAGTGTCAGTAGGCTTAGAATATAGATCAGTGGATATGATGCCATCTGTGAGCGAGCTGGAGGTATCGAGGAAGGTGATTTTGGATTTAGATTTCTCATGAGTAAATTTGATACTTGGATGTATGTTGTTGGCATGAGTGATGAATGTATCTAAATCCTCGTCACTTTTATTCCATTTCATATCCACATCATCTATAAATCTAAACCAGGAAAGCGGTTTTTCGATGGAAGATTCAAGGAGTTGTTTTTCTAATTTGCCCATAAATATGTTGGCATATGATGGAGCCATTTTGGTGCCCATAGCAGTTCCATTAACTTGCAGATAATGGTCTCCATCAAAAGTGAAGTTGTTGTTTTTGAGTACCAGCGTGAGCATTTTGACCAGGCATTCAGTAGGTGGATATTTCACTGGTCGGGAATTCCAAACTTCTTTACATGCATCAATGCCATCTGCATGTGGAATATTCGTGTAGCGGGAGGTGACGTCCATAGAGACAAGTGTCGTGTCGGAGGGGAGTGGATTTAAGGCCTGCAATTTTCTAAGATAATCGGTAGTATCTTTGATGTGAGATGGTAAGTCCTCAACATGTTGACGAAGATGGAAGTCAACGAATTCCGATATTTTTTCCGTCGGATGACCGTTCGCTGAAACTATAGGTCTTCCTGGGTTATTGGCCTTATGAATTTTAGGTAAAAGATAAAATCTGCCCGGTTTTGGATTTTCTGGTTTCAAATATTCTAGAGTCTTTTCATCGATGAAACCATCGTTGTGCATTTCTACCAAACTATCAGTTATTTCTCTGCTAAAAGATGTTGTAGGATCAGAGTCTAGTTTTTGGTAGAACCTTGCATCGCCAAGTTTTCGTTCAGCCTCTTGAATATAGGCAGATTTATCCATGACAACCACTGCACTGCCTTTGTCTGCAGGTTTAATGACGATATTGTCGTTAGATCGTAAGTTTTTCAGTGCAGTTCGTTCTTCATTGGTAAGATTGTCAAAAGGTTTATTGTTATTTCTTGTATTTCTAATAATGTCCGACTTAAAATTGTCAATAAATGATTCCAAGGTGGCATTTTTGCTCGGTTTAGGGATCCAAGTACTCTTTTTTATAAATTTGTAGTTGTTTTCGTCTTCTGAAATTTCTGAGTCGCTATCCGAGCATCTGTTGTTGTTCTCCTTCGACGCGAAATATTCCTTAATGCGTAGACTTCTGGCAAAATTGTCAAGGTCTTCCGACAATTTAGTTTCATTGACAGGGGCAGGTAAAGGACAGAAATTTAAGCCTCTCGAGAGAAGAGATGTTTCAGCTTCTGTTAACTGGTGTTTGGAAAGATTGACCACAATGTTGGAGGGCGATATATATCATGTTTAAGTTAAATTGCTAGTCTTTCAGTTCTTAAAAAAACTTAAAAATTGTAACTATTAAAATTGTATTTTGACCTTAAAACCTGCAAAAGATTGGATGCCAAATTTTTTAAGTATTAACAGTATTTTATCTAATATTGAAAAAATGATTTTACTAAGAGAGATAGAAACTTCATTTATCTGTACAAACAGATTTAATTCTGATTGGTTACAAATATATATATATTTAAGAATGATTACAAAAGACAAGTCAATTAGCTCACCAGGTTCTCATTTGGTAACAATTGGAAGAAAATATGGAAAGCAGATTGATGCAATCCTAGATTTTGATTTAGCCATTTTCATAAATCTAAAAGACAAAAACTTTTGAAACTTGAGGACTACAAATGATTTACAGATGTCCAGGTGGCATTGGTTGAACAAAGTTCCCATTGAAACCTAGAAAATATTTAAATGTATTTTTATGCCACCGCCGTCACCAGAGGGGGTATTATTTGTTACCCTTGTCCTTCCGTATGTAAATCCCAACTTTAGTTTGCCTCAACAAAATGTTATGAAACTTATACACAATGCTTATTACCACACAACACAGATCACGTTCGAATTTAGGTGTTGTCACTTTTAGCATTCTAGAGTTATGCCCCTTTTACAAATGGAAAAAATTGCTGAATTTTTCGTTTCCGTTCTCTAACTTAAGTTTGCCTCAACCAAATGTTATGAAACTTATACACAATGCTTATTACCACAAACTCATATCAATTTCGAATTTAGGTGGCGTTTCTTTTACTGTTCTTGAGTTATGTCCCTTTATACAAGTGGGGCATCATCTGTGTCCCATGGACACATTCTCCATTTATTTTATAATAAAATAAATATATATGTAGCTTTTTAGTTTCCTTGCTGTTCATTTTTTAGATTCCTTGTTCAAATGAAGGTCTATTATTATGTTTATGATATAAAACTAGACCAACAAAGATATTCTAGGTTATAAGGTGGCATCATTGTCCTATAACACATATATGTAATATAAGTCAAATAATAGGAGAAATTATTATGATTAATTGACTTTGATATTAAAATACATGAATATTGTTTTTTTCCATAAGAGATTATTCCATCTTAAATACATGAATATTGTTTATTTTCCATAATAGATTAGTCCATCTTGAATACATGAATATTGTTAATTTCCATATAACTGATGATGTAATAAAAGGGTACTTAAAGTAGCTCTGTCAGTGTTTAATTGAAAATGACTTGATACCGAGTATTTAAATTATCTGTGAACTATATTCGCTGATAGAATTTGTTAAAATATGAAGTATTTGTACCTAACACACAGATTTGTGTTCACTAGTAAATGAAGTTTGTAATCCACTTGTAAACTATTTAAGTGTCCTTACTGAAGTGAACACTTTAATAAGTTTTTCTCAATGGAGTACATTTGTATATAGTTTTTAGCACTCAACAATAATTACAGGTGTATTTGTAATTTACATCTGTATTTGTAAATAAAATGGCAATAACCTTTCTTAACCAGTTTATGGAATTTGAGGAAACTTTTACATAGGCTTCTTCATTATCAAGATTATCAAGAGAAAACCATCTCAGGTAAAATTTAGATTTTTAATAAATGGACTTATTTTTTTTTCAGTCAACATATAGGTTCAGTCTGTGGTTAAAGGTTTTAAAACTAGAATTATTCAATATTTTTTTTTCAAACCTTAATGGAGTTTTTGCCAAACTTTGAAAGCACAAGAGCACAATGAAGACGTGTTTTCCAGAGCACCAATATTTTTAGATTTTATCGTTATCTGCACTTCACCTACACAGTTTTTAGTGTCCAAAACATTTTCAATTGCATCGTATTTGCACCATTTTATTAACTGAGAGACCAGAAGTTAAACATACTGACTTCTTGGTGTCCCATAGCTGGGAGTGCAATATGAAGATTAGAAGAAGAAGAATCTGCCTAAATAAATATAGCATCCTGAGCAAAATTTAGATAAAAAAAATCTGTTTTTTTTACTTTAATAGTTTTGGTTATCAACATTAAACATATACATTGACATCAAGCAGTCCAATACAACAGAACTATTTCTAATTTTTTTTTAGTAATAATCCCTTTTACCTGGTGTTAAGTGCTTCACTGTGAATCAGAGTGATTAATCATTAATAGTGATTTTGAATGATAATGATCTCATTGAACAGCCTGTCATATAATTTGTGTTAAATACAAGTAGATTTTAAAGTGCTTTACTAACAACCACAACAATCATTTAAAACCAAGGGTTATTTTAACCTAAAATCCTTGTGTGAAGTGTACATGTAATGAAAACCATATACATGTATATTGAAGTTTTGCAGGTCTGTGTGTCTTGCATTTAAATTCAGTATAAATTAAACTTTGTACACACCAACAAGTTTTATCCTCCTCAGATCATATTTACAAGTGTACTGAATTATAAATATTTGTTCTAAAAGTGTAATAAAATTGATAATTATAGCCAGTACCTATATAATCTGTTGAGTGAGAAAGAGGGTTTCAGCAGGCAAAATATTAAAAAAACTAAACTGACAAATATACTTAATTCAGACTCATTGCTTCATTTCATGATGATTTCTGTAGCAATGCTGTTTAACTTTCTACTTTATCTACTAGTCTAATTTAGTGTACATTTTGGAAAATATAGATTATGAAAGAAAGATGTGGGGTAAATGTACATGGGACAACTATGCTGCAAATTGAAATTTGTTTGTTTCTGAAAAGGAAAATAAATTGGAGAAAAAATGTTGAAAGTGGCAAAAGAGGTGACGAAAATAATTGACCCAGTGGAAACCATGCAACCACTGACCAGTGAAAAGCATTAAAACATTTTGAAAACATTTCATATTTCATTTCAGTATCTTTGGCAGTGTTTGCCGTAATCATCATATTGGTGCTTTCTGAGGTCATCTATTATGCCAGGACAGAACTGAAGTTTGACTATGAAGTTGACACACAAATGGATGGGTGAGTCGGATAACAAAAGTAAAGTAATTTCTGATGTTTAATATGACGCTCTTAGTATCTCTAAACATTTGTACAATTTGTTTCATGGCAACCATGATTGAAACTGGAGTGCCATGCAGTAAAATATCATGCTGTAACAAGAACATGTAATCAGTGGTTACTGCTGATTCATTTATTTTTTTCGTGGGTACCAATTTCATGGATTAAGAAAAAATGTATTTTTGTAGATATTTGATTTTGTGGTCTTACCAAAGTGTGCATACAAGCCTATATAAAATTCGTACTTTGTTGAATATTTAAATTTCTGGTTCACCTGTACCCGTGAAAACCACAGAAATTGGTATCCCATGAATAATAATGATACCACAGTAATTGCAAGATGTGCTGTTGGTGGGATCATGGCTATAATTCATACAGTAAATGATTTTTCCAATAGACGACTTTTAAAGTCATCAACATTCCCGTATATTTCCTCCGTCATAATACTTATGTTTTTACGTCATAGTAAGAAGTACTAAGAATCGACTGTTCAATGACGTAATTTACGCTGATTTTCCGCTGGTGAACCAGTGTAACTCATTCATAAAAAACAACTCAAGATACTTGAGATTGGTCTTTTGTAATTTCATTTAAATTTTGGGGGAAATTTTAGAGGATTAATAAGGTCTGTAGTTGCCATACATCCCTTAGACTACATGTATACTTATCACACAAATGACTTTTAATTCTGATAATGTTTGACTGAGTCTTTAATTTTGTTTCAAACCTTCTCACTTTCGTTTTGGTATTAATACAGTTAAACTGCATAGTGCAGACTTCAATATATGTTCTGACTGCCATTTATAAATTTTTCTTATTATTTTTTTTAGAAAATTGAAGATCAATATTGATATAACAGTGGCAATGAGATGTAATGGTAAGTATTCATGGGAAAAAAACCATTGAAAGTTCTAACATGTTTATAGTTCATGTATATACATGTATGTACATATGTTCCTTCCATATAAAATTGTTTTCATCATTTAATAAAATTGAGAATGGAAATGGGGAATGTGTCAAAGAGACAACAACCCGACCATAGAGCAGACAACAGCCGAAGGCCACCAATGGGTCTTCAATGCAGTGAGAAACTCCCGCACCCGGAGGCGTCCTTCAGCTGGTCCCTAAACAAATATGTATACTAATTCAGTGATAATGGATACATACGTATACTAAACTCCAAATTATACACAAGAAACTAAAATTAAAAATGATACAAGACTAACAAAGGCCAGAGGCTCCTGACTTGGGACAGGCGCAAAAATGCGGTGGGGTTAAACATGTTTTTTGAGATCTCAACCCTCCCCTATACCTCTAGCCAATGTAGAAAAACAAACGTACAACAGTACGCACAGTAAAACTCAGTTTAAGAGAAGTCCGAGTCAGATGTCAGAATAGGAAACAAAAGAAAATAAAGAAAATGACAATAATACATGAATAACAACAGACTACTAGCAGTTACTGCCATGCCAGCTCCAGACCTCAATTAAACTGATTGAAAGATTATGTCTTCATCATATGAATATCAGGCACAATCCCTCCTGTTAAGGGTTTAGTATTATACCATCATAGAATATATGAGAAGAACATTACCCGTGTCATGCCAACAACTGGTTTTAGAATAAATATGTTTAATTCCAATGCAAAGACCCTATAAGTGAATCAATATTAAAGCCAAAATATGCAATCTTTAATGACCTGACAACAGTATCACATTTCAAATTATACATTACACATAGAATTTAACCCAGACAATAAATACTGATTGAATAAATTACTCTTTTGAAAATAGTTGATCTGCACTGATTTTGGAACCTGTCGGAGACATTGCGGATATAAACCTTTAATATAAATTTCATAAAAATCTGCCAAGAATTGTGGACATAAGAGTGCTAACAATGCAATTTTCCATATGGTTAATATTTTTAAGGGTCATAACTCTTTTAAAAATAATTAACCAGCTCTGATTTTTGAATTTGTCCAAGATATTGTGAATATAAACCTTTGATATAAATTTGATAAAAAATATGGCAAGAATTGTACATGAGAGAGGGGCTTTCAATGCAATTTGTTTTCTATACAATCAATATTTCCAAGAAGCATAACTCTTTTATAAAAAGTGATCGGCTCTGATTTTCGAACTTTGTCCAAGACATTGCTGATATAAACCTATGTTATAACTTTGATAAAAATCTGGCAAGAATTGTACATGTGAGAGCGCTTACAAGACTAGATGGCCGGACACTGGGTATTTTTATGTTCCCAGAAATGGGTCGCGTGGGGAACAATTAAGATATTTACCATTTGTTTACAGAACTGAATGAAGAAAAAAAAACAGGATCTCAAGCAGTTTTTAACAGTAGACAAAAATGTAAATTGTTTTAATATAAAAGATACTAATGATTTACTGTCTGAAAAGCTAAGTATTCAGAAGTTCTTTTCTTCATGTCTTTATTGATTTACTAGAAAGAAAAACCTTTGCTTTCTTCTGGCTAAAGTTTGTCAGGTTTGCTATTATCACAGAAAACTTATGATAGATTTTAATGTTAGTTTTATTTTCCACAGAAAAATAATATACTAAAATCTAAATGTGGTGAACCAAATAGATTTAAGTTGTTAACATTTTTTTTTCTTTTTATAGCTTTAGGAGCAGATGTTGTCGATTCTACAGGACAAAATTTTGGACATCAAAACTTTGGTAGTTTAGAGATGGACGACACTTATTTTGAACTTTCAACAGAACAGAGACGCTATTTAGATATTATACAAGATGTCAATAAATATTTGAGAGAAGAATATCACGCCATACAAGAACTTATGTGGTTATCAGGTTCCGTTTACACATCATTTAGAAAAGGCATGCCAGAAAGGTGAAGTTCATATAAATCATAATCATAGTACATATAAAATTAAGCAGGTTTGGTATGGTTGCCAATGAGACACCTCTCCACCTGAGACCATATGTCAATGTGTACGGCCTTCAAAATTGAGCTAAACCCATACTGCAAAGCACAGTCCAGGCAATTACTGAAGACTGTAATATTACTTTTTTATATAATATTACAGGTAAAAGTAATATTACAAAAAAGAGTAATATAATTCTTATGTTACTAAAAACTGTAATATTGTTATCTTACTGAAATGTGTAATATAGTCTCTATATTACTGAAAACAGTAATATTACTAGAAAATGCCTATATTACATAGAACTGTAACATACGGCTAAAAATCACTAATGCTGCCTTTAACTCGAGGCTGGAGACAGCATGACGTAGTTTTAGTATCAAATTTCATGGTAAATAAAAGATGGATCAAAATCAGTTTCATCACTTCTGCACAATCAGATGGAGACGCCAGAGCAACCAAATATGGAGATGGAAAACGCTACCAGTACTGAGTAAGTTGAAACATTTTATCATATTGTGAAGCTAATAGAATTTTTAAGTAAATAAAAGTATTTTATTCTGATAGTGTAATGACTTGTGACATTTTTAGACATGGTGCAATTGCACCGTGATGTTTATCTTGTTAGCGGTATGCAGTTAAAAGGGGGCACATAACGTATATCCACGTGGTTATCATGGGGAACAACTCATGTGTGTCTTATAATATTTCGCGGTAAAAATGGTTTTTAGTGCACAAGTAGTTTGTACATATTGAAAAACATTGTTTGATTGTTATGAAAATAAAATAATTAAAAGGAAATTGTTTTTCACGGAAGGGGGCTGAGAACTTCAGAACATCAAAGGAATCATTGATTTAACTTGTATTACTAATTTGCGGTAAAAATGTTTGTTACTGCAAATGTAGTTTGTACATAATGAAGAACATTAATTGTTTAATTGTCATGAAAATAAAAGACTAAAAAGGTAATTGTTTTTAAAAAGATAGTTGTTTTCACGCAAGAGCTGAGAAATTCAGAAACATCAAAGGGGTCACCGTATTTAAATTATAATAATTCCCGGTAAAAATTTATGTAACTGCACATGTAGTTTGAAAATAGTCATTGTAATGAAAATAAAAGATTACAATATGAATAGTGTTCATGCGAGATCTGAGAAATTAAGAAACATCAAAGGAGTTGCCGCATTTTAACATAAGCTTGTCAAATCAATGTGTTATTATGAGTTTATTATTGTTCATTAACTAACATTCTTTCACGTTTGTAAAAATAGGAAAATCGGAAAGATTGATTACGCAATCATAATTATGATGTTATAAAAATTCAAATACAAAATTGTTTTAGGGCTTCATGAGTGTTAAACTTTTTTCTTTTTATTTTCTAAATCCGATTTTCGGAGTTTGTGTTAGCATAGATGTATGGGTTTATACATCTATGGGGTTATTAAGCCGATCTTTTTCTTTTCTTTTGGCCATTGATTGATATTAGAGAATACAAAACTATTTTTGACCGAAGAAAATTTTAAAACAAATTGTAGTGGGAGCGAAAATCGTCTTTTTAATGGACAATATTTTAAGGACGGGATTTTGAAGTTTCCGGAATCGGAAAATCATAGTAAACCAATATGTTTTGTGCAAAGATGTTTTTGAATTAATGAAACGTATATCACTAAAATATACGTCCTTGCTGGGAGGAAGTGAAATCAAACATATAGCGGTTGAATATTAACATGATTAAGTTTTCTTTTCATTTTAACTTTATTCACGTTAGGGGACGACCATTTGATATTCTGGGGAGGAGGATTTTAAAAATTCATATGTCATTGCAGTGACTAAAAAAAATAACAAGCCTTTGGCAGATTAAATAAAAAATATAAATAAATGAAAGTACGTGTGGTAAAGCAAATAAATAATTCAATTATTAAATCTAGGATTTCGATAGTTATTGAAAAAGTCCCCTATATCCAAATTTATATATGATTTAAAGAAAATAATTTATAGAATCAAATGTCAAAATTAGAAAACATATAAGTCACGAAATTTTATTGAAATTAAAAACCACGTGTGTTCCAAAATTCATATAACAATGGCTTGCCCCGAGTACGCGTTTACCTTCGATATCCTTCCAAAAAAACCTGGCACAACTCGATAAATTTTTTTTACGAAGAAGAATTATTACAGAAATAGTCATGTACAAGTTTTTTAAATCAGAATATGTTGATGTAAGGTTCTGACAGACAATTGATATAGATTTTTTTTCATTGGTTAAGACTGAAAGCTGAATTCGATATTAATTTTTTCATTGGTCTAGGCAGACATCTATTTATAAAAACAACCAATGAAAACACGCTGATCGCGCTAACTAAAAATAGCCTATGTTGTTTATTTACAACTCGAGATTTACAATGTTTAAAAATTTATATGAACGAACTGGAACTATTATACTAATATATTATTTATGATATATTAATTTAACCTTCGACACGTTTTCTTGCAGTTGGGGAACAATTTAAGCACCGGCAATTCGGCTATTTTCGTTTTTATTTTCAACACTAATTTTTGACTACTTAATAATAACTTTTCGTAAACAATAATTATTTTTTGCATTTTCAATTTTTTAATATCAAATCCAGCAATTTTTACGGTATTCTATATTCTGTCTACATTTGAAAATGCCTGTACCAAGTCAGGAATATGACAGTTGTTGTCCATTCGTTTGATGTGTTTTGTCATTTGATTTTGCTATGTGATTAGGGACTTTCCGATTGAATTTTCCTCGGAGTTCAGTATTTTTGTGATTTTACTTTTTACCTTTTCATGTACCGACGGCTCAATCACGTGACTCGATAAGCTGTCATTCACAACAAGAAATCAATAATCCGCTACCGGGACAATGAAATCTCAACAGATCGATCAGTTTCTTGAATGAACATTACCAGATCAATACTAGTAAAATTAGCTCGGAAATATTTCTGCAGCGCTGCGGAAAGACCTAATTGTTCTTCTAATGTTGTTTTTTTCTTCCAATATTTTTTTGATATGAAATGCCCTCGTTTCTATTGAAGTGATCAATGATGGATTTAAAGGGGGCACAAAATCATGAATGACCTAGTTTTATTGCTATAGAATCTGCTTATCTAGAAAGGAAATATTAATCACAGCTTGATTTTACTTCTTAACTGACCGTTAATTAATCCCAGCTTCAAGTTGCCTGATTACATGACAACTTATCGGTGGACGTGTAAATATTGACATGTTTATTGGAATAGTAAATATATTTTGATTGGTTTTTGATACAAGTCAATATCACAGATTAAGATCGATTTACAGGTCACTGGTGAACTCTTCTGATCATGAAAAAAACTACTATCTAAAATCTGTTTTTAAAACCAGAGACATATGTGTATTTTATTTTCCCTGTTAAAATTACCATGTACATGTATGAGGCTATGATTGGGTCACCATTCATGAGGATATGTATGGGATTTTCAAAAAAGAGAATAATGGGACCAAACAATATAAATAACAGAATAAAGCAATGAGGAAATATAAAGAATAGATTGATTTATTGATTGTTGGTTGCTTAACGTCCAGTGGCAAATATTTCATGCATGTTGGACAAATATGAAAGATACCAATTGACAGAAGAAAAAAGAAATAGAGTGAAATGGTAAAAAAAAATAAAAGATATAGAACTATAGGAACGATGACCTGACACACTATTACCATCCACACTCGCATATATATATATACATCTCTAAACATGCTAAATAAATGTTGAATTTTTGGTCTCACTGTCCCAGCCTCCCACCCTAACCCCAAAGCTTTTCATTTGTTTCTCAGATCAGAGACGTACATATATGTTCTGTTTGGACAGTCAAGTTTCTTAATTGAACTGTTTTATAAAATCTTTTCTGATTGAGTCTTAATTGTTACATGGTTTTGCTCATTATTGAAGCCATACTATGACCATAGTTGATAACATCATAATATTGAGGTCTGGCATGAAGTATTTTCCTTGGCAATTCTTTAGATATCACATCATTATGATTAGTGAGTAATGACACATTTCATAAATAGTTTGTGTCAATTAGCAATCCTGTTTCACTTAAATGAAAAAAAATTATTCGAAATTCAAAGATTTAAACCTTCTGAAGGTAACAACAGAATTATTTATTTACAGTAAGAATTACTTCTGATATTTTTATAATAAATTTTAATAAATAACCAGAACTAAAACCCGCGTAATATATGTTTTAAAGATGCAGACTGCTTGTTGTTAAGACTATTAAATCTTTACTATGTTATATAAATACAAAGATAACTTGTATGAGTGTTATTGAGTACATTGTACCAATGAGACAAATCTGCATTCAAGACACAATGTAGTATCTATTGAATCTATAACAAATGTATATTACAGATATGTGTAATATAAAGTCCCCTTATCTCAATAATATTACAGATATGTGTAATATAAAGTCCCCTTATCTCAATAATATTACAGATATGTGTAATATAAAGTCCCCTAATCTCAATAATATTACAGATATGTGTAATATAAAGTCTCCTTATACCAATAATATTACAGATATGTGTAATATAAAGTCCCCTTACCTCAATAGTATTACAGAAATATGTAATATAAAATTATTTTAAAACATTCAATAATATTTCAGAAATCTGTAATATTAAATCATCGTAGATCAGTAATATTACAGAAATAATGTGTAATACAGTAGCAGATCCAAATAAAATGTTATAAGGGGACTGCTCCAGTCATGCTTCAACTATTTCTTATATATAATCAACCAAATTCCCCCGACCAAAAATGAGGGGGTCTGAGACTCCCTGGATCCGCATATGATGCTTATGAAAACAAAACTTTAGTTTATATTTATACTTTGAAAAAAAGGAATTGTTTATTACAGACATTTCAAATAGACAGTTCAAGAAGAGTATTTCCATTTATAGGATAAAATGGACATAAACATTGAAACAATATACAATAATGGCCCGCTGAAGAGTTATAGCCCAAAGGTTATAACCCTTACTCGGGTTGACTATTTTGGATATTCACTGACTCAATGGGTCATAATTGTTTTATTATACCGAACAAGCAAATTACAATAAAAAGTAAAACATTGTAACAGATTGTCAAAACACTTACGTTAGAAAACTATTTTGTGTCTATTGACATTTCGCATATGCACAACAAAGCAACTCTTTCTGTAAAAAATAGATGGCCCTGAAAAGGGCCATTTTCAAGAGATATCATCAACACTAAATGACTTTTCAAGTCTTGTTTGATCTTTTTCTTTGTCACTTGATGTACTTTTAACCTGGCCGTTTTCGTATTAGCCAATCAAATAATCATTTTATAATGTAAGGTATAATAATACTAAATAAATCTTAGAAACATAAGCAATGAGTTGCCTAATGCACAAAAATACTGTCTGGTTGTAATTTTTATAAAATTAAAAAAATATATGCTTATATATATAAAAAAAAAGAAGATGAGGCATGATTGCCAATGAGACACTTACTCTTCGTAAGAGACAAAAGGACACAGAAATTAACAAATATAGATCACAGTACATGCTTCAACATGAGCAAAGCCAGCTTGTCAGTTATATAGACTTTCATTTTAAACAGAAATAAAGAAAAAAACTATCTGGCCTGCATAGAAAATATTTTAACAGCTATGTATTCAGTAGTTGGGATGGGCCACTGAAATAGTTCTCTATATCTACTTTGTTAGAAATAATAAGGTTGAGAAATTTATACTTTATAGTGCAGATGGAAGAATGCCATCAGATTTGAGGGAATCCCAAGTTTCACAACTGATTAGCTTCACAGTTTGAAGTCCTTGTAACTTATATATCACTCTTCCCAATAAACTGACCACAGATGTTACACACAGATTATCTGATAAGAAAGTCAACATTTTGGCATTTTCTGTCTTTACTTGAAATATATATACATCTTCTACCTGTAACAATATCTATGTATATCAATATTCTTCATAAGATTTGACCAAAAAGTCAGTGTTTTTTTGTCGAGCCTGCGACTTTTGTCGCAGAAAGCTCGACATAGGGATAGCGATCCGGCGGCGGCAACGGCGGCTACGGCGGCGGCGGCGGCGTTAGCTAACTTCTTAAAAGCTTTATATTTTAGAAGATGGAAGACCTGGATGCTTCATACTTTGTATATGGATGCCTCATGTTACGAAGTTTCCGTCAGTCACATGTCCTATGTCCTTGACCTCATTTTCATGGTTCAGTGACTACTTGAAAAAAAAGTTCAGATTTTTTGTAATGTTAAATTCTCTCTTATTATAAGTAATAGGATAACTATATTTGGTATGTGCGTACCTTGCAAGGTCCTCATGCCTGTCAGACAGTTTTCACTTGACCTCGACCTCATTTCATGGATCAGTGAACAAGGTTAAGTTTTCGTGGTCAAGTCCATATCTCAGATACTATAAGCAATAGGTCTAGTATATTCGGTGTATGGAAGGACTGTAAGGTGTACATGTCCAACTGGCAGGTGTCATCTGACCTTGACCTCATTTTCATGGTTCAGTGGTTATAGTTAAGTTTTTGTGTTTTGGTCTGTTTTTCTTATACTGTATGCAATAGGTCTACTATATTTGGCGTATGGAATGATTGTAAGGTGTACATGTCTAGCTGGCAGGTGTCATCTGACCTTGACCTCATTTTCATGGTTCAGTGGTCAAAGTTAAGTTTTTGAGTTTTGGTCTTTCTTTCTAATACTGCATGCAATAGGTCAGCTATATTTGGTGTATGGAATGATTGTAAGGTGTACATGTCTAGCTGGCAGGTGTCATCTTACCTTGACCTCATTTTCATGGTTCAGTGGTCAAAGTTAAGTTTTTGAGTTTTGGTCTTTTTTTCTAATACTATATGCAATAGTTCAACTATATTTGGTGTATGGAAATATTTTATGATCTATATGTCAGTCACGCAGGTTTTATTTGACCTTGACCTCATTTTCAAGGTTCATTGCTCAGTGTTAAGTTTTTGTGTTTTCGTCTGTTTTTCTTAAACTATAAGCAATAGGTCAACTATATTTGTTGTATGGAAGAATTGTTAGCTGTACATGCCTGCCTAGCATGGTTCATCTGACCTTGACCTCATTTTCATGGTTCATTGGTCAATGTTTAGTTTACTTGGTTAATGTTAAGTTTATGTGACAGTTGTAATAAAGCTTTATATTTAGGACTATCAACATAATATCAATGATTAGTAAAGAAGGCGAGACATTTCAGCGTGTGCACTCTTGTTTTAATTATCAGGGTTCAGATAAATATTAAGGAATATACTATAAAGTTATGAATATTTTTGATTAATTTTGCATGTATTAAAATTTAGAATAGATTGATAATCTGTTGTCATTTTGAAGATTCATTTTTTAATAATTTTCTCTAGAAATGAATATTCTTTGTAATTTTCACTTTTATTTTGATAAAATGTCATTTAATGATAAAAAGAAATTTCCTAAATTCTTAACAGAATATTCATGAGGCAAAGACAATTTGGAATAAGAACCCTCCTTTTTATATTCCCGTTTATGGGAGGTATTATGGTATACCGTTGCCCACCTGTCTGTTTGTCCGTCCGTCCTCTGTTAATGTGTCGATTATTAACTTAAAAACGCTTTAACCAATTTGCATCAAACTTTGGTGAATTGTGTATATCTATCGATGTGAGCTCCATTTCTTATTTATAAATTTTATATTTCATATTTTCGAATTTATAATGGGGTTCTATTCATTAAAAAAAATGGGGGAGTTTCATATTTTCGGACATGAACTCTCAGATACCTGATGAGAATAGGCCAAAGTCTACATGACCGAAACATAGACCAGATCTGGATTTATAGTCTTAAAATACACACACAATAATTATACTACAAGCATGCAAGTGGGAAATTCTAAAAAAAAAAATAAGATAAATACTGAAAAATATATTCCATAACAAGAAATAGTTATCCTAACACTGAATATACCAGCTTAAAATTAATCTAAATATATGCACTAATTACGAAGGATTATAATATGATACACTGGATTGGTCCTGGACCTAATTGATTTTAATATAATTACATCGACATGTTTTATAAGAACATTAAATTTGCTAAATGAGCAAATTTAAAATTTAAATTATCATAGCATTTCCAAATTATCTGCAGAAATCCTATTTTTATCAGTATTCAAAGAAGAAATGAAATTTATATATTTTCTAATTTAATTATGGATTAAAACATTGCAAAAATGTGAAAAAAATAGAAACCACCTTGTCTAAGAGAATATTTTGTAGATAAGATTATATAACGTATTTAGTGTATGTGAGAGAAGCACTTAACCTACTCATGTAATTGCTTGTATAAACAATCAATTATGAATATTAGGAAAAATCCTGGCTGTAAATTTAGATTAAAATATGTCAAAAGGTCAGGGTTTTTAACTTGCATCATTTTTATCATCAGAGGATGTCAGGAGTTTTGGGATGTGGTTAAAACCAAAGTTGTAAATTAATCCTCACATGTGATATTTACACTGAGCTATCAACTGTTGATGCTATATGAATTCCATAGTTTGACATTAGCACTGATTAACTTTAACAAACTTTTGAAAAAGGAATTTCCAATTTGTCAGCAACTTTTAAGCGGGAATGACAAATTATCTTTTATCAAAGATATATATATGTATTCCTCTTTTTTGTTGTTAATAAATGTTGTTTTTTTTTGTATACAAAATGCTTATCAAAGGTACACTATAAGAAAAGGGTGGGGTACATCATATCTCAGTTACTCAGGCATGTGACTGCAAAAAAGAAGAACACATTTGTACATGATGCATTTCTATGTCAAGTAAAAATAAAAAAGAAGATGTGGTATGATTGCCAATAAGACAACTCTCCGCAAGAGACCAAAATGACACAGAAATTAACAACTATAGGTCACTGTACGGCCTTCAACAATGAGCAAAGCCCATACCACATAGTTATCTGTAAAAGGCCCCGAAATGACAATGTAAAACAATTCATACAAGGAAACAAACGGCCTTATTTATATAAAAAAATGAACGCAAAACAAATGTGTATCACATTATAAACAAACAACAACCACTGAATTACAGGCTCCTGACTTGGGACAGGCACATACGCATGATACATACATAATGTGGCGGTGTTAAACATGTTAGCGGGATTCCAACCCTCCCACTAACCTGGGACAGTGGTATAACAGTACAACATAAGAACACAACTTGAGAACTTTCTCTTAATACAATAAGAAGAAACAATTATACCCATCATTCTCCAAAGTCTTAAAGTTATTTTTTTTCATCTGATTCATTATCTATTTATCCTTGTTATTTCCATGATTCAATGGTCATTATGATCACCAAATGGACTCAATATATTCTCTAAGAAGATTTTTACCAACGGTGAAAGGAGGTTTAGTAACCGCTCGACTGTGACTGTTATCCCCCGCCCCTCATTCCAGTTCCCTCCAACATTTGGTAATTCCATCTATCAATCAGAAAGTGTCAGCAGTTTTTGGATCTGCAGGGCATCTACTTTATGTCTGCCAATAGTTTGAAATTTAACCACCCATTGTACAAGGAAAATCTACAGATAGAATTGTTTTAGGTTTGCTTTAGAGCAAATATGTATACAGTGACGCAGAACAGTATTGGGGCTTGAATGCTGGATACTATCCATGCATGTCTATGTCCACACTTGTTATGAATAATTCAGAAACAGTTAAGGAGGTTCCCTACTCAGTTTCAAAATAACAAGCTTTTCATAACACTAGTATATATTATAAGGAGATTAATAAAGGAACCAAAAGAACAATTTTTAAGCCAGGGAAATTATGTTGGGAAAATGTTCTCTCTTGATTTTTCATAGCTTTATCATTGACAAGTTTAAGTTCTCAAAAACTAATATAAAATAACAAAGATTTATAAGACTTTTACAGATGGCTTATAATTACACATGTTAAAGATTTTTAAAGTGCAAAATGGGGGTCATTGGGCAAAATTTTGTAAGGCAGTCATATGGATAAAACCAGAGGATTTTGAAAATCTGACAAAAATTCCAGAACATTCTTAATTTAGATTGGAATCCAATTTCTTAACCAAAAAGCCTGAACTCAGAACCAATATAATATAAAATACCCATTTTAAGCACACTGTGAGTGTATTTCATGTTTAAAGAAAGCATTATAACAAGTACAGGACAGAGACAGATAATATTATTCTTCATCCTTTCTTTTCAAACAAAACAACATTTATGTTTCCAGTGAAGTAGTGCTTTCCAGACACCTGAAGATACTTGAAACATCCTGCAGAATATGTGGTAGTAAAAAATTGCACAAATCATCAAGAACAAAAGACGAGTTTGTTACTGAGTTTAAAGAAATGTTTAATATTGATATCATCTTAGATGTACCAGAAATTCACCCCAATGCCTTGTGTAGAACTCATGAACAGTTATTATTGAAATACAGAGAACAAAAAAAGACCCAAAACATGCACACGTTTAAGACCAGCATCCAAGTAGTAGATTTCAACCCACATACTGACTGTTGTAAAATATGCAATGTTACCCGTGGAAGAAAAAGGAAAAGGACAGGAGTGAAAAACTCTCGTATTATACCTGTAGTATCCTTGAATCAGCCTCAATGCGAAATAGAAACCACTGATTTAGATGAACACTATAATATTTCACCAAGTGATGTCAATGACTATTCTGATTATCTAGTTGATGAGACTTCCGAACCTTCACCTGCTGAAAGGAATTTTGAATTTGAAACCAATTTGTATGAAAAAAAGGAACAAGAGACTCATGTAAAAGATAAATGTAATGTTGATGATTTATTGAGCAATATTGAAAATTTAACAGAAACAAGTAGAAAGTACTTCCTTAGTGAGCTCATTTGTACACTGTCAAATGAGGAAGTATCTGAACTTGCATTTATTATTGGGAGACAGCAGCAGCAAATTTTTACAGATGATATAGAAAATATTTCACAGCAATATACAAGCCATTCATTCTTGACAGAGTTAAAAGCTGAAAAATGGCTGTCAGAAAGAAACAGTGCTTTGATTCAATTCATTTCTGGGATCACAAAATTCTCAATATCAGATGCAGCTGAAAATATGAAAATAGCTGTTTGTCGAATAGTTGAGCAAGTTTATGCATTACGATACCAGAAACTTGTTGCACCAATATCATTTCTTCTATCACTTAATATCTATTCTAAAACAAGTAGCAGAGCTGTGGTTGACTTAGTCAGTAAAACAAGCCCAAGCGGAACTTACAATACACTGCAGAAGTGGATTTCAAAATCTGGAACATCTGCTCCACCATGTCCACCAGGTACAGTTATGGCTGCCTTTGATAATGAGCAAGTTGTTGCATATAAACGGGGTATAGCTCCTAATCAAAAGTCCAAGTGCTCAATTATTACCACTGTGCTGTATGCATCTATGTCATCTAAGAATACTATTCCCATGTTCATTCAAGAAATAGATATATTGAAGCCTAATAACTGGTTCACTCTGAATTTTTTTGAAGAACGTCTCAAAAGCATTAGGGCAAAACAGCATGAAGATGGAAATCAATTGGAGGAACATGTTATGAGGGACAAAGAGACATTTGTACAAGGTATCACTGAAATAAGGGAACAGACCTGCAAAGAATATGAACAGCTAGAAAAGCTGCATTTTGAACAACTGCACCATTTCATTCAGAATGCAATTGATGCTGTAAAATATGAACATAAAATGAATGAGGAAGAGGATTCTTATCTTGATGAAATTGACAAAAGAACACATGAAGCAGAGAGAAGGAAAGATATTTTAGTTTGTACATTATGCAATGCAGAGAATGGCAAGAACAAGATAGTATGTGATAATTGTAAGAGGAGAGAAGGACTTAAAGAAGCAAGAATCAAGAAGAAAGATACTGACACATGTGGAACCAACAAAAAAACTATGTCAAAAACTGAAGAAATAAAGATCAGCAAAACAGATGATAACCAAGATTCAAAATATGTCCGATACCAACATGTTCCATCCAATCATAAGGGGCCAACATCTACAACTTTAGGCATGCCAGCATTTGTCAACCCTAACAGCAATGAAACTGTGTCTTTAGTTCTAAGGCATATTGGAATCAATATGGGAATAAAAAGATATGGGGGTAAAGATCGTAGTTGGACCTTTGTCTGTTGTGATGGTAGACCACACAGTCTTTACCAAAAAATCCTCGAAGAATCTGTAATGTGTAACCATTGTAACCAGACATTTTCAACAAGGAACACCTATAAAGAGCACCACAGATTAAAACATCAACCTTTACGTCCTTTTTGTTGTAGGGAATTCGACTGGCTATACATGCGTATTGGAGGTGGTCACTTTGAAATGAATGCTATGAAAGCATTCTTTGAACTAAACTGGACACCCTTTTTAGAAAAATTATGTGAGCTCATGGGGTTTAAAACAGAAAATGCAAAACATTTTGCAAAAACTTGCAAAGACCATCATGTAGCTTGGCAACTTCTTCTTACTTTCCACACTTCCTCTCTGAAGGAGATGGTGATACCATTTATCAGAAGCTTGAAAGAAACGAACCAAGAAGCCACTGTAGAAAATTACTTCCGCTTTTATAAAGAATTTTTGGCACACAACTCTAACCATGCATTCCTTCATTTGCAAATATGCAGATTTTCCCAAGCTATTATTAACTTCAGAATGGGTATGAGACGTAACAATGCTGAACTTGTAAAAAGCGCAAAATATCATCTGAAAGAATTATTCTATGGACGCTTTCATCCACACTATCAAAACATTGAACTTTTTGACTGTATTCAGTATAAATTCATGCCTGATGAAGTAAAGAAAGTTTGGGATGATACCAATTCTTTCACAGTGAGTGGAGATCCATCAAAAGGGCAGGACCTTGATTTTGTTTTGGAGGAAAAGAACAAAGCAATTAAACAATATCTACCAAGTAGAACTGTGCCATCAGATGAAACTTGGAAATCAATTTGTTGTAACATTACTTTCTTTGAGTCTTTGCAAGATAAATTAACAGACATCCTTGGTTTATCAAAACAGTCAGAATATGGAACAAAATTAATTGATATCAACAATGCCATCACCTCCTACCGCCCAGTTTTAAGGCAACATCTGTCTACAATGAATGACGATCACACTTCTGTTTGTGGAAAGAAACTTCATTCAGAACTAAACACCTTTCTGGAACAGTCAACCCAGAGAAGGCAAGAGAAGATAAGTTCTTGTATTCTTGGTATCCCAACATATAAACCAACAGGTGGGCCAGTCTTTATCACACCAGATGAGGAAAAAAAATATGAGAAGAAAATGACAAAGGCTGAATTAAAAGACTCAATCAAAACAATGATTGGAAAGCTTTTTCGTAATGTTGAACTTCAGACTCATTATTCTGCAGTTTTAGACAGTCTGAATGATAGTACACAAACAAATAAGGATACCTATCTCAATCTTTACTTCGAATTACAAGATGTAACTGACAATATTCAAACTGAAATTGATAGCTTTGAAAATGAATGATATAAATTATAAACCAGCTAATACACATGGTTACTAGTAATTTGCATATATATTTAGATTAAGGTCTTTTGCTGGGCATATTGTTGTTCTTGTCAGATTTTCTGAATCTTCTGGTTTTATTCATTTGATATTAAACATAAATTATGTTCCCACTATTAGCATCCAGTTTTCTGTTCATAAATCTATTGCATGCAGAATAATAAGTCATTTGTTTAAATCTTAAAAAAAAATGTTGGTTTTTTCTTTTAATAAAATTTCTTTATTGATAAAACTAAAAAAATCCAAGAGGGAATACTTTTCCGACCGTATTGTAAAGTCTTTGTCTTTAGAAACAAGCTCATAGTTCTGTAGTTTTGTTTCATTCTTTATGGTCCTTTAATAATCTACTTTCAATATTAACTTATTCACAAAATAAGTGTAATTTAAGCTTGTTATTTTGAATTTCAGAGCGGCTAACATCCTTAATAAAAAAATCATATTATTACGTATTTGAGAGCATTTAAACTCAAAGAATTTATATCGTTGAAATTTACTAGTTAATCTACTTATTTCTCAGTTAATATATTTGTTTGAGAACATATGCCTCTAAAACAGTTTATACCTAATTATAAATAAAAGTAATAATCTATGAATTTCATATTTATGTCTTCTTTGTTTTATGTTTTTATTTTTACTAAATATTACCAAACAAAAAAAAATCATTCTCTCAGATGTAATTTTATATCATTTTTACAAACTGTTGAATGTTAAAAAGGTGCAAATGTAAGAATTATCAGGCATGCTAAACTAGCAAATCTAATTGGGACAACCACATATGAAGATGAATCAATAAAAGAACCAAGCACATGTTTAAAGAATTGTAATGATACTTAATGTAAACAAACTTGCAAAAGCTAATTAGTAGCAATGTCAAAATAATAGGATCAAAAGCATCCATAACATTAAATAAGCCAGTTTCAAAGATAAATTTCTTATCTAAAACTACTTCTACACACTCATTGACATTGATCATAAATTACTGATAAACTTGTCAGCCTCTAATTAAGTTAAGCCATATATATATTACATGGATAATATTTCAGACTTCAGATATTTTTATCTTCACTTACAAATTTCAATTAGATTGTTGCAAATATATAAGATTAATTTAAATTCCATCTCAAATAAAACACATTAATTTCAAAACAGATACAATTTTGTCATCTTTTAAACCCCCCTTTTTTATTCTTTTATGTGTAGCTGATTTGTGATCATGTTTCATTGTATGATGTGGTATCTAGCAGCATGGGGTTAATTTAAGTGACATGTTAATTTGTAGTTATGAGGTTTACTGATAAAAAAAACTGATAAGGTGCCAGGATTGACTGGCTTATTTGTTAGGAGTGCTTTGTTGATAAATAAAGATCATCTGTTTCAACCCTGGTTTAAACATAACAAATTGAAATACCTGATATATTAATGCTAGATGCAATCTGCAACCTTGGGATATATTTAATTGAAATTTCTTGCCCTCATCATATATAATGAAGCTTCAACTTTTTTTAAAATCTTGGGTTGGAGACAAACTGGAAATTATCATCAGTTGTTAAATAATTTACAAACATATAATTCATTTCCATTTTTGTTATTTTTATGTTTACCATTATCTAGCAAGTGACACAGTTTTACATATTTGTTGTTTTTTCCATTCATTTTATTAACTTGTTTATTTTATATTGACCTCAAACAATTCTGTCATGTTAGATATGAACAGCTTTAATGAACTGTTACCTTAGAAAAATCTTGCAAATTTTTTCCAAAACTTGAGACACAATCTTTTTCAACTCCTCATGATAAAGTTCTGGACAAAATGCATAAAATATGTATATCATGCTATAACAACACATTTATTAATAAATATCTAGATAAAGAAAAATGCTTATAATTTTACTATGCCAGTCACACTTTTTGTCGCTACAAGACTCATCAGAGAGGCTTCAAATTAAAACAATTGTATACGTAAGGACAAATAGTGTACAACATTGAAAAGCTGCTTGAGGACCAAAATGCCCAAAAGGGTTTCTCCATACAGCTAAGGTAATCAGTTCCCTAGGTAGACAAATTCTTAGTATTTATATAACTGATTAATCTTTTTTGGGGGGTATTTGTTAGAATCTTGAAAAGGATTTACATCTTTTTTATTTTTCAATAGGGAAAACAATGATAACAGCATATCAACACCTAAGCTGATGCCAGGACAAAATAAGGAATATAGAACTCCAGATGAGGCATTTAATGCCTTAAGGTCCAATGAGAGAAGAATTAAATCCATGGCTATCAAGCAGATAGTTAAGAACATCAGAAAGTTAGCTGATCTGCAAACAATAGATCTCTCCCTTATATTTTGTGTAAGGGATGAGGTGCAGAAGAGGCAACTAATAAAATATTGTGGCCATGGAGAATTTCTCCACAGACTAAAAAATGTTGAGCCTGTGCTTAAACAGGAGGAATTCGTCAAATCAACAAGTTATGAGGAATTCCTTCCAAAAGTACAGGCTCAACCTATAAAGTTTGTGACACCATCCAAATTGTCATGTGGGCCTGGTGTGTCAAAAAACTTGGCACACCAACAGAAACAACAACTGGAGGATACTGAAGTCATTCCAGTTGAAAATGAAACGTCATTTACATTAGGTAAATAGAGAATTTATATGTTTTAAAAAAATCAACTTTAATTTCATTATGATTTAAGTTAATGATTTTGGAATTTTCAGAAATGATTGCATCAAAATTTTAAAATAATAAAAAAGGATAACAAGCTAAGGAACCGAGGTCAAAATGTGATTTTTATCTCATAGACAGTGTGTGATAGCACCACATGATTTATTGGTCAACATAATGCCCCTTATCAGATTTTATTAAAATCAAGTGAACTACCTATTCTAGCAAAATATTTCACTTTAATTGAAAAATTTGATAATAGATGTTTTCATCCTTACTGACTGTGTGTATATTATAAAATCATTTTATTTCACAGAAATAAATTCTCCTAAACAAAAGCAGAAGAAAAAGAAAAGCCAACCTGCAAAAAGAAAACTGATAAATGGTAAATGTAATTACTACTTTCCACATCAAAGTTGTCGTATATTTTTGAAAATGATTAAAAAAAATAGTTAAGGCATCCATATTTATAAAAAAAAACAGAAAAGAGGATGAAGTATAAATTCCAACAAGACAACTTTCCACCTAATGACGAGGACAGTAATTTAAATAGCTATCGGATAATGTATAGAAACAAGAATGAAAACAGGTACTTTCAAAAGTAAAAGAAAAAGAAAAACTGCCCAAGGACACCACTGAGACTCCACTGCAGAGGCCAGATAGAGATGGCCAAGAAACATGCATGTATACTAGTTCAGGAAAATGATCATCACCTTAGCATTGCTTACATATAAATCAAAATTTAAAAAAAAAATCTACAAGACTAACAAAGGCCACATTCTAAAGTTCCTGAGTTAGTGCAGGCACAACTATATGCATGACTTTAACCATTAAGTTAAACAAAAAAAAAAACGAAAGAAGAGGCAAAACTTAATCTTAAAAAATGTAGGCAACAGAACAAATACCTAGGATGGAAAAGTGTCTCATTTGCTTGTTTTTTTTAGAATCAGGAGAAAGGGATGACAATGAGGATGATGAAATTGGGGAAACAATTAACATGATTAGTGAGACCAATGAACCTGAGGTTTGTTCTAATTTTCATATAATTTCCCAAACAGCTTCTTTTTCAAAGTTCTATTGATTTCGCTCAACTAATTTAGTCGTCAGCATTATCAAATCAGTTTGTGTGTAAACCTTGACCAAAAACTTAAATTATGAATTTATTATTCTGTATGATTTATGTTATCTTGTTATGTAGAATTTAGTAGGATAGTGAATTGAGTGTGAGAAGTGTTTATACTAATTAAACATACCTCTTGAAATAAAGATTATTATTATTATCATAGTATCCATTTAAATTCTGTGTTTGAAATAAAAATGCTTTGATGGTTAACATTATATTTTTTGTTTGATAGCTTATACAACACATAGAGCCTTCCACTTCTAAGCAGAAAAGAAAGAAAGGCAAAACTCAACAGAAAAAACAGGCTGCAAAACCTAAATTGATCTATGGTAACTTAATTATCAAATACATTCATTTTTATCATAAAATTTTAAGCTTAATTTATTAAGTAGTACATTTGTAATGCAGTATTTTCTACAATATATCTCTGTACATTAACCTCAGTTTCAGGTATAGAGATGTGATCTTTTTCTGTGACAAGTACTTATGACCATCCACAAGAACTTGCAGTCATCCGATGATCAGTACTTCAGTACTTTGATTTCATATTGTTAACATGGATATGTATAATGGCTTTTTGGGAAATTTATACATTTTTTATGGTTAAATTTTTTGACTGATAAAGTGTGATTAATTGTTTTACCAAACAGAAACCTACTAATGGAAGACAAATTTTTTTTATACTAATTTTTCTTTTGAAATTCAGCCCTTTGCAAACAAATAGTAAACTTATCATCTTAATTTATGTTTCTAATCAAGAAGTGCATATTACAGATATTGACCCACCTTTTTTCAAGAATAATACATTTCTTTTTATTCTGTACTATTTTCATTTTTTTTAGATTCAAAAGAAATGAATGAAATAGAGAAGGATGTCACTGAGGAAGTGAATACTGATGTTAGTGAACCTGTGGTGAGTTTACAATTATTTTTAAGAGCAAGTAATACTTGCTTATATATTTAATATATATCATAAATAAATATGATTAATGCTTTATTTTATTTTCATAATAATCAGTTGTTAGTTTATATGAATATTTTTTGTAACAATTATTTATCAATTTATAAAATAACAAATTAAGACAAGCAAGTTATAGAAGCAAATTATTTGAAGAAGACCCCATATACTTTATTGTAATGACAGAAAGTAAAATTGTAAGTTTTATTATATTCCCTAATATATATATACGAGTCTTAAAAAAATATGAGGAAACATTACTATGCGCTTTATTTTTCTTTTTTTAGCTGTCTGAAGCTATAGAGCAGATCTCCATTAACAATCAAGACCAGCAAGGTATTTTTCTGTTTCTCTTAACTATAACTCAAATCTATAGGAAAGCAAAATCATTTAATTTTTTTGGAGTGTATTCACTTAAGCATGATAAGATAAGATCCCAAAATAAGTATTTGACAGACCGTTTAATTGCTGAAAACAAGTATTTATAAACAAAAATCCTATACACATTTATAACTGATTAAATGCACTGTGCTCCCCCTCCCCCAGTTTCACGGATATCATTGTATGGCAGATATATATAGCCTTCTCAGATTTCACTATAGATAAGAATTAATTTAAAGGTTTCTTTTCATAGGTGCTACAGAAAGAGATGACCAAGATATGCCAATCATTAAAGCCCCAGGTATTAAACTTAGAAACTTTGATAATATCCCAGTATTTATATTACTTGGTACATGACAACTTTTACAATTTACAACACTTAAATAATCGATTAACCATACTTAAACTGTTATGTGATTCTTTCATATATCATTCCTTCTTATTCATGTTATTGCCATTTTGAAGTTAAAAAAAATCCTGACAATTCAGTTGCAATGAGTTGTGCACTGAAACATGCCAAATGACAAGAAATAAGAAAAAAAAGTATTGAGTTATATTTGATAGACCTGTATGTAAAATCACTTAATATTTTAAAAAATCAACAGATACAAAAGCAATTTAGCTGAAAAATGTAACGTCTTCAGAAATAACAAATGTGCTTTACTTCATTTTTAATAGAAAAAAAGAAACGAAGAAATACTAAAAAAATAGATCAAAGAACTCCTTCCAATGACCATATAGACCAGGATGTATCAAGAGACATCCAAAATGTAAGTATTTATACGAACTTAATCATTAACAGAGAACAGTAGTTTACATATTTCCAAATGTAGACTTTTTATGAGGTAAACTCTACATGTAAAGTGTGTTTACATTATTGTTAACCAAATGTTTATATACATGTATTTGTTCAGTGTATGTTCAATGGTGTTAATATGTCCTTTGATTGAGTTAAGCTATTTCAGTTGATATTTTATAGTGTGTCTTTCTATGTTGTGATGTTACACTATTGTTTCAGAAAAAGGGTGAAGGTTTGGTACCATTAAAACGTTTAAACCCGCTGCATTTGTTTGCACCTGTCCTAAGTCAGGAATCTGATGTTCAGTAGTTGTCGTTTGTTGATGTGGTTCATAAGTGTTTCTCGTTTCTCGTTTTTTATATAGATGAGGCCGTTTGTTTTCCCGTTTGAATGGTTTTACACTATTAATTTTTTGGGGCCCTTTATAGCTTACTGTTCGGGGTGAGCCAAGGCTCCGTGTTGAAGACCGTACTGTGACCTATAATGGTTTACTTTTATAAATTTTGACTTGGATGGAGAGTTGTCTCATTGGCACTCATACCACATCTTCTTATATCTATAGACATATTGTTTGTATGCCCATATGCCCTCCTAGGGCCTTAATTTTGTTTATAAAATACCTATTCTCTATTCTTATATTTTGTATATACTAAAATAAAATAGTTTACATGTCATTAGTGTTCTAGCATTTATATTTTATTTCTGTTTCAGATCAAATCAAATATTTAAATTCATTTATTCTTTGTAGGATTCAAATTCCCAACTTGATCATGATGTAACTGCAGAGGAAGGTATGCACACATGTATTTAATGAATAACTATCAAAAAATGTCATTTGACTGATCATTAAAACTAAATAGTTAAATCTGATTTCTTAAAATTTTCTTCTCCAAATAATATATTCAATATTTTTTATTAAACTGGTAAAAGATAAATTGCCATTCCCTAAAAAAATTGCTGACATTTTGGAAAATCCTTTTTAAAATTGTAACCTTATTTCCTGTTTACAATTTTGTTTTGCCGTTGATTTAATAGATGCATATGTCATTATAATGAGTTTATTAGCATCAACAGCTGGTGGACACCACTTGCTAAAATAACTAGATAATAAGATTGATGATAAATTTATAGCTGTGGTTTTTAAAACCACTAAAACCCACTTCCTTATTATATTTTACCTGTTTTAAGATGCTTATGATTGCAAACCCTGACCTTTTGATATAAACGCTTAATCATTATATAAACTAAAAGAAATTAAATTGAAAATGAATAAAGATGAAATATATATGAACTTGTTATAAAATTTATTCTTCCAGATACAGAAACAACATGGGAGATAAACTCCTATTATGCAGTTGCATTTGAGGATCGATGGTATCCAGGAGTGGTGACTGCCATCGAAGGAGACAACAAGGACTGGGCCTCCATTAAATACATGCACCCTAGTGGTGAAAATTTTAAATGGCCCGGCAAAGAAGACTCTGCATTAGCACATATAAATGCCATGCTCTGCAGAGTCAATGTTAATAGCTTGGCAAATGGTCGTTTATGGACAGTGGCCAATATTGACAAAATTGATGATTTATACAAAAGTCAATCAGAACTACAAATTGTTGAAATTGATTATCAATAGACTATGTCGTTACTGTTTATAACATGCATCAAATTCTATCAAAGATTAAAATCATTTCAAAGTGAATTGTCCTTTATATAACAAAGAGAAAAAAAATCATTTGTTAAAGTATTAAAACAGTTTTTTTTTTTTGCTAGATTCAAAGATTTACCCAAGGAGTCAAAATATTTTTGGCTGTTCCTCATCTGATCAATGTCATTTATTTTTTTGAAACACATAAAATTCAATCAAAGCTTTTTGCTATTCATTATATCAAATTAAATCAAGAATGAAAACACATGTAATCTTTTCCTCTGTATAAATCATCAATTTTGCCAATATTTGCCATAGTCAACAATAAAACAGCCTTAGAAAATAGGATGTATATGTCCTTTATGCCATAAAGAGGTGGAAGATGAATTTCATTTTTTCATAACATGTACAGAACTTATTAAACATAGTCTTCTTGTGAGGAATGTGATATATTTATTAATTAATTATCATTGTTAACAGCATAAGTGAAATGTATAATGTAATAATTGTCAATATATGAACTGTGTGCGATTGGTGACTAACATTATAATGTAATATTTCAAGATATTTGAAATAATAATTTTATAGAGGAGGTATGTTGTATGATCTCTATTTTTTCAATGCTACATTATTGTATTGTTTTCCATCTATCATTATGTTATTTATATGTTTGTTAGTTTTTTGTTTATTTAGAAACAATCCTATTGTTTGGATTTTAAAACTAATAAAAATTTTTATTCTTATTCTCTGAGGGTTCAAAAGTCATGGGGTTTAATTTGTATACAACATTTGTACATTGAACAAAGAAATGACCAACCTTAAAACTTTTATTGGAATGAAAATGGAATTTTACAATAAGCACCATTTTTATTATCTTAGTAATAGCTTCCATCTATTACTGTAATGGTCCATTATATCAAACTTACAGCCCTACAGCAATGCTATTCCAGTTCAGTTCATACAATAGACATCTATTATATAAATTTAAAATGTACATTACGATATGCAAGTAGAAGAATTGTTTTACCTTTAATTCCTAGACAAGGTGAAGATTAAACTATATCTATATCATTTGTTAGCTTTCAATGTTGAGTAAAAAATAAATGAACATAATAAATTCAATTTGATAGATTTTATATATTTTTTGTTGCTGTTTTACTTTAAAATATATATACTATTAGTTTTTGGAGGAACAAAAAAAAAAACAACCTAGAAACAATTGGTTTTCTGTGATGAGGAATTAATTTGTACCAACTAATGGGAGATAACCCCTACTTCCTTAAAACAAATGTTATATTACAGAAAACAGTAATATTACAGATTTGTGTAATATTACATTTTAATGTAATATTACAGTTTTCAGTAATTGCCTGGACTGAAGCAAGCTATAAAAGGCCCCGAAAAGACAAATGTAAAACAATCCAATCGAGAAAACAGCCTGATTTATGTGCAAAACAACAAACGAAAAAAGATAAAAAAATTACACAAGATTAAATACATATAGAAAGCAAACTAATATGACACACTTTTTTGATTGAATTTTTCTTTTCTTCTGCTGTAACAAATTAAACTAAAAATATGTAGATTGAGTCTTCTTCTTAATCCTTGAAAATGATAACATTTAAAAAAATACCTATACATTGTCTTTTGAAAATGAAAATGAGAAAGTGTTTCCAAACAATTCATATAATATTAGGCTTTCCAACCTTTTGATGAAGGTCATACATGATACATATGTAATGCATGCTTAAATTGGAATTATATGTTAAAAATAGACACTTAATAACAAGCCTTCTGACATAGAACAAAAACTGATAAGCTTTCTTCTGATTGGGTATAGCCAAATACTCATGTGAGAACTTATCTAGTTGAATTAATCTTTTGAGTATTAAACTTTCCCAATATTACCTTTATCATTGGAAAAACAAGTGAAAATAAAACACCTTAAAAATCTTTCTAAAAACACTTTAATCAGAGTAACAACTGTTCTATGGAAGAAAATCAAACCATTTCATAAAAGACAATCATCATTAGTTCATCAGATGAAAATGACATCATTTCGTGTTTTAAAAAATGAATTGTGAAAAAAAGGACCTTTCTCTAAATTAAACCAACTTTTTTTCCTTTGACTTTAAATCATTTAACTATATAAATATTGAATTTCAAACTTTGAACTCTTAACATTTTTAGTATTTCAGATCAAGTGATTTCATTTCAAGGTAGAGCAATGTTGTAGTTGGGCAAAATGATTAATTTGCTAAACATACTTCAGACATATTTCATAAGAAAGCATCACAAAATGTTGTTGGAAAAACACGATCTTGTAAATATATTTTTTCAAAATGTAATATTCTTCTTTTTTTTAAGGAAAGATAAACCATCCCACCGTCCAGATGCCTGTCGTATTCATGGAACTCTCATTGTCAACAAAGTCGCAGGAAATTTTCACATTACTGCTGGAAAGTATGTAATGAATGTAGATGTAAAAATATCTATTATATCCTGTAAAAAAATTGTCACAACATTAACAAGGCTGACATAGGAATCCCCTCCAATATATTCAGTTTTTATTTTTTGCAAGTTTTTTGAAATTTTTGGGAATTTTTGTCCAAAAATTCTGCTTCAACATCAATCAAATATCAGTAATGACTTCTATCATACCTCCTCCTTTGAATGTTTAAATGAATTGTTTACAATTACAGATGATAACTTTAGTTTGTCCACAACATATTTATTTTCACTTTTGTAGAAATAATTTTGACCATAAAATACTGTTCAACACTTTTGTTTGACTGTGATGGTTGTTGTAACAGGGGATATGCCCATGAAAATGGGAATTTATTAAAATTGATATTTCAAGATAATAACTTCAGTATGAAATTATAGTAAATCATTAAAAAGGCCTTATTTGCCAGTTATAGAAAAGTCCATTTGAAATAGAAGGGAAATCTGTCTTAAAAGGGTTTATCCCATTAAAAGTCCAGTCAATTTTAAAATAGGCAAATGTAGCTGGAAAATAGTTTGTCCCACAAAAGTCTCTCCATTTTCAAATCAGGTAAATTTGAATTGTGGTATAGATTTATTAGTGTCTTCTTTGACTTGATAATGAAAAAGTATGTACTATGAAACTTAGTAGGAAAATTTGAACAAATGATTGGACGAAGAGTTGAAAATATGTGCTAACACTAAAGTAATTAAGTCTTAAAATACAAAAAGTTTTAAATGAAATAATGGTTTCACCTTTTGTGGAATCATTAAAGGAGGGCATATCAGGTTGTTAGTGTGCATTATTATTTTGCAACATTTATACCTTAAATTGCACCATTTTACAAAAATGTAATTATCTTGATGAATGATTTTACCAAAATATTTACAAGGGAAAAGTCATGAACAAATGTATTTCTTTCATAATTGTTTTAAATTCGTCAAGAAAAATAGACTTTTGAAGAAAATGGTTTTTTTTTCTTCAAATAATTAATGAAAAAGACTCAGAAAGGGGAGATTTTATTTGCATTAAGTAACTAAACATGGATCTGGGATTTCCAACACTTTTGTCCAAGATCAGAAGACATTTTTTTAATAACCAGATGAAATATCTTTTATGAAGTGCAGTCCATTTAAAAAAAAGGTAAATCTTATTGATAATTGTATATCTCAAATTAGATCAGTCCATTCCATCTCTAAGTGAATACTGTTTTCAAATCAGTGTATCAATCAGAAATCATGGGCTGATGAGCATGATGAGTAGCAGTTTAAGAGATAATACATGTAACAAGTATAACTAGATTTTTCTAACAAATCATTTTGATGAATTATTGAACAGTTTTCAGTGATGACATTTTATGTTAATATGATAGATTGTTCCCAAAATCTAGTATTTTTTCACTTCTTATATTTACTCATGATGAACTAAAGTGAGCTCATATAACTTTTTGATATTATTACATCTCTGCTGAAAAGTGTTTAATAATATAAAGCAGATGTTACCTATTTGGTGATTTATATTAAAAGTACAAATTGTAATTCTTTATTTTTGTTGATGTAAGACATATTATATTTTGTAATGAGGGGAAAATATATGTTTTTTTTTTAGAAAGTTTTCAAAATTTTCATTCAAGACAGGGTAGATTCAAGATATTTTTCAAAATATTCAACAGCTTAACTTCCGGAGCCAATCATCATTTACTGAAAGAAATACATATCATAGATTTGTTCTAATTGGGGATACATCTTTTTGTAATTGATCACTAATAGTGATTTCATTTAGAAACTTTTAATACATTTGTAACAGTAGAGCAAGAATTTCCTTCCAAAATACCACTATACTGCCCAGGACATTTTACATACAACTTTTATCAGTTTATTAATGGTTTTCAAGGTAATGCGATATCTTTCTGCCCATCCTTTCTGTTTTTGTTTTTATTCAAAAACGTAGGTGTAAGTGATGACAAATTATTTGAAATTAGAAAATAATCGCAACCAATTGCAATAAACATTAAAATGTTTGTACGAAAGTGATGAATTTATTATGCCCTCATTACAAAATGGGAGGTAGGAGCATATTGTTTTATCCCTTTACATCCCAACCATCTGTCCCACATAAGGTATGTGGTTTGTTCAGCTATTAAACTCCTCCAACAGTTTTCAACCATTTTAGGGTGTTAGTACATATACTAAAAGTGTTCATCTTGTCAGAATTTTTATTTGTTTATTTTCCACAAATGACAGGTTGTTGAACTTTGTCATTTCCTTGTCATATAAGGCATGCGGCATCACTGTTACAGAAGCCAGCAGGGGCACCATCTTTGTGTAACTTGTTACTAACTATTTCAATTGCTTCTATACATTTTTCATGAATATTTATTCTTTACAGATCAATACCAGTATTCCCAAGTGGTCATGCTCATATTTCATTTAACATTGGAGATAATGGTAAGAAAGAATGATTAAAACTTACAAATTGACTAGACAAATGGCACATTTATTTTAATAAAACATTGTTAATAAATGGAGCTTACAGGTAAAATTTAATGAATCAGAAACACAACAATACAGGAATAGCTGAAAAAACACATCTATATGCGCCATGCAGTCCTCATTAATGACGAGTAATCCACTAAAGCACACACCTGTGGAGAGCTATGAATTGCCTTGAATCCAGAAAAGTATGGAATGAATGAACATAGACTGTCAAATATCAGACAGCAATATTTAAATTCTCAATAAACTAGAAAAAATCTGAGACAAAATTCTTACTTGAGACAGGCCATAAAATATGTTGAAGAGGTTAAAGATATAAATAAGGAGATGTGGTATGATTGCCAATAAGACAACTATCCACCAGTGTTCAAATGAGGTGGATATTAGCTATTATAGGCTACCGTAAGGCCTTCAACAATGAGAAAAACCCTGACATAAAAAATGTGAAACAATTCAGAGAAAAAACACAGCCAATTTCATAACAAAACAATTTTAAGAAAAGACATTGCATTTGCCTTAACTCAAAAGATCGATACGAAGCACAAAAACAACAAACGTAAAAAAAAACAAAGCACCGATATAAGAGCATGCACAGATACTGAAAGCTACATTTGTAGTTTCAAATCCAATTACAACTAATAAATAAATCATGTTCTCTCAGGCTAAATGGTTGGGCATTTTTGTGATTACTCAAACCTTCATATATTACAGCAACAACTATATAATTGATTTTATTATGATCTAAAAATAAATTGAATCTCTTGACTTTTTCTAGCCCAGACGAGAGACAAACTTTTCCATAGTATTTTATATACTATCTGAATATACATTTATTCTGTTAATTGTAATCATCTAACAATTAACACATAATTACTGCTGTATAAATTTGTAATTTTTCTTAACTCCGATGATTTATTTCAGAGATGAATTATACCCATCGTATAAACCATTTATCATTTGGAGATATAGTACATGGTGTTGTCAGTCCTTTAGATGGAGAAGAAAAAATTACCAAAGATAGTAAGTTAAGGAGGAAGAGTTAAGTTAAGCGGCATAACTGTTTAAAATCATTGCTACATTTATAAGTACCATTTTCATAAGTACATACTAAGCTTCTATGTAACAGGGTTTAAGTAGTCCAACTACTGAAGGTCGGTGGTTCTCTCAGGGCACTCCAACAATAAAATTGACCCCCACAAAATAGCAAAATAGTGATGAAAATGGCGTTAACAGCAATCAATCAATCAATCTAAGTAATGAAAATTAGACATTTTAATAACGTACAAAACACATACGTTTAATCTGAAAATATTCTAAAGCGTACAAAAAGGATGAAAAAGTCTGATGTTAATGATTGACATTGGAGGGGACTTATGACATCAAACTGTTCAGGTGCAAAAGGAAAGAGCAATATTTCACAGAAGTTTCTTTTTTACACAAAGATAATTTTTACCAAAAGAGAACTAGTTTTTATGGTGACCTATATTTGCTTACATCTACATCATTTGGCATCTGGTGGATAGGTGTCTCATTGGCAATCATACCACACCATCATATTTTTATATTAATAACTATAAATTAGGGATGTCAACGAGTACTCGAGTACTCGAGTATCGCTCGGTAGTACAGAGTATCGAATACCAAAATGATACTCGACTAATCGGTTTCCTGTTAGAATGTTGTTGCCTTCTTAAAGAAATAATATTTTTATTAAGAGCGCCTCCGGGGAAATTAAGTATTAATCAAAATTAATCAAAATTAAAATACGTTTCGAATGTTTGCGTTTAATTGTCATTTAAAATTCCTCCGAGCATAGGTAGGCTATGAACAAAAGCACCTTTCCAAGGCTTACACTTTTAGCTTATCGTGTCTTAGTCATTCCACCACCTCTGTACCGTCAGAGCAAATATTTTCATCAGCAGGACTGTTAGTTGTGTAACAAAGCTGAGAAATCGACTCGTCACAGAAAAGCTGACAAGATAATATTTCTAAATAAGAACAAATTCGTTGCACCCTGTGTCTGCCCTCGAGTTAAAGGCATCAGTAAGTTCTAATCATCACCCCTTTGGTGATCATTAAATGTGTTTTTTACGATTCCCAAATACTATTGTTTGAGTAATCATTTTTCTATAGATTTTTATTAATTAATTGATTAGATCATTGCCAGTTTACATAATTAGTATATGTAGTAAATGAGCTATTAATTATGGTATAAAATTCCTGGGACTATTATCTAGTCCTGGGTAATAATGTTGAGGGTTTTACGTCCATAAGACAACGTCCCACATACGTAAAATGGGTATAATTTTGTATTTCCATTTTGTAGATGTTTTTCCTGAGCGAGTACTCGAGTATCGCTCGGTAAATCCAATGAGTACTCGATTAGTAAATCTTCACCGAGTTGACATCCCTACTTTAAATATATTCTATTGCAAATTTATATAATGTGGTATATTGGTATATACATTGCAACATAATACATTTCTTTTTGCAGATTATCATTTATTCCAGTATTTTATACAAGTAGTACCCACAGAAGTTAGAACATACAGAGCTAATGTTGATACATACCAGTATGCAGTTACAGAAAGGGTAAATTATCAATTAATATAATAAAATATTAAGTCCTTTTCAAATGCTAATGTACATATAGAAAAATTCTCCAGTATGAAGTTATTTAGGTAATTAATCAATTTGCCGTTTCAGAATCTGAAGGACTATGGATAATTTTATTGTTTGTACCCCAAAATGAAAATATTGTAGAATTATTGATTAAACTTAAGTTATTTAGGACATTTTTAGCCAGTCATTATGTTTTCATGTAAGCTTTTAAATATAATTGTGGATTCATTATTATTAGTGGGATACCATTTTTATGCCCCCGCCATAGCGGAGGGGCATTAAGTTTTACCCTTGTCCATACGTACTTCCCAAAGTTGGTTTCCGTTCTCTAACTTTAGTTTGCATCAACCAAATGTTATGAAACTTATACATAATGCTTATTACCACAAAACACAGATCAAGTTTAAATTTTGGTGGCATCACTTTAACCATCACTACAAACCAGTAAAAGTCTGAAATGGCCTATATCTGTACTCGACTGTACTGATTTTTACTCGACCAGTCTGAATTGGTCTGAACTTTACTCAACATTACTCGACCCCAGTCTTAACCATACTCGACTGTACTGATTTGTACTTGACTCTTATTTTTGCCATTGAAAATAGTCTGAACTATTACTCGACCAGTCTGAAACAGTCTTAACCCATTCTCGACCTGTACTCGACCTATTTTTTTCAGTCTAAACCATACTCGACCAAAGGTCTGAACAATACTCGACCAGTCTGAACCATACTTGACCAAATAATCTCTACTTTTTCTTAATTTTAACTGTTAAAATAAATTTCTTTTTAACTGACATGACAACAGCCACAATAAAATTAAGATATATTATAAAAACAGATTTTTACATTCTTACATGATTCTCAGATTTATCGAATAGAGATAGTTAAATCAAATTATCTTATATAATAATTTAATTATATTAATTTTAAAGTTTTAGAGTTTTGTTAAAAAAAGATTTTCTTTTACCTAAAAACCACACCTATACTGAAGGTAATTAAACCCTATTAAGGTGCTTCTTGTTTGGCATGTGGTTCTTTTTTTAAATTAATTTTCCTAAATTCCTAAATAAAAACTACATAGGTTTCATGGTTACATACAAAAAATGTACAATAGTTATATAATTATCTTTTTAATGAGGTAACAACAGCCAAGAAAATCACTGAAATTGTTTAACCTTATTTTAGAAATATATCTATTATTATAATTTGGGATATATTATATACAATATATATCAAAAAGGGATAAAAATTAAAAGAAATTAATAAAATTGTTCTTCTGATTAGTGGTGAAGTATAAAGTAATACCTCCTGCTTGGGGCAAACTCGTGAAAAAAGATCACACCTGGTCAGAGAGTATTAAATTCTAAATAACATTCATTCAAAATTGCAACATCCTGTGAAACTTAAATCGCAAGGCCTTTTGAATTCACTAGATAAGTAATACACGAGTTTAAGAAAAATAGGGCTTTCTTTTTACCTGTAAAACACACATGTACTGAGGTAATTAAACCTTATTAAAGTGCTTCTTGTATGCCATGTCTTTAATTTTGACAAAAATTATTTAAATTTAATTGAAATAAATTTTTGCTGTAACTTTGAAACACATTTCCCTTTTTAAAAGTTTACCACATGATTACTGTGGAAGTTCTATTATCATGATTATATTAAATTCTTGGTTTAACAAAACAAAGGTGTCATTTTTTAAATTTATTAAGTTGCTTTATATGCTATTTTATATATATTTTAATAAAAAAAATGTTCACTGCATTATTAGCTAAACTCAACTGACACCATAAATCTATACAAGGCTTAAGTTAATGGTGAAAATTGTCCAGTAACCATAAAATATATCTGAAACATTCAAAAAATTTTGAATAACATTGAAAATATAAGTCACAATTCAGTTTTGAGATTATTTGATCGGCTTGTTTTATTTTTATTTTAAAGGTGATATATATGTAGGTATATAAGTGTTGATGAATATGGTGATGAAGTTATATTATGTTTATTGTGAAATTTTGGTTTCAACGCTATATTGAATACATTTTTAATTTCAAATTGTTGTTCAAATTTCTAGCCAGGGGAAATAGCTGTTGTTAAAAACAGTTCCTAAATTGATGAAATACAATAGATAGATACAAAAAATAGGTCTAGGTTGGTTCAGACTTGGTCGAGTATGGTTCAGACTAGGTCGAGTATGGTTCAGACTAGGTCGAGTATGGTTCAGACTAGGTTGAGCATGGTTCAGACTAGGTCGAGCATGGTTCAGACACGTATAAAATGGTTAAGTACTGGTCGAGTAAGGGTCGAGTACAAGTTCAGACTGTTAAGTATGGTTCAGACTACAGTCGAGTATTATCAAGTAAATTTCAGACCAATTCAGACTGGTCGAGTAAAAATCAGTACAGTCGAGTACAGATATAGGCCATTTCAGACTTTTACTGGTTTGTAGTGCATTCTAGAGTTATGCCCCTTTAAAAATGGAAAAATTGCTGAATTTTTCGTTTCCATTCTCTAACTTAAGTTAGCCTCAACCAAATGTTATAAAACTTATACACAATGCTTATTACCACGAAACACAGATCAAGTTTGAATTTTGGTGGTGTCACTTTTACTGTTCTAGAGTTATGTCCCTTTACAAACAGGAAAATTGCTCAATTTTTGGTTTCCGTTCTCTGACTTATATTTGCCTCAACCAAATGTTATGAAACTTATACACAATACTTATTACCACAAAACTCAGATCAAGTACAAATTTGGGTAGTGTCACTTTTACCGTTCTTCAGCTATGTCCCTTTATAACTTTATATGATATGCAAGCGGGGGCATCATCTGTGTCCCATGGACACATTCCCCATTTATTTGTGGATTTCTTTTGTAGATGTTAACCACGAATTTAAATGTTCAACGAAATACAAATTTTCAATAGGCTTCTATGCAGACTTTTTTAAAACCATGAAAATACAAAGTTTCCTTAATCCATGAAAATTGATATCCATGAAATTAAATGAATCCACAGTACCTAGAATGCTTCAGAATTTGAAATGGCAGGATTAATAAACCAAAATATATCTTTTATTTTATTTTAATCAATAAATGGACTAAAATATTTTCCATTTTTAGACCTGATCAAGATATAGTTTTAATACAAATTTATTGAACTTGTAATGTTAGTTATCTCCTTTGAACTTCAAAGTTAAAAAAAAACTAAAAAAACTTGGTCATCAATTTTCAAAATGAGTTTTTTAACAAGGAGAAGTAGCTTCTTATTTTTCAACAAATTCATTTATAGAAAAATCTCAGAAATTATGGATTGAAAACTAGATCTTTATTAACACCATAAAATCATTGAGCAAAAATTGCTATTTTCTGTCTAAAGAGCTGAGATAAGGTTTTTACAATAAAAGTTGTCTATTTAAGACCTACTACATTTTAACAAAGATGTGAATAAACTCAACAATCAGGCATCAACTCAATAACACAAGTTTACAAAATAGACATGTAACCTACAATGGACAGGTACCCTAACCATATGTTAAGTTTGGAACAGCCCTCAGTATAACCAATGCAATTTTATGAATGAATTCAACAGAAACAACCTACCTCCAACCAGAACAGAAACCTGAAAAGACAATGACAAATACTGACAAAAATTCATTTTTAGCTCACCTGGCCCGAAGGGCCAAGTGAGCTTTTCTCATCACTTGGTGTCCGTCGTCCGTCGTCCGTCGTCGTTAGCTTTTTACAAAAATCTTCTCCTCTGAAACCACTGGGCCAAATTTAACCAAACTTGGCCACAATCATCATTAGGGTATCTATTTTAAAAAATGTATCCGATGACCCCGCCAACCTACCAAGATAGCCGCCATGGCTAAAAATAGAACATAGGGGGAAAATGTAGATTTTGGCTTATATCTCGGAAACCAAAGCATTTAGAGTAAATCTGATTTGAGTAAAACTGATTATCAGGTCAAGATCTATCTGCCCTGAAATTTTCAGACAAATCTGACAACCTGTTGTTGGGTTGCTGCCCCTGAATTGGTAATTTTAAGGAAATTTTGCAGTTTTTGGTTATTATCTTGAATATTATTATAGATAGAGATAAACTGTAAAAAGCAATAACGTTCAGCAAAGTAGGATCTACAAATACGTTGTCATGACCAAAATTGTCAGTCAACCCTTTTAGGAGTTATTGCCCTTTATAGTCAATTTTTAACAATTTTTCATAAATTTTTGTTAACTTTTACAAACATCTTCTTCTCTGAAACTACTGAGACAAATTTAACCATACTTGGCCATAATCATTATTAGGATATCTAGTTTAAAAAATTTGTCTGATGACCCCGCCTTCCAACCATCATGGCCGACTTGGTTAAAAATAGAACATAGGGGTAAAATGCAGTTTTTGGTTTATATCTCTGAAACTAAAGCATTTAGAGCAAATCTTACAGGTGACAAAAATGTTCAACAGATTGAGATTTATCTGCCTTGAAATTTTCAGACGAATCCGACAACCCGTTATTGGGTTGCTGCCCTGAGTTAGTAATTTTACAGAAATTTTGCAGTTTTTTGTTATTATCTTAGATATCATTATAATATCTAATATCTAATACTATTAATTATGATTTTAACCTTATTTTACATGATTTCCAAAGCATCAGTAAATACAGGTGAGCAACACAGGCTCTTTAGAGCCTCTAGTTTAATTACGTTGCAGGGTTAAACTAGTTTAGAAGTATTTAACAACCTCACTCCCATTACCTTGATCAGTGTATAATAACTATTAAATCTGTTCCAATGATATCAAGACTGGTTGCAAGATGGGAACATCTGCTTTTTAAAATGTAATTTTCAAGGAAAAGGTAAGGAAATTACTCAGTGTCTGTCCTTTAACCTTTTAGAAATTCACTGGTGTTGTGTAAATCTCTTGATGCGTTCTGTTTTCCTTTTCAGAATAGAACAATAAATCACGCTAAAGGAAGCCATGGAATCTCAGGAATATTTTATAAATACGATTTAAATTCATTGAAAATTCGAGTACGAGAACAGCACCAACCAATATGGCAGTTTTTGGTCAGACTGTGTGGCATTATAGGTGGTGTATTTTCAGTCGCAGGTAATTGTGCATTATGGTAACTTCATTAGTGTAGGTACTATAGATAGTTAGGTTATTAAAGAAAATTGTATATTTAGTTTACAAAAAGGCTGCTTAGCAATAGCAATACTCCAGAGGGAAACTGAACATCTTAAAAATCAGTCTAAAGTCTACACCATTTAACAAAGAAAAAATATCCACCTCATTTTGAATTTTTGAAATACTAAGGCTTTTCTACCTCAGGAATAGGTTACCTTAGCTGTATTTGGCAAAACTTTTTAGAATTTTTGGTCCTCAATGCTCTTCAACTTCGTACTTTATTTAGCCTTTTAACTTTTTTTGATTCAAGCGTCACTGATGAGTCTTTTGTAGACGAAACGCGCGTTTGGCGCAAATACAAAATTTCAATCCTGGTATCTATGATGAGTTTATTTACATATACTAGAAAAAAATGTACATATAAAAGAAATGGAAACTGCAATCTAAGCAGCTTTAAATTTGGAAACAATAAATATTACAAATAACAAAATAGTTGTGTAATAGATATATATATATATATTAGAAGGTCATAAAATCAAGTCAATTTAATATACTATAAATAACATACAAATAACTATTAACCATAAAATCAAGCTTTTTTATTGTTTTTAACTTCAAAGAGGTAAAGAGATTACCAAAGATATAAGGATTTTAAAAGATAATTTGCAGTTGCCAAAAATAGTTAAGCATGTGTTTTATATACCAAATAAGGGGTTTAACGCTGATTTTATAGTTCACAGAATTTAAAAGTGTGAAATAAGTACATTCTCAGTTTAAGGTTTTAACTTCTGGTTACAAACAATGTGAAATAAGGATGTTGTTTTTGCCAAAATGTAAAAACCTTTGAAAGGAAAAATAAGAATAAAACCAAGGTTTAAAATTTTCATAGTTCTACATGAATTCACATAATTAAAAGTATATTAAAATGTTTATTTACAGGTATGATGCGAAACTGGAGTGGATTCTTAGCTGATATTATATGCTGCAGATTTCATTTAGGAAAATATAAAGAAAGTGACAGTTCTTCACCATCCTCACAAATTTTCACACAATCATTGACAGATGAAAGCAGTTTTAACAATTCACCAAAAGTTAATTTATTACAATCTGGCACCTGATTTGAAATCCTAAATAAAATAAGTTTTTACATACTTTGTATTTGTCATGGCCATTTATAGTAAAGCAATTAATGGTTGTTCTGCTCATCTGCCATTTTTTTTCTCCCATTCAACAAAGTTTAACTTTCAAAAGCTTGATTTCAAGAATTATTCCTTCTGTCCATCCTTCCACATGTCATACAATAACTATAGAATACTTTGATAATATTTCATGGAAGCTTGGTAACACTGAGGTTGTGAGGTCAAACCCCAACCTTAATTGACTAGGATTGCCAGTTGTCCTGCCAAAGGTTCAAAGTTCTCTCTGGATTCACCGTTTGATTTTATTTTTTTCTCTGTTTTTTGTACCATATTTATGTGACTATGTGTCAGATTTAAGGCAACTTGTAACATATCACCAACCAATTTGAGTATGTTTGAATCAATTAGCTTGAAGTTTTAAGGTGTAGTAAGGATTGGTAAATATTCTTTTTGTCATTCCAGATATATGGGACATTAACCAACAGATTTAAGTCAATTTCTCATATGTTGCAAACACTAGCTAGTGTATTTAGCATGATTTACTTGAAATTTGACACTCTTTTTTTTATTTGTACTAGTTAGCTATAATTTGCTTTTGAAAATTTTCCAAATTGTCACTCCAGATAAACTTGTACAGTCAAATTAAGGCAAATGTTCACATGTTGGAACTGGCTGGAGTATACTTAGCTCAGTTTACATTTACAATGGTGTTTGAATGTATGACCCCTTTTGATATTGTAAATTTTCTGATTTTCTATTCCAGAATTATGGGATTTTAGCTTTCAAATTTAAGGCAATTTTATGAGCCCATTAAAGACAGGAGAGCATTGTTTACAGAGGCACTTTAAAAATAGAGTACTGTAAATTCAGAAATTATTGCGAGGTTTATATTAATGCGTATAATGCCATTCCTTGAGTATCGCAATAATAAGAACTTGCATTCTGATATCTTATACATATATGTGCATGTAACTTTTTCTAAAATCGCAATAATTTAGCTCGCATTTTTATTCATTCTTTAAAAATCGCAATAATAAATGCATGCAATAATTTCTGAATTTACGGTTACCACACATAAAATAAATTTTGGAAACATGCATACATTTTAAACTTGAACAACATAATATCTCACACCCACCAATAGTGGCAAATTTAAGTTGGCCTCCCTGGGTCCAAATTATTTTTTTTTTGGAACAGACATTACAATTACTGGTAAGGATATCGTAATGCTAGTTTTTCTGCAGGTCCATTTACTAACCTCTGTTTTAACATGTTTAATGCCTTTTACACAATGCAATTTAATTCTTGTAATAATTTCAAAATGCATACGACAAGACTTATCCTGGCACAGCAATTTATTAGAAATAACAGTTTTTAAACTGCTTCTTTTCTCAAAGGAAGTTAAAAAAAGAATTGACTTGTGAACTTGAAAGTGCATTTCACAAAGACTGATAAAAATTCTTTGCAATTTGTACTTGTTAAACTTTAAGTCTTTTTAATACCCCTGCTCCAAAGGAGGAGTTACACCAATTTACATATCTGTCTAATGCAATATTCATCACATTTTTCATGGGAACTACATATCAGACCTTCCTGAAGTTAGGCATCAAGCTTCAAGTATGACTGTTTATAATAAGGGCTGTTCCAAAAAAATTTTGGAGGGGGGATAGGATTAACTCAAATTAATTAAATATGGGTGGTTGCATTTTCCTGAGTATTTTGTAAGAATTATAAGTAAAATGATTAAAGTTCAGATGCTGAAATGTGTGGCCTGTTTTACTGACCATTGATTTTATGTTGATAGTCTTAAAGATATAGGTTTTACTACAAGTATCACATAAGCTTAACATTTTTAAAGATCCATGACAATGTGGTCAAGGACAGATAAATCCTGTCAGACAGACATGGTCACCTTACAATTATACTATACACAAAATATAGTTGACCATATTGCTTATGGTAATTGAAAAACAGACCAAAACATAAAACTTAACATTGACCAATGAACCATAAAAATGAGGTCTAGGGTAGATTATACCTGCAAGACAGACATGTACACCTTACAATGATTCCATACACCAAATATAGTTGACCTACTGCTTATAGTATCTGAGAAACAGACCTAATCAGTAACTTTAACCTTGATCACTGATCCAAATAATGAGGTCAAGGTCAGGTGAACTCTGTCTGATGGACATGTAGACGTTGCAAGGAACCCATATAACAAATATAGTTATCCTACTACTCATAATAAATGAGAAATTCACATGACAATAAAAAAATAAACTGCTTCGCTGAGCGCAGCTGGATACGCCCGCAGAGGTCCAACCCTGAACAGTTGGGGCAAAAATGGACACAATATTCAAGCTTGATACAGGTCTGAATTTGGATTGTAATTAAATATTTGACATATTATAGGTTTCTGAATAAATGTAGTCAAAAATTAAAGATTTCTTGCTGTTGTGCAATACACTGTGCTGTTGCACAATACTTAGTAAATCTGTTGTCAGACTATAAACAAATAAAGTTCAACTAATTCTCAATGTCATATTAGAAATTTATGAAAATGTAAAGGGAGCTTACATCAATAGATATAAACAATTCACCAAAGTTTCATGAGAATTGCTGACAGCATTTTTGAGTTATTGTCCGAAAACTGGAAAATCCCCCCTTTTTTAATGAATAAAACCCCATAACTCAGAAATGTAAGATGTAAAATTTAAAAAATTCTAAAGGGAGCTTACATCATGGATATAAACAATTAACCAAAGTTTCATAAGAACTGTTGAAAGCATTTTTGAGTTTTTGTCTGAAAACTGGAAAATCCCCCTTTTTTTATGAATAAAACCCTGTAACTGGGAAACATAAAATCTAAAATTTATAAAAATCAAAAGGGAGCTCATGTCAATAGATATAAACAATTCACCACAATTTCTTGCAAGTTGGTGAAAGCATTCTTGAGTTATTGTCCAAAAACTGAAAAATCCCCCTTTTTTTAATGAATAAAACCCCATAACTCGGAAACGTAAAATCTAAAATTTATAAAAAACGAAAGGGAGCTCACGTCAATAGATATAAACAATTCACCAAAGTTTTAGGCAAATTGTTTAAAGGGTTTTTGAGTTAATGTCCGACATGTTGACGACGGACGGACAGACGGACAGACGGACAGAGGTATACCATAATACGTCCCGTAAACGGGCGTATAAAAATCTATAATTTTTTTTCAAGCAGTTGCTGAACCATGAAAATGAAGTCAAGGACAATGGACATATGAAGGACAAACTTTGTAACATAATGTATCTGCATACAAGGTATGAATCATCCAGGTCTTCTACCTTCTGAAATATAAAGCTTAATACAAATTGTTTACATAGCCGCAGATGCCTGATACTAAACCCTATGTCCAAGTGTTGATCTTTAGGTGTCTTTTGGTGTTTTGGTTTTTTGATTTGTGTCTCATTGATGGATACCAATCATCTGTTTTTGTCATGTTGTTGACAAAAGTGGAAGTATGTGAGATATAGGGTGCTAACCCTGCAACAGTGGTTACGAAATACTAAATGTACAAATGGTAGCTTGTACTGTACAATGTATATAATATGTTTTGCATGATCATGCATACATTTTTTAAAACAGAATTATTTATGTGAACTTTATTTCATTTTAGACATAAACTTAAACGAGATATTATAATTTTTTGGCAGCTCTAAGTTTAGCAGATCTAGCTCTGGGATTCTCCCTGCACTCTTCTTCATTAGGATGCAAAATTTTCCTAGAAATCGGAGACCATTTCCTATCATTTAACATTATGTTCAAGCTGTCTACATCATACGCTTCATTGAATTTTCTAAATTTGTCCCTTGATCTTGATTTATCCCTTAAAGACATGTTAAGTTTCTCGTCAATGTCAATACCATGAAAATGACGTTTAACAATCCGATCTTCCAAACTATGAAATGTTAGAGCAAGACATTTCCCTTCTGGTTTAAGGAAATGATGTGCTGCTATTAGTCCATTATGCAATTCATTAAGTTCATTATTTACAAAGATCCGTAAAGCTTGAAAAGACCTTGTAGCTACATGGGCTCTTCTATTTAATTTGTCCTTGTGGTATTTCCTATAAAAAGAAATAGTCAGAAATAAAATTTACATAGCCTCCAAATGATACATGTATATATATATATATATATATATATAATTAAATCTTTATAAATTTGGTGCATCTGAAGTGCTTTTCTTGACCAACTATGAGGGGCCTGATGGGTTATTTTCGTTCTTCGTGATCGGCGCATTTTCGCTATCGTGATCTGTTTTTCTACAGATGTATTTTTTATTTTATATTTTCGTGATCCGTGATAATGGAAATTTATTTTCTGTGAATCGTGATTGACGAAAAAATCAACTCGTGAATCGTGATGAGACCCCCCCCATCAGGCCCCTCAACTATATAATCAGGAATGCTCAAACCCAAAAAATTGAAATCAAAGGGTGTATAAAGACTTGCATACTTCAGGAGCTAAATGACTGAAAGGGACCTAAACAGAACAGCCAAATCCATCTAAGGACACTAGTGCCTAAGAGAGTTGGAATCTTAGTTTCTTAATAATTTCTAAATTGAACAAGGGAGAATTTACAAAAAATATGTTATTAATCATGTCAGAACAGAATGCATGGACTACAGAGTTGATGACACTCTCATGGAGCAGCAGTTCACCAGAAGCAGTATGGACCCACTGTTAGAAAACGAAAATAAAACTTCACAGCATCTTAGAGTACTTTTCTTAATTTACCTTCACCTGGAATGTTCCAACCAAACAAATTTGAAAGCCAAAGATGTATTAATACTTAAATAATTTTAAATACTTGAATTATGCGACCAAAAGGGACCTAATTATAATAGCAAAATCCAACGATCATGTTGTATTATCTCTACATGTCATTGTGTTATTTTAACTTAATCTCATTTTATGTTAGAGCAGTGATACAGTTGCTTTGCGATGCATGTACATGTGCACACTAGCTTTTTGTGAAAATTTCCAAAATTAAAGTCAATGATTTTTAAATCATATCACCTCCAGACAATCAGGAATCTTCAAGAGAAGTAACAACATATACATGATACAAGGCAATTATTTTGTATAATGTACTTTTTTTTCATCAAAACATTATTGCCATTTCATGTCATACCTTAAATATTTTGAATTGATTAAATATTGGATCAATCAAAGAAATATTTCACTCTGGACATATTAAAGCAAACAACAATTCATCACTGAAATAGAACAACCAGTGAAAAACTAAGATAATAAAAGTCACCACATGAAAGCAGATGATGGAAGTATTATTATTAGCGAATAAAAGTTTTACAAATGCAACAAAGATGATGTGAAAACATTATGATAATTTTTTCTCAGTAGAGACAGTTCTACATAATGTGATACCTGAAGCCTTTGAATAACTTTTTAAAGTGTTATTTTCCAATCAATCAAGGATGAACTCCTGAACAGCATTGCACTTGACTTAAATTTTGTCATCAATAACAATATTTTAAAATTTGCAAAACATTGGTTAAATGGTTCTCAAGTTATTGCACAGAAACGGCATAAAGTGCCATTTTGCAATATATCATAAACTATAAATCCTGAATCGTATATGAAAATTTGTAATGCATCAAGATAAGCTGCTTTCTAGTTCCTGCTTAATTGACTCAGACTAAAAAATTCAAAACAACTTGCAGAAAATTTCAAATGAGCTGTAAAATTACAACTATTACAGACGATAACTTTCTGAACTTATCTTCAAAACTATGATTACAAACATCAGTTATAAACTCACTCTACAAAAACTGATTCAATAATGTCCACAAGTTGTTTGGTTTTTCTGATTTTACCATACATGTATCTCCACTCAACCAGTGCCCTAGCTATTTGTTTGGCTTTTTTCTCGTCCCCATATTTTCTCAATATCTCAGTTAGGTCCCTCTCTTCTAAGTTATTCACAACATCCATGGCTGACACATTGTTTTCTCTTAAAAAATAATTACAGAATTACATACTGCTACCTTGAAAATAGGTAGATAAATGTTTGTACTTTCTTTCATGACAAGCTTAAAAAAATAAAGGTTGGTCAATCGTGGTTTTTATCAGAGGAAAAGGCAACGAAACATTTTAATTTCTTTAGATGTCTATTTTTATATTATATGGTGTTGTTCCATTGTTGTCTCTTCAACTTATACCACACATCTTTTTTTGTTGAACCGGCTGAAAAAAAAAGATATCTTTGTAACCATAGTAACTGGAGTTGGAGGTAGTCAAATTTTGATATTCAACAAATGTCAAGGGATACAATGCTTGACATATAAATGGAAAAAATTTAATTCCTCTTGGTTGAAAATAAAATTTAAGGTTTAATAAGGGTATTTTTGTTATTGTGGGTTCATTTATTTTCGTGGGTACCAATTTTCGTGGATTGAGGAAAAATTGCATTTTCGAGGATATTTGATTTCATGGTTTTGCTAAAATCTGTATAATTTAATTAACCATATAGAAAATTTGTAATTTCGTTGAACATTTAAATTCGTGGTTCACCTGTACCCATGAAAATTGGTATCCAACGCATAATAATGAATTCACAGTATTCTTTTTTAAATTGTTGAACAAAAAAAAACAGATGCCCAAAAAATATTTGCATTTATACCAATAAAATTGTGTAGAAAAGTAAAAAACATAAGATAAGCCTTGCATAAATACCTAGAATGTTTAGTTGAATGTGTATGCGGCAATTTGATTATGTTGAAGCTCAACACATTTTCCTATACATGAATCTGGATCTACAGAATCAAAAGCATCATACCTGCCCTGATCCATTCTCATATCTAAGTTTCCATCTTTAGACAGACTAAAGCCTCTCTCTGGTGTGTCAAACTGCATAGAGGAAGCACCTACATCAAATAAGAATCCATCTACAGTTGCTGCTTCTATATTCAGCTCTGTCATAATCTTTGGCAGGCTGGAAAACTTTCCAATGCAAGGCATAATTTGTCCTGGGCTGTGAAAAATATAAAAATATATATTCATCAAATTCATATATCAATGCATAATGTGGTGTCACAACTTTAATTCTTGTAATACATGTAATAGAATGAGTGAGTTGAAATTTCTATATATATCAACAATATGTGAAGTGTTGAATTAGGGTATATATACATCTTTCCTTCAAATGTGTCAAATGAAACCTGATGCAGTGATTCCATGCTAAGCTTTCTTGGACAAGCTATATTTGAATGCTGGAAATTCAGAAATTTGTGCATGCATTTACTATTGTTGAACAATGCACAAAATTTTTGACATCAAATATATTAAATTGTGATGCAAAACTTTGCCAGACTTGTGTGACTTTAAGTTATGACAGACAATTATTTTACAATGTAAATATATGTCTATTGTGTTAATTTTCATTACTTGTGAATTTTGGACAAAGCTAAAGCTGGCTCATATGCTTTTGGATCCTTGTCAAGACAGACAACTCTTGCTTCGGGTGCTCTTTGTAAAATTGCCTTTGAATGACCTCCAGCTCCGAATGTCATATCAACATATATCTGAAAGTACAATATTAGCATTTTCCTGGGTAATAAGTATAACATTAACATTTTCTTGGGTAATAAGTATAATGCTAACATTTTCCTGGGTAATAAGTATAACATTACCATTTTTATGGGTAATAAGTAAAACGTTAACATTTTCCTGGGTAATAAGTAAAACAGTAACATTTTCCTGGGTAATAAGTATAACATTAACATTTTCCTGGGTAATAAGTAAAACAGTAACATTTTCCTGGGTAATAAGTAAAACAGTAACATTTTCCTGGGTAATAAGTAAAACAGTAACATTTTCCTGGGTAATAAGTAAAACAGTAATATTTTCCTGGGTAATAAGTATAACGTTAACATTTTCCTGGGTAATAAGTAAAACAGTAACATTTTCCTGGGTAATAAGTAAAACAGTAACATTTTCCTGGGTAATAAGTATAACGTTAACATTTTCCTGGGTAATAAGTATAACGTTAACATTTTCCTGGGTAATAAGTATAACATTACCATTTTCCTGGGTAATAAGTATAACATTACCATTTTCCTGGGTAATAAGTAAAACATTAACATTTTCCTGGGTGATAAGTAAAACATTAACATTTTCCTGGGTAATAAGTATAACATTACCATTTTCCTGGGTAATAAGTAAAACGTTAACATTTTCCTGGGTAATAAGTAAAACGTTAACATTTTCCTGGGTAATAAGTAAAACGTTAACATTTTCCTGGGTAATAAGTATAACATTAACATTTTCCTGGGTAATAATTATAACAGTGGTACATAAACATTTAACTCAAATAATCTTTTCTTCCGTATTTATGTTCTCTTTTCATATATATATAAAACTGAATTTTCAACAATGTTTATTGTCATAAGTAAATATATATTCAAATGTATTGCTAATATTACTGTATGTATGTTTGATGTGTTGTATTTGTTGTAATTCTTGAAAATAATAAAAATAAAAAAAAATAATAATTATGACTTTAACATTTTCATGGGTAATAAGTATAACGTTAACATTTTTTCCTGTGTAATAAGTACACCAACTGTGGATACACAGATGCAAGTATGTAGATTTTTATACTAAAAAAATCAATACATATTACAATAGTTTGGACTGTGCTCAACAATGTTTTTTACCAGTTTTATAGTTAAATCATTTCCAACTTAAATGAATCACCTCTATTTGACCCCATCATAACTTCTCCCATCCTAATATTTATAAATGTCAACCATACATATAACATAGTATAATGTGTACACAGAATAAAATGAAAACATGCAATTTAAAAGTTTCCTATATACATGATGTATGCACATTTGTTTGGAATTTTTCAATCTTATCAAATAAAAATTATTTCATTTCAATGCAAACAAAAGTAGATCAGGTCAAATTATAAATGATATGTCTTTTTTCCAATCAAATAAGACCATTTGCATGATTTGATTGTTTTAAACTGGACTCATCTATCTCTAAAATTTTAGATTGGCACTGTTCATTGCTGTTTACTGGTTAGGTAAAAGACACATGAGTATTAAGAAAAAATATTAATCTTTTCACAAGTATCAACAATCATACTAACTGCCTCTTGAAAGTTTAAATTAACATGATTAAAATGAAATAATTGACAAAAATAATGAAGGCTAATCAATTTTCATCATGTCTTAATGGACAGTAAACAATTCAAAAACAGTAACATAATGAACACGAAACCTTAGAATTTAATTGAAAAACATACTAAGTTACACGTTACATTCCATACCATCTCTCAAAACACAAAATACTTACGTTTGAATCTTTGGGGTCAAGAACGTCAACAACTGTATCCACCATGACCGGGATATGACCACCATACATCTCTGTAATCAGCCTAGATGTAGATGATATACATCTGTGTTGTGCCATCTTCATGGTCAGTCTCATTCTATGTAGGACTGACCAAGTCAACATTTTGGTTCTTTGTAACATTTATTCAAAACTCTTCTCTGAAAGTAAAAATATGTAGACATTATGAGTTACGGTAATCTGTTTCCCTACATTGTTTTACCAAGCTGACCTCAAGTATTGATATTAAGGAATCCTTTCTTACCAAGTATATAAATATAGCACCATGGGATTTGAAAAAGCATTTTCCCTAAGATTATAGCACTACATTTATATATAATTCACCCTGTTATAAAATCTATTCAGACACTACATGCATAAGGTCATGGAAAGAATTATTCACTTGATAGGAATTAAAACATGAAACATGTCAAACACGGTACTTATACATCCCGCCATTGTGTTATTGTGCTACGGTCAATTTTGAATTATTATCTTTTATTTTTGATTATGTACTTTGTCTATATGCTATTTTGTGTTTCTTTGTTGATACAGTTATTTGTTTTTATAGTGATTAAGACTATATTACAATGTTGACTGCTGTACCCCAATTTTTGACGTTTTTACCTATTATGTCTTTTTGTTTTGCTCACACATTGCTGTCAATATAATGGAATTCAATGTGACTGTTATACAAGTGAGAGACTTAGCTAGCTATAAAACCAGGTTAAATTAATCCACCATTTTCTACATAAGGAAATGCCTGTACCAAGTCAGGAATATGACAGTTGTTTTCCATTCATTAGATGTGTTTGAGCTTTTGATTTTGCCATTTTATAAAGGACTTTCCGTTTTGAATTTCCCTTGCAGTTCGGTATTTTTGTTATTTTACTTTTTAAATGTTACTAGTCAGTCTGAGCTCAGACACAAATAAGTCAAAACATGTTTAGACTTACACAAGTGAAATATGTTTATTGCGAGAGTTACCTTATATTTCATTAGCCACAATTAGAAAATGGTGAAAAGATTGGAAAAGTTGAATGCATTATTTCAATTATATTTCAGTCTTCTGTTGAGATAGATATGTCATGTATGTTAATGGAACAAAAAAGTTTGATGTAGCAATTTGTATTTATGGGTACAAATCATCTTTCAGGGGCAATAACTGTAAGGAGCAGACTAATGATTTTCCCTTAATTGACTTATTTATAGATCTTGTCATGTTTGTCCAGTTGAATAATCTTTATGTTTATTTCTATCGACTATCATGACTAAAGTTCCAACAAAAAAAAATCAACAAGGTGCACATGCTGAAATGTCTTGCCTGCTTTACTGATCAAAATTGATTATATATAGATGTTGTACTGCAAGTATCAAATAAATCTAACATTATCAAAATCAATGATCAATGTTAATGAGGACAAGGTCAGATAAACTCTACCAGATGGACATGTAGCCATTCCGAGCATATACATATATATATATAGTATTAAGTATACAGTAATTTTTTAGATATATTGCATTAAAAATAAATGATTAAATAACTATACTCCATACCAGATGATGTTTGAAAATAAATAAAATAGAATATTAACCCTCTCTAATACATAAAAATAAATAAACTACAGCACTACTACATGTATATTTAGTTAGTTCCCGGATTGCAAATTTTCTCTTATTTCAAAACAAGTACTTATAAATCTTGACACTGACATATTAACATTTTCAGACTCACATGACATTAACCAAATAAATTGTTCATACTTTGAAATAAAAGGGAAATTTTTATGAAAAATAATATTCCTCTAATAATAAGTTAAGAATTTTACAATGTACATGACAAAAAACTGCATAGTTTTTTAAGCGTTCACTGATCCATGAAAACGAGGTCAAAGACAATGACTTATGACTGATGGAAACTTGGTAACATAAAGCATCTACATGTATATATACAAAGTATGAAGGATACAGGTCTTCTATCTTCTACTTCTGAAATATAAAGCTTTAAACAAATAGTTTATGTTGAAATTGCCGGACTAGCATACCTATCATGGCGTTGTCTGACAATTTCAACCATGCTGACCTATTTGTAGATCTTTTTGTTCTGAACATTTCTGCCCCTGTCAGACTTCATCTATCAATTATAATGGTTTTATAAGTAATAGACAATACTTTTGTTTTACACCCATCTGCCCATGTTCTATTTTTAGCCTTGAAGGCCATGTTGGTTGATAGGGCAGGATCATCAGACACATATTTCAAACGTATTACCCTAATGATAACTATATAAGCATGATATTTAGTTTCAGAGGAGAAGAGTTTTGTAAAAGTTTATCATGTTTATGGATGAAGATGGACAACAAGCAATGAGAAAACCACATACAGCCCTTAGAGCCAAGTGAGCTTAAAATGAAATGTATTATGTAGGTAAAAATTTAATCTGTGATTTTTTCCCTATTTTTTAAATTTTTTCTCAATAAATAATTATAAACCTAATATCAACCACATTTGCATTGTGAATTATAAAAGCTTAAGCTGCTTAAATATTTACCTAACAAACTGTATGTATCACTTGATTTCATTGAATGTTATTTGTTTTATTCAGTGAATAATTCTGAAATTATAATTTTATTGTCATGTCAAATGTCAAAGCCCTTCGCCTTTTGATAAAATTAACATGTGTAGCTTACACTCTTTAGTTGTTTGCCAGTCTCATCAGTGTATATTAGTTCAATTATTATGAATGATACCGAAAAAAATCATGATATTATCCAACCTTTCAACACCACAACAAAAACTCCGTATCAAGTGGAGATAATTCTTGTATTATCTCCCCTACCTTACGTATACAACCTCCACTTTCAGTATAATTCCCGTCATTTTATGGGTGAAATAGGATACTAACCCACAAGATAACATATTTTTGATGGTCTATATACCAATTCAAAACTTTATTTGATGCAAACAGCGATGAGTTAAACCAGGATGTAGAATAGAAAATGTTTCCACACTCAGTGAGACCAAGAAATATCATGTAAATCTTTTTACTCAGTGCCAGTTGCATATTGAAAAGACTGGATAAGATGAAATTCATATGAAAAATTGCTTATTAATGTTGAGTAATGAAATTCGATTAGTAAATATAATAATACATTTTAAAAAAGCAGTGTCAAAAATAATTTGAGGTCTGATTTTGATGAAATCAGAGACATATATACACAGAGATTGGCAACTGTAACAGTGGTCAGCGAAATCCAATTAAAAACACGCATCCCACGAGACTTTAACGAGATCGCCATTTTGCATCTGATCATGACAAGTTCACCACCGCTTCGATTTTTATTTTACATCAAGCTTTTCAAAACAGCATTATGTAAGTATATATTTCAATTTCGTAAATTATTTACCTTGTTTTATTCAGTTTGTAGTAATTGTTAGTTAAAATATTGTGACGATTAACGTTTTATTGTGGTCAATAATAAGGGGAAAGCTTGGCCGACATGGACGTTATGAAAATTTTTTACACGGACGTATTTTTTATTAAAACCTTTTCATTCGAAAAGGAATAAAACCATTTATGAGATGAATCACTTTTCCCAAGACATACTGGTTTTGTGTAAATATGTTGAATTTTTCATTAAGTCACCCACTTTGATGCAATTTACAATTAAAATTCAGTATTCTCGCTGTCGGCCACGTTCAAATTTTAAATATTAAGACAGGCCCCTGTCCATGTCTACAGTCAATAAACTATTCCATCTTTAGAGAATAATAATTCCCAGCACATGAATTACTTTCTTATGACATACTGGATTTGTGTATAACAGTTGTTTTTAACATATTTTCACCAGCTTTGATGCAATTTACAATTAAAAATGACCATTCAAGCTGTCGGCCATTTTCATTCTCTTCAATATAAAGACGGGCCCCTGTCCATGTCTACAGTCAATAAACTTTTCCATCTTTAGAGAATAATTATTCCCAGCACATGAATTACTTTCTTATGACATACTGGATTTGTGTATAACAGTTGTTTTTTCCATATTTTCACCAGCTTTGATGCAATTTACAATTAAAAATGACCATTCAAGCTGTCGGCCATTTTCATTCTCTTCAATATAAAGACAGGCACCTGTCCATGGCTACAGTTTATAAAATTGTCCATCTTTAAAGAACAAATGTACCCATCACCATTGATCACAGGAATTACTTTCCCAAGACATACCGGTTTTGTGTATATAAATTGTTTTTTTCATTATTTCCACCACTTTGGTGACATTTACAAGTTTATATATGTGTATATTTACATTCAGTATCTGACAGCATTTTTTTTTTAACAGGATCCTGCATGTTATAAAAGAACAAAGATGTTGATCAAATTTACCTAACAGTGCAGCATACAAGAGATGTAATATCATACATGTGCTGAATGTAGGACTCCCTAGCCTTTCTGATTGAAAAAAAGATTCCCTGGCAGACAGGAACAACTATTAGTGATGACTTTTTTCAAATGTTACTGCACAGTCATGTAGTGGACCGATTACATGTACTACTATCAATGTGATACTAAAAAATGGTTTTGTAAGAGAGAAAATGACATGTGCTTATCCTGACTGTGAAAACACCACATTATTGTAGTTCAAATATCATAGTTCATATGCCAAACTTGATGTACATGTGTATGCAATTTTTGTGCAAGTGATGGTGACATCATTGAACTAAGAATAAATACAAGACTCCGCATTCAATCTATTGAATTTGAAACAGAAGTGGCAGTTGTGCAGAGACTATACGGATAAAAATGCAAATAAATATCTTGTGTTCAACTTCATTTGTCTTCTTTACGTTTACAAAGTATACATGTACATAATTTTTACATACATGTATAACAATATGATGATGTAGTATGATTGCCAATGAGACAATGATTTACATGTATGACTATCATTGGAAGGCCACTCTATAATATCTTTGTATATCATGAGAATGGAAATGCTACCTTTGTAGCATAAAGGTAGCATAATGTAAAAAAAGGGAAAATGTTCATTTATTCAACAACACTCCTGTGAATATATAACTTGACAGTACTAAACATTTGCTAAAGGCAAAATATTTCGTTTCACAAATTCCTTCCTCTCCTCGGAAAATAACATATTTAATTGGTTACATGAAATGACAAAATGTGTAGAATAAGAAGCAAGAAATGTTCACTCTACTTGTACACTACTAGTCGCTCATATTAGTCATCATCTATGTTTGTTTCAGTCCTTTAGCAATGGTGCTTGTTTATATTTATCTGTTGTGTTGTGTTGTTTCAGTTTTACATGTCCTCATTCTGTGATCACTGTTTCACCTCGCCTATTTTGAAAAATGTTAATGCAAATATTTTCTGCAATAAATTGAAAAGGCACAGCTGCTATGACTATTCAGAAATGTTAGGTATATGTCAATGAGACAACAACCCAACGACAAAAATATTCTTTGCACATCTATGAATGTTTAAGAATTCTTGTGGAGGTCAAAAGCACATAACGTGTACTTATATATTGGTGACCTGGTACATGTATGTACCTATTGATGCATTCCGTCCTAAACATAAATTGTGTGAAGAGACCAAGCAGTTTATATGCTTATAAAAAAACTGATATTAAAATGAATTCCTGTATATCAAATTCCGGGAATGAGACACTATTTTATTTAAACCAGATGAGATATTAGTGGTAAAGGTTTAAACAGAAGCAGGAGATGTCAAGGGGCAATACAAAAAGTACAAGGTCATGTAACACAGATAAAAAAATGACAAATGAAAAGAAAATAACAGCCCACATACCACTGCACCAAAACATAAACCCACAAAAGATCAGATAAAACTTGTCTTCAATTTTAAATCTTTCTAATTTCAAACTCGAGTTTCACTACCCGATAGGAAAGAGTAAAGATAAGGATGTTGCAGTACTTCTGTGGTCTATGAAACAGAACATTAAAATTCTACAGTTCAGCAGAGCATTTTACTGTACTTATGATACACATTGTTTTTAATCAGGGTCTGTGATATTAAGTCTATAAAAAACTACAAATAATGACAGATTCATATTCAATATTTCATGACAGCAAAAATAGTGATTTCGACAACACTGTACATAATGTACGTTCATTTAGGAAATTCATGCAAAGGTTCCACAAATACTGTAATTGTAGGTCAATCAAAAATTAATCATTTAAATCCTTTTTCCACGAGACAAAATTCTACTGGCTACATATTTTTTTTATATAAAAAAGTTGCTTTCTGATTTCTTTTTTTGACATGTTAAATGACTATTTTTGTTCCTGATTGAATACTATAGTAGAATGTAGGACAGTAAGTCACAGGACAAAAAGTCACGGACGAAAAGTCACAATTCAGTTTAGAGATTATTTTTCTCTGAACAAGAAAACACTAATTTTAAAAATATTTTTTTGATTTTTTATTGAACTATAATATATGAAGCAACTTTGTAATTAAAATTTATTCAATAAATATCAATGATGATCAAATAATTGTTATGATAACAAAATGTCAAAGTGGTTTGGCACTTAAATGGCTTCATGGTGCCAAGAAATATATTATTTGCATGATTAAAATTTAATAATTTTTCATTTATCAAGGCTTATGAACAATTTCCTGAATTTAAAAAATGAATAAATGTAAAAAAAAGATATTATTTGAAGATCTTTCTCTTATATATTCAAACAATTGTCAATAAATTATTTGTGACTTTTTGTCCTATCCAATTTGTGACTTTATGTCCTGTGACTTTTTGTACTGTGACTTTCTGTCCGTTTACCCTATTCATAGTATAGCCCAGTGTTTCTGTTAAAATAAAGTTCTGGTCATGGTTAAAATAATGTCAGAATTTGTTAAGTTTAAAAACTATTACCAAGTAATAATCCACTTAGAACTTCACCTCCGGCAAAATTCAGGTGATCGGAGGGCAATAAATTGCGTAATCGCACACCTGTGAATCCACAGTCACAACTCTTAGGAAATAATGACCGAAAAATCGGACACACATAATTTCACTGTAATTTAGAAGCAAACTTTAGCAAAGAAATGTTTCTTGTAATATGATCATTACCAGATTTTACTTTTTAAATTAAAGAAATGCCGAAAAAAAGAAAAAAATATTTTCTCAATCAAATACATTAAAAAAAATACAACTATTTCAAGTAGTTTTTTAGAAAAAGAATTTATTTGATCTGAAATAAGTTTTCCTATTACTTTTCTTGATTAGCTATCGAGGTTATTCATCCCTGACTTGTCTACATGTTGTAGAATAATTATCAACGAGAATCTCATTCCGGGCCGCGTTTTTTAACGGGATTTCACGGAGTTGCCAATCTCTGTGTATATATGTCTCTGATGAAATGTTGTAAATGTTAAACATGCGCATATATGTGTAAAGTTTTTTATGGTTATTATGAAATATTTTTATGACATGTCATTACTGAGAAATCATAACTCGTATACAAATATTGATATTGAATGTCATTTTTTTCCTATATAAGGGAGCTAGTACCATGCATTTACCTTCAAGGGGGGTTAAATATGGTTTTTTGTCGGAGTCAGAAATTTTTTTCGCGCTAAGCATGAACATTTTTTTTTAGTTTTTCGACGCTATCAATCAAATTATTTTTTTCAAAATTTAACACTACAAGGTTTGTTTATGATCTGCTTGACCACAATATTTTTTTTCATCAAATTGGGGATCAGAATATTTTTTTGGGAAAAAACTTTAACCCCCCCCCCTCCCTTGAAGTTTAATGGTCATTCCCTAACCATATGATTTTTGATTTTTTCCTGTCTATAAAACTAATTATTATTTTCCCAAAAATATGAATCATGCATAAATTTTGTGACATTTCATAAATGATCATAAATATAATGATTGAATATTGCAAGAAACTGCACACAGTTCTCAAGGACGTATGTTAGTTATATGTCCTTGCAGTTCTGTATTAAATGAAAAAAAGTCATATAATTCCGACAAGAAATATCTTCAGTATAATATTTAATTAAATATGTGTTTTTGTATAAAATATATACATGGTTTTCCCGTTTGAATGGTTTTACATTAGTAATTTTTTGGGGCCCTTTATAGCTTACTGTTCGGTGTGAGCCAAGGCTCCGTGTTGAAGACCGTACTGTGACCTATAATGGTTTACTTTTATAAATTTTGACTTGGATGGAGAGTTGTCTCATTAGCACTCATACCACATCTTCTTATATCTATGTAGCTTTATTTTCAAATGCAAAAACACTTTTGACCTCTGACTGTATATTTTTTTATAGTTATGCATACACAATATCTCTTGATAACTTCTATTTAAAATGGTAATCAAAATAAATGATATATACTGCATATTCATCCCTTCTCATTAAAGAAAAAATATTTTAAAAGAAATGTTTTAAATAAAAAAATATATATATTTCAGTATTAATGTCATGATCAATATTCTACTTAGAAATCCAAATATTGATATAAAAATTATTCTAATGAATATCTCCGATCTAATGGAAATAATATATTTCAATATGAGTCAAAGGCACAATTTTTTATTGTCCACCATAATGCTACATGTATTATTTATAAGATTATCCCTTGTAAATATTTTTCATATAGAGGTCGGATAGACTTGGGCCCAATTGACTAGGGCCAGATTGAATGGGGCTGGAATGACTTGGGCTGGATTGACATAGGGCTGAAATGACATGAAACCATAACCATTCACTGCATTGATTGGTAGTTAGTTAAATACCATGGAAGTATGATATTGTACTTCCATGAGACGATGATGAGTATACATTTTTACCATACACATGTATAAAATTTGAGGTTCCAATATCACAATTCATAAACCACAAAAAAAAAGACAAAAATGCAAACCTACTTGATTTTAACAGTATTATATCATTTATTATAAAAATATTCAATATCATATTTTTGACATTGCATACTGTGGATTCATTATTATTCGTTGGATACCAATTTTCGTGGGTTTCGTGGGTACAAGTGAACCAGGAATTCAAATGTTCAACGAATTACAAATTTTCTATAGGCTTTGTATGCAGAGATTGGCAAAACCACGAAATCAAATATCCACGAAAATGCAAGTTTTCCTCAATCCACGAAAATTGATACCCACGAAAATAAATGAATCCACAGTATATATATATTGAACTTTCAGGTTCCCAATTACTAATTAGACTGCACAGTTTAATGTTATCTATTATGGGGATCATGAGCCATCTACACTTATCATCAATTAAATAGAACCTTCAGATGAAGCAGATCTTCAACTTATTGTTTAGAGCAGCAGACAGTGAGTTACATTATGAGATACATTGTTATATAAGTCACAATAAAGAGAGAAATATTTTAATACAAACATGTATTGCAGGATTATCTTTTTTCTCCAATACCGCTTCCTTAAAATTTCTACACCTTGTTTCTTGTTTTTTTTTTATAATTATGTTAGTTGTCACCATATTGTCTATTCAGGACTATATAAACAATCATAGTTATGAAGATTTATCTTAGTAAAAAGTTATGCTGGTGTGATGTTTATATGATATGAATATATAGCATTTCTTTGAAACTTGCTTAAAATGTCAAAAAAAAAGTCCTTATCTTTGTCTCTTAATAAACAATTAATTTTCTTGATACACACTTTTGGTGCATATCATTTCCATCATGCAGTTGTGTTTGTAGCTTTCACATGATAAACAGTCTGGTGATACCTCAGAGACTTGATTTCTGTTTTCTCCAATTTCTGCAGAAACTGTCAGAAAATTAGCTAGAATTTAAGACTTTGACCTCAATTTTGAGACTGTCTTTCAAACAGTGTCAAAATACTAGTTTCAAATAAAAAAGGATGATTAGCAGCATACATTTCTCACCATATCAGGTATGAAATTGGAGGTTTAAATATCATGTCACAATTTAAAAACCACAAAGAAAAAAGACATGAAATACAAACCTACTTGATTTTAAATGCATATATATATCATTTATTGTCAAAATATTCATATATCATGTTTATTGACATTTTTTTTTATACAATTGCATATTTTGAAACTTTTACTCTTTCAGTTTCCTAATAAGTAACCAGACTGCACTGTTTAATGTTATCTAAGATGGGAATGGAGCCATCTACACTTATCATCAGTTATTGTTTAGAGTAGCCAACAGTGAGGTACATTTTGAGATACATTTTATGTAAGTCACAATAAATATATTTCTCCATTTTCCCCTCCTTAAAAAATTTACCGCAAACTCTGAAAATTTCTCAAAAGTTGAAGGAATTTTGCAACAGGCTTTAAAGCAGGCCTTTAGCTTTTTGTTTAAAAATTATGTTGACAAGAAAAAAAATGACCACAGATCAATACTGAGATAAAGTTGTTTGTTGTTTGTCTGTCCATTAAAATTTTTGTCCGTCAGTCCATCCTTCTGTCTTTTGGTCTCATTGAATTTCAATCACATTTTTCTTCAGGAACTACATATCAGAGCTTCCAGAAATTTGTTATCTGAAGCTTCATGTAAACATGTAATACCTTCTGATGCCTGTTCAGATTCATTCCTTATCCAATGGTTGAATATACCTCCTGTTTAAAGGTAACAAAAAACAGTTCTATATATTTATGTACTGTAAATTCAGAAATTATTGAGTGCATTTATTATTGCAATTTTGTCATTTTAGACTAAAATGCGATTTTAATTTTTGGGATATCGAGGAAAATCCTGCTTAATTCATATAAACAATTTCAAAATGCGAGTTTAGATTATTGCGATTATAACCCTGTCGCATTTTTCGCAATAATAAAAACATTGCAATAATTTCTGAATGTACAGTAATTTAAAAAAAAAATCATTGATGATACAGTGTATGTTCATAATCATTGGTACAAATATTCTTCATACATAATCAAACCAAATGTCATCATAAAAAAGAGGGGTCAATGTACTCGTTTTCAAGTTTTAAAATGATTAAAATCAATTGAAAAATGCATCTTTTCCCCGATATGTCACAGTTTGACGCCGGGATTAATAACATTTTACGTTAGCAACGTCATTACCTCCCCTGTAACTGTATTGTATGCCCCTAAGATAAAATGGTAGACCCCCATCTAAATCTAATTAAAACAGCTAGGAACAAGAAAAAAAGCTGAAATATGGCCTCACGATCAGGTTTTTGTCGAGCCTCCGACTTCTGTCGCAGAAGGTTCGACAAAGGGATAGTGATCCAGCAGCGGTAGCTGCTGCGTTAGCTAACTACTTAAAAGCTTTATATTTTAGAAGGTATAAAACCTGGATGCTTCATACTTTGTATATAGATGCCTTATGTTATGAAGTTTCCGTCTGTCATATGTGCCTTTGTCTTGACCTCATTTTCATGGTTCAAAGAATACTTGTAAAAAAAGTTCAGATTTTTTGTACTGTTAATTTCTCTCTTATTATGAGTAATAGGATAACTATATTTAGTATGTGCGTACCTTGCAAGGTCCTCATGCCCGTCAGACAGTTTTCATCTGACCTCAATCTCATTTCATGGATCAGTGAGCAAGGTTAAGTTTTCGTGGTCAAGTCCATATATCAGATACTATAAGCAATAGCATTTCTATATTTGGTGTATGGAATGATTGTAAGGTGTACATGTCAAACTGGCAGGTGTCATCTGACCTTGACCTCATTTTCTTGGTTCAGTGGTTAAAGTTATGTTTTTGTGTTTTGGTCTTTTTTTCTAATACTATATGCAATAGGTCAACTATATATGGTGTATGGAAATATTTTACGATGTACATGTCAGTCTGACAGGTTTTATTTGACCTTGACCTCATTTTCACGGTTCATTGCTCAGTGTTATGTTTTTGTGTTTTGGTCTGTTTTTCTTAAACTATAACCAATAGGTCATGTATATTTGTTGTATGGAATGATTGTAAGGTGTATATATCTGTCTGGCAGGTATCGCCTAACTTTGACCTCATTTTCATGGTTCATTGGTCAATGTTAAGTTTTCATGGTTAAGTTTGTTTCTTAGATACTAAAAGCAATAGGTCAACTATATTTAATGCATAGATTGATTGTAAGCTGTACATGTCTTTCTGGCATAGTTCATCTGACATTGACCTCATTTTCATGGTTCATTGGTCAATGTTTAGTTTTCCTGTTAAAGTCTGTTTCTTAGAAACTATAAGCAATAGGTCAACTTTATTTGATGTATTGAATGATTGTAAGGTGTACATGTATTTCCAGTTTGGTTTATCTGACCTTGACCTCATTTTCTTGGATCATGTTAAGTTTATGTGATACTTGTAGTAAAGCTTTATATTTGGGACTATCAACATAAAATCAATGGTCAGTAAAGAAGGCGAGACATTTCAGCGTGTGCACTCTTGTGTGTAAGAAATTGCAAGTTTTATACTTCATGAAAATATTACACTTTACAGTATTCATTTGGAAACCTGATACTCTGAGGCTTTCAATCTGAAAAGTCTACTGATTGTATTAAAATCTTTTCAGAAAAGACCACAGTAATCATGGTAACAGATTGATGAAGCTGTGACAGCAGCAGCCATGGGAATCATCAGTATAATATTTATTAAAGATGTATTAGAAGTCTTGAAGCTATTCCTTGTGAATGTAGTAGAAAGATCAGGGGTATCAAAAGATGAACTCTACAGACGAGTCAATAACTCTAATCTTAGATACTTGTCACTCAAAACAAAGACAGATCTTGATGGTGCAATCATTAAGGGGGATGCTGCTGACATTATAGAAATTAATACTTTGATTATACATTTAAATATTGCATCAGATTTTGAAAAAGGTTCAGAATTTGAGGGAAAATTATATGATGATGTGAGAGCTGTAAGAAGAATAAGAAATAATTTAAAGCATACTGTTAGACCATTATCAAATGAGGAATGCGATTCATACTTAGAGGAGCTTAAGGATCTGGCAGGCAAGTTTGAAAGCCATTTAAATGCTGCACCAGACGAATATCTTCACCTTGTCCATGAAATTAGTAACAAGAGAAGGCAACATCTTATTTGGAATGGTAAATAAAATTACTTATTATATTATGTATATTATTTTAAAACGTCTTTCAAGAAGGGCTGTTGCTTTATTGATAAATATTTGTGGGTGGTGCCAGGGAGCACCTGTTTGCACTATCAAATTCATAACCACAAATGATATTAAATTTTCAACATTTTATAGATGCTTTATTAAGATTTCTTCAGGAGAGGACACCAGTACACCAAATGTTTCCTGATCTGCATGCACTGGTTTTTATCAGGTTTTCTGCATACTGATACCATAGAATATCAACTGTGAGTTACAATTGGGAGCTATTTGTCTAATGAGCACAGAGAACAAGTTCACCAAGGCTTCATATTGTGTCAAGCAGTTTATATTTTACAGTTTCAATGTGGTGTACTGTTGCACTTTTCTGAAGAATCTGGTCCATCTAACGAAAAGATATGTTTGAAACAGAGGATATTGTATATATTTTCATAACTCTATTTACCTTGGTTAAAAATAGTCTGAAAATGAAACCCAGCAGTGTTAGAATTAGATTTTTATGCTGACAAATTTTTGTCCCTCAACAGGATTTGAACTCACACCTTTGATACACTACAGCACCAATCCCTTAGCCTCATGTCCATCACTCTAGACCACTCGACCACATCCGATACATTAAAATATAACTTCAATAAACGTAGTGTTACCTTGTCACGTAAGGCGAATCTAGAGATAGACATAAGACATGTGTGTGTAGATGTTATATTATTTTTTTATACACAATGTATTAGTATTTGTCAGCAATCTAACTCAACAATTTTTTATATATATAAAATATATTATTAAGTCTAAATTGAAAACAACATTCAAACCTATGATTTTGTTGTATAAAAACCACATTTTTTATACGTATGCATGCAAAACAAATTTCTTGGTAGAGGGGTCTAAATACAGCACAAACAACATTTTCCAAAAGACCAAAAAAGTGAAAAGGTATATTTAAACAAAACCCATTTGACTAACAGGTTGAACAACGGATGTTCTTAAACCCTGCTGACCGCCATTGGCCATTGCCAAATAAACGGATCACAAGATATAACATAACGGATCTTTATTATTAATTTAATACCAAACAGAAAACAATAAACTTGCTGAAAAGATGGTATACCGCAAACATGAGGTGCATAAATTTGTACACCATATCCGGATTTCAACAATTAATGTCTCTTCAGTGATGTTAGGAATCGAAACGGTATTTGGAAGGCCATATAATTTACCTCAATTTAGGATAGACTCTTGAATTTTGAGGAGTCCAAACAGGATGAACAGATCATATAAACACGAAGGCAAATATAAAACAAGCCCAAACGAAAAAATATAAATAAGTCTAAATTGAAAACAACGTTCAAACCTATGATTGCGTTGGATAAAAACCGCAATTTTTATACGTGTGCATGCAAAACAAATTTCTTGGTAGAGGGGTCTAAATACAGCACAAACAACATTTTGCAAAAGACCAAAAAAGTGAAAAGGTATATTTAAACAAAGCCCATTTGACTAACAGGTTGAACAACGGATGTTCTTAAACCCTGCTGACTGCCATTGGCGATTGCCAAATAAACGGATCACAAGATATAGCATAATGGATCTTTATTATTAATTCAATACCAAACAGAAAACAATAAACTTGCGGAAAAGATGGTATACCGCAAACATGAGGTATAATATATATAATATATATTCAGTAATTTACCTTTCAACTGCATCTTTCAATATGATATATAAGAAAAGAGTTAGGTTTTTGTAATATTATACACAAATCGATAACCATGAAAACAGGAATCAACAAAAATACTGGACAGTAGAGCAAGCCACATCAACCATCGACACCAACTCCTCCGAAAAAAACAACAGACATACAAACATAGACATGCTTAAATATACATATTTAATAATATGTTTGAGGGATAGTTGGAGAAAATATGTCAGTAAGACTGCTAACCAAAGAAATAATGAGGTTTTTGAAAGATTGTTTCCTTCTACAATGTCTCCTCAATTCTTGTTGTCAGAACAAGAGACGTTAAACAGAGGTTTCATTTGTTTTTGTGAAATACGCAAAACTTTTCAGTTTAGCACTTCTCCATTTAAACATATATTGCACTCAGGGAAGGCACTTCAAAATGGGGAAACCACTCATTGAGGTAAATTTGAAATTACATTTTCATTTTCACTGTATATGACACCCAACCATTGAAATTTTAAGATGCCAATCCTTTGTGCAACAGCCCTAAAATGATAACAAACCTGTTTACATACTGTCTAACATACATGACATTATTAATCAACATGTTTTATGCAGCTCTCAGATCATGATCATCATCACCATAGCCACCCCCACCACCACCAATCAGGCCATTGGTTTTCTTGTTCGAATTGTTTTATATAATTTGGCATATCTTGGCCTTTTACAGTTGACTATACACTATGGGTTTTGCTCATAGTTGAAGGCTGTACCTTTAGCTGCTTACATCCACATCATTCTGGTTGCTATAGTTGTCTCCTTGCAATCATACCACATCACTTTATATTTATGTTTGCTTGAAAAGGGTCATGATAAAAGCTGTTAAACAAAAAACAACATTATGCTACAAATTGCATTGCTTTCTCCATGTTTTGAAATTTATTTAAATGTCTGTACCAAGTCAGGAATATAACAGTTGTTTTCCATTTGTTATGTTGGTTGATATATTTGAGCATTTTATTTTGTTATGTTTGATGGACTTACCCCCCTTTTGAATTTACCTCAGAATTCAGTATTTTTGTTCATACTTTTCAACAAAAGAAAGGTTTATTATATGCCACCACTGTGCTTTTTATGAATTTGAACTTACAAGTACTAGCCTAATTACATTTGTACCTGATATTGACTAATTTTGGTTATTTGATTACCTTTTCTGTAGAAATAAGTCAGTAGACATTTTATTTAGTATATCCTGCTTCAAATATTCTTTGATTAGATGACTTCTATGACTACTGAAAGCTCTTTAACCACTAATGTCCATGTTTTGTAGAATCCTTTTCAGTGTGTTGATTTAAATCTTAGTGAAGTTCAAAATATGATAGAAGAGATACATGGAAGAGATGACAACAAGATGGGACCTATGCAAAATAGGTATGTACAGATTTATGAGGTAAAGATTGTATAAATGAAGATTGCATTCATGCAATCAAAATCCTGAGGTGGCTGGTTATTTTTGATACTTTACAATACAAAAATTTACGTTACTACACAATGTATGGAGGACAATATTTGACTTAAAAACCCATAACTTTTCTGTATAGTAATTCTTAATTAAGAACAAAGTGTGGTACGTGTGATAAGCACCTTTTTTTCCAAAATTGGGAAATAATTTTAAATCCATAGTTTTCGATACTGGTTTTTTTTTATCATGATGTTTCTGAGACATCTTGAAATAACCCAAATTTCAATATTTTATCAAAATGGTTGAAAATATATTTTTGTCTATATTAAGGTTAACTTTTAAAATGCTTGTCATTGACCATGTTGACAGACATACAGAATGTACTATACACTTTTTCCTCCCTTATATGACCTATAAGCAAGTCACTAACTTATTCAGGTAAAGTTTGATTTTACGCATTATTGTTCACTTTTGTAAAACGAGTTGGTACAATCAGGGCTGTGATGTACATTTTACCCTTCATTAACATACACACCATTTACATTTTAGTTCATTTTTCAGACAATAACTAGCCTACAATCACATCACTTGAAAGATAGAGAACATGGCCATGATCATCATCATCATTATACATCATGACAGAGAATATAATTAGTGTAGGTAAAAGACATGAAAGGTACAAAAAACTCCTCTGCCTCTCCTCCTCCTTCTCATCATCTTCACTGTAGCAGTTGTCACCTTCATCTTCATATAGAGCAGGACCGTTGCAGAAACAGAAGATCAAATTTCCATTGAATTATATCCTCCTCCTCCTCCTCAATTATAAGGAGAGTTTAGTTTTTGGGATGTTATGCATTTTGTTTAAGAAAAATTGTTGGAATAAGTGTATGTTGTTAGAGATCTTTTAACATAGGTTTGCTTTTATATTTGACATTTTTGTCTTCCCAAGTTGGAAAGTTTTGGTAAGAGAGAGTAAGGATTTACTTTTCAAGCAGTGGCATTGACAACTCAGAGATACTTCATTCTAACTTTTACTAATTATAGAAAACTATGTAAAGTTTTCATGATGAGGTTTTCCTCAGCAACTATACATGAGGTAGGTCAACAATATTTGTTCTTTGCTTTATTTGCTTTGGTGTTTGTCTGACTATACATGATATGTCAATGATACTTGTTGAGTGGTTTATTTGCTTTGGTGTTTGTCTGACTATACATGATATGTTAACAATACTTGTTCTATGGTTATTTTGCTTTGGTGTTTGTCTGACTATACATGATATGTTAACAATACTTGTTCTATGGTTTATTTGCTTTGGTGTTTGTCTGACTATACATGATATGTTAACAATACTTGTTCTATGGTTTATTTGCTTGAGTGTTTGTCTGACTATACATGATATGTCAACAATACTGTTTGAATGTTTATTTTTTTGCTTGAGTGTTTGTATGCCATAATGCTTTGAAATCATTATCAGTGGTGATTTATGTTCTTGCATTAACTGTATAGCTCAGAATTACAATAAATGTTGTTATGTGAATGGAATGCTCCATTAAATTTTCCATCTCAGAATTTTTAGAATTGAAATATTTGTATACATAATTATGTTAAATGTCTATTTTCTAGTCTGGTAAGAAATTTTTTAATCTCATATAATTTGTTGTTAGGATTCATCTTATATAGTAGTCAGCCAGGGAAAAAAAGCTTCAATAACTTATTTACTATGTGCGTATGAGTTCAATTTTTCACAGTGTTGATAAATCACAATCATATAACTTTTTGTAAAAATTCCTTTAAGGTAGCTCTGGTGTCTTCCACCATCTTGGATTGTAAAATATTAGAAAATAATTGGTCTGGATCTTCAATGAAATATGTAAATTTTGACAGTAGAATGTAATTCATTTGTTAGACTTTTCATCTGAATGAAGAAAATTATGTGTTTTATCATATTTTTGCAACTGTTGTTTTACAAATACAGAAAATTGTATTTAACTTTTTCAACTTTGCCATATAAGGTGAGATAACTCAGATAATGTAACTTTTATACTGGAATGTGTTATGAATTTATCTATTTTTTTTTGTAGCAATAAAACGAGTCTGGTGACCCTGATTTTCTTTTTGTTTTCTGAAATCCCATTAGAAGAGCTGTCTTCTCATATTTTATCTTAAAATTCTATGGTTTAGTTTTCTTTCTACCAATTTCCATGAATTATCTATAAATCTGACAATTTTGCACAACCAGTAGCTTGAAAAAAATGCCATGTGTCCCATACTTTTTATTATATATATGTTGAAACGATGATATAAACTACATTTTGGCTAATTATTAAAAAATTCTATCGATTTTAATTTAGACCCCCCATCTACCTTAAGAGTATATTAACAGCTGCTCACAAAAAGTAGTCACTTACTTACATACATTTAGGCTTGATTTATTTTTATTATGATTAAGGTCAAAGTTCATAACATAGTGGTACTTGTTAAGTACTTTTCTGACTGAAGTTGAATTTCATTTCAATATTAAACTGTTTACAGCAATTAATGTGGTTAATCATGCCATGTAGGGGACAAAGGAAATACATTATATGTGAAAAAATTATGAATAATGTTTGTATCTCAGTGAGTTTATAATATTAGGTTAATATTATTCATTTGTGAAATCTAGCACAAGAATATGTATATCTGGCTGGTATTAGTTGTTCATGACGTCAGTTTCAGGCAATTGTTGGATATTGTTTTTGTTTAAAATAATTAAAAAATTGCAGCAGGAAAAAGGAAATATAGTCAAACCTGTATATAAAGGTCACCCTTGGGACCAGAGAAAACTGGACTTACAACAGAGGTGACCTTTGACTTGAGGTTCAAAATGCAAAGGTATTACCACAGTGGGACAAGCAGAAGGTGACCTGCCAAGACAGGTTTTCACTTAATAGAGGTGACCTTATAACAGGCTTAACTGTATGCAAAAAATTTTTGGGTAATTTTTGTATCTCAGGAGTGAATAATATTATGTTATTATTATTAGTCTGAATTCTATTATTTATGTATCAGGTTCTATCACTTGACCTTGAAGTAAGTTTCAAGCATGTCAGCTATTGTTTTTGTTTGAAATACTTTTTTAAAATATTGCAGCAGGTGAGATGCAATAAGATAGGAAAAAAGTTTTGTCTGACAAATAAGCACAACAATATTTCTTTATTTTCAAAATAGATGTAGGTATTTATTTATAAGACTCTAAAGATTGCTGTTTGATTTTGAGTTTTGATACTATTTTTCTCTGTGTAAGTTTGGACAACAAAACAGATGAATGGGTTGAAAAAGACTGTGATGCAGAAAGAAACAGGCAAGGCAATGCAAAGCAAAAAATACCGGTCAGAGCAGAAACAAAAATACGGACCATGACCAGTGTGGATAGAGAAGATGAAAGGTACAAAGAGACTCCCCTTTGATCCCCTCCTACCTCCTCCTCCACCTCTTCCCCATACTTTATCATTACAGTAGCTGTTGTTATTTTCATCCTTAAATATTTCCTGTCAAGAGTCCTCACCAGGGTGAATATACAATTACTGACATTTGATGAGGTCGATACATATAGTTTCTATCACTTCATGGAGTGTGATACAATGTTTCTCCACTTGAGACAGATAAAGTTTCATATTTAAAATGCAAGACTTGCCAAGCTTTTTAAATATTCAAAATTTAACTGTAGAGAGTGGAGAAATATCGTATTGCAAGTTAAGAGATTCCAGGGTGGAATCTGTTTTTCTAATGATTTTAGATGATATTTAGACAAGCTTTATCTGTCTTTTTCAATGATCTTCAAAAGTATTCATTCTTTATATGTGATTTCATCAGGCATGAAGCCTTTATTTTGGTGATGTCACAAGTGGATATTCAAAGAAAAGCAAGAAAATTTCACCAATAAAGAACTTAGATTAAACAAACCACAAGGTGGTTATAAAAAAATAATCATATAAATCTGGTAAGAATTAAAGAAAATGATTTATTAACTGACATCAAAAGTCAACAATTATGTTTTAATTATTATATGACTTTTTAATACAGTACTGTGGATTTATTTATTTTCATGGGTACCAATTTTCGAGAATTGAGGAAAACCTGCATTTTTGATGGATATTTACGTGGTTTTAACAAAGTCTGCATATATTAGTATAGAAAATTTGTAATTCGTTGAACATTTAAATTCATGGTTCCCCTGTAGCCACGAAATGTACGAAATTTGGTATCCAACGAAAAATAATGAATCCTCACCAGTTATGATTGGGGGTAATGTTTGATTGAACTTTATTGTAGACTGTTTGAAAAATGTAGCGAAGACTGTGAGAAGTATGCTTTACCTCACCCAATAAATGATGAGCGCAGACAAAAGACAATTGATAAGTAAGTATATATTTTATTAAAAATCAAATGAAAATAATTGTTTAAATATTATTTTATACCATATAATATTGTAACATGTAAAAAAGATGCAGAAGATACCAAAAGGACATCAAAAATTCATACATGTCATAGGTTAAAGACAGACAACACGATGGCAAAAAAAACCCCAAAAAAACTGATGAAACGACAGTCTGTCAAAGAAAATAAAAGACTGAGTAACAAAAACACTACTTAAACTTAGGGAGATGTCAGGTGGTAAGCATACTCTCACTTGAAGTTTAAAGTATTGGAACACAGAAAGAAGGTGACTGACAGATTTGAAAAGTTAATAGTGAATCAATTTTTTTACCCGCCACTGTTGAGCTGCTGACTAATATTAAGTCATTCTGTTCAGCAGTATTTAAGAAATATGTGGTGAAAATTTAAGTTCATTCCCCATATATTGAAAAAAACCACAGTATCTGCAAACAGGAAGTAGATATCTGACAGATCCCAAAAAATGCTGCTCATGTTACAATTTAACTCATCACTGAAAAGCTGGTGACCGAATATGAAGTAGTTCTGTTCAGAAGTTTCTGAAAAATTGTATGATTCAAATGTTAATTTGGCAAACGGACAGACGTATGGACAAGGTTGTTGCAATATTCCTACATTGAGGCCATTTGAGGGTATAGTAATGATACAGAAAAAAGGATAACAGGAAATGCCAAAAATGCACAGAACAGACGACATCAACCACCTATTCCAATACATTGATTGTATAGTTTTGCTACAACCCAGGCAATAAACCTGCCTTATTTTGTATGCAGGCATCATTTGAAATATCACAAGTAGATGTGGGCTAGTTATGCTTCTTTAGACAGCAACCCAAAGACAAAAAACCATCTAACATCCAAAATTTGAAATAAAGTACTCTTTATTGTCCATGTACCAGCAACATTTATTTCTTTTAAAAATGACTTGCAGAATAAATCTTGATAAAATCTTGTTCTATAATAAATAAAGGTGGTCTGCATTGCATATACTGCAATTTTTGCTTCAATAATCCAAGTTATTTGCAAGCCTTTCAGTTTTTATGCCCCCGCAACTGAAAGTTGAGGGGCATATTGTTTTACCCCTGTCCGTCTGTCTGTCTGTCCACCTATCCATCTATCCATCTGTCCTTGACGTCCCTCCGTCCGTTTGTCCGTCCATCAATGGGCAAAATACTGTCCATGTTGTATATATATATAGTTTGTTGTGCATTTGCTGATATTCGATGTACTCTCTAGATTATATGCCCGTATCCATGTAGTCAAACCTACATGAGGATCTTTCCATGTTTTGATGTGGACAACAGTTGTTATATTTCGTTGGACACTTAAATTCATGGATAAAGCCAAGCACGAAAACCACGAAAATTGGTACCCCACGAATAAAGTACTTTCACAGTATATGTATATATTTAAAAACAGAACGAAGAAATTTTACCAATGTATGAGTACATGTATAATTAAAAAAATTAATTTGGTCATACTTTTGTTTCAGAAAGATGATACCCTCCAATACAGTATGGCATAAAGCTAAAACAGAAAAATATGTCAAGCTTAAGGAGCAAAAATCTTTTCAGTTGATAGAAGGTATGTAATAAATAAAATTGAGAATGGAAACAGGGAATGTGTCAAAGAGACAACAACCCGACCAAAGAGCATGAAACAGCCCAAGGCCACCAACGGGTCTTTCACACAACGAGAAAATCCCTCACTCGGAGACGGGCTGAACCAGCCCCTAAACAAAAATGTGTACTAGTTCAGAGAAAATGGATGTTACACTAAACTCCGAAATATATAAATGTATAGATTGCTAAAAAATACTACAGAAAAAAATCAAAATTTCTGCTTAATTAATTGGTATCAATCTTCATTTGGTAAAGGAGTAGGCCCAGTAAGACCCCTTTTTGGCCCCAAAATATAGCATTTTTACAAAATTGTTAAAATGTAAATTTTTAGCTATATATATAATTTATTGGAAAGAAGAATACTTCTGTTACATAAATATGGGCTGTTTTTTACAATACAATGCACATGTATCGGGTACTAGCATCATTAAGGCATGCTAATTTACTGAAATCTTGGAAATTTTAGCATTTTGGTTAATTTTTAGACGGTTTCCTTCTGAAATGAAAGTGGACGCATTTGTGTTCATTCTTAATATTTAAACGTAAGTTGTATTTTATGATAATACATAACATATATAAAGGTTGAGAATGAACACGGATGCGGCCACTTTCATTTTTGATAAAAACCATCTGAGAAGTGACATATTATGGCAGATTTGATAGATTTTTCATATTTAAGCTTAAATTTGAGTGTCTTTAATGACTAAATCAGTTCTAATCTTTCACATAAACTAATTGAATCGACTGAAGTAGACACTTAAGTGTTTAAAAAGTGTATAGATCGTTAAAAAAAAGAACTACAGAAAAAAATCAAAATTTCTGCTTAATTAATTGGTATCAATCTTCATTTGGTAAATTTACAGTATAAAGTAGGACATGATGTCTGTTTTAGATTTAAATGTAGTAATAAAGGTGCTAGTATAAGGTTATTTATCAGACAAAAATAGAATTAAGAGAACCAGACTATCTTCCATTAAGATTGTAGAACCTTTGAACATGTAACCATGGAATATCATGCCTTCCCTTGGTGCTTGTCGAACCTTTGAACATGTAACCATGGAATATCATGCCTTCCCCTGGTGCTTGTAGGACATTTGAACATGTAACCATGGAATATCATGCCTTCCCCTGGTGCTTGTCGAACCTTTGAACATGTAACCAAGGAATATCATGCCTTCCCTTGGTGCTTGTAGGACCTTTGAACATGTAACCATGGAATATCATGCCTTCCCTTGGTGCTTGTCGAACCTTTGAACATGTAACCATGGAATATCATGCCTTCCCTTGGTGCTTGTCGAACCTTTGAACATGTAACCATGGAATATCATGCCTTCCCTTGGTGCTTGTAGGACCTTTGAACATGTAACCAAGGAATATCATGCCTTCCCTTGGTGCTTGTAGGACCTTTGAACATGTAACCATGGAATATCATGCCTTCCCTTGGTGCTTGTAGGACCTTTGAACATGTAACCAAGGAATATCATGCCTTCCCTTGGTGCTTGTAGGACCTTTGAACATGTAACCATGGAATATCATGCCTTCCCTTGGTGCTTGTCGAACCTTTGAACATGTAACCATGGAATATCATGCCTTCCCCTGGTGCTTGTCATGCATCATAATCTTTGGAAAACTTGGCACATTGTATTCTTTGAATGGTTTTCTCAAACTATATGATTTGAATTTGAAAAGCAATTTGGCTGCAACAGTAAGACAAAAAGCTTTTCTGAGAATCAACATGATTTGTGCTGCTTCATTGCCTGACAAGTCGGTTGCCAGTTAGGGACTTAGATTTACAAATTTGAAGGTATTGAAGTATGCAAAAATGGTCCCTATAACCACTATAACAATTAAAACGAAATATGACGGAAAGGGTCTGATACAATCTTACCAATTTTGGTATGTAATGACATGGATAGGAAAACCAGTATGTGTACCAGTAGGAGACTTAGTTTTACATTGAATTCTAAGCAGAAATAAAACCTCAGAATCTTCTAACAATTTAAAAATATACATGGGAGTTTTCAATGTGGTAGATTCAAGCTTTGGTATCACCCATCCAAGCAATATGACTGCTAGAAGCTACTGAATTTAACACTGGAGCCAATGGATATGTAGAAATATATTTTTATAAGATCATTATGCTGATGACTATCATGCTGATGATGCAGGATCAATGGTCAACATTAAGTTTTGGTTTGTTCCATTTCTCTTATTCTATAAGCAATTAGTCAACTATGTTTTTGATGTAGGGAACATTTGTAAGGTGTCATTGTGTAACTATATATATAGCAGGATTCATTTGACCATATTTTCATGGTTTATTTGTGATTAATGTATCATGGTTAAGTCAGTTTGTCAGATACCATAATGAATTGATCAACTACTTTTGGATTATTTAATGCAGTAAAATTCATTTTGTGATAATGTCTGCAGTTTTCTTAGATACTATAAATTGTAGGTCATTTATATTTAGTGAATAAAATGAGAGCGATACCAGTGTAGTAAAACCTTAATCCTAATTACTGTAAATTCAGAAAATATTGTGTGCATTTATTATTGCCATTTTTGAAGAATGGACAAAAAAGTGAGATTAATTATTGCAATTTCAGAAAAATCTGCATATATGTATCAAATACCAGAATACAAGTTCTTATTATTGCAATACTCACCCAGTCGCATTATTCACATTGATAAAAACCTCGCAATAATTTCTGAATATACAGTACTTTATCCATATAGTTCAATCATGGTCAGATAAGCATTTGAGACATTTCTGTGTGTTCAATTTTGTTTAAAAGTAATCCTTTTTGCAATAATGAAGAGAATAGTTACTAAGTGAGTTATGCTCCTGTGAATGTCTTTATATTAACAAAAACCTGAGTCATCAGTAGTAGGTAATACAGTATATGTTCATTGCGGGAAAATATGAAAATAATTTTTACAAGCTTAAGAAGTAGGAGGAAAGCCACGCTTGCTGAAATTTTCTCCTGTTTTGTAGTAAGTTGAATGAATTTGATATTTTCCGACAATGTGCATATAATGTTTTTATTCTGCAATAACCAGTTACTGTTTACCTTTAGTGTTTGTTTTATTGCCCTGCCACTAAGTGGTCAGGGCCATACAGTTTTACCCTTGTCAATCATGCTGTCATTCCATCATTCTGGCATTCCGTCATTCAGTCATTCTGTCATTCAGGCATTCCGCAACATAACAGCTAGTTATATGGATTTTTGCTAAACACCTTCACATATTGAGCTGATTGTAAATATGTGAGTCTACAATGGTGAGTTACAGATCAAGTTTTCGTGATCGTTCTGTTCTGCTGATTTTTGCCAAAATTACGGGACTTTGAAAAGTTCGTGAAAATAACAATATACCAACCTTTTTTCTAAATGCCTTCACATATTGAGCTAATTTTTATTTAGTATGTGAGTCTACTATGATGAGTTACAGATGGTGTTTTTGTTTTGTTCCGCTCTGCTGATTTTATCAACCTCTCATCATGTGCTCATTGTCAAATTATTTTCACACCTAAAAATGGCTTTAAGCTTTTTTTGCAAGCGGGGCCATTTGTGTTGTTCCGACACATCTAGTTTTATTCTCTAGCTATTGTTGTCTTTGATTCTTACAGAAATAGGCATGGCTTAAATGACTTAACAAGGTTTATTTGATAACCTGTTATTTATAAAACAGCTAGCTGAAGAATAAAACAATGTATAAACTTGATAGTAAAATAAGTTTAAATTCTCTTATTCTGACTATTTAAACAGATTAGGACCAGTTTGTTAAATTCTGATAGACCACACATCGATTAATTTTCTCTCAAGTTATTTCCAACCATAAATTTAGAACATTGAACGAAACATTTTCCAATGTATCATTATTATATATATAAGAAACAAACAGATTCTACCACTTTACCCAATTGAAAACAATGTTTATATATATCCACTTAGATAGTTAAAATGTTTGCTAAACTTCACATTTTGCGGTTTAAAAATTTAATTATCCAGAGTGGATAAATATTGTAATCAATGGAGCAGTGTGGTACATGGTACAATATCTATAACTACAATACTGGTATAGAAAGCAATTGCAAATGGTTGTTAAAGCTATAGAAATTGAAAAAACCAAGTAAAAATATTTATTGAAATAGACCAAAAATTGCTAAAATGAAAAAAATAAAAGTTGCGCATGACATTACAAAACTGGGTTTAAAAATGCATATGCCTTTACATGATTATCATTCTTGTTCTTGTGTTATTCTAAACTTACCATGGCGTATAGGCATAATCAATGCTGCAAAAGGAGTAGTAACTTGTATGTACTCCTTATAAATGTATGTAAGCCTATACATTTATTCGTGTCTTTGTAGATACAGTTGATATATTATTCATTGAGGAGGAGGGTAAAATGAATAATTATATTAATCTAAAAGAGGACCTAGAAGAAACTGGAATGACCATGATGTCATCAAGGGAAGTCAGTCTCCCGGGAAGACCAGTTTTACCTAAGCTAATCGAGATTAAGCCATCAGTGTTTTTGTTAGAGAACGAAACAATGTGTTGTCTTCAAGCATACCAACTTCAAGTTGGCTTAAAATATCATAATAAAGCAACATGTTTATTACTATCACAACTTGAAAGAGTCAAGAAGCCTTCAATACAAATTAGAAAATCTGGTTTAAGTGGAAATTATGAATATGACCTACTTCTATGCTATTGCCCATATTGCCCATATGACAGAGAAAAAGCCACTAAAATTAAGAGCTGGATTAATGCTGCTATTGATGATGTAAGACTGGAATTATATGAAGATGTTACCACTCCTGGTCATTTTCCTTTCTTACAAGCAAGGTCAAAACGTTTTATCATACTTATAACAAGAAATATGTCCAGGAATTTCATTCATAAAGTTGATATGTTCATTGTAAGAATGGCAAGGGAAAATCATATGCCACAGGATTTATTTGTGTTACTGGTGGACGACAAGTCTTTAGTTCCACCATCTTTAATCCCAATCAAGCAGATTCCTCTTCAAGATATGGAAGAGAAGAATCAAGATTTCATTGACTGGTGTGAAAGTACAACAGTATGTTTATAAGCTTTGCTTACTTGTTGACAGGAAATTGAATGAGCAATATATGATTGTGTTCTATGTTTTCCTATTATTTGTATTGTGCTTAACTGAGAATGAGTTTATTTTGTTAAAAAGAAAAGATGTTTTTAAATTATATTCATTCCAGTAATGCTTAGTCCTGGCCATGGAAATGAATGATTTAAATGTTAAAAAGAAATTTGAAGCATTTGCAAAGAATGAAATGAGTTTATCCGTAAGGCTATATTTTTAATTGCTTTTTATTTTTATATGTATATAAGATAGAATATTTTAAAGTCATTTTAACCTTTAAAAGTTATTTATTATATTTTTATTAGCTTTATTTTGAAAGGTTTTATTTATACAAAAAAAATCTAGTAATATTTTATAGGTATAAGAAGTTATCCCCGGCTTAGTATATTTCTAGGATTCTGATTGGTTAATGCACGTCGTTACAAAACCCATAGCCCCTGGGTGTTGCTAACCCATATACCCGGGCTTTGCTACCCATTACGCCGGGGAACTTCACGTGCGTTTTCCTTCGATCCATGGTTGTTCCTTGTGAAATATCGAATTCTGTAGATTATCCATGATGTCTGTAATTTTAAAATATGTAATCAACTTATGATTTTATCTTTTATGTCGATCATTTGCACTCATTTTAGTAAATGCATCACTAGGCTGACACATTGTCAATGAATGGGACTACTGACCTAGCTATGCAAATGACCCATGTTTAGGTCACAGCGTCTATGATGTAACTCTCACAACATTGAGCGCCAAATTCGACCCATTCCCGTTTCCCTGTATCTGGATTACAAACGTCTTATATTTGACTACCTGTAAGGTTCTACCAAAGGTAGTACCCTACACCCTGTGAAAGATATGTCAAATTCCCAAAATTCAATAAAAGATTTTTAAAAAATGAAAAAACCGTTGCTTTCACGTTACACTTTGTGGTCGAATTTCTCTAAAAATCTCAAGATTTGGACTAAGACCGGGGATAAATTCGTTATCTACGTTCATATCCGTAGATATGGATATTTTAACAACCTTCAGTACCCTGTACACCCTTCGGCTTCGCCTCAGGATGTACTTGGATACTTCACGGTGTTAAAATATCCATATCTACGGATATGAGAGAAGGGGTCAATTCGCAACAGCAGAGTGTATTGCACAAAAGCAAAAAAATTAATATAAATTCAAATCATATAACCAATTCTAAGTTCTTTGACTACAGTTATTCGGTGTCCGAAACCTATTATGTGTCAAATATTTAATTACAATCCAAATTCAGACCTGTATCAAGTGCGAATATTGTGTCCATTTTCGCCCCAACTGTTCAGGGTTAGACCTCTGCGGTCGTATCCAGCTGCACTCAGCGAAGCATTTTATTGTTAGATATATTTCTGCTTTGTATTCATCTGATGAGTTCAGCCCTTTTCAACTGATTTTATAGTTTGTTCTTATGTTGTACTGTTACACCACTGTCCTAGGTTAGGGGGAGGGATGGCGCCTTCAAACTAGTTTAAGCCCACCACATTCTGTATGTGCCTGTCCCTAGTCAGGAGCCTGTAATTCAGTGGTTGTTGTTTGCTGCTGTATATCATATTTGTTTTTTCGTTCATTTTTTTGTACATTAATCAGGCCGTTAGTTTTCTTGTTTGAATTGTTTTACATTTGTCATTTCAGGGCCTTTTATAGCTGACTATGCGGTATGGGTTTTATTCATTAATGAAGGCCGTATGGTGACCTATAGTTGTTAATTTCTGTGTCATTTTGTCTTTTATGGAGAGTTGTCTCATTGGCAATCATACCACATCTTCTTATTTTTATATTTGTACTTTAATCTGTTAATGTGATAGTGCGAGTTATTATTCTTAGAATTTTAATAACTTTATTGTTAGTTGTTAAATATAATTTGTTAAATATATATTCATTTATATATTATTGATACTTTTTGCAAGTGGTTAGTTCTTTTGTTTAGTATAGTATACATGGCATTTTTGCTAAGAACTTGGTACTATTGAAATAAAAATTGCTCAGTTTAAAGTTTGGTATTAGTCTAATATGAGGCTATCCATATTGTATCTTTTTTGACATTTTTTTTTCCACAATCATTATTCAAGAAACATACAAAAGTGTCCATTCTGAGTTTTTTTTTAATGTATCCTTATTTACTTTACAGTGCCACAAATTTAATTTTGAATCCATACCGAATCATAGAAAAATGGTTTTAAACCTACCTCCAAAAGATTCTGTAATCATGTTAATAAGGAGTACCTAAATTGCACACATTTGTAAATTCACAATGATGACGATTTTTACCAATTTTTTTGCACTTATGCCTTATATCTTAAAAAACAATAATAGATAAAAAGAAACTTTTTTCTCAATTTTTTGCATTTTTGCCTGTTATTTTGAAAACTATAATAGACATGACAGATATATAGAAACTTTATATAGCAAAAAGGATCAGCAAGACAAGATCTACAAATAAGCCATCATGTAGTGAAATCTTTAGTCGACTGGTTATTGGAGTTGTTTCCCTTTAAAGATGTTTTACCATTTTTAGGAGTTTTTGCCTATTATCTTGAAAAGAGTAATAGAAACAAATGTTGGAAAGCAAAAATAATCAGCAGGACAAGATCTACAAATATGTCAATATGACTGAAATTGTCAGTTAACTCTTTATAGAGTTATTGCCCTTTCATGATGGTTTTTACCAAAAAATGGCTATTGTTGAAGATGAAGGTGAGCGACACTACAGAGCCTCTAGTGGTTTTAGAGTGATAGCTTTGTAAAATGTATACTTTTTTTATTTTGAAATAGTTTTAGGACAATCAATACATTTGTATGTAATTATTTTTTTCAAATATAGAATTTACTCTGTTTTCAAATGTTTGTTGCTGATATCTTGTTTGATGCATCAATGGAATTTGTGACACCAGGAAAATAAGGTGATCATACCCCAGGTCTTCACACAGATTACTAAAATAAATTCCCAGTTTTCCTACATATTTTAGTCATTGGCTTCCAACACATACAGTCCTGTTTTTTTTTTTGATGAGAAAAATCTTTTTGAGTTTTACTACTAAATCATATATTTTTACTGTATTAGGTCCAAGAATGTTGAATTTCACTTCATGCAAAAGTGGAATCTATAAATAATTTGTACTTGTTTCTAGATATTTTAAAGTATTTATTTATTTTTGTTTTGTGCATTTAATATATTTTACCTCCTTCACATAGGACATTTTGTCAATATCTGAACTACTGATATTATAGTACTTAGTATGTTAATATTTCACTCACTTACAGTTCAAACTTGAATATTTTAGTCTTGTTAAGTTATATTTGTTTTGCTGCTTAGATTTTAGGGAAAAGAATATACAAATATTGTTACAGAAGGGTATTTGCTTAGATATAAACCTTGTGTCACTGTGTTGATCTGAGGAAGATTATAATATAGAATTATGATTTTGACAGTCTAGTACAATTTAATATTTTTTTTATATCTGACCTTTTTTGTAAGGGGAGAAAGGGCATATATAATACTAAATCTGTCTCAAAATTTTGATGAACTGATATAAATTACAGAGACCAAGTTTCCGATTACACACCTCTCCCACACACAATATGTAAATCATATCTATCAGTTGGAAAAAGTTAATGGAATAAGTTTTGAAGCATTTTATTCACATATCATATTCTTAAATATCTTTATCTTGAAATGGGTCTATCAAAAGAAATCCTATATTTACCATGGGAACAGGTGTTGCAAAATATAACATCACAAATTTCAATGGTGCACTAATTGTTGGGAACACCTACAAGTTATTGACCAGTCATTCTGTTTGTATGCTTGTTGTGTAGAGTATTTCCTGACTTTATCACAGCTAGTTTACAATTTCCTTTGTGTATCTTACTTACAATTAATCTAAAATGCTTCAATTTATTAAAAATTGTAGGCCCAGATATTTTTTACGGTCTTAAAACCTGGATATTAAAGTCTGTCGGACCCAATGTCCAAAAGATTAAAAAAGCTCGAAAAGAGATTCTTTATAATGAGGAGAATTTTAATCAATCATATAAATATTGGCTCTCAAAATGTTTCTAAATGGTAAGCTTTGACGTAAAAGCTTAAATGACAATTACACAAATACAAGGTATATATATATATGCTTACTTATAGAAATATATCTCTTCCTGTACAATAAATACAATAAACAGATGCTTATCTTATAGCATTGGTAGGAGAGAGAACATTGTTTACCTCATCAAAATAGTCTTGCACCTATCAGGAAATAAATATTGGACCAACAATAGATTTTAAACAATGCTAGACCAAAATTTTTCCAAAAGTTAATGTTATAGACCATGTTGCCATAACAATTGACCAACAATTATTTGCTGAAGTTGTATATAAATATTTGTTATCATTATTGCCATCATCTTTAGCTTTAGCTTTCTGTTCTGTTGTGTTAGTTGATTTTTTCTATGTTTTTGTTCATTTTACTAATGTGCAATCCTATTTATTTTTTACTTTGCATTTCTTGTTTTTTTTTGTCAGCATAATCTAAGATTTACTATAGTGTTCTTTTCTAGTCATGTTCTTGGGTCCAAAATAGTAATGTTTTTCGGTTTTTCCATTGCTAGTTTTTTTGCATTATTCTTATCACTCTTAAAGGTAACAATCAGTAGTACTATTTTGTTATATGTTGTCAAAACCTGCAATAACATTTTATCAAGGAGAAACAGTATTTTATACAATTAATTGCTCTTTATCATGTTTTATATGTTTATAGATTATATATTGTTGCTGCATATAGGTTGCACTTTGTAAATACAGCTGTTTCTCAAACCACGCCTCTTTTGGGGAGATATATAATATTCATAGATATGTTAATTTGTTAACATACTGGTTCCCATTTATGATCTCTGTGTTTCATTTCATAGAGACATCACTTGGGAATGTAACCAGTATAGAAAAACATGGTAGCGCCTAAATTTTAATTCTTAGGAGGTCCAAAAATGGAGGTAAGGGTAGTATAGAATTTTAGTATAAGTTTAAACTCTTAGAAGTTCAGGGCATATAAATGTTGAAAATATGCCGCACAGCCCTATATTTTGACCTTTGAATAAAATAGTAGTGCATATAAACTTTCCGTTCTAGGATATTATTTTTCACGAAACTTCATAGTAAAAGTGTCACAGTTTTAGCCGCAAAGGGAGTTCCTATGGGAAATTGCATTGTCTATATTTACAGAATTGCAACCTATATAGGGTTAAAAATTAGAACATACAGAATTTCACAAAATCTTGTTTATCTCAGAGACTTTGAAGAATTTAACTCAATTATGAAGTTTTATAAATATTTCATGAAGATTGAGAAAATCCTGGGCCTAAACTATGATGAGTCAGCATAAATTCACAGTTTACAGTATGCATTGTTTACTTAAAGCCCTGAATTAAAAATAAATTCATAATATATGCCTATTATAATTCAAATTGTTTAGAAGTGCTTATATTTACTCTTCGCAGTCATCGCAACTCATTGATCCTTCTTAAATATTTTTGGTGGGGTGTTTTGTCCTGTCGATAACCCAAAAGTAAGCCGTAACACTTAAATGTGCTTTTTTGTGACTGCGGCATAAAAAGTATAAGCTAGAATTACAAAAAGACCTCAATAAAACTTAAAATAGTGTGTTCTATCCTGAAGATGTACCAAATATTCCACATTGCTAGAAACAGGGAAAAAATTTAGGAAATGTGAGGCCCCAGGGGCAAAAAACAGAGAAAAATGCCTCCCCCTGGGTCATAAAACAGATAATTTAACTTCTAAATGCTATGATTTTATTATTTTAAAGGTCTTTTGTAAAGAAAACAATAACTGTGCTAGGAAGTTATACAAAAATAAGATGTAAGCAGTCATTTCTATCAAACTTTTAGTGAATTCATGCACCAGACTGATATCTTCATAAATCCACTTTTTGCAAATATGGCTTTGTTTAAACACTTCTAGTTCATATATTAACTAACTGATGTTAGATATATGGTTAGGGATGATACTGTTGTAACATGAATTCTAAACTGACCATTTGAGGCAGAAATTGTGAACTTTCATTGACAAATAGGCATACAGTAAGATGTGGACTGGAGACACAGGCAGGATTGGATACTTTGTATAATCTTGAATGTTGGAATGATTAACTACTAAACATTACATCTAAAGTATTTTAAAATGCTTTCAATTTGTTATCAGAATAGTTTCAAACAGGTTTTAGACAGTTCATGTTAGAAAACATGCACATAGGGTAAGCTGGCAATAATTAAAGTCTTGTTTTCAAATTCTTTAAAAAATTGAAACAGGGGTAGGGGTATAAAATGTACTGTAAAAGGAAACTTAGAGTATATGCAGTGATTTCTTTAAGGCTATAATTCTGATAAATAAGTATTGTTGTGAGAAAAAGTGTTTTTAGAGAGTTTTCTATTTGAATAAATGTTTGTATAGGTTGCACTTTGTAAATACAGCTGTTTCTCAAACCACGCCTCTTTTGGGGAGATATATAATATTCATAGATATGTTAATTTGTTAACATACTGGTTCCCATTTATGATCTCTGTGTTTCATTTCATAGAGACATCACTTGGGAATGTAACCAGTATAGAAAAACATGGTAGCGCCTAAATTTTAATTCTTAGGAGGTCCAAAAATGGAGGTAAGGGTAGTATAGAATTTTAGTATAAGTTTAAACTCTTAGAAGTTCAGGGCATATAAATGTTGAAAATATGCCGCACAGCCCTATATTTTGACCTTTGAATAAAATAGTAGTGCATATAAACTTTCCGTTCTAGGATATTGTTTTTCACGAAACTTCATAGTAAAAGTGTCACAGTTTTAGCCGCAAAGGGAGTTCCTATGGGAAATTGCATTGTCTATATTTACAGAATTGCAACCTATATATATATATCATGCATATGTCGCTTGTTTGTTGTATGTGGTGAGACTTTGATAGACTTAAATATAAATCTATGAAATGAAACAGCTTATACTTCTGAGAAGTTATATTTTTAGAAAGATATTAGAAATATCTACCATTGCACTATAGCATGTGTCTTAATAATTGCACATTGAGTTATTCCAATGTTTCCATGAAACGAAAATCATATAGGTAAACATTGTCAGCAGATATAGTAGACTTTAAAAGTACTTTGTGTAATATATAATTTTTTTCATATATTTTTCTAAGTACCCTTTTAGATTTAAGATTATTAAATTATCATGATGAAATTTTAATTGGATATGAAAGCACATACACACATTTTTGCAGTACATATTTCTAACTTGAATTTTTTGGATTTTTTTTTGGAAAATATTTTTTTTAATACAGATTTGTACTATTATACTTTTGACTCTTTTTCACCAGAATTTGATAAACACTGTTCTCTAATTCTTACACGATTTATCCGTTTCCTGACCTGTTGATTATTTTTATTTAATCAACGTGTGGTTAGTTTGATCTCAGTTCTTCATTATTGAAAATTTGATTATGAAAAAAGGCGATCATGACTGATGACGTCACATAGAAAGAACACAGATCATTCAAAAGGAAGTATTGAATTTGTCTGCATATCGTCTAAAAATCATTAGAGAAACAGATTCCACCGCCAAATCTTGTGCAATACGATATTTATCCACTCTCGACAGTTAAATTTTAAATATTTAAAAGTTCGGCGAGTGGATAAATATCCTATCACACTCGATACAGTTGTAGAATCTATATGTATCTTTAAATTTTAGTGTTTATCTACCTTTAATATATACCTTTGCTGCTTTGCATAATATTCCTATGCAGCTTTATATATTATACAATACTCCTATGCAGCATTATATATTGTATAATACTCCTATGCAGCTTTATTTATTATATAATATTCCTATGCAGCTTTATATATGATAAAATACTCCTATGCAACTTTATATTTTTTATAATACTCCTATGCAGCTTTATAGTTTATACATGTTATATATTTTATCATATTCCTATGCAGCTTTATAGTTTATACATGTTATATATTTTATCATACTCCTATGCAGCTTTATAGTTTATACATGTTATATATTTTATCATATTCCTATGCAGCTTTATGTATCATAAAATACTCTTATGCTGCTTATGTTTTTTTATAATATTCCTATGCAGTTTTATAAAATATAGATTATTCTTATACAGCTTAATATATTATACTATTTTCCTATGTAGCTTTTATAAATTTGATGTCTAAACTTTTAGATTATGCAATATTTCTGAATAAAAATAGATCTGCTTGTGTCAACCCTGATTTGAAAAGAAGGCCAAACTATTTTACTGGTTGGAAAATAATGTTTTAAAAGTTCATAATTTTGATTTCAAACACTGTGATAATTTTATCCTATATTAAGCATTAGAATTTATGCAAACGAAAGCTAGACAATGCCACGATAATTTTTTCAACAACCAAATTTGCATCCATGGTTGTTAGATTTGTTTTAGCAGTATACCGTATAGCGGGTTATTTTCACGGGTGCAAAATTTCGCGATTTAGGGGCAACAAAGTATACAAAAATTTTGGCGGTTTTTATTTTGGTGGATTCTTAAATCCCAATTAAATATTTTGGTGGATACTGAAATTGTTACAGTTAAAAAGTTGTAAAACTTGACAAACGAGTGTCAATTGTTATGGTTAACTGACCTTTTTTTTACCCTAATGACTTCTTATTTATTGATTAGATTCTGATACAGTTAATCATTAGAATACCGCTAACTTAGATATTTGTTACAGGTATTCAAACGTCTTGTAAATTTTACGATTAATTAGTTACGAAATTTATCGGACCTTTGATGTACTTACTAATTAGGTTACAAAATTATCATGAGTGTTTACAACTCTTATATAGTTTGACACTAATTAATAAGGGTAATTACCTGATAAGAGTACCTTTAATTGACACTTATTAATAAGGGTATACACACCTGGAAGTCATTTTATAAATACATTTATGAACAATGCCCTTTGACATTTTTCTTGTTAAAACTAACATATGCCGTTATTGACCTGCCGAAGGAAAAAATACATCGTTTACAAAATCCTTTACCCATGTTAACTTCGAAACTACCCAACTTCTGCATAAATTTTCGCTGAATTTATTTTCGCGATTTTCGTTTATCCGCCAAAATAAGCGAAAATAAACACCCCGCGAAAATAACCCGCTATACGGTATCATTTACATCATAACAACTGCCTTATTGGTCTCTTGTTAGGATGCATTTCTCAACTGAGGAAGGTTGTGGGTTTTATTCCCGGTTTGGTCAAACTAAAGACTAATAAATTGGTATTTACAGCTATGAATTGCAAATGATGTATCTTCTTTGGAGTAATTGAAAACACTAGTCAGTTACCAGTAGGGTAAAATTTCCTCCTGTGGACATTTACCTTATGAAACTATCATGACAAAAATTTGGCTCAGCGCATCTTCTAGTACACACAATGTTTCGTATCCATCCCACATTATCAGTCTCCTGTCCTGAATGTATGTATGTGTTCTGTGGATTCTATTTAAAATACGATGACTTTATCCTGATAATGCTCTAACATGAATCTAATACTGCTAATATAAAAAGGTGGATAACAAATTTAGAAATTTTCTATATTTAGTTTAATCAGTATCAGTAGTATGATATGTGGGGTAGATATCAATGACCTATAATAACTATCAAGAGACAGGTGTCAGATATACCGCGATTAAAATGTAGTTTCACTTAGAGTTTCGCCTCAAAAAGGATAAAATACTACTAGGCATGATTAACTTGTTGCTATTGAGATGGACATTTGGTTAAAATCTTGTTTACTGTAGAAAAGGTGTGATATGATTTGCATGCCAATCACAAATGTTTCTGAAATAACCTTAGATCATCCATCCATAAATTAAGGCATAAACCATCCAAGATCAACTTTGCATTTAAACATTTATACTTCTACACCACAACTAATACACAAATCGTACATTTAACATGACCCATTGAATCAAGGTGAACATGGACCATAAGCAGTATGTGCTCGACTGTTTAATTTGTGCAAAAATGAACTGCTTCCAAAACTGACATACAAGCTGATTAAGGAAATAAATATCCAGAAACCGGCTTTAAGCAAGTCAGGAATATGACAGTTTTCCATTCGTTTGATGTGTATTTGCTTTTGGTTTTGCAATTTGATTAGGTACTTTCCGTTTTGAATTTTCCTTGGAGTTCGGTATTTTTGTTATTTTACTTTTTATAAATAGTTCTTCAATATTCTTGAATATATTTTGATGATTCCTTTCTTGCATTTTTTCCAGTGACTTCTTATACATGTTATACATTGCATATTTTTGTGAACCTGAAAATAAGGATTGCTTTAGAGGCAAGTATCTAGATTTACTTTTTTTTGAAATCCATTACGATTGACAACTGCAGTCTAGAATTTATGACAGACGGTGTGATTTTTGTCAAATCACCATCAGTCAGCCCAGCTTATAGCTATAATATATCTCAGATTGTAGAAATGTTTTCAGAAATATGCTCGAGTCGTTCTAATCATTGGGAAATTCTAGAGGTTGTACTGATTGTGGTGATTTAACTAGCCACTGTACATTTTAACACATACACTACCCCAGAAAGATTATGAAAGGGAAGTGACTAAAATTATCACTTCACAAATTGATTGGTCGACACCATGAGTTGTTTGCTTTATTGTATCAGTTTCTGAACTCGTTATAGACATTACACTTTGTCATGAATCATACCTATCTACTAACGTGAAACGTTCATTTTTAACTGACTTGTTGAGTGTGTTACTGACACACCACAAGTTTTACGGTCACCATCACATGTTTTCATAGTCTTATATCTTTAACAAAAATAGTATAGGCGTTTGATCTGCTAATTTACAATTTGTATCATATTACTACCATCATGAAATTGAGTCGGGTTTGGCAAGTTTTGTGATCCATGCATAGGTAGAGATGTTTCCCCGTCGACAGGCCAAGTCTTGCTCCGTTTTGATTTAAAGCGTTCCCCTCGGTTTTTTAATAGCTTGTTTTTTATTCAAAAATAGAATTACGATATATTTGGACATCAGTAAACTACTGTTGCCACTCATTCATTCAGTAATATGACTTTGAAAATGTTTTGAAGGCTGATCGATCAGAGCATTGGAAGCAAATGTGTATCATGTCTATATTCCTTGTGTTACCTGTTTTCAATTCTTTCAATTCCATCATTTTTACTCTTATTTTAATCTGTTGAAAACCACGTCTTGTATGCTAATTGAACATCGTTATACATATTATATTATTATACTTCACGTAAAAATGCAATATTTTGATTGGCTTATACGAGGGTGTTAATTTACTCTATTCTATGGTAAATACTAGTACTCTATTACCCTTCACGGAGACGCTTGATCAAGTGTGCGCTTTATTAAATACGACTCTATCCTATGGCAAATACTCTATTACCCTTCACGGAGACGATTGATCAAGTGTGCGCTTTATTAAATAAGGATGGTTGTTATGTACAAGACGTCATAGTTTATTACTTTGAATTTGAAATTTAATCGACAGTAATAACAGAACATTCAGTATAATAAATTAAATAACACATATCTTAGAGGGTGATAGAGCAGATTGTTACCCCTCGAAAAGACATTGTCAACCTTGGCTTCGCCTCAGTTGACAATGTTTTCTCGGGGTAACAATCAGCTCTATCACCCTCTCATCTATGTGTTATTTATATATTGACACCTCTTAATAGGATTTTTATGTTTCGCGGTGTCTAACCTCTATTCCTCATCATTATAACAGACTGATATTTGTTTTTGATGTTCGTCGGTTATAACCGTGTTTGAATTATTTTTGTCATGTGCGTGTATTTGAAATACTGAGGCTTTGGTCTTCGGACACGTTTTTAAAATTCTGAAGCTATTATTAAGTTAAAATAACAGCAATCCATGTAAAATATGAGAAAACATGTCTTGTGAGTATAACTTGTTTAATTAAAATAAACAAGCTACTATTGAACATGTTCATCATTAGAATGACAATAAATCAATAAATACAATTTTTAAGTAGGTGTCGAACAAAGAACAGGTTTGTCAAAATATTTTATTTTTACAATTCTCATCAAATATACCAGGCTTCATTTTTGAAATATGTGTTTGGTAGCATAAATTGTACAAATGGTTATGGATATACGATTTGCAATTCACCTTTATATATTTCCTCAATAGTGTAAAACAAACGAACTAATATAACTCTTCCAAATCATCACCTGACCATAAGCAATCAGTCTACAAATCAATATACAGAAAACTCAAGATTGAGTTGCCTTTACTCAATAAATCAACAACTAAACTCAAGTTTTCTGGACAGATAAGCAGTTCCCACTCAACTAGTGTCATCCGTCGTGTTGATATTGACAAATAAAAGTCCACTGAAAATCTTTTTGTGTATTTAGACATTAACGAGGAAAGGTTTCCACAAAAACAACGTTCTTAATAAATCAAATAAAGATTTTAGGATTGATTATGTAATAACTTTAGTTGACTGAGACACTATTGTTTATAATACGACTTTTTAAACTATATGATAAATAAAGCCGATTATTCTTTGATTTTTCCAGACATATTATTGTATGGTAGGCTTGCCGTCGTATTTTTTTCTTATTTATTCATTTGTTTCCGTATGATAAAAAAAATGTTCTGGTTGAATAAAAATACTTCGTTAATTGATTTATATTTGACATAATATAGTATGTTCGAGGATTGAACAAATTACTTAAAAGAGTATGCGATGTCGGCTTAAGCAATATACGGGTTTCAACCAAAATATTTTTGATTGGACACGGAATAATAATCAATAAAACTTGTATCATTGAATGTTCATCTTAACACATTAAAGAATAAAGTAATATGTTATTTTTAATTATCCGAAGTATATATATTTTTTCGACAGTTTACTTACTGTTTGTTAGGACACTATATATATAGTACTCGGTCAAAAAGAGCGAATGCAAAAAGTAAAATCATGCTTTAAACCGTGCAATTTGGGGAAAACTGATATGTTTCCGTTGATTTTGTCGTGTATAGAAAACATATAACAGTTATTTTATCTCCCTTAAATTGCATCGATTGTAATATAAAAAATGGACTATTGATTAAACATGAAATATTAAAATATTAACAAAACAATTGTTATGAATTGAAATATTACGTTTTTAATAATGAATTGTTTCTACATAGGAATTTAAGAAAGAGTAATAACAAAGTCCTGGTTAAGATTCACACCAACGTTTAAAGTGTAAAGATAATAAAACGTATGAAAATAGAAAATAAAGGGTTGTTATTATTAAAGATAAACAAGTTTTTCATCCTTCAACATAGACGTACATAAAAGCAAAGTATAATACTGCGCTTCATGTTACTGACAATTATGAAACAGTTTTCAAAGTTTGCGTGCTCTTATTGGGCAGTCAGGACACAAATGATTTTTCGACAGACGGTGCACAACTTCGTGTTTGATACAGTTTTGTATCTGGTATGAATACTTTTACGAGTTCAATGTTTGTTTTTTTAAATTTTCGGTTATACACAAAAATATGCCAACATCTATAACAAGTGTAGTTAACCTTTTTAGGTACAATTTCAATAAAAGAATATCGCTGGAACCTTAATTTATCAAATGAAGCTGTAATAATGTGCATTTTGGTCAGGATTAATGTTCAATTAATGCACTGGTGAAAAACGAATCAGAGCTAAGTGACCCAACCTGAACATTAGGTATACATAAGCGTTCAACATGATACTTAAGACCTGTTTCGATATGCTTGTATACTTTGCATCATTAAAATGCAGATATACTTCCTAATGGAGACACCTCGTTTATGCGAACTGATATTTGCACATAATCTCCCGAGTTAGCAGCAAACTGTTTGTCAGGGTCCTTTGTAGTTGTATGATGATAGAGGTCGTCTTCACATTCTTCAATAGAACTTTTAGTGTCATAAACATTTTCATTTGTATTCCCTGTCCCATTTTTGCAATGATTAATGTGATCGTAATCCGATTGTGTCTGTACACTGTAAATTCTTGAATTGTGCTCGAGTTCTGTATCTGGCTTTCTGATTTCAGCATACGCTTTATCGCAATCTACAGTCTTTGAAGGAGGATGTTTTGAATGAAGGCGGTGTGAATGATTCTTTTTAATCCTAAAGGAAAAAAAACAACGAAAGTTTCGATAATTAAGATATATTTGCTTCATCTATAACGTTAATTAAGCAATCTGTGGGCTAAGTTGTTGTTATTAACCTTCATGTAATCAAATGTTGTTATGCCTTATTAAACATTCCGTTTAAATTGAATAAATCATCTAAAACAAATTATTAGTATTCTGATTTTTTAATAACATCATTTGTTTATTTTGCATAGTAACTTTACATATATAATATACGAACTCTGACAATTGATTTCAAATTTTGTTTTCAAGAAATTTAAAGGTTACACTTAAGATCTTGTAATGTTTACTTATTGACAAAGGAAATATCAGGTGATGGGGTACTTGAATTGATTCTGACAAATACGCCAGTTTTCTGTTAACATTTCTTTACAATTATATTATTCAAACTCACATGATCATCTTTGTCAAGTGTCTATAATTTGTAGCTCAGTGATTAATATTTTGGATGACCATTGAATTGACGCTCTTATCATGAACAATGTATCCCTTTATACAAGTATACAACCACTTATTCAGGCCCGGTAAGGAAGAGAAATAGTTCTTTCACGTAGCTATTACTTTCAAAATGTGTAAAATATGTGAGAGATGTGTGTATGAAATGAATGCTTTAGGAACTGGAATAACTGTTGAACCCTTGTAGAATGTTTATTTGTAATTTTACAAAATTTAAGTGAACTTAAAATAGAAGAGCATTTTTCCTTTTTCACCCGTCATAAGTACCTGTTTTGTGCTGTCGGACCACTGGGAACCAGTCCGTTCTTTATCCAATTAACGGTACGTTAAAATTTTCATCACAAGCCAGCTTAAGGTATAATTTTGACTGTCACTATTTTAACTGAAGACAAAATTGCTGAATTTAATATATATAGCAATGTAGCCATGAATTGGTGGTTTTGTGCCTACAGGTAGGTTGGTACAGAATATTAAATATAGAGACCTAGTGGGCATTTTGTTTTAAATGATTGATTAAAAGCTATCAAATGTAGATGTCCGAGTTCGTATAACAGTAAGAACAAGCAGCGATATATAAAAAGCTTATAAATATGATATTTGAATGTTTCATACATTATTTTTGATAAACTGAAACAGCCAATAAAACGACCCTTAATGATAGATTAGAAATCGGCCAATAGTGGTGCACAATCAGTACATATTGGAACATCTACTGTTAGCTGAAATAAAATCCCAATCAAATTCAACAAATAGTTATTGATAAAAAAGTTCAGCATTTTGAGGATATCATCTTTGGGGTATTCGTTTTTGGAATCTGTGTTATTTTTCACAAAGTAAGATTTTTCATGACCCTCGAAACAAGCTGTTTGTTGTTAAAAAAAAAAAACACCGTAAAACGACAAAAAGACAAACAACAAGATACACAACAAGATACACAATACTGCATAGGAAAGACACAATGTTACTGCAGAAATTGGATTATCTCAAATGCTCTGGAATGGTTATCAGACCCGGTTCCATATGAGGCAATACTAGTTAACCGATGTACAAAACTCCAATACTATATTTGATTTACAAAAAAAAAGGAATAGCATGTCCTCCTAATGAAGCAAGGTCGAGTATGTCAATAGGTAAAGCATCTCCTGTTATGTATGCATCATTCGGCTTAGAGCGTTCCTAATGAAGGAAAATCCAGAAAAGCGCTTCGGACGCAATAAATGTATAACGTGTTGGTTTCATTTTTTGACAAGGGAATCCAAACTCAGTCAAAATGTCACGATAGGGAATAGGACACAAGAAGCATATTTACAGATCCGACAAGTATTCTGATATTTTGAAGATATTAAAAGACCACTATGAAATGAGACATGATTTAACATGAGTCTCATAGTAAAGGTTGCACTTCTGTAAATATAGACAATTCAATTTCCCATCGGAACTCTTTTTACGACTAAAACTGTGCCTCTTTTACTATGAAGTTTCGTAAAAAAATATATCCTAGAATGGAAAGTTTATATGCACTTCTATTTTTTTTCAAAAGTCAAATACCGCCTCGGTTGTCTCGTGGTAGCGTATTCGCCTCGAGTGCGGGATGTCGTGGGTTCGAACCCCGGCCGAGTCAAACCAAAGACTTGGTATTTGCTGCTTCTCCGCCAAGCACGCGGCATAAAGGAGTAAGAGCAAAGACTGGTCGGCTCGGAGTCAGAATAATGTGTCCGGGTTAAGTGACATGTCTTCCTGCGGACTGTTACCTTGTGAGCTAGCACGTTAAAAATCCGGCTCAGCGTGTCGGTCTAGTACAAAGCAGGGTAAATATTCATATGACATTAATATGTTCTCGTCCCGAATATGCATAATAATTTGCCACTGGACGTTAAGCAGCCATCAATCATCATCATCATCAAAGGTCAAAACATAGGGTTGTGCGGCATATTTTCAATATGTATATGCCTCTTATACTAAAATTATGTACTACCCCTTTCTTCATTTTGGGTCTTCCTCAGAATGCAATTTGGCCGCTATCTATGTGTATTTATTCTCAAGTTGTGTCTATACGAGATGAAGTATAAAGATCATATCCGGGAACAAGTAGGTAAACAAAACAAAATGTCTTTGATTATTAAATTTCTCCCAAAAAGAGGCGTGTTTTGTGAAACAGCTATATTTACAAAGTGCAAACTATATGTAACGTCGTAGTATTAACAACAAATACAATCAAATCTACGCTCAAAATTCTAGATGAGATTCAAGCATTTATTATTGTAACGGTCGTAGGGGCAAATTGACTTTAAGATCCTATAGTGAGACATTACAATGCATCTACTGCTCGGTTGTGTACTTACCTCATACATAAAAGGACAAGTACTAGTCCAGCAAAAACTACTACTGATATAAGAACTACTATTAAGGTAATATGATCTACAAAGTAAACACCAAATGTAAAATCTTGAATTATTATGTCATTTATCGATCTAATACAATTTTTTTTAAATATTACCAGCATTAGTACCTATGTGTACCTACATCTTGCATACCAAACTTAAAGCCTGTTTTCTTTAATGAGTTTTTCTACCTCATTTGTTTTTTTTAACAATATAAACAATTCAGTGTAATTATATTGTCTTAGCAACGATTACATGTAACCTTTGTAATTTATCTGAGAGGGCATGCAATTTTAAATGTTTATTTGTTTCAATCCATTTATAAAAAATTGATACTTAATAAAACATTACTTAAGATAAACACTTATAAACAGCAATGTTAGGACAGCCGCCATATGACATTTTATAATAATATTTTATTTTGATATTTATATTATTATTCTAGCACAGGCATAGGGTGTTATCGGTGACAAAATACATTTTCTGGTGAACATTTTTACTTTTGTTCAAGTCTTGTAACATCTAATTGTATATGTAATTAGGCATATCATAATTGTTCTATTTAGTTATCTAACATACCACGTACTACATCTAAACCACCTGTAGGAACTGTTACATCCAGCTCATTGCATAAGGCTGGAAATGATTTGTTACAATCTTCTATAAATCTTTCTAGGTTACCTCTTGTGTCAATTGTTGCAGCTACACAGTGATCTCGTGACCATGTAATGTCTGAAAAACATTTTTAATATCTATACTCCAATACATAGAATACTATTCTTTTTTGAGAATAGTAATCAAGGTGTTTGTATAGTTGTAAATTATACGGTGATTTATAATTCTTATCGGCTTACTATAGTAAATAATTGCAGTATAACAAAAGGTGCACATGACGGGACTGTTTTTTCTCTACTTTGCATATTTATTTTATTCCTGTTACGTAGTGTTGTCATTTTAGCGGTATTTTTAACATTGCCATATACGCGGGAGGTTTGGCTATCCATAAAACCAAGTTCAACCCTTCATTTCTTCTTAATATGTCCTGTACCAAGTAAGGAATATGGCAGTTGTTTATGGAAAGCCAACGGGGTCAAAATTCTTAATTCGTAAATTGTCAATTTGTAACTTGTAACTGTGAAATTTTAAAATTCTTAATTCGTAAATTGTCAATTTGTAACTTGTAACTGTGAAATTTTAAAATTCTTAATTCGTAAATTGTCAATTTGTAACTTGTATCTTTGTAATTTCAAAATTCTTAATTCGTAAATTGTATCTTTGTAATTTCAAAATTCTTAATTCGTAAATTGTCAAGTTGTAACTTGTTACTGTGTGATTTCAAAATTCTTTATTGGTAATTTGTCAATTTGTATATTGATGTTTTGTAACTTGAAACATGTCGTTTCGTTAAATGTCATCGTTGTATTACGCTAATGATCATTATGACGACAGATGGCGCTTGGTTTCTTCTTCGGTGTTTAAGCCTCCTGTAAGTAGGATCACATCCTTATGGGTATATACCCTCAATTACTTTAATCAATTATGTACAGCACATACATGTAAAAGAAAACAACTAGAAAAATAAAATTTTCGTTTTTATATATGGCATGTATACAGGAATCCGGTTTTATTTTGTTTTCTGAAGACGACTGATGGCGTTTCGTTTGAGAACGGAAACTATATAAAAATACAACCCGAATAATTCAGTCCCTCCACGTAATCGAAGTCTCCTATACTTTCGAGGTTAATGAAGTAGTCGTAGATCAGCGGAATATAACAACTGAATTATTCGTGTAAATAGGTATAAGGAGATGTGGTAATAAACCGTATGATTGCCAATGAGACAACGATCCACCAAAGTTCAAATAAAGTCGATGTAAGCAATTATAGGCAACGTATACGGCCTTCAACAATGAGAAAAAAACCTATACCATATAATCGGCTATAAAAGGCTACATCATTACTGGAAAACCCAGGTAATAAACGGTTTCTATTAGTCCTAAAATGCTATTATCGGACCATTTTAATCTGACTGAGGGGGAAGGGCTAACAGATATATATATATATTAATATACATGCCTTCTAAACTTTTCTAGCCAAGAAGCTTAGGAATTGCCCCATCTATTTTTTCGTTCAATAAAAATTTACAAAATGTATTGCAAACAAAAAGACCGATAGGGTGTTCTCAAAATATTCCCGATTCCCTCCCTCTCAACTCCTGCTTCACGCCCCGTACTCACGGTATCCCTCCCCCCCCCCCCCCCCCCCCCCGTGTCACCTCTGCTTAGCCTGGCAACCTGACCCAATCTTATACATCGTCGATCGGATCGTTAATTAACAGGTGATTCACGATGTTAATCAATAACGTTAGTATTATATAAGCTAAATTTTTCGAAATGTTCATTGCATATGAAATAAAAAATAATTTGCAATGAATTCGTAACAATATAAACATTTCCCGCCATATGTCAAGAAATGACGCTATTCCACGATGCATCATTCTAGTATCCAATTGACGAAACCATGTTGTTGTATTCCGCCTGACTGTTCTGTCGAGCAATGAGCCAGGATCCCAGGCTACCCCCTCCTCACAGTTTGCCACCATTTTCCTCTCCAAAATTATCCCTGACAGACATCCCGCGCCCCCGCCAAACCCCAAATCATGTGCAAAGATTTTCATGGAGAAATAAAATAAGAGTTAGTAGATTGGAGAGAATTGCTTCTGTCATGCAAATGGTGAGGTAGCGAAATCTTCTCTCTGACACAAGTCAAAGGGGTAGGACGTCACTTTGGTTAAAATGGGTATAGGTGTGTAATAAAAAAGAAAAAAGTTTCATAGTTTTACGATCATATTCATTGACAAAATATCCAGAGGGGACACCTCCTAGTATATGTCATGTCTCGCCGATCCAGTAATCATTCTAGATCTGCATCTGTATCTGTAGGAATACGCTGTGAATACCAATACTGGCGTTAATAAAATGGTAGAGAGAGCGCCGTCGATTTGTTGACGATGCACGAGAGCAGTATCCGTAGCTATCAACGCTCGGTGTGCGCACTACAGTGTCTTCAAGGTGGTTCCACTCGATTACTGTTTTTACGAAAATGAGTTAGAATATTGTGGTATTTTGCTCGTTGGAATCTCAAAACACTTTGTGTAGTTTTTGATCTGTTTTCCACAATATTTATTTACGGATAATTGTCAAATCCCTTGGCAGCAATTGTTCTTTTAGGACGAGCTTTTTTTTTAATATTTGTTTGGTTCCATAGCAGATCGACATTTAACGAATCGACATGTTACAAGTTACAAAACATCAATATACAAATTGACAATTTACCAATAAAGAATTTTAAAATCACACTGTTACAAGTTACAAATTGACAATTTTCGAATTAAGAATTTTGAAATTACAAATTGTAGCAGCTCAGTGTTTCTGTTGTTCCGTTGTTTTCCTCTTAAAGTTGACGTACATGTTTCCCTCAGTTTTGGTTTGTGATCCGGATTTGTCTCAGTTAAATCGATTTATGACTATTGAACAGCGGTATACTAATGTTGCCTTTATTATTCATACAAAGAGGCAGATGATTTCGAAGGCAAGACTTAGCAATACGAACCCCACTTAACAAACATGACTGCAACTGCTCTGGAAGGATGAACATATCATGCTCTATGTGTGGCACCCGTCGTGTTGCTCATGTAAGTACACATCCGGTGATGTCACTTTTGAAGGTAAGAGGAAAGGATTGTGGTTACGACAATTGGAACAGTATCCATCGGCGTCTGTGAAGTATCTGTAAAATTTTCTAAATGATAACTAAAACCTTTCCTTTTTTTGAACTATTGGCTTTATAGCTTCCTTGTAAGCTGCTATGTAAGAAATAATGATAGGAAACGTCAGCTCTGGAATATAATATCAACTGGGAGATATATATTCCCTCTGTAGGCGCTGCTAAAATGTTGCTACGAAGAAATTGAAAGTTCACAATTGTGAAACATAAATCATATCTTTTGTCATAATATTTCGTTACAACCTATCCTTATTGTCAGTTTTGAGATGTAATTCAAGACTTTAAAGTATCTGTAGTATCCACTAATTTCAGGTTTGATCTAATTGTGCTCCTCATAATGGTTAAATATATATATCATGTTTTTCATATTTTACAGAATATATTGCTGATATTTCGTTATATATAGTTCTTACAAATACAAAAGATTGAATGTATTTGATTATTTGGAGTATGGGTTTACTATTGAAGAGGATGTAAATCTAATATTGGGTAAAACATGCGGTGAGTCGCGAATATTCGTTAAAATGAAAAAAAAAAGATAACATTTCAATTACCTTTCAAAACAAATATGATAAAAAAATGATTTACTGTTACACACAAAGTTTATTTCTTTTAGGATGTAAAATAACAAATATGTCTTAGAAAATTAGAATAAGGAACAAACAAACAAACTAAGAAAAAAAACTGGTGTGTTATTTTGCTATATTTATATTGATTTTCATATGATAATTTGAACGTGGAAAACATGACCAATATCTAAAATTAAGACTAATTTGCATGAATGATATGCAAAAATAAAAATAAATTAATAGTAACATACCGCTGTAAAAGTTATATATAGGGCGTCTTATATCACCTAGCCAATAATACGTGTTGCGTAATAGCTGCAGATTCTGAAGACTGGTAACAGAATACACTCCTAGTTTGCCACTTGAACAGTGCGCATGAGACAGTGTCCATATATCTTCAAAACTATCCTCCTTCTGTATGCCAGTTTTGTTCCTTTCTATAAAGAAGGATGATAATAATAACAATAAAAAAAAAATAACCAAAATAAAAGACATACAGTTAATGCATATGAAAAATGTATAAAGTAAATAAACTCATTAAAGAAAACAGGCTTATAACTTTGAACGCCAGAAGCGTGTTTCGTCTACAAAAGACTCAAAAGGCTAGACTAAGTACGAAGTTGAAGAGCATTGAGGACCAAATATTCTGAAAGATTTTATGTTTTTGTCAAAGAAACCTGTTAGGTAAACCAACTTTTTTAGTACCCCCACTGTTTTGCATACGAATAGTTGCAGTGTTTTGTTTATAAATTACAGTTTATTACTTTCACATAAAAAATTAAAAAAAACAAAAAAATATATAAGACACAACCTGCACTGATTGATTATTTTCTTGCTAATTTCACTTGTTGCATTGCTCTTACCATGTTCACACACTTGGTATAATTTCAAGTCACAACGACTTGCCCAATAATAGTCATCCCCAGCACTGTTCTCTACAACTGTCAAGCAGTTCCCTATTCCAACTTTTGATTCAATTGATACTAAAACATTAAAACTTTTATATAACTGTCTTTTCAAATGCGATATATAAAGTATAACATATGTACGACGCAGCCATATGTACGAATCAGATAATTCACTGGATATGTTTTGACATTCAATGTGTTCTCCTTTGATCCGAAATATATTACGAAATAATTTTTGGTACAGATTTAACCTCTTTTAAAATATAGATATGGCGGATACTGCTAGGAGATCTGCTTTAGAACAATCTGTGGATCAGTTCTCATCAAACAGTTTAGACAGAAAGCGGTTCCAGTATAGAGCAGTTTTGGTCAGTTCTAACATATAACACATTTTTTTCAGTTCTACTTCAGAAAACTTCTGGATAGTTCTACCCTAAAAATGATTCTGAGAGCTCTCGGGTAAAACAGTTCTATGACAGATTATTTTGACAGTTCTAAAGAGAGGTTAGAACTGGCCCAACTGTTGTACGGAATACATTAAGGATGTTCGCTACTCTTGTTTTTGACTTTTTGTCAGATATTCGGAATCCTCTAGATTTATCCATGTTAGTTCCAATAAAAATTTTGCCCGCTAACACCTATTTTTCTTTTCATAATTTTATTACATATAGTTTAAATAGCCATATTTGAAAATGCTATAAAATCCTTGTTATTTTTTCATAATTTTTTTAAAGAAAAAGGGTGCCAATGTTAAATGTATGAAAAGTCTAGAGAGAGTTATTTCCCGCCAAATTTTCAATGGCTAATATCTCGAAAACAAGCACACGGACCCTTCATTTTTTTCTGCTTTTTTAGTTCCTTTATTTATATACTATCAATTTATAACAGTCTTTTAAAAAGCTTGTTATTTTGAAACAGAGTAGCGAACATCCTTAAATATGAAGTTATAAGCTCGTCCAAACAAATAATATATACAGTGAAATTAATTTTTTCTGAATATATAGGACTACTGATTTGTCAGATCAAATTTTCATTTTACAAGGGTATTAAGGTAGATGGGGTGTCTTAATTATAATCCATAGATTTTTTTAATAATTTGCCGAAATGTAGTTTATATCATGCTTTAAAAAAAAAATAATAAAAAGAATGGGTCACGGGGCTTATTTTCACGCTACAGGTTGTGCAAAATTGACAGATTTTGTATAGATTATGCATGGAAAACCCAATTTTCTGCCATAAAACGAAAACTACTCCATAGAATTTTGAGATAAAATATGAGAAGATAGCTCTAATAGTATGCTTTCAGATAAGAAAAAGAAAAAATGGGGTCACCGCACCCGTTTTCTTTCTACATAATAAAATAGGTAAATTCCTAACACATTCTATTATAAAAGTACCTTTATCTGACTTATCTGCCCTTACATTTGAGTTGCCTCCCCTTATGTGGCAAAGTTGGAAAAAATTTAATCAAACAAAAATTTTCTGTTTTTTGTAAAATACAACCATAAATATGATAAAACATGTCATTTTCTATATTGAAATGAAAATTCTTACACATGAATTACCTACTACTCTCAAAATTTGCACATTATTTTAAAGATCTAGACCGATTGTTTTCAGTTATTACAAAATCCAAGATGGAGGAAGACACCCTATCTACCTTAACAGTGAATTTTTAAAGACAAGATTTGGTTTACACATGTTAACTCTTTTGGAGAGTTGAGTTCAGATCTTGTGAGTGTATTACTATAATGTGAAGAACAATTGTTACTATAATGCTAAGAAATACAATGATACCATATAAAAGTTTAAACTATGGCCATACTACTAGATTCAGTAGTTTTGAATATGATCTCATATCTTTAATAAAATGAACATTTTTTAACTTAGTTTTAAAGGAAGTATATTATTATTTAGATTCAATATATTTTGCAATTGGCTTTATCTAACGAAAGACATTTGTCAATATGTTTTCTTCTTATTTTTGTATTTGTTTATTGGTTGCTGTGAGAAATGGATAAAGATAAACGATTAACCTTTTTTATACACAGCAAACATTAATCCTTCGTTATCATCGACACACAAACCGTCATTGTCTTGAACACATGCCTTTGGTTCACATCTTTGATCATTTATCTCTACTAAAGAATCTGATACCGGGCAAACACATCTGGTTTGCTATAAAAAGATAAAAATGGATAGATAATTTTTTTATATCTCTGTTTATTCTGCTATATGACCAACTATTATTTTCAAATTATTTAAGAACGCGTACCATAATTTTTCATTTTTTTTTTGAATCCCGGAATGTCTAAAACTTAAGTGATAGGCAACAATTATCAATAAAATTCGTAATCATTGTTCCAAGTAACACAGACTTGCACGAACACATCAACAAACCGCATTAAATTCAATTTCATAATTCTTTTTTTTATATAAGCAACTTGTATTTTGCCAGGTCCTTGATTGTGTACGTGATCATTTATCAAAATTTATCAATATATTACAAAGAAGTCAGCTAAACAAATTGTAAGCCTTATGACAAACAGAAAAATAATGGTCGACTCGATTTGAATCTTCTGTTATGCATGCACGCACCACCGGCATTCGATTCCAATAACGTATCAAGTTTAATGTCTAAAAGTATGTCACGATTGGTGATAATTTAAGTTTGAGTACAATGCAAATAGAGGTTGTACGAGAATTGAAATGTCAATAGTAAATAAGACGCTAAAGACATTTTAATGCTATTGTAAGTTTGTTTTTTCAACCCTAAACATTTGAGAAAGTTTATTAACAAAACCGCGTAAAATGATGCAATTCCGTTCGTCACGTAGTTATTTGATTAAAAGAAGTTTACTTGAAGTCCCTCTAATAGTTTTTCCTTTGGCACTTTTGATTTGTGCGGTTCCAGTCATAGTAAAACCTGAGCCTTTATATAAAAGAATTAAAAGATATATTCTTAATGATATTTATTGAAATAGATTATAAGTCATGTTGCCTGTTAATTCTTGAGAAACAAACCCTACACGTTGACAAAACCCAAAACAAAGGAAGATTGCTATCATTGCTATTCCTCATTTGAAATTCATAGCAAGACCTTCAACACTGAACAAAAGTTAACTTCCCAATGTCTTTTTTTAAACAGGATTGGATACCTTAACCAATATCATCTTATTCGTTCATACCATCACATTGTCCAAATATAGAATGATATACTAGATAACTCTATTCGGGATCGCAAAACAGATTTCGAAGAAAAATTTAGAGTTTCTGCTGTAAAGCCCAAGCTTAAGTGTACTGCAGAGAAGATCATCGAAAATTTTGCACACACGGGTTGGGTACATGTTCAAGTAAAGTAAATTAATTGCATATCTAACAAAAAATGTAGATGTGAACTACATAACGAAGACACATTCTACTATTTTAGCGGGTGACCTTTGTACCAAAACCCAAGAAAAACGTTATTTACGATATATCATCGATAATAATGTTCACCTGACAGTTTTATTAATAGGTAATGATGAGTATGTTGAACAAAACAACTCAATTTTATTTGTCTAAAACTGCACATATATATTTAAAACAAACCAATCGGTTCGAGTGTATAGATCAGGTCTTAACTTGCTCCTCATTTTTATGCCTACCATGTAACACTCATGCACATAATGGTCGCTACTAGAATATATTTTATTTTATTATTATATATTGTAATAGTTTGTTGGCTGTCTTGTAGTTTATGTGTAATTAATGATAGGAAAAGAAGGGCGAAAGGTTTTAAAGGGACATTCAAGCTCAAAAGTCGAAAACAAACTGACAACGTTATGGTAAAAAAGGGGAAAAGACAAAAAACAAACAAAATACAACATAGAAACATAAAGATTGAGCAACACGAACCCTATCAACAACTGATCTCATGTGATCCGGAAGGGTAAGCAGATCCTTCTTCACATGTGACACCGTCATTTTACTCCTATAAAATATGTTGATACGTTATATTAAGTGATAACACATCACGCAATATCGGATTGGTAGTTGATTCTTTGCCTAACCCTAAGACATCACCAAATTCATAAAACATCGGTCATGAACATTTTCTTACCCTCAAACATAACCGAATTTGAAATTTTGAAATTAAATCAACATTTTCTTGATGAAGGATAGACAAGACTGTTACCTGTATAAACACCATATACATACCTACAATTAAATAATAAACTAATAAAAGAATAATAGCTAAATCCATCTAAGGTCAACTTTGACTGAGGTAGTTCGAACCTTCGTTTCTAAATAACTTTGTAATTTATAAATGGAAAATTTAGGAAAGGTATGCTATAAATGTTGCCAGTATAGAAGCACTGATTACTGAGCTGATGATACACTTGGGAATCAATCGTTTCCAGCAGTGGTATCTACCCAATGTTCACCAATAGTATGCAATAAACAAATCCCAAAGTTGTTTAGTACTTAATTAAATCTATCTAAATTCTGGTATTTAGTCTGGTGTACCTGTACTCCTATATACTGATAATCCCTGCAAATTTGCAAACACTCATGGACTTGTTTCCCTGCTGTTACGTAAGCAAAAGCTCTTTTTTGTCTTTTCACATTAAAGCAACCTGATGAAAGAAACACAGAATTAAGCTACTCAAATGCGCTTTCGGTTATAAATTATATTCGACAACTTTTTAATTTGAAACCAAATTTAACTGAAGATTAACGGTTGTAATTGATGCTTTAAATTCCCCTGAAATAAATTCATATGGTATGAAGAGTCCTAACGTTGTTTCCTTATTATAGTTCAAGTTTTTTTTCAATTCAAGTGCTTATTTGTCACAGTTTTTGCATATTACATGTCCTTGCAGTTCCTTCATTTTCAAAATGAAAAAAGTCAGAAACATGCTTCAATTTTGAAGTAGGGCATTTTTGAAATCCTGGACATTGAAAAACTTAAAATGACCGAACCTAAATATTCTATCCATGGGGAATAAGTTGCAGTCGCGTCTATCCATACTGTCTTTATCATGTCAACTGCTGCTTTTACATTACTATCTTGTCCAATTAGCTTACAGTTTGATTTTGCCTGCATCCATGTAAAGCTGTTATTTGTTATAAATGCCTCGCTGCTGTTTACTGTAAAAGATTACAAACTATTATGGAAACAAAACAATTAAAAATAAAATAAACATATATTGTAACAGCCAAAAATATGCCTGCTGCTTCCATGAACGGATTACCTTCAAACATATTTTTGTCAATTTAATCACAGTTGTATACGTTATACCCCCCCCCCCCCCCCACACACACACACACACACACCCCGCAACGGAATATTTAAAACCAGTAAAAAACATACTATGTAATATATGTAAATACAAGTTCGGAATTAATCCTGGTGCAGGAACATTGGTACCGTTTATGTAATTCCACATTAAATATGCAAAATTCTCTCTTGCTACTTACATGACTTATGAGAAGCTTTGCGTTCTAGAACATCCAATTTTCCATATATATGTAGGACTCTAATGGGGACGCTAAAACGCGATGGTCACGCTAAAGTGCGACAGCCCATGCTAAAGTGCGATGGTTTGATACGCTAAAGTGCGATGGTATGTCATATTTAAAGGAACACGCTAAAGTCCGATGCTGCGATACGCTAAAGTGCGTTTTTCCGCGAAAATGCGTTTGTTTGCGAAAGTATGGACGTTTGCAACCATAAATAGCATTATGACGCTACACGCCATTTGTACAAACAAAAATTGACATGGATAAACGAGAATGTTTGTGCAGATGAAGTTTTTTTTACTAGACACGAAAAGAGAAACAAATGATTCCAATTTTGGTTGGTGCTAGAAAAGTTTGTATGCGGAGGAGTTATTTCCCAAAAAATCATCGACAGTAACAGAAATGCAAACCTTTGATCCCGCTGTGTCGGCGGGGACAAACGTGTTTCTGACAGGATGCTGGAAAAGAATACTTCTCATAAAACTTAGAAACTGACGATAGTAAGGGGAAGGTGTATACCGTAAAAGGGAGCGAAAACGGCAAAATACACCAGTAGTCAAAGTATTTAATTCGTCCAAATTTAATTTAGAAACTCCTTCTATGTTTTAATCCCATGTCATTTACTTGCGTGAAATAAAAGCTACTTTTTAATTTTCTAATTGAATTATTTTATAAAACAATTTTTTACAATATGGTTCGTAATGTCTGTGAAAGAGATAGAAAACAATAAACAAAAAACAAATAAGAAGTTGTGGTGTAATTGTCAACGAAACAACTATCCACCAAAGACCATATGCACTTAGCAACATTATGAACTCCGTTTGTACAAACAAAATGGACATGCCGGTAAACGAGAATGTTTGTGCAGATACAGATTTTCTACCAAACAAGAAACATATGATCCCAATCCGGAACATTTTTGGTCGGTGCTAGAAGAGTGTGTATGCGGAGGAGTTACTTCCCAAAAAATCATCCACAGTAACAGAATGCAATATGGTTCGTCATGTCTGTAAAAGAGATGGATACTCATCAACAAGACAGTAACCTATCGACCAGAGGTGTAGTATCATAATATGATTGCCAATGAGACAAGTCGCTATCCAATGTTAAATGTCATTAATGTAATTAACTATAGGTTACCGTATGACTAACCCCGCAGATAGTATTCTATAACGACCAAAGGGTATCAAAACGACCAGTGTATAACAAATCAAACGAGAAAGATAACGGACTGATTTATATACAAAATAAACAATAAACAAAAAAACAAAGAAGAAGATGTGGTGTAATTGTCAACGAACAAGTATCCACCAAAGACCAGATATCGTTGATGTACATGCACCTAATAATGTTATGACCTTCAACGTGGAGCCTTGGCTTACGTCGCAAAAAAAAGCTATATAGGATCACGAAATGACTTTTGTAAAACAATTCAAAAGAGAAAGACAACGACAAGATATAGAAACAATACAATAGACGAAAACTAATATGAACACAGCAAAAAACAAAAACCATTGCCTGAACCCCATTCCCTTTACACCATCGCACTTTAGCGTGTTAAACCAACGCACTTTAGCGTGTCATATACCATCGCACTTTAGAGTGTCGTACCATCGCACTTTAGTGTGTCATTTGATCGCACTTAAAAAAACAAACAACCATCGCACTTTAGCGTCTGACACCATCGCACTTTAGCGTAGACAATCGCACTTTAGCGTGACCATCGCACTTTAGAGTACCATTGCACTTTAGAGTCCTACATATATATAATTCATGCTGTGTTCTTTCGTTTCCGTTCAATCATTGTGAAGCTGTACATCCAGCCTCCGAATGTTCTGATAAAAAAAAATCATTCAGAATTTGTACAGACTCGAGCAACAATTGAAATCCCTAGGATAAAGTTCAACAACAGCGGTATGGGACAAGTATCGTTTTAAATTTAGTCTGACAAACATTCCATCACTTAAAAGATATTGCAAATCATTTTAAAGCCTTCTTCGCCACTGTCGCTTCTTCTCTTGTCGCCAAATTACCAACAGCTCCAAAAATATTTGATGTTAAAACCATACTGGTCAAACAATTCTACAGTAAATTTATCAACAATAATAACCAATTAGAATTAACATAACTATGTCAGTCAAGATATTATATAGAAAGAACTTTGCAATTTAAACTCTTTCAAAAGCACTAGAATAGATAGCATTCCTGCAAGATTAACCAAAGACGAAGCAAGCGCTCTGGCAAAACCAATAACTACCTGGTAAATCTATCAATTTCGACTGGGATAGTACTAGAGGAAGTGAAAATCGAAATATTAAAACATATGGGCGGAAAAAGATGTCTTATCGTTTTAGTCCTATCTCACTGGACGGTTACAACTGGTAAATGTAAATGGGACGGAATCTGAACTTCTTAATATTACCTGTGGTGTATCCCAGGGATCGAAGCATTTTAGGCCCTTTTCTTTTTCTATATTACGTCAACGACATTTCTATGAGTATTAATTCCGACCGCAAACTCCTGATTTATGCCAACGACAGCACTATAATATGTTCTCATAAGGAACCAGAAATTATCTCGAGGAAGTTAGGAATGGAATTAGAGTCTTGTAGCAACTGGCTCGTTGACAATAACATAGCTTTACACTTGGGCAAACCAGAACGCATTATCTTTGATCCGAAACGTAAACTGAAGAAAGTAACTCATTTTCAAATACAATGATCATAATATTAAATCACAACCAAAATTAAAATATTTAGGATTAGACATAGACCAAAACTTGTCAGGTGAAAATACAGTTAACTCAAATATCAAAAAGGGCAATTTTAGATTAAAATTTATGTATTGTAAAGCACGCTGTTTGACAACTAAAACCCGCAAAAGTCTTTCTACGGCTCTAATCCAATGTCTTCTTGAGTATCACTGTTCCCTTTGATATGCCGGAGTATAACAAACTTGAATTGCCCAGAACAAAACTGTTTGATTCATAAAAAAAATCTCGGTCAAAGGTCAAGTGCCCGTCAACCGGTTGTTTTTTAAAATATTGAAAATAGTATGAAGCAATTAAGATTAGGACACACATACAAGTTCTGTAACAACAGTTTCTTTTACATTTTGTTTTTCTTTGTTGAAATATTTTTTGTTTTATATAGTGATTAAGATTATAACACAATGTTGACTGCTGTACCCCATTTTTTTTTTACATTTTTACGTCTGTTTGTTTTGTTCACTTATTGTTGTCAATATAATGGAATTGTATGCGACTGTCATACAAGTGAAAGGTTAAGCTAGCTATAAAACATGGTTTAATCCACTATTTTCTACGTAAGGAAATGGCTGTACCAAATCAGGAATATGACAGTTGTTTTCCATTCGTTCGATGTATTTGAGCTTTTGATTTTGCCATTTGATTAAGGACTTTCCGTTTTGAATTTTCCTTGGAGTTCGGTTTTTTTTTTTATTTTACTTTTTATAAAGTCAAAGAACACCACGGATATAACACTAGACCACGCCTTTTAAATTTTGTTGTTCCTAAAGTTAACAGAGTGGACACCACATCTTTTTTCTTTAACACTATTAAAGATTGGAATACGCTGCAAAATAATGAAATCAATTATAAATGACCAGGACGCATTCAAATCTGCAGTAATGCAACACCTAAAAAATAAGTAAATTTGCATCATTATTTGTGACTTAAATTTAATTAATGCCATGACTCCTGATATTATTTTTTTTATCTAAGTGATATACACTTTATAAGGACCCCATTGGAAATAAGCGAAACAGCTTTCATGGGTTATCTTTGGAAGGATATCAACTTGAGAGTGCATTTTAGCATTATCGTATTTGTTTTATTTCATATTTTTAATCACTATGAGTACGCATATTTTTTAAATGTACTTGTATATAGTTGATATCGAACATCATTAAATGTTTTAGAGAAAAGGGATTCTTGAAGTTGACTTATAATGCTGTTCTAAATATATACATTTTTTAAAATTTTACGGTAACATTCGAACATATAAGGTTGTCCGAATTACACAGTTATGGTTCGTAATATGATAAATTATTCATTACAGTTGCAAATCGCACATGGAGATAAAGAGATGGGGGATCAAGACATAAATTCCACTCTTTACCAAATAATAAAATATCCAATTCAATTCTTAGTCGCCAAAAAAGATTTATAAATAGAAGAATACACTTATCAAGTATACCAAGCTTATAATTTATTGCGTCAAAAGCGCATTTCGTCCACATTAGACCCATCAGTGGTGCACAAATTAAACCAGTTAGAAGGCCGAATCAAATATGATGTTGAAGAGCTCTGATAACAAAAATCCAAATTATGGCTTAGGCCATCTCATAGTGGGCTATCTATCCCTGGGGATATGAAATCTAAGTGTTTTGAATAATTCACCATTAAATAATCAGTAAATTTACAGAAATAGAACGTATTGATGATATTTCATGTCAACATATAAGTACTGACCACTAGAGTATTATTGGCGTAACATTTTATATTGATATATAAAAAGAAGATAAATGTTTATATGACAGATATGTGAGACATTTATTTGTCTTTTTAGGAGACGTGCTTTCATCTTTCAATTTATCATTACAAACATAACAATTTTAAGGAAGTAATAGTATGTTTTCTATGCATTTCAGTACAAATGCGATAGTTATACAATATACCTTATAAACTTCGACTTATTTTACAGGGTAGGAAATAACGTATTACGGAGCCCTGCTGGTCTGATACAGGTAAAGAGTTGTTGTTTTTAAAGTAAAGAGCTGAAAATGTAAAGTTTAAAGTCTAGCGATGAAGATGTAAGGTCTTTTGCTGGAGTCCGGCGCTGACGACGAAAAATCCAGCTTCAGTGCTATATTTTGTAGTATTTCTACAGCGTGGACTTTACATCTTCTCTTCTGTACTTTATATCGTCAGTGCTAGACTTAACATACACAGCGCCGGACTTTCCATTTCCAGAGGTGGACTCTGCATCTCAAGCGCTAGACGTTATATCTCCACGCTCGATTTTCTATCTACAGGAACGCTTGCAAATGTAACTACGGCACACGACTTAACGCGCTATATTTTTTTAAAATATCAACAGCGTAAGAAATCACATTACATGGACTTTATATCTTCAGCGCTAGACGCTACATCTTCTGCGCTAGACTCTAGACTTAACATCTTCAGCGCTAAACGCCTGACTTAACCTCTTCAGCGCTAGACGCTAGACTAAACATCTCCATTGCATTACTTTAAAAATCACAACTCTTTATCTGTATGAGACCAACAGGACTCCGTAGGAAATAGTGTGTATAGAGACAAGAAGTAAAGCTATTATAAAGTGTTTTTACAAATCGATATGAAGTTGGCGAAATGTATGACAAGATCACTCTGAAGTTGGGCATTACGTATCATACATTAAAATCATGATGACTTACCTTCAGAATTAACTGCATAAAAACAGAAAATAGTGAGGCTCCACAAAAAATGCATGGCTGTTTACATCTTTAATCCGCAAACATTGCTCATAAATTACAAAATAATCGATACACATTCGTTGAACTTTCACTACTTGTAATTACTACGGAAGCAATTGAGAAAGTACCACTTTCACATGATACTTTACATATTGACAGTTACATCCGTCTTTTTGTCATCACTTAGATGTACACTCATAAACCTATAAAGTTTACACTAGGCCTATATGTAATTTGCAGGTTATAATGTTTGATAATCATATGCTTAAAACAATGTTCACATGTACTTTTTCTCGTGTCCGGAATAATACATGAGAGATGAATTTTACCTGTAAAAAGATCAAGGTTTAAATTTATAATTTATTCAGAAAACATGTGATTCATGTGGTCTTCGTGTGTACACTTTGCGATTATAGCGAATTTTAGTAGTTATATATAGTTAACTTTATTGTATTACATGCAATTTATTACTCTTACGAATATTCCGACAATGTTTACATAGAAAAGAAATATCTTTAAAGAAAATAAAAAAACTTTTTGATCGAGAAACATTAATTGACCCCCCCCCCCCCCCCCCCAAAAAAAAAACAAAAAAAAAACAACAACAACAGAAAACAAACTAATCAAACAAATAACAACATTAATAAATAAACAGAAACCAAATAAACGGCATTCTTTTCCCCCATTTCCCTTTGTCATATATTTTACAATATTAGAATAAGTGCTATATGAACAGCCAAAAAAATTCCTTAAGACAAAAATATTTAAATATATTAATCTTACAGTTTTTATTTGGATTTTAAAATTCATTTATCCAGTCGATAATAATAGCTTATCATTCTATGTTTCAAATCCTGAGGCATTTGACATTCGACATTCGATATTGTTATCGTATTCAAATACCGCAGATTAGTATTTAAATATTTTGATTTTGATTTAACTTGGTTTGCTCATGCCGAATATCAATTACCTCTAGATTAACAAAGACAATTAAAGATAAAATCCAAGACGTCTAGGGTTAACTTTTGTTTGAGGTATTTGGGATCATTTCCGGTTTTTTGTGGGGTTCTTGTTGTCCATTCTTTTCTTTTCTGTTAGGTTTATGGACACTTGTTTTCTTTTTTCGTTCTACTGTAACATACATATGTACTCGGGAAAGGTATAAGGGATAAAACAAGCGCGAATCTATGGTTTGAGGTAAGGGGAAACGCAAACTGAATAAATTTACTAAGTTTAGCGACATTAGTTTTTTTTATGTTTTTAAAATCTCTCGATTTCAGAGGAGGGGTGCGATTCTTCTCCTGTTAGGCTGAGTTCATTTCTACTCAAAATGTCGGTCACTTATAATTACGAGTCAATATTGGGTCAATATTGGTATTATTCGATTACTTCATCAAATTTATAGCCTCTTTTATACAATTTGGCTATACTCTTTTGTCTTTTTCGGTTCAATTAGGTCTTCAATGGTTGTATTAAGTTATGGATTTTCAAATATTCTGGGAGTCAGGAATATGACAGTTGTTTTTCACTTTTTGATTGATAGAGTTTGATTTTGTTCGTTTTTGATTTGTCTTGGAGTTCGGTATTTTTGTTATACTTTTTGATAACTTAATCATAAAATGAAAGAAAGTAACAGTACTGTAATTTTGAAAGTTATACATAACCTACAGACTTAACCGAGTAATCGAATCAACCGAGTTCGACTCATCAGAGGTAATTATGCATTGATCAAACGGGAATTTTACCGGAACCGAGAAATTACTTCGACTCATCAGAGGTAATTATGCATTGATCAAACGGGAATTTTACCGGAACCGAGAAATTACTTCGACTCATCCGAGTTTTCGACACAACCGAGTTCGACACAACAAGGTTCGACTGTATAATATGAATGTATAAACTTCTCCCTTGTTTTTCCATTCACATAGTACTAGTGATAGTCATCCCCAAGAACAGACCACAAATCGGACAAACTCGCTCACTTATCGGTATATTTCTCAATCTCGCTGTTTCGATGCGGTGTTACATGTATGTTACACACCTCAATTTACGACCCTGCTTTAATTTCAAAAGGTATGTTCCATGGAGAATGATGTATTAAAATGTAAATAAAATTCTCCCTTGAATAGTAGTTTCTGTCAGAAAACCAGTTTGTTAATTGGTCATGGAGACACTACATTACATTATAGATTTTCATAAAAATTCAGATTAAAGTGTTCTAGAATATTATGTATTTCACAAAAGTGACAGTCATTAACATATGTTTTCTATAATTACAACATTTTAAATTATAACCTTAAAGTTCGTTCATCTATACAGTGTACATGACAGCTTGTAATTATTTGTGGCTAATTTGTCCCAAAAACATACCACTTTACAATTAATTTATTATTTGGTTAGTTTAATGTAAACTTAGCGACTATGTACCAAACGGTTTTGATCGTTGTTATGCTCTAATCTTTGTGATGGACGTCTAGACATAACGCATTTCTAGTCATTTATATTAGACGGGAACAAATCTAAAATTTTTTTGCATAGCAAGTAGATACTTAAACATATTTTTTTTAAAAATTACAAATGAATTCGTTCGTCTAGGTTATATGAATATATAACACTAGAACACACCCGCGACATCGCGATTCCGTAACTGAATTAAAGTACCTACGCCTCGGATTTCACTGCTTTCAAAATCTTTCTGTTTAAATCCGTCCTGGTTTTCTTACTACAACCAGAAACTACTTGTATTTTTATTATTAATGTTATTTTCATATGTTTATTATAATATCTGTCACATTATATGCTGTACAATCTCATATGTTAGTTGCTTATATTGTCATATATAATTATAATTGTTAATTTGTAAATGCTCCCTGTGGGACTTTGATTGGAATAATAAAATATTTGATTTGATTTGATTTGTAGATATATTTTTATGGTCAATGATTTCAATTTAGTAGTGTCAATCCCTGTATAATGACGAAGTTCAAGTGTGATTATGATCTGTGAATATAGCAAATCCTAAATACACCGTTTGGTGGTGCGCCTGACAGAGGCGGAACATACAGATTAGGTAACAGGTACTATAGGTATCGATATCGGATTCGACCCGGAACTTGTTAATTATTGGTATAAATATCAATTATGTGGAAAACAAAAGGGCCTGAAATGGTGTAACTTTTAATCAACACCATTGTCCTATTGCTTAGTCTTTAGTTTTCTATGTTGTGTCATCTGTACTATTGTTTGTCTGTTTGTCTTTTTATTTTTGGCCATGGCGTTATCAGTTTGTTTTCGATCTATGAGTTTGACTGTCCCTCTGGTATCTTTCGTCCCTCTTTTAGTTATATATACAGTTGAATTCTTTGATTCGTCGTTTTTTCGTCATGCCTGCTAACAAATTGGACCTCGTTATTTTAGTAGTATAGATACGACAAAATCTTCCTAACAACATACATGTACTTGCCCAGGCACCTCTGCGTGTGACGTCACTTCTCTAAATTAACATAGCTGGAATATGTACTTAGAACACAATTCTGATATGCATGCGCATTTTTTTTTAAATGAAAAAAAAATTGTTTAATGACATAACTTCTAAATTGAAAGGGTAATTAGTTTTATTAGATATTTATAGCTCCTTCTCGCTATCTGTTTCTCTTTTTGTATCCAAATAAAAAACACAAAACTAACAACTTATGAAATAACTATATGATATATGATATACAGTAAACATCTTTTCTTCTTCCTTTCACAAGATATGGATATCATCGAAAACAATTTAATACTACATTTAACTCAGTTTATAAGTCTTTACTTTATGATGTCTCAACAACATCGACTTGATTGTAATCCATGGAACCGCAAATAAACAACTTCTCTCCTATTTCTGATTCGTTTGAAAAATCATAGTTATTTTCTTCCTCAATCCGAACATTCTGCATTGTATCATATGTGCTTCCATCTGGGTGTTCTCTATTACGACGATGGTCCATGTGATCGTATGTGTCATGTGATGTAGACGGCCCTGTTGTTTGATTGGTGCTTTCCTTTCGGATAATTGACCTTTCAACCTTTGCATAAACGACATCTTTTCCAGGCGGTGAATGGTTTTGAGAATTTGCATGAAGGCTCTTCATTCTACAATTAGGTTAACATAAACGTATAATATTGATTTCAGAAAACATGTCACGTGTATAGAAATAAACTTTCACCCAATTGAAAGCCAAGAAAGCCCAAATACGAACATGATTCATTTGGAGGAAAAAAACGAAAAAAGTCCTACACAGTGCATTTTTAAAAAACCTTTTAATTGAGATGAGCCTAACTGAACATCATTTTTGTCACATTAGATATGTAAAACTAAACTTTTTATGCTCTTGTAGAAAATACTACAAATGTACTATATGAATTGAAAAATCGAAAAGTATATAAAAGAATAACAATGATTTAACGTGGTACCTAACACTTTGATTAAAATAGATGTGGCTAGCATCCAGGTTTTTTTTTGGTGGAGTTCATGTTGCTCATCCTCTAGATGTCTGTGTAATGTTTGTAGTCCGATGAATGTCTGTTCGTTTTTTCATTAGATTATGGTATTGTCTGTTCCTCTGCGATCGAGTGTTTTATTGCTCTCTTGGTGATTTGTCTCCCCTTTATTTTTTGTATATGAAACGGAATCTCCTCTATTGGTTGATCATTACCGTGTTGCGGCTTCTCCACTAATACTTTTGACTTTTTCATTAAGCATATTCATTTTTACTATATCTGAAATAATTGTCCGTTGTGTCTAATTGCTGGTCACAACACTTAGTACTTGATTTTAGAACGGCACGAAGGATATAGTATGCGAATTTCTTAACCCAACGAATCAGTTTGTGTAACTTGTTTGCAGTTCGTTCAATAAACTTGTGTTCACTTCCATATACATATATATATATATATGACTTTATTAGCACTACTCTTATGAGTACATGTACTCATAAACACAATCTAGTCCTCTCTTCCTCGAATGTGACCTACCGAATCAGACTTATCACCGAGTTTGTACTTACATTAGCCCAACGACGGGTGCCACTAGTAGGGCAGAATCTGCTTACCCTTCCGGACCATCTGAGATCACTCCCGGTTTTTGGCAGGGTTCTTGTTGCTCAATCTTCAGTTTTCTATGTTGTGTTTTGTGTATTGTTGTTTGTCTTTTCGTAGTTTTTCGTTTTATGCCATGACAATGTCAGTTTGTTTTCGGCTTATTACTTTGAATATCCCTTTGGTGTCTTTCACCTCTCTTTTATGAGCTTGGATTTAAATACTTAATATTTGACTTTGAATATACAGTAGAGTTGTTTACTAATACCATATGGATACTATTTTATGTAGGAGTTTATATTATACAAACCTTATGCACACAATAACTATTGCAAGAACCACTAGAAATGTAAGACTTACTACAGCTATCAATCCAATACGAACCAAATCTGCAAGATAATTTCATAATGATCAAGACTAAACTTATTTTCTATGGGGGGGATGTAGATAATATGTATATTTCTTATGATTTTATTGTTGTGTTATGGTTGTTTTCTATAAATTTTATTTTTTTTATATAAATTTTCTAAAACTTAATAAAAACAACAATTTATGAATTTCATGCGTTTGAAGCGTTTTTCTTGATTTACTTTCATTCAGGAACGCTCATAGCCGAATATTTGAAGGCCAAAGATGGATTAGATGATGATCATGAATGGCTGCTTAACGTCCAGCGGCAAATTAATATGCATACTCAGGACGAGAACATGTTAATGTACTATGAATATTAACCCTGCTTTGTACTAGTCCGACACGCTGATCCGGATTTTTAACGTGCTAGTTCACAAGTTAACAGTCTGCAGGAAGACATGTCACCTTACCCGGACACATTATTCTGACTCCGAACCGACCAGTCTTTGCTCTTACTCCTAAATGCCGCGTGCTTAGCGGAGTAGCAGCAAATCCGAATTTTTAAATTCTTTGGTTTGACCCGGCCGAGGTACGAACCCACGACCACCTCCACATGAGGCAAACTCGCTACCACGATACCACCGAGGCGGTTAAGATGGATTAGAACCGACACAGTTAAAGAGCTATATGACAACATGGACCTAAAATAGCCATATCCGTTTAAGGTCAACATTGTCTAAGGGAACTGTTCATTTTCTTTTCTTCAAATATACGTAAGTTGACACATACATAGCTACTGTAAAGTATGTAGCCATTAAATTAAACCCACGAAGAACCTTGACTCAGTCTGTGCAATGATTCTCCCAGTATAACGCAAATAAAATTAGATATTAAATACTTTACAGACAGGATTAATAATACGTTTAAAGCTTGTCTATCTCCAAGCATTTGACTTAATTTTTACAAAAAAATGAACATAAAGGAAGGTATGGATGGGGTCCTTCATTTCTGTATATTCTTAAACTTTTAGGTCTTTTTTTCTCTATTCTTCAAGTTATATTCTCTATTCTTTATATTTTTTTTCTCGTTATTCTTCATTCTTTAAATTTTTTGCTTATTATTATCTATAATTCTTTATTTCTTCTCTATTCTTTATTTGTTTGGTGTATATTTTCTATTCTTTATATTTTTGGCCCATTTGTCTGTAGATTTGGACCATTGTTCAAGTCGCATATGGTTCGCAATAAACACTTGTTACATTTCATGCTGTTGTAGTATCATAACAAGAATAAAACTTACTTTTAGTCAAAGCCTGACCAGCAGTTACTCCATATTGATCTTTTGATATCATTTTATTTCCATTCTGTTCACTCTTAGGGACCCCTGTTGGAGCTTGGAAAGTTAAAATTTCTCTTTCAGTTGTACTGTCCTGTGGACTATATGATGGAGTTATGCACAGACCAGGCAGTTTTTCCTGACAACTGATGGGCAATCTTTCAAGATAGCCATTGTGTTGAACTCTTGCAGCGACGCAGTATTCAGGGTTTGTAACTAAATAAAGCAAATTAAACGTTGTATTCAATCTCAGAAATTGCTACAAAATTGTATAGAAAACAAAAATTGGAAAAAAGATTAAAATAAAAGGTAAAATACGAAACATCGTTACTGCTTATTCTTCTAAAATAGAAAAGCAAGGTAAAAAAAAATTATTTTATGTCAGTCTTTGTGTTAAATGTAGTTTTAAACTCGTTTTCCTTAATTTTTTCAAATTTCTTGCTTTTGATTTTTATTTCTGATTAGATCTAGTTGGTCATCAATCATTATTTCTACTATCCCTTTCACAATAATTGCGCCTTGGTATCCTCAAACTAATAGCACTGTGTATAACATTCATGTTATGTTAATTGTTGCAGAATACTCAAGTTCAGGGAAACAATGCGCATGTGCAAGATCGATCGTGATTTTGCGTTATCGACTGATTAGATACGAGATTTGATGAACTGGGGGCATTATCTGTTTATTGATTTATCAGATCGGCATCGGTATTACTGTAATCAGATTATTTATAAAAAGTGATTGACATAATTGACAACAATATAAAGCCATATCCTGAGGTAGTATGGGAGGACAAGATCATTGTTGTATCGTAAATTGTACTAACTGGAGGAGTTCTATGCCGAAAGGATTTGCTTTTCACCGGATACCTGCTGTACCAATTTCAAGACGAAACGCATGGATCATAGCTACAGGTAGACAATTAGGAAAGAAAAATGGAGAATTGACAGTGACAGAACATACTAAAGTCTGTGGTGCTCATTTGATATGAAGTTTTCTGTAACTAATGATTTGTATGCTTTGAATCTTGTAACTTACGTTTTTCTTGAATCCACCTTCTCGTATTAGATAACCAATATGTTCCTTTGACTGTAACACGAGAGTTATCGGGCAACATACTGTAACGGGCTAACATGTATGAGTCAGGACACGTCTGGAAAGAACTAATCCATGACAAGTGTCTATAGGACCGTGGATAGAAGTCATTGTAATAGACGCTGTCTGTTAAAAAATCAATAAGCCTTCACAAATGGCATGCATGGATATTATTCTAACATTTTCTGTTAGATTTTTTTTCTATTTTATTACTATATGATTTATTGTCGTCATCGAGAGTCATGTATTTTAGGTATGATTGTTGAACATGGTGATTAAAGATGTAGATCAATTCATTAATCCTACTTTACAATAATTATACATGATTGTAGTCATTTATTTCGCAAGTCTATCGACAATAACGCTAGGAACCAAAATAAAATGACTGAGCATCAAGTTATCTGACATTTTCTGTCATAGAACAGTGGCGAAAAACGAATAAGCTAAGCACAGTTTAATACAATTGTTTCAACGAAAGTTCAGGGTTTAAGTTGCTAATGACTTGGATGCACGACGCATTAAAGACTGTAAGACTAAGTATCTGAATCAGTCAAATATATCACTTATTTTTGTTTAAATTCGACTTATTTCTGTTGATTGCACAGTCATTATTTTGATTCCTAATCACAATTTACAGATAAGCCAACCCTAGCAAGGATAAGCGCCAATAACGGAGCAGGAACTACTAACCCTTCTAAAGCACACCCGATGTTTTAAATATGGTTTATATTGTTCGATGATTGGTTTTCTTTTTATTGTTTTATCGTATAAAAGTGAGGAGATGTGGTATGATTCCAAGAAAACAACTATATATCCACCAGAGTCAAAATGGAGTGGTAGTAAGCTATCGTACAGTTGTATTGGGTCTCGATCAGCTGTATTGGACCTCGGCTACGCCTCGACCCAATACGACTGTACATGAACATAATACAGGATTACTTTTTTTTAATACAATCGAAGGTATATCAACAATTTACATTATGAATTTAAAAAACATATTAACAGAAATACAATTTTTCGAAATATGGCGATCATAGAAAAACTACTGGTTTCAGAATACAACAGAGCTGCATTGACCAGATTTAAACTGCGCCATTTATGTAATCATACATAAATTCAGGCGAAAGATACCAAAGGGACTTTTAAACGCATAAGTCGAAAATAAGCTGACAACGCCATGGCATAAAGAAAAAAAGACAAAACACAAACAATAAAATACAAAACACAACATAGAAAACTAAAAACTGAGTAACACGAACCCCACTCAGGTGCTCCTGAAGGGTAAGCAGATCCTGCTCCACATGTGGCATCTGTCGTGCTGCTCATGTAAGTACAAACCCGGTGATAAGTCTAATTCGGTAGGTCACATTCGGGGAAATAAAGGACGGGATTTTGGTTACGACAATTGGGACATATCTGTCGTTATCTGCGAAACAGATATTCCATAACGGTCAACCAACTTGTGATGGCGTCCGGAAAAATTTCGAAGGAATGAAGTTATAAAACCAGGTTTAATCCACTATTTTCTACATAAGGTAATGTCTGTACCAAGTCAGGAATATGACAGTTGTTTTCCATTCGTTTGATGTTTTTGAGCTTTTGATTTTGCCATTTAATAAAGGACTTTCCGTTTTGAATTTTTCTTGGAGTACGGTATTTTTGTTATTTTTCTTTTCACCACTTGGAACTCTTGGTTTAATAGCTACCTTGTGAGCAGCAATCCTTATCAAGGAAATCGTGATAGAAAACGCAAGCCCTGGAATATCGTATCAACTGGGAGATATATACTCCATATGCATGCGCTGCTGGAATGTTGCTACATAGAAATGGAAAGTTCACAATTGGGAAGCAGAAATCATCCCTTTTGTTGTAAAGTTTTGTTCTCAACTAACCCTCATTGTCAATTTCAAGATGTAAGTCAAGATATAAGGCAGACTTAACTGTATCTGTTGTATCCTTTATTTCAAGTTCGTTGGGATAGACGTGTTCAGTAATATAGTTATAATTTTATAGTGTCATAAAACTAAACTACCACTTAACATTATTACAACTATACTTATGACATATTGTTGTTGTTGTTATTGGTTTTGGTAGGCGGCTTAACTTTTCCATAACGGTTGCGTCTACTTTTCCAAATAAATTTCCAAAGATATACTGGTATTTAGTGATTCCTCCTTCCCTGACGAGAAAAAACCACTTCTGTGTCATTGAATGAGAAATCACCCCTTCCTACACCCTTAGTCGCCTATTTAGTTATATACATGTAATATATAATATATGAAGTAAAGATAGAAAAATATGAAAAAATTTTAATACCAGTATATTATTTAAACAATGCAATTGTTTGAATTTGTTTTAAGTACAGTGATTGTCAGCGAAACAATAGTGCAGGGATGTGCATATATATTTACAATATTCTGTGTGTGTGTTTGTCTAACTGACAACCTCTAGTACAAATTTTAGATTTTATCGATTTATTGTCATAGAAAAGGATTTAGCACATGCTTCTATTCTGAAATATATGAGCTTATTGATTGTGTTTGTTTGTTTTTCTTATTTTCTAATAATATGACTGCAATAATTGTAATTGTCAGTTTGTAAAATTCTGAAAGAGATATTGTATTTTCTTTTGTTCTTGTTTTTGACATATACTTTCATAGTATGCTATTGGAAGTTTTCAGAAACCATCTACGATTCAGAAACTATGTTTGATGAACTGATTCTGGTTCTCTGTTTAATAAGAGTAAACGGGGAATACAATGTATCCTAAGTAAATATGACGATGTTGTATATATATGTACAAATTCATTCCATAGTTCTCTCTTTAGTGTTTATTAACCCTGCCAGGGTTTTACATCATTAAGACTGCCCTAGTTTACAAGATATATTTATTTTTGCTCATTAATGAAAGGTCCTCAATCAATACAAAATTTATTAACAAAAATACCGAATTCCAAGGTAAATCATAAAAGGTGGGGGGGGGGGGGGGGGGGGTAAAAAAAAAAAGCCGGACAGAACCAAACACTCGACTATATTAACCAACAGAACAATTGAAAATAAAAACAACTGTCATATTCCTGACTTGGTACAGGTATCTTACGAAGAAAAATTGAACCTGGTTTTATAGCTAGCTAACCCTCTCTAAAAAAGTAAAATAACAAAAATATCGAACTCCAAGGAAAATCCAAAACGGGTAGTCCCTTATCAAATGGCAAAATCAATAGTTCAAACACACCAAACGAATAGAAAACAACTGTCATATTCCTGACTTGGTACAGGCATTTCCTTATGTAGAAAATGGTGGTTAAAACCTGGTTTTATAGCTAGCTAAACCTTTACTTGTGTGACAGTCACATAAAAAAACCCGACAGAAACACAGGAAGTAGTATAAACACTTGGTCAAACTCGATTGTGAAAATTAACAATAACCTACGAAGCACAAAACTGAAAGATACATTTACGTGGAGGGTACTAAGTAAAATATGAAGAATTTGAATGAAATAGTATACATAGTACTTACTACTTAGACAAAGTTGGTAAAGTGGTGTTGAACATTGCAATGCTAGGAAATATGATGAGCTGGGTCTAATGGTAATAGCCATGCAGTTTCCATAACCTATTGATTCTCTGACGTTTGCTTTTCCATGAAATAAATATATATGAAAACGATCACACAACGTACAAAATGTACATGATAATTAAAAAAAAAAAGAAAAAAAAACTCTTGGTATTTCTTTATCTTTAATCCCTACTTAAAAAAATCTTTGCTTACACTGTAATATGCTTTTTATTGTAATTGTATGCAAATTATACCAATTTAAAATTGATTTTGGGCTAGATATAGTTAAGGTCATTTATATTTTCGGATAGAAAACCGTGATGCTTTCGAAGGATGCTTACATTATAATGAACAGTAATTTACATAAAAATGTTCTCATGATATTCCATGTCAACACGAGAGCTTCGACTATTTGGACGGTGAAACCTTCGGTTACGAACCATATCATCAGCAGTAGAAACGACCCAGTGGTTTTAAAACACACAAAAGAGACCAGGCTTATAATTTAGTAAAACAAGCAGTTATTCTATTGTTCATTAATCTAATTTGCGAATAAGAATTTATAAAGCAAAAGAGCTGTGAGTTATATGGAACTATCAAATATTTGCCTTCAGGAACAAATTCCATACGGGGACGAGCATTTAATAAAACAAAAAAATATGTGTGCGTGGCAAAACTGAAAATGAAAAGTCAATCCGCAAAAAGTCCTCCCACCCTCCAGAATATGGACACAGACGTTAAGATATATTTGAAGCAATCACTAACGCTGTTCCGGATTTAGGAAGGCACATATAATAATTAACAATTTGCCTGGATTAAACTAGTGTTATAAACACTAGACCCTTCTTTTTTAAATCTAGACCAACGAAATCAGGGGTTCAAATTAACATTTGGTATAGGAAGGTCCAGGACCTTTGACACTCCAAACTGAAAGGTCCACAACATAAATCCCAGGTCCTACTTTATTTGAAATATTTCATAACTCAGTAAGATACACAATTAATTTTGTTCTTAGGTTAGCTTGTTTAATTATATATATTATCTTTTTTATATTGTTCAATTCGTAACCAAGTATACAATTAAAGTAACAGTTCAAATTCATAGCTGTTTAAGTTCATCAGGTATCGGGTCCGTTTGCGCCCAATACACGTTCGCACCCTACACGTTTGCACCCGGCAACACGTTCGCCCCCTGGGTCCGTTTGCACCCTACACGTTCGCACCCTTTTTTTTTTATTCAAACACCTGCAGATGAATCTTTAGATGTTTTGTAGATGTTTAAATCAAAACATTTTTATTTTCATAAATAAAAATTCGGGAATTTTTAAATGAAATATTGTTTTAAATTGATTTGATGATTAATTGTTATATGTTAATTATGTATGATAACTGTTAACATGGTGTTTACACAGCTAAACTTGGCGTTATTGTTATGTTTTTGAAAATCGTGATTGTTGTTTTAACTATAGCTTTGATGTAAATTTTGCATGTAGACTAGTTAGCATGTATTTAGCTTGGTATGAGTAATAAACTGTTATCACAGAGATATGTCTCGCCTTTTTGTAATTTTGATAATGCAAATGTTGAAATTATAAAATAGCAACACTTTAACATGTAAGTTATGTAAATATTCAAAGTCGATGAACCATGACTGAAGGTACATGGCTAAACAATCTCCATGGAATGAGATGTGCCAATGCTAATACAACTGCATACCAAAAACCATTGACTTATTATAAGTCGTTCCCTTTAAACAAATCTAACCACAAACATTAACTTGTAAACTATGTAAAAGTTTCAAAGTCAATGAACAATGATCAGGGGTAATCTCCATGGTAATGAGATATGCCAATGCTTATACAACTGAACGCCAATTAACATTGACCTACCACTAATGGTTACCCATAAATTGCCCTAATCACAAACTAATACATGTAAACTATGAAAAGTTTCAAAGTCAATAGACCTTGACTGAGGGGGCGGGGCCAAATAATCTCCATGGTAATGAGAAATGCCAATGATTATACAACTGCATACCAAATATCATTGACCTACCACTAGTGGTTCCCCATAAATTGACCTATTCACAAACTAATACATGTAAACTATGAAAAGTTTCAAAGTCAATAGACCTTGACTGAGGGGGTGGGGCCAAATAATCTCCATGGTAATGAGATATGCCAATGCTTATACAACTGCATACCAAATATCATTGACCTACCACTAGTGGTTCCCCATAAGTTGACCTAATCACAAACTAATACATGTAAACTATGAAAAGTTTCAAAGTCAATAGACCTTGACTGAGGAGGCGGGGCCACATAATCTCCATGTTAATGAGAAATGCCAATGATTATACAACTGCATACCAAATATCATTGACCTACCACTAGTGGTTCCCCATGAATTGACCTATTCACAAACTAATACATGTAAACTATGAAAAGTTTCAAAGTCAATAGACCTTGACTGAGGGGGTGGGGCCAAATAATCTCCATGGTAATGAGATATGCCAATGCTTATACAACTGCATACCAAATATCATTGACCTACCACTAGTGGTTCCCCATAAATTGACCTAATCACAAACTAATACATGTAAACTATGAAAAGTTTCAAAGTCAATAGACCTTGACTGAGGAGGCGGGGCCAAATAATCTCCATGGTAATGAGATGGGCCAATGCTAATACAACTGAATACCAAATATCATTGACCTCCCACTAGTGGTTCACCATGAACTAGACCTAATCACAAACTAATACATTGTTGACGCCGCCGACGCCGGAACCAGCATACCTATGTCTCGCTTTTTGACTCCGTCAAGGCGAGACAAAAACAATGAAGATCCAAAATGTTATTGTTGTTGAGTTTAATAGCGGTTTAGTATCTTAACATTAAAAAAAATATTCAACACAAAAAAACTTTTTAGAAAGTCACTTTATTTTGAAACAATGAAGAAACAAAAATTAAAATATAGCAATACACTAACCGAAACACAATTAAAAATTATTCAACACAAAAACCGTTTTTAGAAAGTCACTTCATTTTGAACAAACAAATATTTATAGCAATACACTAACCAAAAAACGATCGAAAAATTATTTAACACAAAACCAATAAAAATGGTGCGAACGGACTCGGGGTGCGAACGTGTAGGGTGCGAACGTGAAAGGGGGCGAACGTGAATGGGAGCAAATGTGTTTTTGGGCGAACGGACCCGGATTCAGTTCATCATATGTTGCACAATTATATTAGTTCCTTTCTTGTTAAAAACTACCAACTAAATATCGAGCATTAATAAAGAAAAAAAATTTTTACATAAAAAAAAGAAAGTGATGAATGCTTAATTTTTATACGACCGCAAAAAATTTTGCGGTCGTATATTGGTATGACGTTGGTGTCGTCTTCGTCTGGCGTCGTCGTCGTCCGAAGACACATTGGTTTTCGCACTCTAACTTTAGTTTAAGTGATTGGATCTCTATGAAATTTTACCATAAGGTTTAATACCACAAAAGGAAGGTTGGGATTGATTTTGGGGGTTATGGTACCAACAGTTAAGGAATTAGGGGCCAACAATAAGCATTTTTGTAACTTCCAGACATATACTTGTGTGTTAGTGTATGGATCTCTCTGATATTGTACCACAAGGTTCCATATCACAAAGGGAATGCTGGGATTGATTTTGGGGGTAATTGCCTCATAACTTTAGGAATTAGGGACCAAAAAGGGGCAAAAAACAAGAATTTTTCTAGTTTCATGACAATGACTTGTGTGTAAGTGTATGGATCTTTCTGAAATTGTACTACAAGGTTCCATATCACAAAGGGAAAGCTGGAATTGAGTTTGGGGTAATTGCCCAAAATGTTTAGGAATTAGGGGCCAAAAAGGGGCACAAAAACAAGCATTTTTCTAGTTTCCAGACAATAACTTGTGTTCAAGTGTATGGATCTCTCTGAAATTGTACTGCAAGGTACCATACCACAAAGGGAAGGCTGGGATTGAGTTTGGAGGTGATGAATCATAAGGGGGTTCAAAAAATTTTTGGGGAGGAATTTCTTTCCCCCTTTTTTTCCTTTTTTTTCTTTAAAATTTAAATTGGTAATTTCTGATTTATATATAAAAGCAAATAATAAGCAAATAATAATGATATGGTTTGAATAAGTAAATTAAAAATTTATAAGTTCTTAGACCACATTCATTCTGTGTCAGAAACCTATGCTGTGTCAAATATTTAATCACAATCCAAATTCAGTGTGTATCAAGCTTGAATGTTGTGTCCATACTTGCCCCAACTATTCAGGGTTCGACCTCTGCGGTCGTATCAAGCTGCGCCCAGCGGAGCATTTTATTCCCTTTGGGATCAGATGTGCCATTCATTAGTCATTAGAATCCGGATTTCATTCATAGCCGGTCCGTTTCCCGACTCCGATCAGTAGTTTGTACAAATATTTCAATGGCGGACGAGAAAATTTACAAAAATAAACGATGTTTGAAACGCTATTTGGAAGGGAATATGACGTTTTTAATGCAATGAATGATTACAAATTTACTTAAGGTAACTTTCATCACTTCTAATGGGTGAACAAACTTATTTTGCCGACAGTTAAAATGGTTGAATGAGCTCTCGAGGGGTATACCATGTCAATAGTAATATGGCTTTGACATGACGATACTGATGGTTAAAAAGGTCGGCAAAGCTATTTTTTATTTTCTTTCAAATCGAAGGTCCGTCGGGTATAGCTAGTAACCAGAACGAAAGTCCGATTGCAATAGTGGAAGGTCACGGACCTCGGACCACCGCTAATTTGAACCCCTGGAAATATCCAGAATGTTCTTTAAAAAAAAATTCAATGAAACCACCTCACTCTATACTACCTATAAAATAAATAACAACAAACACATAGTTTCCAGAAAATAACAGTATGGTAAATTACCCACTTAACTTAATAACGAAGACTTCAAAGAATACAACACAGTATATCAACTTTGCACTTTTTTTTAATTCTGAGTTCCTAATTTGTTGCGAGAACACTAGTCAAAATAATTGAAATATATACATGTAAGTACTTCAACATAATTTACTTGTTGCATATAAAGATCAAAATTTGTATTGTCCTTAATATTTTATTTAGAAGTATTTCTATATATATACATTGTATTTTACCTTTTTGATAAACAGAAAAGAAACTGGAATCTTTCGGAACATCTTGTTTACCACAAAAAGCATCTGGATCTCCCCGACATTTAACCGGGTGTGTATTACATGGGCTTTTAATATATCTAGATGTCCATTTGATAGCTCGTAGGCAAATGCACCTTTGTTGCTGAAACATATGAAATATGGAATGGTAATTGATTCTCAAACGTTTTTTTCATATTTTACACAAACAGATGCGCGTGTGTAAACATTTTCTTGCAGAGGTTCGAGAAAGAAATGAATTCATCTTATATTGTAATTTTAATTGTAATGGTAATAAAACCATGAATGTTTGCCGTTAAAAATGCACTTGATGTTATTTCTTTTTTCTTCAAAATTTTACTCACGATTCTCGTTAATTACATCGTGAAGCTGTTCAAATGCACCGATCTCAGATTAGCATGTTCTGTATTTTTTTGGTACAAAAAACAGGAATGGTCCTTTAAACATATTATAAATATAATTATTACCTGCAAGCCAATAAATGTATATCCTTGACAAGACAGCAAGCACTCGGATAACTGTTTTCCTTCTTCTACTTTTACACTATTTGTTTCCTTTATCCTTTCTTTTTGCAGTTCAAAACAACCTTTTTTAAATTGTAAAAAATAAAATAAATTGTGATTTCGGAGATTTCATCTTTTTGCTTTGTGAAAAGTTCATTCAAGTTTGACATTAACAATTTTTTTCATAGTTTGTCTTTAAAATGCATAATAGTTTTTAAAAATACATGAAAAGCATTTAATAGGTTAGATTTTATTTTTGATTTCCTGTATAACAGTCAGTTAACATTTTGTTTATGTTTCGTTTGTAAATTGCTAAGTAGATCAAATGATTACTGGATAATTGCCATGACCTTTTGAACAAAAATTTATTTTAATATGACGTTTTCTTTCGCTTTGTAAACAAAGACCTGTTCCCATTCCAATAGAACATAGAGGGCGCGTGATTGTCGTCACAATTAAAATTGCAACGCACTGTATTTTGAGCAACGTCGGAGATTAAAATGGACGTTTATGTTGGTGTTGCTTGCTAGGAAATTAAATAAAATCATTCTTAAAGTAAGTGTTCATGTATCTGTTCATTTTTTATATCGTTTTGGCCTCTTCAAACCAATATGGCTGCCTTTCGAACGTGCACTTAGAGGTCCGCTTCGAAGAATAAAAATATAAATCTTCCTATTAGAATTAATATTCTATCATGTCATCCTTTATGCTCATTTTAAGATGGATAGGCGTTAGATTTGTTATAATTTTACAACTGGCTAACGCTCGATATAAAGATATTGCCAAATATAGTACACACCCATGTTAAAATGAGCATAACTAGCTGTCAGTAACTGCGAGTACTCTCAGATTGGTAATTTGTGTCTTTTTTGTTGTTAGGGATGAGGGATGTATAAATACCCTGCCACGTCCGGTTTGTGTTATTGTTTGATGTTTTTGTGTTGATTTTTATAGTTTGTTCTTATGTTGTGTTGTAACACTACTGTCCCAGGTAAGAGGAGGGTTTAGCGCTCACAAACATGTTTAACCCCACCACATTCTGTATGTGCCTGTCCCAAGCCAAGAGCCTGTAGTTCAGTGGTTGTCGTTGGTTCATGTCTATCATATTTGTTTTTCGTGAATTGTTTTGTTGTAAATTAGGCTGGTAGTTTTCTCAATTGAATTGTTTCATATTTTTCATGTCGGGCCTTTTATATCCGACTATACAGTCTGGGTTTTTCTGATTGTTGTAGGCCGTAAAGTTCCCTATAATTGCTTACATCCACTTCATTTGAACTTTGGTGGATAGTTGTCTCATTGGCAATCATACCACATCTCCTTATTTTTATGTAAAACTTGACATACAGAATAATTTTTTAAATTTTGTATTACCTAGATATTCTACCCATGGTAGAAATTTAGCGGTCCCATGTGTCCACATTAGACGAGAAGGCACGGTCAATCCGTTTATCTGTACATGCGTAGACTCAACTTTAAATAGGTTGCAGAGATTCCTTGCTTCAAACCACGTGTAATTTTGACTAGTTAAATACACACGTATAGTTTCATCTGAGAATAGATTTAAACATTTAAAGCATGATAGCTTAACTGAAAAAAGATCAAGTCCAACTTTTACAAAATGACCTTTAGATACAATGTATAAGATATTTCATTTAGCAAATTCAAGAAACAAATGGAGAAAATTAGTTCAATTTTTTTTATGAAATAACAAATTTATAAGTAAGACTTTGATCAGCATTCCAAAGTTATTAATCACCATCAAATCATAATGTGAAATACAAAGTTCACATAATTATGCAATACTTATTTCTATAAAAATGGGGTAAAGCTAATAATTATTTTTTGGATAACTGTCTAGTGTACCTGTATACATTAAATATGAATGCAAAAAGAAAACCTGGGACATAAAATCAGATGGACAGTGACCAAAAAGCATGTCGTTCAAGTGCAGCAGATCAATTAACGGCATAATTAAAACAAACAATACTTCAATAATAGTACAATTTAAAAAAAAATGTTCTCTGTTTTATGAAAGCAAGATTTGGCTATACTTTAGGTACTTTTTTGTTTGATCCGCTATTCAACTTTTGTATTAGATTTGGGATATTCAAATATTTTTGCCTCGAACCTCACTGAAGACACATTAATTGTCGAAATGCGCATCTGGTGCATTACAATTGGCACCGTTTATGTTATTGCAACGTTTGCTAACTTTCAAATCGTGCCTTTTACGCTTTAATATTAACGAATATTGTTCTATATAAATTTCCCATATAATTCGTGCAGACACACAGTATCCATTGGTTCAAATATTATATTGCGACTACTGCAGAGAGGTACAGTCCTTTTATTTCGGCATTAATAAAATTCTTAACCACCCCCAATATCGAACGACTGAAAGAGTATTGCATGTTGTAAACGTAATTGCAACCTTTCCCTCCTTGATTAAAATCAAAATTGTAAAACCTTATTGTCATCAAGAAAAGAAAAATTGTGTAGACAATTTTCAAAGAATGAAATTCTGACAAGGAGTGAAATTCTGACAAGGAATGAGAACGTAACGTGACAAAAGTGAGACAGACATAAGCACACGGCCTACAAATCAAGAACATTACAACGTGACACATTGATAAATGTGCACTTTTGTTGACCATATTCTCGATCTTTAAAAAAAAAATGTTCACTATATGCATACATGGACGTTGAATTGTTGAGAAGACATTGCGTATCTTTCTAGAGCATTTAAGTTCCCCCCAAGTTTTTGCGGGCTCGTGTTCCTCAACCCTTAATTTTCTGTTTTCTGTTTGTGGACTGTAGTTTGTCTTATCGTCCATGATACTGTTCTAAGTTTAGCTCTCAATCGTTTTATGTTTTTGATTTTCCAAACTTTTGTCCACAAATGTTTACTACACCAGAAACTCTCAATATAAGAATAAGAAGATGTGGTTGATTACCAATGAGACAACTCTCCACAAGAGATCAAATGACGCAGAAATAAAAAAAACTATAGGTCACCGTATGGCCTTCAACAATGAGCAAAACCCAAACTGCATAGTCAGTTATAAAATGACAAATGTAAAACAATTCAAACGAGAAAACTAACGGTCTAATCTATGTACAAAATTATGAACGTAAAACAAATATGATACACAGCAACAAACGACAACCACTAAATAACAGGTTCCTGACTTGGGACAGGCACATACAGAATGTGGCGGGGTTAAACTAGTTTGTTGGCGCCAAACCCTCCCATTTACCTGGGACAGTTTCCCGATAAACATATATATTTTAAGTTCTAAATTAAGTTTTATTTAATTTCTAATTTATTGTATAGATGCCAACCTTCTTAAATATCTTTGAAATATTTGCCACTGAACATTAACACCAATGAATCTGATACGCCAATATATTTTGATTTAAATTGATGTTGTTTTTCTCAGAAATATAATATAATAATCTGATTTATTCTATAAATCTCTCAACCATTCATTATCATTTTGAACAAAGTAAAAAAAGATGATGTCCAACAGTTTAACCTAGTAAGACCGTTGACAAATCGCACGTGTATAGCTAAACTCATACAGGTCAGATAGAAAGAAAAAAGAATAACACTTGTATTGACTATAACGATTGCCTGTACGTTTGACAGAAGGTGGCTTTAAAAATACAAAGTTCCATGAAAAAAACCTTTTAAAACAATTGCCATCTGATAAAAATGTAAATAAGAAATAAAACTTACCCCTCAAAGTATTAACTAAACCAATGATAATAGTAACGACGCAGAATGCCAAACCATGCCATGAGTTAACATACACCATAACTCCTAATATGCTGTTACAAGTGCTGTCACCTCATTTATTATTAATTATGTTCAAAATCGGAAGTTAACTCTTATCTAATCAATTTCCTTTGATAGTATTAGTTTATTTATAAGAAAATATACACGTAATTAACTCATGTTTCCTGTATAATTGAGATCTTAAATATTATTTTGTTTAAATTTTAAAATGTTTCTGAATCAGTTATGTATTACATTGCACGATTAAAATCATTTTGCCTATAAATGTAAAAGGAAAAAAAATATCACGAAGGACTGAAAGGAGAGCTGTTAAATACGATGATATAGAAAACAACCACAAAAAAGTAAATGAAAACATTCTTTAATTTAGACAGTCCATGCTGTATGTCAAGATCCAAACCAACCGGCCTAAACAAATTGGAAATGAATTTTATAAAGAATTCACTAATTATGATTTATTGTTTGAATCTTGTTTGCTTAACGTATAGTGACAAATATTTCATGCATATCGAGAACGAGAATAAATAAAAAAAACTGGAACTATAGGTAGGTTCTGCAAATTAGAATAACAAAAACAAAAGCTGGGAATTTCGACTACTAATAAAAAAGGGGCATGACGAAATGCGACGAAATGGGCTCAACGTCCGCGTTGCAACCTGGCATGGCTATGTACATACCTCAGGGCAGAGGCAATCGGACACTCAACTTTAACAGGGCTTTACTGCCGGCCATGTAAGGTCCGTGCTATTTGCTGACAATGAATACTGAAATAATACTAAAAAAAAACACCATTATGACTTGGATCAGTGACACCAGCATGAACTGCGGTTGAATTCAGCTGAGTTTGTTAGTAGCCCATATCAGTAGTATAATGTTTACCAATCTGACTTCTAAAACTTTTAAGTTTACCCGAAGAAAATAAAATACTTGTTCAGGAGTTAATCCTGAGAAACTGTGCGTGTTCTGGCTTTGTTCTGCTTTGATAATGAACTTGTTTTTTTTTCTTTGGAATTGATTAATTTTTATTTCCAGATTTTGCCCTACCTGTCTTTGACAAATGGTGATTTGTGTCGCATAACAGACAATTATTTATTTTAGAAATGGTGTGACAGAGAACCAACGTTTCAAGTTAAAATTTCATACATATTATGATGAACAAAGAACGTGTATGTAGGTTTTTGAACAACAACAAAATGAAATGTACAAACTTAGATGTATCTTATTTGGTCGTTTTTACTATGACATGAAAAGTTCACAAAGTCAGAAGAAAGTATGACTATTAAGTTACATCTGAAACGACGGTGACTACACTAGCACAGACCGCTGATGCCACTAAACGTTCTGCAAGCACTAATCAGCCAATCACAAAACGCTGACGCCACTGAACATTCAGCAAGCAACTATAAATCAGTCAATCACAAAACACTGTTGCTTCATATAATTATATAACTATATCCCATATAAATAGAAAGTATTTAAACTTTCTAGGAATCTGAACCATATCATGCATTGTGCATCTCGAGCTCATATTTTTAGTCTCCAATTTATTTTGGGGGGTTTTCCTTAGCATATCACGGATTTCGCCATTCCTTTTTCTGGGAATCTATTTTGTATCACACAACACCATGAAGATAATCAATGAAATTAACATAATTTTGAAATGCTTGATTCATTTTAGGATTTTTGCTATTTCAGGCGTTTATCACACCTTCTCCTTTGTTGACCGTGCATCAAGTTATTCTTATGCCATGAAATATCTCGGACTTAACAATGATTTTCTTTTCACTGTATTTTAACTGGACTTTTACGTATAATATTTTCATGACCTTTTCACGGTAAATGTAGGTCATTTAATCATAGCAAATTTTCAAGGTATACCGTGAAATAACCGTTAAAAACCGCATGAAAACTGAGCCTTTTTAATGATTTTGTAATAGCATTGTGATGGCATAATATCTTTCTAGTGATTGCAAATAATAAATGCCAATATTCTAATTATGAGCTTTTGTATGATTGCCAATAAGACAACTATCTATTAAAGACAAAAAAGAAAAAAAATGATTGGAACAACTGCAAGTCAGTGTAAACGAATGTTATAGAGCTTATCCTAATTTTTATGTTACTAAAATAAAATTATTTATTCTATTCTATTCTGTTATGCCTCAATTTGGCCACTTTTGATGAGTGTGAATGACTCTATTTGCGTGTTTACGACCTTCAACAACGAGAAACGACAAGCCTCCCAACTCACAGTATTTATTACAAACACTTCTGAAATTATAATATCCGGAACTTTATCGTTGTTTAGTGAAATCATGCATGGGGATGTGTCCTGCTAACTCATATCCTACATTTTTTAAAAGTTAAAACTTCTATAGCATGCACAGTTTTGTAGAGATATCTAGAATATCAATATAAACCGAATTCGGGTATTTATTTTTACAATTAACAGCAGTATGTGAATATATTGTCATTATTTTGTCCGGCTAACTCATCTTATGATTTTAAATTATAACTTTTATATTATGCAGATTGTTTTTTGTTTTCAAAAAAATTGTTTTAGGATGTGGCAATTTAAGGGGTTTTATTTGTCAATGAATTTTCCACAATTGACAGTATTTCGGACTTTTTCATATTTTGTCAAAATTGTGCATGCCGCGTACATGGTTTGTCTGACTAGGTATTCCGACAGTTTTCAAGACAGACATTTTTTTTTGTTAGGCAGAACATTTATACATTAGTGAATATTTGAGACACAACCATTAAAAGGTTTTCTTCATCATCATTTTTACTGAATATAAATAAATGTTGCTGCACCAAACTTAATTCTGAGGAGGAGTATTATCTTTGTTTTGTTAACTTAAAGTCATCTCTTTGAAAGTTTGACATACTTTGATTGATTGTTATGAAGCATCCGTGTCATAGATAACCACGGAAATAAACCCCTCATCGTAGTCATAATTTCGTCCTCGTTTTCTGGATTAATACATCACCGAATAAGAAATGGAACAAGAACTGCTTTCATGCCACTCTGATACACCTGACTTTCATCGATTAATCATCGATGATCGGAAGAATTGAAACATGAGGTCAGTATATAGATACAGTTTTTTTTATTATTCCAGTCATAAAGTCATACAGTTAGCCGTATCATCATGAACAATTGATAAAAGTTAACACATATTAAGTCATAAAGTTAAACTATGTATAACAAATGTTAAATAAAACTTTGCTATGAAGAAGAAGAATTGTATTTGTTTAAATCCAAACAGTATGATTGTTTCTAAATCACACAGAGTAAAAACTCAAAAATGACATAATTATATGCATAAACATGTATAGGAACAGACACATACATGTATCTACGGTGATTTGACATGCACATTTTGATAAATGTTCACTGTAAACATATTGTTGTATAATTTCAAAACAAGGATCACCCTTCAACTTTAAACAGCTTTACCTTTGATGATTTGGATATTTTATCTCGCCGAATGCGATTTATATATAGCTATCCATACATTTATCTTCTTTGGTTGTTCAAGGCATTTGACTTAACTTGAACAAGAACGGTGCAAAGCAACAAATCAAACAAATGGGTATCAAAAATACAGGGCACATAATCCCTATAACCACACATAGCAACACAATTATTGCTTTTTAAAACCACTGTTAGCAATTATCGCAACGTCACAGTGAAGTTTCAATACAGGTTTTTTTAAAATAATTATGGTGGACTTTATTTGCATCCATATCCACAAAAAAAAAAAAAAAAAAAAAATCGAACGACGAGGTTTTATTTAGTAACATGTAAATATTTGAATTCGTACAATTTCGATCAAACAATTTATTGAAATTGCTGTGGCACGAAATGAGCAATTATACAAATATTAAAAAAATATATATATGTTAATAATATGTCTTGTTTACAGTTGTAGATCAGTGAAAAAAAAATATATTGATGCAAATAAAAAAATGATGGGTCATTAGAAAAGTACGTTTTCAATAATAATTTTAAAAAATCATTAATTTATACAAAAACTTATAATAGACCAAAAACGAATCGTATTTTTGAAATGAATTTGATGTGGTGCACTCAGGAGCAACAGTTGGAGAGTTAAAAAAATAATTGAAAAGATAGAAAAATAATGTACAAAAACGTTCGAGTGCATAAAACCAATCCTAAGATTTTAGATTTTGACATGGTGATGTTTGATACTCGATATACATGAAAGAAATAGCACTTTAGAGATTGTATAAACCATAACAGAAATTTTTTACAAATATTTACTTTTGCCAATATGAATGATTGGTTTCAGAGCCTCGGAATATATAAATTGAAACGTGAATTTTTACATTGCATATATGTGTTATTCGTCGAATAATGATATTGAAAAACAATGATCTTAATATATTTTTCACTACAAACATTTTGCCATTTTATTTATAAAAGTTATAATAAATAAACATCCACACCAAATGCAATATTAAACCAAGAAGCTAAAGCTCTAACATTTTTACGCAAGATAACGCCCCAATTAAACGCGGACATGCGTTTTATGTTTGTTTCTACACATACAGTTACTTTCATTTTTTTACAAACTTTTGTGATATCATAGAGAATGTTTGTCCGATTCAAGGACGTATACTAGAGGTTAGTGATACGTGCTGGGTTTGGATAAAATAAAACGTTTTCTATTGTTTGTAAAATAAATAAATGAGAAGAAAGTATGAAAACATAGACATTCACTTAAAAAAAACATTACAATTGAGCTCTGTATAATAAAACATATCTTGCACTGGACTCATTCAGATAAGGAAAGAAAATCATTTGCTTTAAATCACAGAAAATGGAGCATATTGAAATAAATTATTTAAAATCCACTTAATGACGTGATTGAAGAACAGTTTAAAATATGGCATAGACTCCTGTTAATTTTAAAATACAGTATATTGAACTGTGAATAAAATTTTGGACATCTTATTTTGTTAAGTTTCTCATCGATATCATTTCCTGTCAATTCATGAATATAATATCAACTCTCAGTCAGTTTCTTAATCTCTAGTTTCCGACTTTCCAACTATAGTAACATGACTGTATTCCGAAGAAGCGTCAATAAAGCACTGCCTTTCTCTCTCAGTCTCATTTGTATGGCTGTAGTCATTTTCCTCTACGGTTGCTATATTGGACATCATATCATAATTGCTTTCCTCTTTGGGCGGCCTCTGATTCAAACAGCGACGATCCATATGATCATAGGTATCTTCTACTGTTTTATGTCCTCTTGCTTCATCGATGGTTCTGTCTTGATTCATTGACCGATCAACTTGTGCATAAACTACATTTTTTCCATCAACAACGATTTGATTTTCGGAAGAATTTGATTGTAGTCTTTTCATTCTACAAATTAATGACAAATATTTAAGAAACACCAAGACATTAGCTTATATCTGATTCAAAATTATGAAATAAATAACTCTTTAACTGTGTTTCAAATATAAAAGAAACATTTGAATTGCAAATGATAAATAGTCACAGAATATATGAATCAACAAACAAATCGAGTGTTTTAAATAAATATGTACAATTTTGATTTTAGTGTTTAAAATTTGAATTTGAATTCCATAGCTATCTAATGCCAGTGATCGTTACATTGATAATATATGCCTTTTTAAAGGTAGTTTGGTCACTTTTGACATAATTCAGTAGCTGACCTGTCCAATAACGGAAGGATTTAAAAAAAATATCTAGCTGGTTTTCCACTTGACAAATGCAAACACTCGTGGTTCTGTTTTTTTCTCCAAGTTTCATTTTTATTAAACTTTTTATCAATTATATTGCTTCCATAACGCACCAGCTGTTATACCTTTTAATATCTAATAATCATCAAATGAAGTATGAGTATGTTTCAGTCTATGTGAAAAGCCAAACCCCTATAAAGTATTTAGAGATAAAAGTTTTCTTGATAAATGGATTATTTATTATAAAATAACAAATTTAGAAGTATAAAATAACAAACCTTATACAGAGGATGACTATTACAATTGTCACTAGTATTGTCAAACTTGTTGCAGCAATCACGGAAATGAGAAGGAATTCTACAAGACAGATTAGCTTACATAAAAGACTGAAGTACACAAATGTGTTTGTATGTTCTGTATGTGTGAGATAAAAGACAAACTAAGTACATTAAAAAGCATTTTTTATGTAAATGATTCATTTATACTGTATGCACTATAATTCTAAATACAATACAATTGCCAATTTGAGGGATCAGCCGTTTTGAATTATAAGTAGAGTTACAGGAAAACATCCTTCAAAGTTTAAAGCTCATCTCGGATCCAGCGATTCCACAACCTGGTAGTAGCAGTTTGAAGATACCGCCCAACAACAATCTTGGTTTGTTGAATGTATCCACTCAAGAGATTAAATTGGGTAAGGCAGCTGGTCTTTTTTCAGCACCCCCGTTTTCTTATCTAATGGGATTAAAACTTGAAAATCAATTCTTGAACCCAATTAGATAAAAATCACCCCATGATAACCTTAACAAGGCTGAATCCCTTTCTCATTTTGATTTTCAGAAGTTTCGGAAAATATGCCCCACTAGCACATTCAAGCCGTTGTGTTATTCCGACCCACCTCTGGAAAGTTTAAAAGGAAAAGCAGACATATTACTTAAATGCTCGATGGCTTCTTATTTCTGGATAGAATAATAAAACAGCAGAAGAATCCTTCAAAAAACGTTTCCAACGGTTTATGGTTATTTCGGTTCCTATCGACGAAATCGTCCAATGTATAGCATAACTGTTATACAAAGAGTTTTCCGCGTCTACGGTCCCTTCTAGTTTCCGGACTGGCCCACGCACATAAGATTCATAACCCGACAGATAACTCAAACTATTTCATTATTTGCAAAATGACGGAAGGTTCACGTAGGAAAAACATTTTAATTTACAGTTTACGCAGTATATGCAATTCTCATTATGACACTGTCTTGTTTTCTTCTGTTTTTTCTCTTGCGTAATTTGCGATGATATGGGTAAGCGAGATATCTATAAACAGGCGTATTGATCAATGCAGACATGCTTTGAACTATGAAGATGTGACTTTTTTTGAGAGAAATAGTCAAACCGAATGGCATGTCAAAATATGCAGTTCTAAGACCATTCAAAAGCATAATTCTGTTACCCTTATCATTTAGAGGCAGTCTGGCACGGACATTTACCCAATTCACCTATGACAGTCTTATTTGCATGTTTTCTTCTCAGGCGTGAACGGGTCAAACAAATTATGTACACATTTTGATGGCTTGCCCTTTACAACATATCAATTGTGTACCCTTCCTTAAATATCTTTGGGCTTTTGTAATGTGTCGTTTCACTTTCGTTCTCATTCTTTTAGGAAAAGAAGATCCACGGATATGGCAAAAAGTTGAGTTAATGAAGAAATTATCAAGTAATGCGCTCGATGGTATTACGTTTCTTATTTACGCTATATTTGTATATAAGTGTTTACTCTTTGAAATACGAATACACTTCTTTTTGTCTTATATTATAATCCATGTTACCTCGTTTAAGGTTCAAAGGCTATTTGGTTCTTCGGATCATCAGTTGTTTACTGTCCACAGAAAAACACAAAATTGAGATATCGGGGCCCAAACCTTGGTCTTCGAAGAAGAGGGGTCTACATACGCTGGTTTGGAAAAAAGGGTAAGTTGTTGAGCGAACTTAATGCCACAGTCTCACATTCAATTGATTGTTTTTCTCACCCGGTCATGATAATCATTTAACTGGGTTCTAACGATTTTGATAACGTAGACGCCATTGATTGGATCGTCTGCGTCTGCAGTGCAGTTATTACATATATTACCGAACTCTCGCATCGTGCGGAGTGAAATGGTAATGAGAATTGATTGGCATGCTGCAAAATATGGAATAGCTGTGCTATAAACAAGAAGGTCATGAAGGGTGGACACTGTTTTGTTCGTCATTAAAATATACGCACTCAAGAAATAAACTTGTATAGATTTGATGTAACCCACTTGTCTGATACAGGATACGATATATATTTAAAAAACATTCAAGGAGAAATAGAAACATTCCTATGATCTGAAAAAAATTGCTCTTTCCGCGTTGTTTAAATATTTGATATTGATTTCCAAGATGTTTAGCTGGGGGTAAAGGGGCGGGGGCTTTTTCATGAGTGTGTATAGGCTCACTCACATAGCGGTATCTGGTAAATTAAGGGGTTCCGATCCTTTCCTATATTCTACATTGGATCATACTAGGTTTTTACTTTCCTCCGTTACAGTAGGCATTTCCGTTTAGACCATCTCATGTCTACCATGTGCGAGCGGTTCTGAATTGAATTGAGAAAGCCATTTTGAGCTTAACTGTTTTCCGATCTAGAAATTGATTTTATTCACTCCCCTGAACTTAACCATGGACGTGATGCGAATATGAGTCGACGAATTTGGAGATCGTGGCCCTCGTTCTCTCTAGGATTAGTGTTGAGGAACTTGACATCCATTGTCACCAAGGTGTCCGCAATTTCACTTTTTTGTTTTTTTTGTATGTTTTGCCAACAACTGCATGAATTCTTTAATTAATACGACCCACGTTTATGCTGTAGTAATTGACTTAAAACATATTTACTATCAATCGGTGCAGTATCATCTGTTGACGTCATTTTATTTCCATTTTTTTCACGATCGTGCATCTCTTGACGTCCAACACACAGACCAGGTAGTTGTTTATCACACCTTATTGGAAACCGTTGAAGACACCCATCTTGTTTAAATCTAGAAGCAACACAGAATTCAGGATCTGTAACTAAATATAAAGTTTAATTTAAAATAAGATTAATACTTTATCGAAGTATCGATTTAAAACAAAATGTCTACCATTTTGCACGAATTACTCAGATTTAGTCAAGTAAAATCTGTGCTCCACCGTACTGGTATAGCACAAAATATGCTCTTTACAGAAATTGAGTAGTTTGTAGTGATATGTAGGCGGTTTGAAACATGTGTTAAACCATAACTCTCGTTTGTCAATGTATCCATGACAATCGATGAAGAATATAAACCTTGCCAGTATATAATGAGTCCGCAATTGTTTTTTTTTCAAATTCCTTGCAGTTTAGTCATGTGTTATTCCCTATTCTTCTGCAGAGCGATAATTTCATTTGCTCTAGAAACAAAGTACACAAAGTCATGTAAATTGAATATTTTCTAGTTTAATACCACATATTTTTTCCTCTTTATTTTAATATAATTTGTTACCAAAACATTTTGATCACAATTAGAGGAACAATCAATAGCCTCCGTTATAGAGATAATCTTAAAAAAGCAATACTGCACAAGCTGAAATGTCTCGTCTGCTTTATTGACTTGTCTTATTGACATTCTTCCTACATCACTTGGCGTTCGTCGTCGTCTGTCGTCGTCCGTCGTCGTCAGTCTGGTGTAAACTATTTCAAACATCTTCTCCTCTGAAACTACTGAACCAATTCCAACCAAACTTCAGCTGAATGATGCTAAGTGTATGTAGAATAAACTTTGTGTTTTATTTACTGTTTCGTCACATAACATGGCCGCCATAGCTAAAATAGAACATAGGGGTAAAATGCAGTTTTTGGCTTATATCTCAAAAACCAAAGCATTTAGAGCAAATCGGACATGGGGGTTTAAGTGTTCATTAGGTAAAGTTCTATCAGCCCTGTAATTTTCAGTTGAATCTGATAACCCATTGTTGGGTTGCTGCCACTAAATTGGTAATTTTAAGGAAATTTTGCAGTTTTTGGTTATTATCTTGAATATTATTAATGATAATGATAAACTGTGAACAGTAAAAATGTTCAGCAAGGTAAGATCTACAAATTAGTTCATATGATCAAAATTGTCAATTGACCCCTTAAGGAGTTATTGCCCTTTAAGGACAATTTTACACAATTTGTTTATCATGTTTTCTAACTTTAAAAAATCTTCTTCTCTGAAACTACTGAACCAATTCCAACCAAACTTAACTTGTATTTGTAGTATTTGTATTTTATCCATCTGATGAGTTAAGCCTCTTTCAACTGATTTTCATAGTTCGAACGTTCTTATATTGTACTGTTACACCACTGTCCCAGGTTAGGGGGAGGGTTGGGATCCCGCTAACATGTTTAATCCGGCCACATTCTGTATGTATGTGCCTGTCCCAAGTCAGGAGCCTGTAATTCAGTGGTTGTCGTTTGTTTATGTGTTACATATTTGTTATTCGTTCATTTTTGTACATAAATTAGGCCGTTAGTTTTCTCGTTTGAATTGTTTTACATTGTCATTTCGGGGCCTTTTATAGCTGACTGTGCGGTATGGGCTTTTCTCATTGTTGAAGGCCGTACGGTGACCTATAGCTGTTAATTTCTGTCTCATTTGGTCTTTTGTGGAGAGTTGTCTCATTGGCAATAATACCACATCTTCTTTTTTAAATTAAGCCGAATGATTCTAAGGGTTACTAGAAAAACTTTTGTGTTTTATTTACTGTTTCGTCAAATAACATGGCCGTCATGGCTAAAAATAGAACATAGGGATAAAATGCAGTTGTTGGCTTATATCTCAAAAACCAAAGCATTTAGAGTTAATCTGATGAGAGGTAAAAATGTTTATAAGGCAAAGCTCTCTCAGCCCTGAAATTTTCTGATGAATCTAACTATCCATTGATGGATAGCTGCCAATTAATTGGTAATTTTAAGGAAATTTTGCAGATTTTGGTTATTATCTTGAACATTATTAATGATAAAGATAAACTTAAATCAGCAAAAATGTTCAGCAAAGTAAGATCTACAAATAAGTTTGATGACCAAAATTGTCAATTGTCCCCTTAAGGAGTGATTGCCCTTATAAAATAAATTTTTCACAATTTGTTAATTTAGTTTGCTTACTTTAAAAAATCTTCTCCTTTGAATGTGCTGAATTAATTTCAGCCAAACTTGGGCTGAATGAGTTTCAGAGTATCTAGTATAAATTTTGTATTTTATTTTCTTGTACGTCAAGAAACATAGCCACTATGGCTTAAATGAAACATAGGGGTAAAATGAATTTCTTTGATTTTGAAGAAAATATGACAGATTTCAATGGAAGTTTTAAGCCATTCATTAATATATATTGAAAAGCAAAAATAATCATTGATGAAAGATTTAAGCAAAAAATATCAGGTGAGCGATTCAGGCTCTTGAGAGCCTCTTGTTTATATAGATTATACCGTTAGTTTTCATGTTTGAATTGTTTTACACTAGTCAATTTGGCGCCCTTTATAGCTGGCTGTTAGGTGTGAGCCTTGTGTCTTGGATGGAGAGTTGTCTCATTGGCACACATACCACATTTCCTTATGTATATAGGATTTAAATTAAGGATAAAGATTTAACTACAAGTGTTTCATAAACCTTTTTTTCAATGGTTAATGAGAACCTTTTGCTTCTAGCTGGTATCAGACAAACATACATAGCCACGACCATTTAACGTTTATCAATGAACAATTACAACTAGGTTAATGTCAGGTGAACCCAGCCAGACAGACATGTACACCATAAAATCATTCGATACACAAAATAAAGTTAAATATTTAAAGTGTCTGCGAACAGACCTAGCACTGAGTATTTTTAAATACTAATCAATGAACCACGAACATGAGGTCAATGCCATATGAGCCATGATAGACAGACATGTACACTTTGCAATCATTCCGTATACCAAATTAATTTGAAAAAATGGTATATGAAATGGATTTAACTTTGAACACTTTATACTGACCAATAGATAAGCAAAATGAGAATAAGGGCAGAAAAAACCTTGCAGACAAACAACTACATCTTACGATTATTAAATGTTCCAATATGGTTGACCTATTCTTTATGAAATTGACCAAAACATGAAACAGCGAAAAGCGGGTCATGGTCAGAAGGACCATGTCTGACAGACATGTATCACTTATAATAACACCATACAAATATAGTTGGCATTTTGCTTAACGTACCTGAGGTACGGACTTGACTACGAAAAGATGATCTAAATCACTAATCGATGAATACGGTCAATATCAGGTCAATCCTGACTGACGAACATGCAGACCTCTCGAGGATCCAATACATAATAAGTAGTCTTATTAATTACTCATAATAAGTCAGAAATTCACGTGACAAAAAAAAGTATTTAAAAGCAAGCAACGAACCATGAGTATTAGGTCAAAGACAGTACAGTAAAATTTATGGTATCATCTAATGTAATTGTTTCAGTATAGTCATACAATTGATTAAAATTGTACCTTCCAAACTATAATAAACCTCCACTACTGACATTAAAATGTCTAATTTAAACCAATGTTTCACTATTTTGAATTGAACTCAGGAATGAGAAACAATGTCATGTCTTACGTCGTGTACCGCTATGATGTTTCCTTAATGATTCTTATAATAATGATGATTATCGGTTTTCCCACTGTCTGTATAACTCTGCTCAGCTTTTCGTAGACTTGCACATCACGGCTTTTTGAAGCAAATATGTTAACCCCCTTTTTTTCGCTGTGACAAAAAGCTTCATATTGGGACTTGCAGCTTATATTTGCAATATCAATATGCAGACAACCTTATTATCGACACTGTATTAGCCGGTGAGTTGCAACAAAATGCATTCTTTCTTTGTAACGTCATGGTGTACATTTTGACAGTAATAAAAATATGCTTTGTTGATCGTGAAGACAATTTCAGGTAATAATGAATAGTGAATCTTTGCTAAGAAAAAGTAAAAATCATTCATACTACTGTTGTTTGTTTAAATACAATTCACGGTCGGGAAAGATTTAAATCGTCTTAGAACATGTAGTAAGAGAATAACCTTATTTTCTATTCTACTGTATCGTTTACTTTAAACTAGTTTGGCAAAGTTATACAAACAGTTTAGCAGCAAAGCTATTTTTAAATTCCTACAATTTATAGTCAAACATTAGGTTTCACATTATCCGTTTTATTTCCTCATTTATAAGCCTTTTAAATGAATACTTACATGTACCTTGAATCCATCTCCTTGTATTAGATAACCAGTATGTTCCTCTTTTTAAAGACTTAATAATATTGAAAACCAAACGGTAACGTGCTAGCATGTATGATGGACACAAACTAAACGAACCAATCCATGTTTCTGTCGACTTGTGTTGCGAAAGGAAATTCGTTGAATATACACTATCTGTAGAGTATAAACATGTTTTATACGTACCTTTTTTATCAAAAGAAAGAAATAATGCACAAACTACTGCAAAGTTGCTGCAGCATACTAGTATCTATTATTCCTTAAAAACATTTTACCATTAGCACCAATCTTCTGCAGCTATCTGTAGTCCATATGTATAATAAAAACCAATTCATATGGATAAAATTAACCCCTTGAAGGAGCGAAAATTGATTTTTTTTCAGATACTCTCAAAACAATTTACTGGAAATATGGAGAAATTTAAAGAATGATGAAGTGCAATAAAACAAAGAACCATACCCACTTCCCAACACAAACTTTAACACATGGAGGAAAAGCATACAATTTACTAAATTGTAAATCGTTTTTGAACTTTCAATTTTATAATGCAATGTTCAACACTGTTCAAGGAACACCTACATATCAAATTTATACATATATATAGAAGTCTATAAAAAGGACCAACCAGCAAATTTACTACTAGTATGTACGATACTAATATAAGATGGTACTATACGAAGATGTTGTTATTAAATCGTGTTGACAAATATTTCGGCTTAACAAATAGCCTATTTTAGTGTCAAGAATTTTAACAACTAATTGTATGTATAAAAATAGCTCCGTAATATAATACAGGTAAGTTTTGGCCTATTGATTTAATCCAAAATCCTGAACATCATAATATAAAACAAAACTCGATACTCAAATTTACGTGACTGTGTATATTTATATCGCAAAATGAGTGAAAAATAAAACTTAGTATTTTTTATTGATGCCGTTTGGATGATGTACATTTAGTTCCTCTATCCAAAAGCTTTCCCGAACCTGTCACTGGGCATCACTCCAGTAAATGTTCTGTTCAATCACTAGGATTTTCATGCGGTTAAAGTCATCAAGTTTGTGACCTGGAAACATCATAAGTCGAAAACAAGCCTACAATGCCATGGCAAAAAACGAAAAACGACGAAAAGACCATCAGTACACAAAACACAACAAGGAAAATTAAAGACTGATACCCACCAAAAACCGGGGGCAATTTGAGGTGCTCAGGAAAGGTAAGCAGATCCTACCCCACATGAATGGACGAGACAAATTTGTAATACTTTATTGGACTAGTTTTATTAACAATGTTCGGGGAGAAATTTGAATCGGTTTTCTAAGTGAAGTGATCTTTTGTCGTCTACAATCACTCTTAACAAAAGGTGTTTTTTTTCGTAGTTTCATGTTGACAATGAAATTAAAGACTTTTTTGCCTTAAGTAATTGCCTTTTACAATAGTATTTGGTATCATTGTTCTCGGGAACAAGCTTTGAAACCATGACCAACGCTGTATGGTAGCTTACCCTCAACACATGAAGAATAGTCCAAAATATTTATATATGCTATTTAGAAGGAAAACCAAAAAGGGATCGCCATACTTAAAATATAATTACAAACTAGTATCTCAAATTGTTAGTAAAACAATTGAAAGGGGTTTCCCTTTAAAGTCTGATATTTGTAATGCACTTTTTGCAACCTTTCATTTGATATGCGACAAGCATACCTTCTAAAAATTTTCACTTTTCGCACTTGACGACCCTATCCAGATCGGGAGTATGATATTTGTAATGTAGACTTAATGACATTTCATTTGCGATGCTACAACACCATCTTCTAGAAAGTTTGTTTTTGGACTTAATAACCCCATCCAACTCATTTTTGGAGGACAGGAATTTGATATTTGAAATGTACACATTATGACCTTTCATTTGATAAACGACAACCTTAACTTAGACGACAATTTAGTTTTGCACTCAATGAACCCACCCAACTCATTTTTGGGGGACGTCAATTTGATATTTGAAATGTACGCTTTATGGACTTTCATTTGATATGCAACAACCTAACCTAAGTTTGATTTGTTTTGCACTAAATGACCCCACCCTGCCACTGGGATGAAAAAGGGGTTTAAAATTTTCATTTTTGAATAGAGCTCATTTAGACGTTCAATTTTATATACCAAATGAAATGACCACATTTGGCAAAGTGCCAAAAATGATGCTATATCAATAGAATAAATATAACTTATGAAACTTAAAAAGTCAATGTAAAACATGAAAATTTCAAATTGATTTTTTTTTTGGTTTTCCATTGAATGTTTTGGTAATTAGTCAAACATATACCCATGGTAAACTCTTCAATTTCTGAAAATTTAAGGTAGTAAGCTGTTGTTGTTTCAGAAATACATGCCCCGTTCGCAAAATTTAAAACTGGATTATATCTGAAACGACAACAGATATCTCAAATCTGCTGAATGGAAAATGATCTGTAGTTGAAGGACAACATTAACAAACAAAAAAAAAAAAAAAAAAAAAAACCGGGACAATTCCAAAGTTCTTCAAGGTCACAATAGATCATCAAATATATGATGCAATACCAAACTAAAGAACCGGAAGTCGTAGAGACATAAGACTACTACCATTCAACTCAGGACCACTTGACCTTTCAAATATCACAAGGTCAAGGTCAAAGTACACTTTGAAGGTCAAGGTAAAATTTCATCATGACCTTGACATTGATCTCAAATTGAAGGTCTTGACATACTCATCATTTCTGCAATTATTAGTAAGTTGATATCTGTTAACGTTTCAAAGATATACACAAAATTCTATACTTTTAAGAATTATCTCCTCGTAACTTTTGCACAGATGGTCGGACAGTGTTGAGCCTAATGTATAATAAAATGTAGAGCTCTTCGAGAGGAACAATTTATACACTGTATGTATGCAGCAATCCTTTATCGTTTTATGTCGAACCTGCGACTTTTGTTGCAGGAAGCTCGACATAGGGATAGTGATCCGGCGACGGCGGCGGCGGCGGCGCAGCTACGGCGGCGTTAGCTAACTTTTTAAAAGCTTTATATTTTAGAAGGTGGAAGACCTGGATGCTTCAATCTTTGTATATAGATGCCTCATGTTACGAAATTTCCGTCAGTCACATGTCCTGTGTCCTTGACCTCATTTTCATGGTTCAGTGACTACTTGAAAAAAAAGTTCCGATTTTTTGGAATGTTAAATTCTCTCTTTTTATAAGTAATATGATAACTATATTTGGTATGTGCGTACCTTGCAAGGTCCTCATGCCCGTCAGACAGTTTTTACTTGACCTCAACCTCATTTCATGGACCAGTGAACAAGGTTAAGTTTTGGTGGTCAAGTCCATATCTCAGATACTATAAGCAATAGGTCTAGTATATTTGGTGTATGGAAGGACTGTAAGGTGTACATATCCAACTGGCAGGTGTCATCTGACCTTGACCTCATTTTCATTGTTCAGTGGTTAAAGTTATGTTTTTGTGTTTTGGTCTGTTTTTCTTATACTGTATGCAATAGGTCTACTATATTTGGTGTATGGAATGATTGTAAAGTGTACATGTCTAGCTGGCAGGTTTTATTTGACCTTGACCTCATTTTCATGGTTCATAGCTCAGTGTTAAAGAGTTTTTGTGTTTTGGTCTGTTTTTCTATTACTATAAGCAATATGTCAACTATATTTGTTGTATGGAATGATTGCAAGTTGTACATGTCTGCTTGCATAGTTCAACTTCTGACCTCAACCTCATTTTTATGGTTTATTAGTCAATGTTTAGTTTTCTTGGTGGAGTCTGTATCTTAGAAACTATAAGCAATAGGTCAACTATATTAAGTATATTGAATGATTGTAAGGTGAACATGTATTTCTTGTTTGGTTTATATGACATTGACCTCATTTTCTTGGATCATATAAAAAAGAAGATGTGGTATGATTGCCAATGAGACAACTCTCCACAAGAGACCAAATGACACAGAAATTAACAACTATAAGTCACTGTACGGCCTTCAACAATGAGAAAAGCCCATACCGCACAGTCAGCTATAAAAAGGCCCTGAAATGACAATGTAAAACAATTCAAACGTAAAAACTAACGGCCTAATTTATGTACAAAAAATGAACGAAAAACAAATATGTAACACATAAACAAACGACAACCACTGAATTACAGGCTCCTGACTTGGGACAGGCACAAACATACAGAATGTGGCGGGGTTAAACATGTTAGCGGGATCCTAACATACCCCCTAACCTGGGACAGTGGTGTAACAGTACAACATGTTTAGTTTATGTGATAGTTGTAGTAAAGCTTTATATTTAGAACTATCAACATAATATCAATGATTAGTAAAGAAGGCGAGACATTTCAGCGTGTGCACTCTTGATTAATATGTTAGCTTGAAATGCAGCGTAATTTATTTTTTTGCACTCGGTGACCTCTGACCTTGGATAAAGTAAAGGTCACCTGAATAAAGGTTATTGGTGAAGGTCCCATGTGGCCACGACTTCAGGTGCTCAAAATAATTTTTTTTTTCAAAAATTGTGTATAATAATTCAAGGGAAATAACTCATTTAAGTGTTGGTTACAAAATCATTTTTTATGTTTATAAACATTGCCTTCTGTTACTGTACATATTGCCATTTTTCAAATCGATTCCTATCTGTAATAATGTTTAAGAAAAATGCAAATAAAAGAAATTGTTTCTAGGGGATATCAATCTCAAAGGGGATGATGAAATCCTACGCAGCCTCATCTGGTAATACATAATAATGAGTCCAAATAAGGTCATGATATCTTCAAAAACAACGATGTCGAAGAAAACCAATAAAAGGGTGATAATTTCTAAAGGGGATGATGAAATCCTACACAGGGTAATACTTCATGATGAGGTCTATCGATGGTCCATATTTGGTCTTGATAACTTCAATAGAAACGGGGGAGGCAATGTCAAAAAATGTTAGACGAAAAAAAGCACATTAGAAAAACAATAAGGTATTTCCTAACGTAGTGGAAAGACCTTAAATATATGGCCACACAACTTTTGTCTTTATATCCTTATAGGTATTCATAAACTCGTCAAAAACACCAGGCTTATAATGCGGGACGCAAAACGCGCGTTTTGTCTACAGAATTCTCATCAGTGGCGCTCGAATCAAAAAATCCAAATCAAATACGAAGTCCCTAATTACGGCTTAGGTAAAATTTTGCTAGGGGTAGCAAACCTTAGTGTTTTTAGTATCTTATAAACAGTAAATTTACAGGAAATGAGTATACCAATAATATTTCATGTAAAGTCAGGACTACTGGCCTGGTGATACAGAAATATGAATTTGTTACTGCAAAATAACTTCTTGTGTTTTTCTAAGGCTAAGTACACCAGGATGTACATAAGAAAGCTGGTCATTTATTAAACTATCACCGTTGTTAACTGTATAAAGATTCCGATTGCAATTTCAATTAGTCTCATAAATCGCTTCAAAATCTTTCATATTTTAAAACAGCCCTTTAATACATAAAGACTGTATTATTGATGTTCAAAGGCGTAAAAACTGATAATAAAATTTTGAATTAAACTTTGCACAACAACAAATATTGTTATTTAAAAACTAATTGAGATAGCTTGGCGTTGCTACATTCCCCAGTGTCAATATAATGAATTATTGTTCTATATATGTTTGAACGAATTCATTTTATCATTTGCACATAATTCGATATTTGAATAGTTCAATTAGTTATTCTATAATTATTGTGTAAGACAATTATTAACTATCAAGAAACAGAAAGACTTTGGTTTTGACTCTTTTCAAGCCTGTGATAAACATATGTTCCAGCTTATCAATATCAATATAAGCTTGAATATTATTTTCATTACACCTCATTCGCCTTTTCTACATCTCATAACAACATACACTAGACATGTAATTCTAATAATTACGAAAAAAATCTTGTTATGTTATTTTTCACTTATCGTTCGTACGGTGTTCTATAGTTATATACATTTACGTCATCTTAATCTTTAGCGAACATTTGTCTAATAGGCAATATTAGTAATCATACTTCATCTTTTTTTTCAGATTTTTATCTCTTTATAGGTCTATTGTATCGAATTATCCAATGATCTATTCATGCTTACCTCTCAAACAAATTTGATAAGCTGGCGCCGAACAGTTTTGTGATATATAGTTAAATGAATCATTATTTTTGTCAACAGCTAAGCAATCTCCATCCTCAACTCGTTCAGTCAAATTCACTGTCCAACGAAATAAACGATATTGAAGAATATTTAACACAAGTATCTTCCATGTCGTTGCTTTGTTTTTTGCATACCATTGCCCTATTGTACGTTTTTACAAGATCAAAATCAAAATTATTTAGTACTAAAAAGTGTTTTTTAGAATTAATAAGATTCGTTTTTCAATATACATGATACAGTACAATTATGCTGCTTTGTTGGAATATTCAGAAAATAACATAAAATGATATATAATTTTAAAGCGTGACCTAAGTCATTAAAAAAACAAACAGTGTTATCATCATGACGTAAAAGAGGGACGAAAGATACCAGAGGGGCAGTGAAACTCATAGATCGAAAACAAACTGACAACGCCATGGCCAAAAATAAAAAGACAAACAGACAAATAATAGTACAGATGACACAACATAGAAAACTAAAGACTAAGCCACACGAACCCCACCAAAAACTGGGGTTGATCTCAGGTGCTCCGGAAGGGTAAGCAGATCCTGCTCCACATGTGGCACCCGTCGTGTTGCTTATGTTATTACAAAGCCGGTAAATAGTCTAATTCGGTAGGTCACATTCGTGAAAAGAGATTTACCCCTAAAACATCATACCACAGTACCGGACATCATTGACAAATCAAATGTGTTCGTGTTGGCAATTATTATTATAATTGTTTCTTATTATTTAGTTTTAGATTTAAAGAAATAAAGAGTGAGTTACATATAGATTTTTTTATTCTATTTGATTTACCAAGCTCAGAACAGAGGATGAAATTCTATATCATGCATTCCTTCAAATTTTGACGTTTTGTAAATATTTGACAAACGCCATATTTCATCGGACAGTACTACTTAAAATATCAGGATTCGTTGAGTCACGTCACCACAGGAGATTGTAAAATTTTAAATTGTTTCTTCAACTTTAAAAATAGGCACAGTGAGATAATTTTCAACAGCACAACGAAATGATTGGAAGATTAAACTAAAAATATTGAACTTTATTTTCAATACAAAAAAAAAACAACAAAACTAGTATAGTATTTCGTTGAAGCATATTTGGAAATAAAGATTTTTTACTGGATCTAGTCTCAGTTAGTTTACATGTTTCTAATGTTTTCTTAAAGTTCACACAGTTTGTGTCGTGAATAAGAACTTGCTGACAAAGAATTTCTCATAACTTTATATATTAACTTTTTATTTTACGCGCTCTGTCGTCATTGTAAAAGGATTGTTGTAAGCACCAAATATAAGTGAAAATTAAAATTTACCATTTTATTGGTCGTTAATTTGTCATACATGTGTGCAGCTGAGCTATGGTATGCACACATGCACACACTACAGAAAATAAAAACAAGTTTCCGATTCAACGAGTTACCATAGGAACAAACCACGACGAAATTTGTATGCTTTGTAAAGTTTCCTGATTCCCTACATCAACTTTTAAGTATATTTTCGAATCGCAAAGTAAGTGAGCACCTAAGAAACAACTTTATGTTTGGTGAGACTATGTAAATATCTGTTATATAGAGTTTCTTAAATTATCCTGTTTTTGGCAAGGATCGATGTTTCCATAAAGGAATTAGCATGAAAATCTGTATAACTGCAGCCATTTTAATTTTTTTTTATGAAAAAAAAGGTGCATATCATGACGTAATTGTGACATCATAGCATAAAAATAATGTATAATTCATACATGATTCTGACAGTTTGCATTTCCAAACATTATGTGCAAATATGAAATAGTTCTCAAAACGTTATTTGCTTTGGCCACAAATGGAAGTAAATGCCTCAATTCGTAATGTTGGCTAAAATGTGCAATATGACAAATTTTGTTTTCTTACTAAACTAAACCAATTTGATAGAGGAAAGGACAATTGTAAATTATTTATTATCAGCCAAACACATGTAAAAACTAATTCAGACCCTCCTCAGCTGTCAATCGACCTTTTGTCGTTCTTACAGTGAGAAAACGGAAACGTTTCTTCGTTCAAGAAATTAAGTAATGTTAAACTGTGCACATTAACAAAAATATTTTATATTTATTACGGTATGCATACCTCCGTTCATATTCGTTTGACCAAATGGAAAATAAACAAAAAACGAGAAAGAATGTGTTACAAATCATTATATTTACAACTTCAATAAAATAAAAATTAAGGGACAAAAGCATGAAGGTATTTATTATTTTTTGCTTTATGTGAGTAAACGAAATCTAAAATCTGCTTTAACTTGCATCAATTTTCATAGTGTAATGAAGACCAATTCTGCGTACTCGCCGATTTAAAGATAATTTTCCAAAGTAAAATACCTGTTTGATATATTGAATAGGAATTTGTAGAACTTTCTTCTCCACAGAAAGCATGTAGATCTCCATCACATTTTTCTGGGTTAGTGTTACATGGATGTTCAATATAGTCAGCAGTTAACTCCAAATAGAAAAGGCACACACACTTTGATTGCTGAAACAAAGGTCTCTAGTATTTCATGATCAAACATTAGACCAAAATAATGTGACAATTACAATATATGACTTTCAAAGAGATAGAATAGGAAATATGCTTGACATAATTGTCAAGTAATTACTTTGCAACGTTAAAAGTTTTAAGTTTCTATTGATCAGTTTTTTTTGTTTCAAGTCGATACTAGATGTACTGATATTTGTGTCTTTTCGACGACTACTTGCTTCTACTATTTCTTAAGTGGATGATTTGTTCTCCAATTACATGCTTTTGTGTAAACTTAGACAATTATAATTACCTGTTGATTACTTTCTGACAACAATGTTATGATTTTTTTTTCTTTCTGATTACATACAACCTGTCACGAAGATTTTCAAAAAAATATTTAAAAAACCCTACTGGTATAATTGCTTTAAGATCACGTTATTTTCAGCAGAATTCTCGTATATTTAAATATATTGAGTGATTAATAGAGAAGATTCTTTGCAAGAAAACAAGATCATCGTGGTTGCCCAAGACAAACATTCATGAAAGAACGCATTAACATGAAGTTATGATATCATTTTGGTAATCATTTTCATTACATTTAAAAAAAAAAGTACTATTATTTATTACAAAAAGAAACTGACATCTCCATGAAACAAAATGAAATACGACGAAAAGGCAAACAGGTTAACAATAAGTAAAACTTTCTTCACAATATATTTGATTAAAATTAAGTTATCTAAAAACTGTTTCTATACTTATTAGTTCATTTTAATAATTCACATATTTAACATTTCCCAACCAATATCATATATTAAGTTGATAAAAGTTAATGAAAAAGAAAAACCCCAAAATAGTGCAAAGTTGAGATGGGTTATAATTAATACAAACAAACGATAATTTACAGTTCCAAGTCGTGGCATACCAAACATGGCATTTCATTCAAATATTTGTAAATTCACAAGACATTTGCATGTGAATGTAACAGTGTATTTATTCTGCAAGTTAGGAATTCCACATGAAAAATATACTAGTGTAAATAATCCTTCAGGGGTTTACCCTAAGACATTCGCTTTAAGGAAATATATTAAATTTACACTTTTGAAAAATTAAACATTATGGTTCGGGGGTTTCCTGAAGGGAATCTATGAAAAAATGTAAATATTTTTTCTAGGTGGTAATGCAGTTAAACAGATCAAGTTAAAATGAATACTATAACATTTGTAGGAAAATCAATAGACTTGTGATCTACTTACAGTTTAACAAAAAATTTCAGTTTTTACGCTAAATAAAAACACTATTTTTTTTAAAAAGAATTAAATACAATTTAGTATTTTTTTAGTATGATACAGTACACTAGTGATGTTTAATTGGATACAATACTTTGTACGATTTTAGTTCAGGAATAAAGTATTTTGTACCATAAAAATCTGAACTCAACAAGATTCTCCTCCTTTTCTATGTTGTTTTTGATTTCAGTGATCGATAAGATAAACATCAATTATCAATTATTATCGGATGCACAAATTCTCTTGCAATTATTTTAAAATGTGCAAATCTTAATCATCTAATTAAGGTAAAACAATACTTGGACATGTTCATGAAACATGATTAAGTATTGTCTGACCAATTTAGAACATATTCACACCTTCAAGTGACATTAACAGTTTATCATTTTTCATTTGAAATCAAACCTTAACCTTGGAGTTCAGTATTATTGTTATACTCTCTTAATATGTGTTATTTTAAAGTTTAAACATGGTTAATAAAAGGAATCTAAATCATATTTAGAAGTAATTTCAACAGATGAAATGAGTTAGCAATGAGATAGTTTTTATGAAAACAAAAAGGATAATGTAAAAATAATTTTTTTGTCGGCTTCAGGTAAAATTAAATACTTATATTTCTCAAATTTCTCATTCTCAAAAAATTAAATGATTAATTATCTTTTCGAAAATTGTCTGGTATATTGTTTTATTATGATAAAATTTTATTAACAAATATCGTAACTACGACCGTCCCAACATATCAACAGTCATTTTTTCTTCAAAAAATATCGCAAAATTGACTTTAAAGTTTAGTATAATAAAAAGATTAAGTATTAGTTTAGTTACACCATTCCTTCTGTTTAATTTTTTCCCAATATTTGTATCCTAAAAACATTTAAAATAGACTCTTTAATATTGCAAACGTTATATAATATATAACGTTTGCAATATTGAAAAGTCTATTTTAAATGTTTTTTTTTATATTTCTATTCTCTTGTTATCACTGCCATAATTTGACAAACAACAGTACTCATGATATATTGTTTTCTTATGCACCTTTCTTACGGAAAATGCATAAGGGGATTGTACGCTCCATTGAAGCAGCTGCTAAGAGTTCACTATAATAATTGATCACAATGAATAGTCACTCACAATAACATAATATATTGCATGGAAAGCCATAAATTTTGAAAAATAGAAGAAGCAATACTGATTTCCCATTTGAAAAGAAGGGAGGGTTTGTTCTAACAACCTATAACTTATTATCGTAAAATTATCATGCATTTTTCCCAGTCAATTGTTGAAAGGAAGAAACAAGTTAAGATTAACAATATTACTTGAGTTAAAATCAATAACGTCTCTTTTACACTTTAACGGAGTAAATTTCTTAATGATAATTGTTTAACCGAAAAAAATACACCCTGGAATGAAAGTACTCATACATTATATAAGTCAAGCTTTTAAAGATATGTTCGTGCTCAACATTCAGAATATCATATGAATTACGATTCTTGATAATAAGTTACATTTAGCAGCCAAATATATCTCAGAAAGCAATGACCATCAAAGGAGAAACTAATACAAACAATCAAAAGGTCTGTGTCTGACAAATTTATTTCTCGGATAATCGAAAAACATTTTTTGACTAAAGATATTTTATGGTTTCTTCGTATTAAATTTCCTCTTTATCATAAGATGAAAAGTGTTCAACAGTTAACATTACCAGAAAGAAACTCAGGAAACAAACTATAGTAAAAAGCACCTCGTCTTGGTCTATTTTCAAAGATCATGAAATGAAAATCTTGTTTAATGTAACCAGTGTGATAATGTATTAATATAGTGTGATGGTAGCATTTGAACATGTATATCACAAAAGAGGGACAAAAGATACCAGAGGAACAGTCAAACTCATAGATCGAAAACAATCTGACAACGCCATGGCCAAAAATAAAAAGACAAACAGACAAATAATAGTACAGATGACACAACATAGAAAACACGAACACGAACCCCACCAAAAACTTGGGGAGATCTCAGGTCACAACATATACGTGACGATCACGTATCGCATGACATCTTTTAATTGTACCTGCAAAATTCGTCCCTGTTATTACCAAGAAATAGTCTATAAAAAATTGAGGAATGCTGCATGAAATGCATCTGTAAGACTATAATGAAATACAATATTAAAATATTGGTATACTATATAGGAAGATAAACCGAAAAGGGGTCAGACATGGTTAGACACAATAGGCCAGATCAGTCAGTTAGGGGCTGAATGAGAGTCGGATATGGTAGCATGGGAAAAAAATAAAACGCGATGGTGATGGTTGATTTGCATCAATGTGTGATGCCAGCTTCGAAAGTAAGATGCATTGCAAAGTTTTATTTTAAAACGCCGTGTTTATCGTCTTGCTATCAATAATGAACGATTTGCAAAATGAGAGATGATTTGAAAATATTCAGTCACAACTTTTTTTATTTTTTAATTTCACTGCCAAAAAGATCATTAAATATTAAATTCTAAACCATAAAACTTAAGGCTCTTAAATGGCCCTACAGTGCCAGAGATATTGTTTATACACATACTTTGTAAATCTGAATCTATCCAATGATTAAAACAATGCACATTTTAACTAGCATGTTAATTTACATATACTGTATAAATAATTCCTTCTGTATTTCACTATACGAAAAAAATAACACTTTATTAATTTCGTCCGTCCGAAGCACTTTTCAAGATTAACTTTCATCAGGAACGGTCAAACTCAAAAGATTGAAAGCCAAGGAAGAATAAATACGTTAAAAAACATTGGATTTTTATGACCAATAGAGACACATAAAAGAATAGCAAAATTAACTTAAAAGTCAACTTTGCCAGAGGATACCATAGTTTTTTCTCATTTTATTAACGGAGAATTTTAGATAAATATGTAAAAAATTCATGTCAATTCCGAAGCACTGCTCACATATATCAGCTGTGGTATCAACCCAGTGCTGGTAAATGTGAATAACACTAAAGTCTTTATTAATGACATGCGTTCGAAGAACTTTTTATCAGGAACGTTCCAACTTGAATATTTGTAAGCCCGAGATAAATAAAAAATTTAAAAAGGTCGGAAGCTATATGACCAAAAGCGACCTATAATGAATTGCAAAATTATAATAATTTATAAGTTCTCTTTTCCTGAGGGAGTTGGAGAGCTACTGGAAAGTCGAAACTTTCAACGTTTAACCTTGATTTCTTTGTATATATATCAGATAAACAGAGCAAAACATATCTGTTTTTATACTTTATAGGTAAAACGCTTGCTATTTTACGCTTTAGATAGTCTAGATCTCAAAAAACATGTTTAACCCCGCCGCATTTTTGCGCCTGTCCCAAGTCAGGAGCCTCTGTCTTTTGTTAGTCTTGTATCTTTTTTAATTTTAGTTTCTTGTGTATAATTTGGAGTTTAGTATGACGTCAATTATCACTGAACTAGTATACATATTTGTTTAGGGGCCAGCTGAAGGACGCCTCCGGGTGCGGGAGTTTCTCGCTGCATTGAAGACCCATTGGTGGCCTTCGGCTGTTGTCTGCTCTATTGTCGGGTTGTTGTCTCTTTGACACATTCCCCATTTCCATTCTCAATTTTACATATAAAATCATACTTGTTGCGACATGTTGTTTAATATTTTGTAGGATTGAAAATAATAAAATGCATTTTTAGTTAAAATAATAGTAAGTGCGAATACAAACAAAATTATTGTCCTATCAATAAGTTGACGGTTTCTACAGGTTGATGCCATATTTACCTGTAAGCCAATAAAATCGTATTGTTTGCAATGCAGCAAACACTCTTTCAACTGTTTTCCTGTTTCCACATTTGTACTATTGTCTACTAACGTCATGTCCTTTAACCGAAAGCATCCTTGCGAAAAGAAAAATAACCTTAGTATGTTTATGACTTCAGCTCTTTGTGATGATCAAAACTGGACTACTTATACCGTTATATACTTATACGGATAAAGAGGTATGCTACATCTAAATTATTGAGGATGTAGATGCATATTTAAAGATTTAGCATATTACTTTCCAGTATTGTTCCACTGTTTGATAGATGTTGAAAATATTAATTGATTGTAATTTCTAACGAACACATACTCCAGCAGCGCCTGCATATGATATAATTAGATATCTCCAAAATGAAAAGATATTCAAGGTTTGTATTTCTTATCTTATCTTATTTCCTTGATACAGGGTTGCTGCTTATAATCAAGGTTTTTAATGAAAGGTTATACAATTGAAGTCATATCATGTTATAGATAAATATAGATCTATATGTTCCATGCCACCTGTCGTAATTACAACCCGTTCTCTATCCGACGATTGTGATATCAGCTTATGCGACTTTTCATTGGATTTATTTTTTCTACAGCAATAAGATGGATATCACTATTTCTCTAATTCTTTGACAATTTATACCTTTCTGCACTCATTGTATAAAAAAATTTAATCAACGTGTGGTTGCCTGTGATCTCAGAAGATGATTGGATGAATTTAAGGGTCATAACCTTTATCAGCTCAAAATATGCTAACAGGTGTTAATGAAATTGACAACTTTGTGAAATGTGGAAGGCACTCGAAGGGGATTTTGGTTTCACAAAAAATGAAAATGTATTTTTTAATCATTAGAGAAACAGATTCTTACATAGTTACTCGTGAATTATCGGATTTATCCAATTTCGATAGTTAAATTATAAATTTTAAAGTCCTCGCCAAGGTTCAGACTTTAAAATTGATGATATAACTATCTCGATTGGATAAATCCGATAATCCACTGGTATCAATATAGAATCTATATAGGAACAAAACTTGCTTGCTTTTTAGCTAATCTTTTATTCTTTTTTTCAAGAAGACAACCGAAATCATACGTCGAAGATTGAAAGATTATTCCATGGCCTCAATGAGCAAAAATGGAAAGACAAACAACAGAACGGAAAATACTAAAAGGAAAATCAACGCAACTCCCGCAAAAAACTAGAGAGAAACAGTTTATCCAAATGGTTAGCAGATCCTGCTTAACGTTTGTCATCCCGCGTTTTTCCTATGAAAGTTGCGTTTGATGTGTCATGAACGAAAAAAAGGAGGACAGCACAGTTACAACGACAAGTTAACCTTGCGAGACTGATACTTGTTTATGGACAACCCACCATTTTTTCTTAAAATGTCCTGTACCAAGTCAGGAATATGGCAGTTGTTATCAAATAGTTCGTTTCTATGTATGTTGGCGTTTGTTTTTGTTGCAATTCAGTGTTCCTGTTGTTCCTTTGTTTTCCTCTTATAGTTGATGTGTTTCCCTCGGTTTTAGTTTGTAACCCGGATTTGTTTTCTCTCAATCTATTTATGACTTTTGAACACCAGTATACTACTGTTGCCTTTATTTATGGACAGTCTTATTTAAGGTAACAACGCAATGACTTCAAATAAGAAATGTAAAAAAAATATTATTGCAACATGCCTGCGGAAATAGTTTACCAAGATAACAGCTTTTATCATCTAATATCCCATCTGGTATTTACAGAATAAGGAAGTTCTAATCAGCACAGTACGATAAAATAGTATTTTTCTATTTAAACTTATAATATATACACTTTCACTTTTAAAATTGCTGTAATGTCACCTGTTTTGTTTTTATTTCTGAATATGTCCCAACCTTGATCCGATCTCGTTTAAACTCTTACTTTTCGTGCGGATAAGATGAATTTGCATGACTTTATCTATCAAGTCTGCAAAAGTCGAGGTACTAAGCAGACATAACAGTATGATGTACTGTTAGCGAGTGCATTGTTCATACATTTACTTTCCTATGTAAAATGTCCATGTCCGCATTTTCAAATTCCTTGGTGTGAAAGAAAATCATTTACAAGATGTTTGCAATTGGATGTTTCAGTATTGTAAGGTATGGATACATTTTTGATACGTATAGATTAAAATCTCTCTTTTTTCTCAAAAATATATTTATTTTTCTTTCAATAATTACACCGGACTAATTTTATTAACAAAATTGATAACATTTTTTATACTTTTAAACTAGAAAACTTGATTATTATGATTTTCAAATTACCTTAATTTTACAACTTCTTTATATTCAGGAGCCTTTTGATAACAAAAATGAAATTCTTCATGAATATGCATGCACTATTTGCTTCTAGATGTTAAGCAAATAACAATCAACCAATGAGATTTGAAATAATATACAGGACTTTAAAATAAAAAGAAATTGAGTCGATTATATGAACCTTTGTCACTAGTCAAATTAACGTTTTCTAACAGTAGTGTTCCAAATCTTCTTCTTCCTGTAGGTAAACTTTGATTCCTATGCAAAGTAGTTCATGTTCCGAATTTTGCCTGAAAGTGAGTTATCTGAACAATTCCGATAATAAAAGTACAAGACATATTTTACAAACTATGGAAATTACTGGGAACATTTTTCATGGGACTAAATTGTTTAGGAAGTATATGAAAATGTATTTAATTGCCTATGAAACAAAGTACGGGGACACATTTAATTATCGGACCGAATATACGGGTAGAGAGATATATTTGTAAATTGAAAACCTTACTAAATTAGGCTAGTATCCGTGGTAAATGATACTTGGAACAAACTGATATTAAAAAAGGAGAGGATTTTAGATTTGACTGATTAAAGATGAGGGATTTAGTCAAAAATCATGACATTAAGACCTCTGCTGTGGAGATAAATGTTAATGAATAGGATTTCTCCGAATACAACTTTGTCATCTAGATTGGTGGCTAAATTATCCTTTTACACGGTCAGATTTGTCTAAAGTAGAGCGCACAAACATGATGGTTACATCGCCAAGAATATTTCTACAAAAGAGTAAATACCTATTGAATACATTCCGTTTGTAATTTCTTCTTGGCGAGATGTGATGTGCATGTACCTCAAACGGTCAAACATTGTGGGATTACGCCATTTTACCGAATGTAATTTCATTTCAATTCTATTAAAGCCATGAAAAGGCAAATACTTTGAACAAATATAAAAGATATAATGTTTATACCGTTAAAAAATATATATGTTTCATTGTATTATATGTTTAAAAAGAGACGTTTGCCAATCTGTTTTTTTTTTGGTTATATATACCTGGTTACCGTTTATGCTGTTGATTTTTGGATTATTTAGTAATTCTATAGGCGTCATTAATGAAGCAGGAACTGCATTCTGAGATGAGTTTTCCAAGATTTTTGTTATGCTCAGTATGTTCAATCTTGTCTATGATGTTGTATGTGTATGTTCGTTTTTGTGTTTTTTTTATTACCTCCTTGGTATCTTTTCCCTTTTTGAATTTAAAAATTCGACAAAAAGCTGAGATACATTTGATAATAGTAAGGAAATAAATCTGATATCTGTGACTACGGTCAATACGTAGAGTATCCATTTTTGTTCTTGCAAAATATGTAATTAAGAATACAAGTTGTTCATTGCTATGTATATACATCTACTTACCTAAGTATTCTACCCATGGCAGATATCTGGCACTATCACCTGTCCACATTAGGTCAGTGTCGAGGGTTGAAATACTCATATTTGTGGACTCATTTCTAATTAGTGAACATTCATTCTTAACTTGGAACCATGTATATTTTGCTTTTGTTCTGTAAATCTGTACATTTTCAGCTACGAATGAAATAAAGATAGCGTTATGTATACTAAAACGATATTTTAACTTTCAAATAAAATGAATACTGGCAAATATACTCTTAACGGAGATTACAAATCTGTGTACGTCCATGTCTATTACTTCTAATGAAGAAAACATTCGTTCTATATCTGCATCGAGTAAATTTTAACTACACATGTTCAGTTCTTCTGACTTGATCTCTAACACCTCTTATGGAACTGGCTGTGTTAAAAAATCTGTCTTTGAAAATTTTTGATATGTTGTACTCATTTGAACGGCAGTAAATCTCTCTTAAAAATTATGGTTGCTTATTTTATGATAATACCGCACTATTTTACCGAAAATAAAGTAGATAAAGTAAACCGCCAAGTTAGCTGTAAACCTGTCGCAAATGTAAAACGTTAATCGCAAATCTATTTCTTTGTCGATACGAATCACAGTTTAACATGTGTTTAAAGCAAGACATCATACCGACCTCCACGAAACACCACTTGATAGATAATTTTTATATAACATGTAAAAATAATTACAGAAAACACATTCTCTACAACAAAATTTGTCCACTTTAAAGCGTCCTTACTAAATCAGACATGGTCGATGTAATATATTTTTTCCAAAATATTGTGTTTTTTTTTTGGTAATCTTCAATGGCCAATGCTTCTTCCCTTGATTGTGATGTTCCTATATCCCATCTGATGGAGTGTACATTTCACCTTTATTTCGATACGCGTTTTACCATGTCGTCTCGGATTTCGGTGAATGTAATATGTTCATTACTAAAATAACTTTTTCTCGGTAGAAATCAGTTAAGTCTGAAACTAAATTTATCACAAATATGGAAATGTATTGTAGAAATATTATTGCATCGATAGGTATTAAATAAAATGGGCATACCGATACAGCTTCTTCCGGTAATATTACGTAACACGCTCGCCAGTACCTATACTGTCTTTCAGGTCGTTCTATTTGCCTAATAAGTAATGGTCATTTGTATACTGTAGTTCATTCATTGCGTCTTGTGTATTTGGAAATACACATCAATTTTCGAATGTTTCTGTTATTTTTCTGCATTTGGATTTAGTTCAGATTGTTTTTGACACTGCACAAGATCTTGCATGCTTTTAATACTACTGTATGAATTACAGCAACCATTATTACAGTCATTAGATAAAGTAATTGCGTGAGCTTGGTAAGTTTTTGTATAGTTGTTTATCCTATCTATTTAGTTTTTGCAATTTTTTGTTTTTGATATTTAACATATCGTTGTATCAGAGTTAAGTGTCTTTCCTGTTTTACTTTTATTGCAGTCCATCGGGATTTAAAGGGGAGATCTCAAGAAACAAGAGATAACCCGCAAAATATTGTCATGTACCAAGCCAGGAATGTCATATTTTAATGTTATTAGTCATTAAAAAAATGGTGCAGATGGTGGCTCTTTTTCCCAATTCTGTTTAATTCATTCACAACTTATCGACTCGGAACGTCTCAAATTATTGCTGAAGATGTTTGTTGGCCTCTAGTTGTACTTGGTTATTTGGGTTGTTTGGGTTGGTGTCTCATTGACTTATACCCGACATCTCCTTTTTTCATGCAAACAAATTTAACAGGGCATACTGAAAAATTATTGTTTAGATTTGTACTTTAGTTATGTACCTACTGCTTTTGTTTGGATTCTTAAAAACAAAAACCTATTTCAGAACATACCACAAGTTCGTGTATTCCTATGCTGGTTGTGACGTTGCTGTTTGAAACATTCTATGAATCACAGCAACCGATATTAAAATATGGGACGAAATGTTTTGTTATTTCAACTTAATTCTTTATTGTTCGTGTTTGTGTTTTTTGTTATTTATCGTAACGTTAGTTATGAGTTAGCTTTATCTGAGAATAATCATTTTTATTATATGTTCCTTTATGCACGTTTTAAGTCCACTAATCGAGATTTAAAAGCGGGAGGGTTTATATCTCAAAAACTAGTTTTATCTCTCCACATATTCATATGTCTATCCCTAGTCATGAGCTCGGCCAATGCTTGTCTTGTATCTTATCTTTTTTTGTTATGTTATTTAATGCATTAAGGTGATCTTATATCGAAGCCACTACTGTACTTTTGACCTATTTTTAATGGCTGTTTTAAAGTTTTGTGCGAGACTTTTTTTTGAATTTTAAAATCATTAAGCACAGTTCATGTCTTTAGATCAGTCTGTACATTTCAAAGCAATTTAATAGCAATTAATATAATCGGGCATAAATAAATTGGACGAAAGGAATTGACATAGTGTATCAATAATTCGTGATACAAAAAAGAAAAGGAACATTGCTTGTATTTCTATTCTTTATCTAAAAGCCACAGTGATGCCTTCAACATTGAGCAAAGCGCTCAACTCATTTCCAAGTTCAAGTCGTTCCCTGACATCACGTTGAGTGGAATTGTTTGTAATGTCGATCACTCACACTAAATATGTGTATATATTGAAGAACACAGCTGTGGGGTTATATCAATAAACGATTGAGTATTATATCTAGCAGAGATATCTGACAAATACTGTTATGAGCCTGATTACTTTTTCTGTCAAGACATTTTATTTAAGATTAAACTTCTGAAATTAAACACTTACATATGAAAATGAAGACACATTTTTGCTCCTGTCCCAAGTCAGGAGCCTCTGGCCTTTGTAAGTCTTGTATGTTGTTTTTAATTTTAGTTCATTTATATGTTTTGGAGTTTAGTGTGACGTCCATTTTCACTGAACTAGCACACAATTTTATTTAGGGGCCAGCTGAGGACCACCTCCGGGTGCGGGATTTTCTCGCTGCATTGAAGACCCACTAATGGCCTTCGGCTGTTGTCTGCTCTTTGGTCGGGTTGTTGTCTCGTTGACATATTCCCCATTTCCATTCTCAATTTTAAAGCTAAACAAGGTAAAATATCTATCAATCCTATTTCTGTTCTATGTGCAGGAACGACTTTTTTGTACTGTTACATTCACATTCAAAATTAATTTTGTACTTGAATCAGGAAGTCCTTGAACGTACATATGAGTTACAAGTGATAAAAATATATATTAAATCTCACGTGTTTCTTTAAATTGCATATATATATTAAGTGATACAAATTATATAGAATTTATATATAGGATAACCAAAAATACATAATATTACTAATTTCAAGGGTTTTACAGCTTGAAAATTTCATTATACCACATTTGGCTTTAGTTAATGTTTGTTATTTGTGGCCCGATTTTGGTCAAATACCTGTGTCAGTATCTAGGAATTACAGTTTTCTCAAGAATACTTCTCGTCTGTTTTATTTTAACATTTTTATTGTTGATTACTATCGAGTTCATTCATTATCATTATACGTTTATATGGTGAATACTAACATGATTACGTAAAATATAAAACCTTCTCTAGTCCAGACATAGCTTTTCTCTTATCTTTGCTGCAAGATTCAGGTTTATTTACTCGGTCTTAAATACATTGCCGCAATTTGTGTAGTGTCTGTCTTTATTTTGTGCGCTGAATTATTTTATATTTGAACAAGTGCATACACCAATATACTCTGTTTTTTTTTTTACTATTCAAAATATTCAGCTACATGTAGTCATAACGAAACGATTTTGGGAAAGTTCAAGCATTTTAAAAAATGGCTCAAATTAAGTGAGACATAGCTTCTTTGATTGTCAAAAGACTTCATTAAATCATTTTGTTCTACTATTAAATACATGTATTGAACAACTTCGTAGGCAAACTTTATTTGGAAATTGATAAGCACTTTTGGATTTTGTCAGAAGTAACAGGTTCTGTATGATAAAGACATCTTTATATAAATTCAATGAAGCATTTTGAAACATTATTTTCTGCTTTAGAGTATTAATGTTAGTCTCATATGAACGATTAAGATCATGTGTTATTTTGAAATGTAAGATCGATGATCATTCAGAATTCAAAACGTGCACACAAAAAGAAATAAAATATATTTCAAAATTTAAATATGCTTTTATTTTATCGTAATCTTAACATGTTCTAGTATTTACAAAAGGGGCCTGTCAAAACATCGACATGAAACTGGCTTAATACCTAATGTAGTGAATAACACTCTTAAAATGTTAACAACTTCCACATAGAAATTAGAAATATAACTTACCCCTAAAACTATCAATCAAAATAAGGATAATAATAACGACGTACAATGTTAAGCCATGCCATGTTATTACATAGTCCATATCAACAAGTATAAAATAAAGAGTGTTGTCACCTATATATATTTTTAGTGAACAATCGGAAGTAAACGCTTTTTTAAATCTATTTCAGTTTCCTTTAAATGTTAAGTTATAATTGTAGTACTGAATATTCATTACAACAGTCGGATACACGGTACGAATTCTCGTCGGCCATGTATTATATAAAAATGAACAAAAAGTCAAGCAAAATTTCCTATGTTAACAATTACGTGTAAATGCGGTCTTAAATACTAAAGGCAGTTAAATATATAATTATGTTATACGTATATGATAGGCATTTCTAATTTGAAGCTGTCATTGGCCTTTATGTTTAACATTAACTTACCAATATTATTGCATAGGAATAAATACCCTGCCATGTCCGGTATGTGTTTTTGTTTTATAATTTTTATGCTTTGTATCGATCTGATGAGTTAAGCCTTTTTCAACAGATTTTTATAGTTTGTTCTTATGTTGTGCTGTTACACCACTGTCCCAGGTTATGGGGAGGGTTGAGCCCTCACAAACATGTTTAACCCCGCCACATTCTTTATGTGCCTGTCCCAAGTCAAGAGCCTGTAGTTCAGTGGTTGTCGTTGGTTCATGTCAGTCATATTTGTTTTTCGTAAACTGTTTTGTTATAAATTAGGCCGTTAATTTTCTCAATTGAATTGTTTCATATTTTATCATGTCAGGACCTTTTATAGCCGACTATACAGTATAGGTTTTTCTCATTGTTGAAGGCTGCCTATAATTGCTTACATCCACTTCATTTGAACTTTGGTGGATAGTTGTCTCATTGGCAATCATATCACTTCTCCTTCTTTTTATATTGACATCGGATATCTTTTGGAATTAGATATTAATCTTCGTATAATTAATTACTCGACAAAATCATAACTGGAAAACAAGAAAAACTTCTTGCAACTGTAGATACGTGTTCATTGTATAAATATAGAAATGATATAACTTGGTTAAAAAATGCAAAGTCCCTACTTGATGATTGTCGTTTGTCATTTGTGTGGGATAAGTGATACATAAAATTGGCCCTTCAGTTCAGTGAAATTCAAATCAATTATACTAGTTAATTAGTCAATTGGTGTGGCCAACGTTTTTCAGAAAGAAATATACCTTCCAAATACACAAAAACGGTCAATCTGGCTAAAATATCTTACTTTTGAAGTTGCGAAAATGGTTAAAATGAACAGCAGACAAAAGAAGGGTCTATAGAAAATGAAAGGATATGGAGTAAATGTACATGGGACAAAAGAGGGACGAAAGATACCAGAGGGACAGTCAAACTCATAGATCGAAAACAAACTGACAACGCCATGGCCAAAAATAAAAAGACAAACAGACAAATAATAGTACAGACGACACAACATAGAAAACCAAAGACTAAGCAACAAGAACCCCACCAAAAACTGGGGGTGATCTCAGGTGCTCCGGAAGGGTAAGCAGATCCTGCTCCACATGTGGCACCCGTCGTGTTACTTATGTTATTACAAATCCGGTAAATAGTCTAATTCGGTAAGTCTCATTCGTGAAAAGGGAGGGTATTGTAGTTACGACATAAGGAACATATCCGATATCATTTGTGAAACGGTTATTCCATAACGGTCAACCAACTGGTGATGGCGTCCGTAAAATTTACAAAGGGATGACTTCAACTTCACCATTTGGAACTCTTGGTTTAATAGCTTCCTTGTGAGCAGCAATCCTCTATCAAGGAAATCATGATAGGAAACACAAGCCCGGGAATATCGTATCAATTGGGAGATATATACTCCGTATGCATGCGCTGCTGGAATGTTGCTACAGAGAAATTTAAAGTTCACAATTGGGAAGCTGAAATCATCTCTTTTGTCGTAAAGTTTGGAAAATGTACATGGGACAAAATCGCACACAATACATAGAAAACATGGAAAATTATCAATGAACAGGGCTTTTATTCCTGTTCTTGTATATCTAAATTTGCATATGTTTTAAGATCACCACTATAGGTTTTTGCACATGTTGCATATGATATAACAAATTTCAATTTTTACGCCAAATTAAGGCCTTCGTTGCCTTACTTTTTTAATGAACTGATAAACAGTAAAAATCTTTATGATCTAAACAACTTATGTAAATTTATAAGGTTAATTAACATTCATGTGGGCTCTCCTGGATAAACCATGTACTTGACCACTTTAGAGATAACATATACTGTAATTTCTGTAATTAACTCTGTCTTACTTTTGTATTCGTTTGTATGTTTTTACATATGCATTATGAAATATACGGTATATTGCGTGTGGCTCTATGCCAATATAATTTGGTGTGTAGAGAAATAAAAATATATGTTAATGTCTCATTTGGATAACATTTATGTAACAAGTAAGCTAACAATATTTTAATTGATGATATATGATTATGATCAGTTAAAAAAACTGGTCTCAATGTAATCATTAGCATCGTTTGTGGTTACATTCCCTTTATTTCTATCTAGATGGTGATAGTTATCTTCGTCACACTTTTCAATAAGTCGCACAGAGTCATATTCATTCGGAGGTTGATTTTGGAAGCTTCCATGCACGTTTTTGAAGATATTGATTTTATCATAACTAGATTTTACTGTTGACTGGTCGTAATATCTCGCAGGTACATCAGTTGTGGTGTCATACATATTTCCGGATGGATTACTGGTCACCTTTTGGGAATGACTGAGGTGATCATAAGTAAACTGTCCATTAACTCTTTCGGATGGTTGATTCGAACATTCGGCAGTTTCATTGATTTCAGTATACTCGTGGCCATCTTCAGAAGTATTTTGAGGTTGGTCTAGACTGAACTGTTTCTTTTTCAATCTATTATAAAAGGAAATGAACGAAAAAAGTTATATCATAGCTACTGACATCTCAAGGGAAAAAAATAATGAATTCAACAAGAGAAATTATTCTTAATAAATGTTTTCATTTTTCGTAAATTTTCGGGATAGCGCCTTCATTTCTTAGGGGACAACCATTTAATTTTCGGGGGGGGGGGGGGGGGGGGGATTCTAAAAACGAATATCCTGACCTGGTTAGAGGTGGAAATTAATGACTTTGTCCAAGACAGGATTAAAATAAATAGTCTGCAACACAAAATGTAGCCGCGGATAAAAACAAGCCTGTGTACAAACAAATGAAAACAAATAGTGAATCCTAAGAAAATTTTCACCCCACCCGAATATCAAATGGTCGTTCCCTCACCAGAATTTTTTCATAATTGAAGATTTCCACATTTTAAATCACCGGATGAGATAATTAGTCGGAAAAAACCTTAAAAGTGTACCATTTTTTTCTAGAGAGGCACCTACTATCAAAAACATAAATTATTGACAACGGGATAATTTTTATCGGTTTATTTTCAAATTACGTCTGAATTTTTTTACTCCATAAATATCTCGAATTAATTCAATAATCCCAAAAAATCTGAAACGAGGGACCATTATTTCTTGAGGTCAACTTTTCGATAATCATAAACATTTTAAACAAAGAGCAATTTTTCTAGTGGTGGACTTCTATGTCATGTGTATGTGTGGCAAGGGGTATACGATCATGATCACTACAGATTCTTTTATTATGTAAATTATATTGTACATTAAAAGCGAAACATCTGTTTATAAGCCAAAATCGACTGTAACTTATGTATACTTGCCTCACACGCCAAACAATTACAACTATGAACACAGCTAGCACGACAGAACCTACTAACAACACTACTACTGTAACAATAACATTCAAACCAGTATTATCTGTAAATGTAAATCCCTAGTTAACATTAGATATAAATCCCTAGTTAACATTAAATATAAATCCCTAGTTAACATTAGATATAAATCCCTAGTTAACATTAGATATAAATCCCTAGTTAACATTAAATATAAATCCCTAGTTAACATTAGCTGATTAGATATAAATCCCTAGTTAACATTAAATATAAATCCCTAGTTAACATTAGATATAAATCCCTAGTTAACATTAAATATAAATCCCTAGTTAACATTAGATATAAATCCCTAGTTAACATTAAATATAAATCCCTAGTTAACATTAAATATAAATCCCTAGTTAACATATAAAATATTGATCATTTGTTTTGAATAAGTTGCAAATGTACGTAATTTTATGAATTGCCGGGAAGGGTGTACAGTATATGAATAACAAATAGCTGAGAGGGTGATAAAGAAGATTGTTACCCCGAGAAAACATTGTCAACCGAGGCAAAGCAAACGTTGAAAATGTCTTTTCGAGGGGTAAAAATCTGCTCTATCACCCTTTCCGATATGTGTTATTTAATTCATTATATTGAATGTTCTATTATGTCTGTCTAATAAATTTTATTTAAAGTAATAAAGTATGATGTCTTGTACATAACAACTATTCGTATTTAATAGAGCGCACAAGTTACCAAGCGTCTCCTTGAACAGTAGTAGAGTATTTCCCATGGAATAGAGTACATTATCACCCTCGTATTAACCAATCAAAATCTGGCATCTTGACATAAAGTATAATAATATACAATTACATATAGCTGAAATGGTTGGTACCACTAGAAACATATTCTCAAACCGGACAAAACCGAGCTTAACCACGTTTATATTATTACGAGCGACATTAAACTGTTTTTTCGCACTATTAACTATGTGTTATTTGATTCATCGTGTTGAATTATCTGTTAACATGGTCTTTTAAATTGTTGATTTTTGTTTTTGTCAATTTTTGTATTTGTTAATTCGAGAGAGTAACATGAATAAAAAAATATTACACACTGAGCCACTGTATTTAGAAAAGAATGTATGCCTCGTATCAACAAATGAAAAATCCAGCATTCTATCATAACGAATATGACCGACATTTCTAGCTGGAGTTCATATTGCAAAATCGTTTGTCCTCTGTAAACGATAATACCTCTCTACTATGCAATTAAATGTATGATTTAAAAAATACTTCAAAAAGATAATTCTTTTCATAGCAAGATCTTTATGTAGCTGATACAATGTATATGATTCAATACTGTAGGTTGAAAATACCGTAAAAGCTTAAAATTGCAAAATTTAGAATAAGAATCAAGGGTTGGAACATGCTGGACATTTTTTTATTAGTTGCTATTGGCTTTGACTTAGCTGTCAATAACTGCAAGTACTCTCAGATCTGTACTTAGTGTCCTTTTTGATGTTAGGGATGAGGGATGGATAAATACCCTTCCACTTCCGGTCTGTGTTTATGTTTGATGTTTTTCCTCTTTGATCATCGATCTGATGAGTTAAGCCTTTTTCAACTGATTTTTATAGTTTGTTCTTATGCTGTGCTGTAACACCACTGCCCCATGTTAGAGAGAGAGTTGAGCGCTCACAAACATGTTTAACCCCGCCACATTCTTTATGTGCCTGTCCCAAGTCAGGAGCCTGTAGTTTTGAAAAGGGGTTTTCTTAAGATTTACAATGATGGCAGACTATAAACGAATTGACCGACTGATTCTTGTAATTTACTTTGTGAAAAAAAAAAGAATAGAAAAAGGGGTACTATAAATAGAAACAGGAAAAAGTAAAACATTTGTATTATGTTAATCATAACTTGTAAAGAGCCCCCAATAACAATACTATAAGCTCTTTGTGTTTATGTTTATCAGGTACATGTATCTCATAAAAGATGTAATAAAATTACTTAGCATACCATCACTTAAAGTTACTAAAGCAGGTGTCTGTATTGTACACTGACAAAACCACTATTTTTCATTGTAATTTGTACCCTATCGTTATCATACATCATTAAAGAGGCATTAGCTGTCAAATTCTTGTTCACGGATTTGATTCAAATTCTCATATTTGATTTATAACTTACTAAAACGTATATCCAAATTACAAAAACTTCTAAAATAAACAAATAACAATGCATGGACTCGATAATATGTATCAACATTTCGTGTGTATTTTTTGTCTAGACGCCATCTAATTAACCATCGAGATGACCTCCGAAGACTGCCGATAGTCATATAACACGATATAAACATTAATATAAATATAAACAGATAGTGACCAGTGATAGGATTTTTCTTAGTCAGTTTGATTTCATATTGTAGGTTAAAGTATGTTTGTCATCATTTTTACCTGTATAAGAATGATTTTTTTGTGGATCGAATCAGTCAACCAAATGATTCGTCCTTGTTTCAAGTTCATTCTTTTCCTTTTAATAGATGAATACATGCGTAACCCATGTCCAGCTAAGGGGTTAAATTGAAAGTCACATGAATACGGATTCAATGAGGTAGAATAATTCACTTGCAAGTGAATAATTCATCAGCGATGTTTCTTAGCTTATTTTGACAAAATTGAACCAAAATTGGCTGCTAAAAGCGAATTATTATTTCACTATTTCACTTTTATTAATGATCGAACAAAAAAAAATCTTATTTTAATTTTTTTTTATATTTCGTAGCTAATTTCCATTTAAAGTATATACAGCTGTAAACGTTTGTTCTTAGTTTTCAGAGACAGATATTAAATGTCGTTTATTGTTGGTCTGCTGGTTCATTGCAGATTTTCCAGAATATAATATTTAATAATAACTGTACCTTTATCAGGATTAATAACATATTCCTGTCGATCTAAGCAAAGTGCTGGTAAACGTTTGTCGCATTTTTCAACAGATTTCATCAGTCTACCATTACTACTGATCTTTGCAGAACCACAATATTTCGGTTCTGGTTCAGGGTCTTTAAAAAGGAAAAAAGTAAAATAAATTTCATCCTTGAATAAAAATGGTTTCATATCAGATAAAAAATGCAGCTTTCATTGGTGTCGTCAAAATATTTATAATATTTTGCTGTCTGTCGTCAACATAGTTGTCATTTTTTGTTGCCTGGCTTCGGCTATTTCTATCACTCTCTTCTATTACTAACCTGATGTAGCAAAATGATTAGTACCAAATGTCTTGTTTTTTATGCCCCAGCCGTAGCGGAGGGGGCATTAAGTGTTACCCTTGCCCGTCCGTCCGTCTGTCCCGAACATCCCCAAAATTAATTTTCGTTCTCTAACTTTAGTTTGCCTCAACCAAATGTTATAAAACTTATACAAAATGCTTATTACCACAAAATACAGATCAAGTTCAAAATTGGGTGGCGTCACTTTTACCGTTCATGAGTTATGCCCTTTATAAACATAAAAATTACGCTTCCGTTCCCTAACTTTAGTTTGCCTCAACCAATTGTTATAAAACTTATACACACTGCTTATTATCATAAAACACAGATCAAGTTCGAAATTGGGTGGCGTCACTTTTACCGTTCATGAGTTATGCTCCTTTACAAACATACAAATTGCTGATTTGTTTGTTTCCGTTTTCTAACTTTAGTTTGCCTCAACCAAATGTTATGAAACTTATACAAAATGCTTATAACCACAAAATACAGATCAAGTTCGAAATTGGGTGGCGTCACTTTTACCGTTCATGAAAGAGGGACGAAAGATACTAGAGGGACAGTCAAACTCATAGATCGAAAACAATCTGACAACGCCATGGCTAAAATTAAAAAGACAAACAGACAAATAATATGATAGATGACACAACATAGAAAACCAAAGACTAAGCAACACGAACCCCACCAAAAACTGGGGGTGATCTCAGGTGCTCCGGAAGGGTAAGCAGATCCTGCTCCACATGTGGCACCCGTCGTGTTGCTTATGTTATTACAAATCCGGTAAATAGTCTTATTCGGTAAGTCACATTCGTGAAAAGGGAGGGTATTGTAGTTACGACATAAGGAACATATCCGATATCATCTGTGAAACGGTTATTCCATAACGGTCAACCAACTCGTGATGGCGTCCGTAAAATTTATGAAGGGATGATTTCAACTTCCCCACCTGGAACTCTTGGTTTTAAAATAGCTTCCTTGTGAGCAGCAATCCTCTATCAAGGAAATCATGATAGGAAACACAAGCCCAGGAATATCGTATCAATTGGGAGATATATACTCCGTTTGCAGGCGCTACTAGAATGTTGCTACATAGAAATGGAAAGTTCACAATTTGGAAGCTGAAATCATCTCTTTTGTCGTAAAGTTTTGTTTTCAACCGACCCTCATTGTCAATTTCTAGATGTAAGTCAAGATATGAGGCAGACTTAACTGTATCTGTAGTATCCTTTATCTATAGTTCGATGGGATAAATTCGTTCAACATAGTCACCAAATTTTGTATTATTTAGTGAGAGAACATCATCTTTATAGCGGAACGTAGAGTTAAAGGATATTGCTAACTTCTTATCTTTCTTCCTAAGAAGTTCCTGTATGAAGTCAGCCTCATAATAATAAAGAAACAAGTTATTCCCTTTATAAACATAAAAATTGCGAAATTTTTCGCTTCCGTTCACTAACTTTTGTTTGCCTCAACCAATTGTTATAAAACTTATACCCAATGCTTATTACCACAAAACACAAATCAAGTTCGAAATTGGGTAGCGTCACTTTTACTGTTCTTGAGTTATGCCCTTTTATAAATGGAAAAATTGCTAAATCTGTCGTTTCCGTTTTCTTACTTAGTTTGCCTCAGCCAAATGATATGAAACTTATACACAAAGCTTATAATCACAAAGCGATCTTAACGACGTGAATCATGCATCTGTATGTGGAAGTTGACTCATGCATATTTACAAGCGGGGGCATCTGTGGCCCATAGACACATTCTCCATTTATCTCTCATGAAATAAAAATGAGAGTAACTTATTTTTGCAATATCGTATCACAATAGATTGCCATTAGAATAGAAGCATCCATGACTTGAACATCGACATTACTCTAGCCGCATTATCGTGGTTCTGTCAATACATCTGCCTCTCTTGGCACTCTATATATAGTGATCTAAAAGGCATTTACGACAAAAAGTCCCTTGTATAAAAAGAGGAAATATAAGAATGAGATTTTCGGTAATTAGCTGAATAACGATTCATTTTTGCATTGCATAAATAATTATTCTGTTTATTTTTTTTTTGACAGAACATAAACCAATTTGCACATATGTACCACTCATACGTAATTTCAATATAATGGTTTGGTAGGAACAGTAATTAAGTTTTAGAAAAAAAATAACACTTTATCAATTTCGTGCGTTCGAAGTATTTTACTGGATTTACCATCATCAGGAAGGCTCAAATCCAAACATTTGAAAGGCAGGAATGTATAAATACGTAGAAAAGTTAGGACCTGTATGACTAAAGTTAGTGTAATTAGGTATTCTGACTAAATTGTTTTATGCTTTATTTGCATCCTTTTAAAATGTTCTACTACACAACTTAAAATGCCTTTTACTTCGTAAGTGTGAACTGCCTGATAAGCCACCTTATACATGATAAAAGAAGAGAGGGAGGGATGTTTTCAAAATAAAATAGATTTTATGTAAAAAAAATAATTTTTGGTGAACATGATGCTTGGTAGTTTAAAAACAAGTGGCGCGAAATAAATGCCAATTAGACAATGTTTGGCAACTAAATCTTGGACCAAATATGGGCCTTATTACCCCTTCTCCTATCGCTTTAAGTGGCATTATTTTCATCAGTTATCTGTACATGCATCTTTTGTGTCAGGTATAATAGCTGTTTAAAAAAAGCCTAATAAAAATCAAAAATTACTTCAGGTGGCCATGTTTTTCTTCTCATAATATATATTATGGAAAAAAATGTTTAGTTGTAATGTGAACTATTTGCAACTGTACTGAAATTAAAATGTGGCAATGTTAAGACGACTATCCATCAGAGACCTAAGGACGTCTATGTAAACAACAGTAAACTATGAATCACCGTCGGCCTTCAGTTGTTTTTATCCGATTAGAAATATGTGAGTAACATGTACAGAAGTCCCTCTATTCAACATGCATGTCGAGTTTGCTTAAGCTTGGTAAATTGTTTCAGAGAAGAAGATGAAAACCTCAAGTTTACAGACACCACCGGACAGACGAAAAGAGATAACAAAGCCTTTTTGTGCTAGAAGAGCTAATATGACATTCAAGCACCAAAATGCATAACACTTTCATTATCAACAAACATGGAACTTATATTAGCATATTTACTTACCTGAGTAAAAGTGAAAAGTTGGTCTTCTTATATTTGCAAGCCAATAATGTTCACTTAGTTTTAGCTGTATTGTTTGGTTTAAAACCACTGAATATCGTGCCAGTGTTCCATAAGAACAACAACGAAAGGACTGCGACCATACGTATTTATCAGTTCCCGCTGTGTCAAAGTTGTATCCTGTATCAATATTAAGAAGACTGAAGATTAAAACAGTAATTGCTATAATTGTCAGATAACATTACTCAGAAGGTAGTGTTTACAAATTCAGATTTTTAAAAACAATTATTGTACTCATGAATAAAATGAAATGTTGTGGTATAAGTCAATTAGACAGTAACCGTCTATAAAGATACGTCCAAAGGTCAACAAGGTTCTAGATCTTTAACCATAACTAACAGCTCTACATTGCTCATTGGAATTGTTTAATTAAACAGAAATACGCAAAGATATAACGAATCACTAGGTTTTTGAACTATCATTTTGGAGTAGCATAGTAACATTTAAAGAGTTAAAACAAATTCTGAATACTGATCCTGTCCCGTTTTAGCGCATTTGAACTAAGTTTTGTTTATTATCTTGAAACGTTAACTATATAGAAAATTTGACAAGGACAGAATTGTTCAGACTGTTGATATCTTCCTACTAGTCAGTCGACTGCAAAAGGAGTTTTATCCCTTAAATGACGAATTTTTCTAATTTTGTTTTCGTTTTTGTCTATTTTGAAAACTAAAATAGATTTTTACCATTTTTTGGTGTATTTGAATTTTATCTTGAAAACTATTATATAATAATAGATAAATATGAACTTTAAATGGAATAATTGATCAACCAGACAAGATCTACAAATCATAAAAAATGCAGAAAACGTCGGTTGACTCCTTATAGTTCTTGTCCCTAAATGATGTTTTATCAAATTTTTGTGTTGTTGCCTGTCCTACTATTTTATATATTATTAAGAAAAAGCTAAAAAAAGAACAGCAAGACAAAATTTGCATATAGGTCATCATCGATGAAATAGTCAGTTATTGCTCTTCGATGACGATTTGTACCTGTTTTTGTTTTGTTTTGGGTAAACACTATAGAAGATAGAGAGAAACCTAGCAGAAAAAAAATGATCACCAATACAAGATCAACAAAAAAGAGATTTTACAATGTTGGAGAATGCCCATTATTGAAGATGTACATAGACCTAGGTGTACGGCACAGGGTCTTTAGAGCCTCTAGTTTTTATCTCGATACGTAGAATTTCAGAAGATACTTGGAAAAAAATACCATGTAGAAATAGTCTTTTTTTGCAATGTTCAGGCGAAGAAAAAAAAGCAGGTACAAGTAAAACAATACTAATTTGATAAATACCTTGTCAAAGGCTCGATGCTTCAGAGAAAATACGCAAAAAAATTTTTACCCGTTGATCTGTTTGTACTTTATTGGCCACTAAACGTCTAACTAGAATTTATGAGCGCCATAAAAATGCAGGAAAATGCGAATTTTGAATAATGTCTAAATTTCTGGTTTATAATAGTAGTGTTCTTTTTAGTAATAAAGTTTTTAGCAAATATTCTCTTCCATAACTCAGATCTAGAAATTATTGATTTTTTGAATGCAATTATAGGGACATAAGAGTGACTATGAAGTAAGCATACTTATTTCAAAATAAAATTTTACTTGATGATATTCCTACTTAGTTCTAATTTGTACAAATATTTTATGATTCCAACCGAAGTTCTACATAACATAAAATAGTAAGACAAGCTGACAAATAACAGACTATGTAAGGCACGAATGAAAGGACACGAAAAGGATTATGACAAACACAAGAACACTTTAAAAAGAAAACTTAAAAAAAAGAGATCCACATCAGAAAAATAGTTTGAAATGAATAATTATATTTACAAAAAAAATATATATTGTTTATTCATGTTATAAAAAAATAATGCTTCGAAATCTCACGTTTACAAAATGTAAATATAACATCTGATTGAAAAGAGAGCATATCGCACAAAGTCTCTGAACTCCCCTATCATTATCTTTCTCTTTGTGATACACCATGATGATTGAATGCCGAAAAAGCAGGACATTGTGGCGTTAAACTGGCGATCGTGAAATACATACCCTTTAAAATCTAAATCAGTGCATGGACCAAGAAAATTTCCCCATACCTGTTTGACAAACTAGAAGCAAATGTCGATCACAAGGGATTGCCTCGTAAGAGTCTACTCCCTTTCCACCGATATCATTTCTAACCACTGATAAACAATTCCCAGCTCGTATGTCATATCTAGAAAAAACTAACAGTAAAAAAAAATGATTAATTATTGCTACAAATTAAACTGTTCAGTATATATGTACTATATAATAACAACTACAACAAAATGTATAATATAATCACTAAACTCTAGGTAAGGTGCAGTTGTACTTTTAAGTTTTAGGTTCAGGTGAAATAACTTTAAAATGAGGTGATGTTGCACCAAAGTCTGTCTTTAATTTAGCAATAACACAGTAGGTATAGTGTCCGGCTGGGATCGTGTTTTTTCGAGTGATTTGATCGGGTTTTTTTCGAGTGTGACCACGTTTTTTTCGAGTGAATATTATCAAAAATGTAAACAAACAGACTTCCTTTCTGGTAAGACGCAAAGGATGCTAGAACCTTATATACAAGATCATAGAAGGTAAAACAGTATTTGTGGTAAAAAGATATTTTCAACCCTACATTATTTTGTTTTAAAAACGTTTTATATAGCCTTACAATGCTTTATTCCAAAATATAGATTAAAGCCATTTTTATACACATACTAATGCAAATGTCAACGGAAATGGATACATGGAATCTATATGTACTTAGATGTACAGACACTTTACAAAAATTCTTGCTTTTGCATTGATAAGGACATTTTTGAGAGTAAATTCATTTTTATATGTCCGTGTTTTTTCGAGTGCAGTCCTTGTTTTTTCGAGAGCAGTCCGTGTTTTTTTCGAGTGCGTCCTCGTTTTATCGAGTAAAAAAAATTCCTATGGCTTAAAATGTAAATGTCAGTGCATTTACGTTTACAAAACAAGGAAAAGGTTCGAATAAAGTACTTTTCAAAGTACGAAACAATGCATTACACCAGTTTGATAATGCTGTATTAACACGTACATTTCATAAAATGCATCGTTCATTTGTAATCGGAAATGGATTTCGTACAGTAAATATTTCGTGATGTTAACAATCTTTATGTCAGCTTAGACATTTTGGATTGAGACGTTCGTGCACATAGTGTGTAAAGTGGGTAAATGTGTGTTTTTAACAAAAAATGCATCCTAAATGTTTTATTCACTATTTGTCTTGATGGTAATATCGTTCTAGAATGGAAATCAAGAACAATGTTCAAAATACTGTCACTGTGAAGAGGGGTCTGATCAAGCGTATGCTATACTTGGTCACACAGAAATAAAGCCCTATCATAGCTTTATTTCCATCCTAAATTAAACGAATAAAAATTGACAATATATATTTGTGAGGTGTACGCATATAATATACACATTTCCTTTTTTTATTATTTCAAAAGGATCGTATTAAAGCTTATAGATTATTTATTTCGTTGTTTATTAAATACATTGAATAAATCCCCGAGTTTATCATCAGCTCAGTAGTCAGTACTTCGGTACTGACACGATTTATAACAACTTTTCCCAAAATTGTAAACCAAGTACCTCCAAGGGGGACTGGGGAATAGAAAAAAATTGTCACTTAGATCCTCTTCCGACCAGCCAACCCTTGCCAAAGTGCGGCGTCCGTTTGACTGTGCGGGATGTTTAAGTACACAGCCACGTCCGGTTAGAATGAGGCGTGTAGAGAGAGTGCCACGCTCATTGCACGTTAAGGGGTTCGTAGTAAGCCTGTTGCAAGGCAACATTTCTGTCTATATCTAATATACCTTCATTGTCAGTGACAGTCTAAATTTCTCGATCTTCACCCCGAACGTCCTATGTTACAGGATCTACCTATTGGACTTATTGTTAATTTGTTCTCGTCCTGAACATGCATGAAATATTTTCCACTGGACGTTAAGCAGCCAACAATTAATCATTAAAAATTGTCGGTTTATAAATTTAAAAATTATGTAGAAACTTAGGTTTCAACTCCATCAGGCAAAGTTGACCTTAGATGGATTTGGCTATTTTTCAGGTCCTTTTAGTCATATAGCTCTTCAAATTTTTCGGTTCTCCTACATCCTTGGCTTTCAAATATTCGGCTTTGAGCGTTCATGAAATTTATAAAGTTTTGTTTTCATTTTATATTAGATAATCCATCAATTCAAATGTTATTGTAAGTATTTTTTTAACTGTAATTCCTTAGTTTTCTTGCTCCTATGTTTTTTTTTCTCACTGTAATATTATATATCAATCATAAAATATTATTGACTGTAAAAACAAAGGTAGAGTGAAATGAAATGGAAAAGATTATGAGGCCCTCTACTCTGTTTTCAAGACCGTTTTAAAAGGGACACAGTGATTTCTTATATATCAAAATATTGCAAAGTTATGGTAAAATGTTT